>NC_134355.1:250629144-251306396 GCF_048569485.1 Anomaloglossus baeobatrachus
CGCGGGGGTTGGCACCCTGAAGAACAACGATATGGCGCCCCCACTTACCGACGGCTATCCTTAACCTGCCCTATATTACCCTATCGGCAGGTATGAAAAGTGCTCAAAACTAATAAAGTGCAAAAGTGCTCAGTGAGGATAGATAGCCAGTGAGGTATACTAAAAAGAGGATCGTGTATGCCTCAATTGCCTCGTGCCCAAATTGCCTCACATTAATAAATAGGTGAGGTTGGGGGGAGGTATTTAAACAGAGGTTGGGTGGGAGATGGATTTACCTGATCAAAAAGGGGAACCCTTGTACCAATCTCCTGACTGCCCTTTACCTCAAGCGGGGGTCGGCACCCTAGAATAAAACGATACAGTATGGTGCCCCCACTCCACGATGGCTGCCCCTGGAACGGTCCCTAATGTACCCTGCCAGAAAATATACAAATATAAAGTGCCTGCGCTGAAGACCTAAAGTGCATAGTGACACATATGTATAACAAATGGAACCACAACCACAGACAGCCTTCCTGACATGCAATAATAAATTATAGCAGCATCTACGTCAAAAAAAGTACCTATGCTTAGTAAAGGTGCAGGGTACTGAAACAATAGGGGGTACTCATCACTGATACAGCCAATACACGATCCTCATGTCACCTCGGATTGCCTCAACGCGTTTCTCCCACGGGACCATCAGGAGGCCAGATAAACAGCATGATAAACAGATGTCATGATAAGCAGATAAGGAAAGGGGCCTGATGCTAACGGCTCCCTTTTAAAGTACACCAGGCACCTGATGTTCAACCCCCTCCAGCCCTACCCCCAGACCCCCAGACCCACCTCCTCTTCCAGACAATGATAATTTAATAAAGAGGCAGATAAATAATAATCTGCCAACCAATATCATTAGCTATATATAGTGTTACAAAAATGCCATTTACAGATCTTTCTTACTGTGATAAATCCCTCACACCAGCCGATTCAAGCATGTGGACGTCGTTTGCGTTGCAGGGTGAACCGCATCACATGGCCGGATATGACGTTACGTTACCCGACCGTAAACCGGAAGTGATGCGGAATCGCCGATAGGCATGTGACTGATGTTTGTCTTCCAGCCTAGAACGCACCACCATGTTGCTGCCAGGTCTGGATATAACAAACCACCCCCCTACAGGATAACCGGACATTATGGAGCAAGACATATAGTCAGAATAGAAAAGAGCAAAACCCCATATCTATTAGACCGTAGTTCACCATGAATGGATAGATAACCAGCAGTTTATCAACAACTTATAATGATTAAACAATTAAATGTATTCACCAGTCCATAGTATTCATCCCCGCCTATAGTTCTATTAATATACACATAAAATATGATAATGGAACTTTTATACCAAAAGACAGATTTTATACATTAAAAGATATATGTCACATATATGTACACGTAATTAAATTGACTGCATAGCATAATCTATGAGCTACAGTAAGTGGGACATGGGATACTTCTGATGGAATGCAAAGGACTAGAAAAGGATTAAATAGTCGTATATCAATTCAACAAGGGGTTTATAAAAATATAATCCCTAAGGGAAGAGCCGGTATTCTAAAAGAGGGAGGGGTGGGGGGGGGGAAAGAACCAAGTGCCATGTATATATAATTAATTGACAAAGGTATCATTATTCACAAAAGTGTCATAACAAAAATTACCTCCCTGTTGCGGGATACAGACCAGTATAACCACCACAGACCAAAAACAGCACCCTCGGGCTCAAAGGAAGGAAACATAGGACAACTGCTCATTGAGTCCCCCGGGGTGCACCGACTCCATCCTGAAGATCCACTCGCACTCCTTTCTAAGAACGGTCCTATCATGATCTCCCCCCCAGGATTCTTTTTAACCACCTCCAGCACACGAAAAGATAACTGATGGATATCTCCTCCATGATGTCCATTTATGTGTCTCCCCAGTGGTGTGTCACGCTGATTGCGGACGTCTCCCAGGTGTTCCCCGACTCTTCTGCGTAGTTCTGTCATAGTCTTTCCTACGTAATCTAGGGGACATGAATAAGTGGCCACATATATCACCCCTGTGGTCTTGTAATTACAAAAGCTCCTCAGAAAAAATTCTTTACCGTTTTTGGCATTAATCACCGATTTAGAGGGTTTCATAGAGCTACAATAGATGCACTCACCATATCTAAAGAAGCCACAAAGACCCCTATTAAGCCAAGTGCCCACAGGTTGTGGTCTTGTGTACCAACTGTGAACCAATCTATCCTTGATCGATCTACCTCTTCTATATGTAACGCTATGTTTCTGGGATATCATTCCCCTCAGGTCCGGATCCAGGGTAAGGACGTCCCAGTGTTTTCTCAGGACCCCTAGAACCCGCTCATTCTGGCAGTCAAATGTGCCAATTAGTCTGGTAATATCGTCATTATGTTTAGCCTTATTCCCACATCTGTGTAGGAGCACTGCTCTACCCTGCCTCTCTGCATGATCACGGGCTGTATGTAGAATTTTGCGGGGATAACCTCTATCCAGAAAACATTGGGTCATGTCCCTAGCTTGCGTCTTGAAGCTCTCCATAGTGGAGCAATTTCTTTTAAGGCGCAAATATTGGCCCTTAGGGATACCATTCTTTAAAGGGACCGGATGGTGGCTATCCCATCGAAGTAATTATTTGTCGCAGTAGGTTTGCGATAAGTTCGAGGGGAAAGGCCACCATCCAGTTCTCTCACAATAGTAACATCCAAGAATGGTAGTTCTTTAGCGTTTGTCTCAAATGTGAAATGGAGCCCCAAATCATTAGTGTTCAGCTGTTCCACAAGTTTTTCAAAAAGGGCACTCGTACCTGACCATAAAACAAAAACATCGTCAATGTATCTTGACCATAAAATAATGTGTCTGCCACCAGTAGTTCTCATCAGTAAATAAGACGGACGGTTTCTTCCCACCAGCCCAGAAAGAGGTTAGCATATGAGGGAGTACAGGGGCTCCCCATAGCTGTCCCCCTGTGCTGGTGGAAGTACTTACCGTCGAACTTAAAGACATTATGATGTACCAAAAATTTCAGTAGACTCAGGAGAAACCGATTATGATTGGAGCATTCAATATTTCTGGTGTTTAAATAATACTCAACAGCTTTTAGCCCAAATCATGCGGTATATTACTGTATAATGCCTCCACATCAATGGAGGCTAAGAGTACATCTTCCCCTATGAAAATGCCATCAATTTTGCCCAAAAGGTCCGCAGTGTCCCTTGTGTATGAGGGAAGTGAAGTAACGAAGGGGCGGATGATTTCATCGATGTAGATACCACTATTTTGTATATACGAATCAACTCCCGATATTATAGAGCGCCCCTTCAGAACATTCAGACCCTTATGGACCTTGGGCAAGGCATAAAAGGTCGGTATCATTGGAGAAGCAAGTTTCAAAAAGTCAAACTCACTGTTTGACAATAAACCACCTTCCCTAGCCTCCTCAAGGATCACCATAAGAGCTGACTCAAAAACTTTCATGGGATTAGATGGGAGAACCGCATAGGTGTTTTTATCCCCCAAAATGCGCTGGTACATCCCCAGATATTTATCATGATCCATAATCACAAGACTGCCACCCTTATCCGATGGTTTCAGTACAAGGTTATCATTTCTCTCCAATTCCTGTAATACCAAGTATTCCTCATTAGAGAGATTCCTATCGGAGCTATTCCCTACAATTTCGTGGGATCCTTTTCAAATCCCTTTCCACCAGTTCCAGAAAAATATCAATATTTGTGGTATCTCCTTGTGGAGGCATTTTCTTACTTTTACCCCTGAGTCTTGTAAATGGACCAAGACCATTTTCTGTGGCAGCACTCTGCTCTTGAAGAAGCCTCATTAACGATTGATAGCCCTCCAGATCTTCCTCTGTCAACCCCATCCATTTACAGCCTTCCCTATCATTATTCAGGAAGAACTTCCTCCACTTCAACTTCCTTCCAAAGAGCTGTAGGTCTTTCACCCAGTGGAAGCAGTTGAAGTAATTAGTGGGGACGAATGAGAAGCCCTTTTTCAAAACATCATATTGTTTCTCATTAAATGAACAGCAGGATAAATTAATAATTTTATTTTTGCTGAGTCCACCTTGTCTCACATCACCAGAGACTAGTTCACCCGACTTCTCAATTGGTAGACCCTGGATATTCCCTGTTCTAAAAAAGAGGGTGCCTTGGACCCACTAGATGGGGGGCAGAGTGTTCATTAGTGTGCAAGGCCCGATACCATGTATGTAATGAGGGGTTGTGTGTGGGAGAGGGGGCTAGTACACTGCAATGTGGGGGCCTGATACCATGTATGTAATGAGGGGATGTATGTGGGGAGGAGGCTATTACACTGCAATGTGGGGGCCTGATACCATGTATGTAATGAGATGTGTGGGGAAGGGGGCTATTACACTGCAATATGGGGGCTTGATACCACGTATGTAATGAGGGGATGTGTGTGGGGGAGGGGGCTATTACACTGCAATGTGGGGGCCCGATACTATGTATGTAATGAGGGGGTGTGTGTGGGGGAGGGGGCTATTACACTGCAATGTGGGGGCCTGATACCATGTATACAATGAGGGGATGTGTGTGGGGGAGGGGGCTATTGCACTGCAATGTGGGGGCCCGATACCATGTATGTAATGAGGGGATGTGTGTGGGGGAGGGGGCTATTACACTGTGCAGTGTGAGGGCCCAATACCAAATATGTAATATGGTGATGTGTGTGGGGAAGGGGGCTATTACACTGTGCAGTGTGGGGCCCCGATACCATGTGTGTGATGAGGTGATGGGTGTGGGGGAGGGGGCTATTACACTGCAGTGTGAGGGCCTGACAACATGTATGTAATGAGGTGATGTGTGTGGGGGAGGGGTGCTGTATATTATAAGGGTCTGACAACATGTATGTAATGAGGGGATGTGTGGGGGGCTATACATTATAAGGGCCTGATAACATGTAGTGTGGGCATATCATACTGTGTATAGGGGAGTAGTGGGCCCATCATACTTTGTATAGGAGAGCTATGGGCCCATTATAATTTGAATAGGGGAGGTGTGGGACCATCATACTGTGTATAGAGGAGCTGTGGGCCCATTATACTGTGTATAGGAGAGCTATGGGCCCATTATAATTTGTATAGGGGAGCTGTGGGCCCATCATACTGTATATAGAGGAGCGGTGGGCACATTATAATTTGTATAGGAGAGGTGTGAGCCCATCATACTTTGTATAGGAGAGTTGTGGGCCCATTAGAATTTGTATAGGGGAGGTGTGGGCCCATCATACTGTGTATAGAGGAGCTGTGGGCCCATTACACTGTATAGGGAACTGTGGGCTCATTACACTGTCTATAGGGAGCTGTGGACCCATTACACTGTGTATAAGGAGCTGTGGGCCCATTACACTGTATATAGGGAGCTGTGGGCTCATCCTACTGTGTATAGAGTTGTGGGCCCATCATACTGTGTATAGGAGAGCTATTGGCCCATTATAATTTGTATAGGGGAGGTGTGGGCCCATCATACTATGTATAGAGGAGCTGTGGGCCCATTATACTATGTATAGGGAAGTTGTAGGCCCATTTTACTTTATAGGGAGCTGTGGGCTCATCATACTCTGTATAGAGAACTGTGGGGACATTATACTTTGTATAGATAGCTATGAGGACCAACATATTGTGTACCTGGGAGACTCAGGAGACATTTTTAAATGTTAAGTAGTGGACACTTAAGAAGCATTATTGTTATAGGGGCACTCAGGGTATTGTGACCATGACAGGCACACTGGGGCATTATTACATTATAGGGGCAAAATGTGGACACTTTTCTAGGGCACTTGCCAAGGGCAATAATAATTTTGAGGGACCAATTTTACCATCTAGAGAGCACAAATGAGGCATGATTACCATGTGGGGTTACAGCGGTGGCATTAGTATGTGGGGCGGTAAGAGGAGCACTGTTATTTTACCCCACAGCAGATGCAGTAATAGGGACACATACGGCAGCAGCAGCTCAGTATTGGGGTATCAGGAGGATGAAGGGTTTGTGCAGGTCGGGAATAGATGGGGTCGGGGCTGGAAATGTGAAAAGTCAGATGAGTCTGTGTTGTAATTTCTGCAGATGAGTCCTGGCTGGAGAAGTCGTCATGTCGGGCTGGGCCAGAAAGAAAAGACGAGAAAAGTGAATGAGTTCATCAGAAAGAACATTAGCTGTAAGTCACCACCTATAACTGTACTATAATCTCTCACATGTACTGCAGGACTGATATCTACCACTATATGGTCACCATATGGAGGTAATATCAGTGTTGGCCTTTGTATAGATTTATTTGCTGTAACAGCGTGGTCATCTGCTGAGGTTCCTCTATACCCATTATTAAGGCGTGATACTATAGCTGTTACCAGGTTAGGGGCCCATTCAGATGTTTCACCCCCCCTGAGCTGAACCACTAGCTACGCCACTGGGTGCAGGTCAAGTCCGGGTCCCAAACCAAACCTTACCTAAAGTCCGGCTGAACCCGCTGAACCGAACTTCAAAAGGTCCGCTCATCTCTAGTTGTAAACACCAGGTTTTAACCCCTTCAGCCCCCAGCCTATTTTGACCCTAAAGACCAGGCGGCCACTTTTGGCAATTTTGATCAGTGTCACTTTATGATGTTATAACTCTTGAACGCTTCAACGGATCCTGGTGATTCTGAGATTGTTTTTTTTTGTGACATATTGGGCTTCATGTTAGTGGTAAATTTAGGCCGATATTTTTTGTGTTTCTTTGTGGAAAGAAACGGAAATTTCGCGAAAATTTTGTAATTTTCAAACTTTTCATTTTTATGCTCTAAAACCAACGAGACATATGACACCAAATAATTAATAAATAACATTTCCCACATGTCTACTTTACATCAGAACAATTTTGGGGAAAAAAAAAAAATTAAGGAAGTTATAGGGGTTAAAAGTTTTTGAGCAATTTCTCATTTTTACAACAAAATTTACAAAGCCACTTTTTTTTAGGGACCACATCACATTTGAAGCGATTTTGAAAGGTCTACATGACATGAGCTCCCCCACATGTGACCCCATTTTGGAAAGTAGACCCCTCATAGAATTTATCTAGATGTTTATTGAGCACTTTGAGCCTCTGGGGGCTTCACAAAAGTTAATAAAGTTGAGCCGTGAAAATAAAAAAAATAAAAAAATTACCACGAAATTGTTACTTCAACCAGGTAGCTTTTTTTTCACAAGGGTATCAGGAAAAATTGCCCCATAAAATGTATGCTTCAATTTCTCCTGAGTACACAGATATGTCATATGTGGTGGAAATCAAATGTTTGGGCGCACAGCAGGGCTCGGAATGCAAATAATTAGCGTATTCCATGTTGTGTTTGCAGACCCCTTGAGGTGCCAAAAGAGTGTAGCTCCCCCACATGTGACCCCATTTTGGAAACTAGACCCCCCATGGCTTAAAAAAAAAATAAGGGCGCACGCACGGATGTTCTGCAAAAAGGGGGGGGACTAGGTGGGTTGGAAAAAAGAAGTCCTGTCCAAAGTCGAGTACAACTGCAGGACGATTGCTGATCAGGTACCTAATTGTTCAAGTTTTGTCTTTTTTTTTTTATTTGGGGTACACAATAAAAAGCAAAAACTTGAGCAACAATTACGTACCTGATCAGCCAATCACGTAGCTGATAAGCACTTGGTGGCAAGCAGGTGGGGGAGGAGGGGGGGAGAGGTAGTGGGAGATGCGATTGGGGATAGTTAGAAAAGAGCCACAAACAATACTTACAGGATGGATCAGAACAGCGGCAGATGGGGGCGGCAGCAGATGGTGGGGCAGCAGATGGGGGAACAGCGGCATATAAAGGGAGCATCTGTGAATGTGAGATGGCGGCGGCTGGGATAGGGTGGCGGTGGATGGGTGAGGGTGCAGTAGATGCAAGAGCGGACCGGTGAGCGGAGAGCGGGCAGCAGATCACGGGGGTGACAGGTGAGGGAGCACATATCACGGGGGTGACAGGTGAGGGAGCACAGATCACAGGGGTGACAGGTGAGGGAGCACAGATCACGGGGGTGACAGGTGAGGGAGCGCACATCACAGGGGAGACAGGTGAGGGAGCGCACATCACAGGGGTGACAGGTGAGGGAGCGCACATCACGGGGTGACAGGTGAGGGAGCGCACATAATGGGGGTAACAGGTGAGGCAGCGCACATCACGGGGGTGACAGGTGAGGGAGCACACATCACAGGGGTGACAGGTGGGGGGAGCGGGGAGCACACATCACGGGGGTGAGAGGTGGGGGGGTGGGCAGCACATCACGGGGATGAAGGGGAGGGGGTGGGCAGCCGATCACGAGGGGGATGGGGAGGGCAGCTGATCACGAGGTGGGGGCGGGCACCCGATCACGGGGGTGAGAGGTGGGGATGCGGGCAGCAGATGGAGGAGGGCGGCGGCGGATCGGGAGGCTTTAAGCCGGTTTGATATAGTACAATGGCAGCGCGGCAACTTCCGGGTCCCATGCTCCGGTCATATAACAGCATGGGACCGGAGCTTGTCGCCCTGCCATTGTACTGTATACACTCATTGTACTGGCGTGCTCAGGACCGACAAGTGAAGGTGAGGGGGGCGGTCACCGGCAGCATGTCCACGGGGATTGGAGAGATCGGTCACAAGGCCGGTCTCTCCAATCAGAGCTGCTGGAGCAGGGGGAAGGTGATCCAGCTGAGGTCAGCCAGCTCCAGCCAATGGCCAGTGCTACAGCTGCACTGACCATGGCTGGATTTCAATGTTCCAGCCACTTTCAATGGCTGAAACATTACAGTGGCTGTGATTGGCTGAGCGGCGTTTGTCAGCCAATCACAGCCTCCGTAGGTCCGTGGAGGAGGCACCACCCCTCCTGAGGTCAGGTACAGGTCCCCTCCTTCCCGAATCTGCGGTTTGTGTGAACCAATCGCAGTCACCGGGGCTCCAGTTTCGCGATTTCGCCATGACGGATAGATCCGTCATGGGTCTTTAAGTACCAGGGCACCATGACGGATGTTTCCGTCCAAGGTCGTGAAGGGGTTAATGAAGGTCGGGGTGAAGTAAGAGGCACCTTATTTACTAAGAGGCACACGGCATTTAAGGAGGCATTTAAAAACCACCAGAATTTTCATATATAAACTAAAGTCAGTGCTATACTGGCTCTATCATGCTGATTCTATACATACCTTTAGTTGTGAGATCGGATGTATACTTTCTGAAATACAAGCAAGTAAAGTTTGTGAAATGCACTGTTATTTGGTGAGAGGTGCAACAGAATATCTAATAGGTGGGTCGGGTGTTGATAGTTATTTCCACCCCTGTCTGCCTGTCTGCCCTTCCTCTCCTCTGTCCTTCCTCCCCCTGTGCCCAGTATATTGTAGTGCCTGTACATTGTGCTTCTGGAGACCTACATCCTGTAAATTAAGCGAGCTCTCCTCACTACAACAATGCCAAACATGTGGACGCTAACTGTGGTTTAGGCACATTGTGGTGCTCAGAAAGGAGGGGGTATTTGGATTTTGGAGTGCAGGCCTTTGCAGATGATGTTTTCAGCAGTACCATTTTATTTATATATGACTTTCAGATTGTGTTTTCTTCCACTTTTTTTGTCAGCTGTATGATGAAAAGACATACTTTTTACTATTTTTTATGATGTTCAATGAAGGAGTTAACTAGTGTGACAGTTTTCTAGATCGTGTTAATACCAAATATGTGTCCTTTTTTTATTTATTTTTTTTAGATAAATATGCTGCATCATTCACAGGAATTCTGGGTTCAGAATAAGTAATCCCATCAATAGGAGGATTGAGGTGTCTAAAGATGTATCAAACAGAATATCCACGATTTAGGAAATCTGTCCCATTGCAGGCACCAAATGTAAATAACCATTTTGAGGACAGAAAAAAAAATACATTGGATTCTTAAATGTCTTAATGTAATATTTATGCTTTTTTTAAAAAAAAAAAAAAAAAAAAGGAGCAAATGACATTAAAATCTAAAATGCAGTACATACAAAAAAACTAAAGGCTAAAAACCTGCACAGTACACCAAGATTAATATTGAAAAAAAACTTAGATTTCTTTTCACAAGTGCTACTAAGTGAAACCTCAGAGCACTACACAACAAACTTCTGTCTTGCACAAATGCAAGCAATTAACAGTGTAATCCTTGGAAAGAATCTGAGAATAGGAATAGATTGCACTTGAGTAATGACAATTATTTCTTTCCCTTCATATACCAAGGAGTTCAATGCCCCAGTCAAAGGGAAGATTTATCACTTAACTGACCACTTCCTTTTCCTCCTACTCATTCTAAAATCTGTATTTCTCACATTTAGCTAGCTGTCACCTAATTAAAATAAAAAAATGATGTTTGGAAATAAGATGAGCAAACATAATTTTTCATTTTTTGCACTTTTGTGTTTTCTTTCCTTCTTTCCAAGAGCCATAGACTTTATATTTTTGCAGCAATAAAGCCGTATGAATACTTGTTATTTTGCAAGATGAGTTGTAGTTTTGACACCATTCATTTTACTATACAATGTAGTGGAAAACGAGGAAAAAATATTCCAAGTGTGGGGAATTATCAAAACAATAAAACACAATTCTGTCATTGTTTTATGGTTTCTTGCTTTTACAGTGTTCATTGGAGAGGTACACATGACCAGGCAACATCATTCTCCAGGTCATTTCGATTATGGTGATACCAAAATTGTCCAGTTTTTTTTATTATTTTAAGGCAAGGTTCACACAAGTGTAAAAAAAATTATTATCAAGTTTTATCCAGAAAACGTCGATAATTTTGTCTCACTTGTTATTTGTTTGTTATCCAGCAACCTGACCTGCAGGGATCGCTGGAGCGTCGCTACACGGGTTGCTGGTGAGCTGTCACACAGGCAGATCTCACCAGCAACCAGTGACCAGCCCCCAGCCAGCAGCACGCGTGGAAGCAATGCTGTGCTTGGTAACTAAGGTAAATATCGGGTAACCAACCCGATATTTACCTTGGTTACCAGCGCACACCACTTAGCGCTGGCTCCCTGCACTCCTAGCCAGAATACACATCGGGTTAATTACCCGATGTGTAGTCTGGCTATGTGTGCAGGGAGCAGGGAGCCGGCACTGATAGTGTGAGAGTGGCGGACGCTGGTAACGAAGGTAAATAACGGGTAACCAAGGAAAGGGCTTCTTGGTTACCCGATATTTACATTGGTTACCAGCGTCCGCAGAAGCCGGCTCCTGCTCACTGCACATTCAGTTGTTGCTCTCTCGCTGTCACACACAGCGATGTGTGCTTCACAGAGGGAGAGCCACAACTAAAAAATGGCCCAGGACATTCAGCAACAACCGGCGACCTCACAGCAGGGGCCAGGTTGTTGCTGGATGTCACACACAGCAACATCGCTAGCAAGTCGTGCCTCAGCAGCGATGTTGCTAGCGATGTTGCTTAGTGAGACGTGGCCTTTAGTGGCTGTCACTGGGGTGCCGGCTCATGTCAGTCACAGCTGGGAGCCGGCTCTTTGTGTCGGATCGTATGTGACCAACACATCACTAAGGGTATGTGCGCACGTTGCTTTTTACCTGCTTTTTACCTGCTTTTTTGCTGCTTTTTCTTCTGCGCTGTTTAATGCCAAAATGGATGTGTTCTTCTATTCAAGCAAAGTCTATGGGAATTTGGGTTTCTTGTTCACACTATGTTGTTCAAAATGCTGCCTTTTTGTGGCAGAACTTTGGTCAAAAACTCAGCTTTTCAAAGAAGCAACATGTCAATTGTTTTTGCCATTTGGGTTTTGCACTGCAAAGCTGAGTTTTTGACCAAAGTTCTGCCACAAAAAGGCAGCATTTTGAACAACATAGTGTGAACAAGAAACCCAAATTCCCATAGACTTTGCTTGAATAGAAGAACACATCCATTTTGGCATTAAACAGCGCAGAAGAAAAAGCAGCAAAAAAGCAGGTAAAAAGCAGGTAAAAAAGCAACGTGCGCACATACCCTAATGGACAGAATTGCTGCGTAGCCTGGGAAGAAGACTCCACTAACAAGTACAGAAGTCGAAGCTGTAATCATTTCCTTGACACATTTGTTAAAATAAAAGTTAAGTTGCCAAACCCCTTAAACCTAATTATGAATGATGTTTCATATCTATCAAACCGATGCATTAAAAAATGCTTTACAATTGAATACAGAATATTGGCTGGCAGACCCACTAATTGTATGGAGCCTCACAACTTTCACCTAACATCAAGCAGGGGAGATAAAGATTGGACAGCTGAATTCCAACATGCTTAATTATTTGGTACCATGGAAGGAAAAGCGTCACCAATGTTCTTTGGTAGCGATCAAATCCTCTCATTCTTATGCTGTACTGGGGTTAGGGAGCGATTGCTATTCGCCAGACAAGCATTTTCCTGACAGGTGTCTAATATATATGGCCATAACCGATGCAGACAAGAGCAGATGATTACTATGCACAATGTGCTTTGACATGTTCTGTGGGCTGCCTGGCCTAGAGCTTCATGGATGAGCTTTGGTTGCTTTGAAATATTTTCAATTCTAGCAACATGATAGATGACAAGGACAGATCTAGAAGGGCATTAATATGAACAAACTTAAAGGGAGCCCATCAGGTGCAACATGCACCCAGAGCCACGAGCAGTTCTGGGTGTATATTGCTAATCCCTGCCTAACTGTCCCTGTATACACTAGCATAGATAAAGGGATCTTTAGAAAAAGTATTTCTAAAGATTTTTTTATCTTATGCTAATGAGGGCAGGGACTAGTCCCTAAGCTTAGACGGCCCACATAGCATGCTAGCATGCCCCTGTGGGCGTAATAACATGCTAATTAATGAGCAACAACGCGCATATACCTTTCTGCTCATGGCGGCCACCAGAGGATGGATGCACTCTGTGCATGATACGGAGGCGTCATGCGCACTGTACTTCACTAAAGTCGGGAAACTTACACCCGGCATCAGTTTAGTGAGCATGATCGGAAGTCTCGGGTACTCTGGATCATGTGTAGAGCGCATCCATCCTCCGCCGGCCGCTATGAACAGTGAGGTATGTGAGCTCTGCTGCGTATTCGTTAGCATTTTAATACACCCACAGGAGCGTGCTACCATGCTATGTGGGCAAACTAGCTAAAGGAACAAACGTCCTCGGAACTAGTCCCGGCACTCATTAGCATATAATATACGATCTTTAGAAATAATTTTTTTTAAGATTTGTTTATTTATGCTAGTGTATACAGGGACTGCTAGGCAGGGAATACCTATATGCACCCAGAACTGCTCGAGGTTCTGGGTGCATATTGCACCTGACATATTCCCTTTAATAGAAACTTGGTACAAAAGTGTACCAATGATTTGAGTTCTTTATTATTACCTTGTATAGAAGGAATGTTTGTTAAGGTTGGATAAAAAACAAAAGGACAGGGGACAAATTCTGTGTGTTATTTTGTCCTTGCAGTGTTTCAACCCAATGTACGTTGTGATATTTTACAAACTAGCACTGAGGACAATATTGTCTGCCTAACAAAACAGAACAACTAACAAAAGCACACTCGCTTTATAAATATAGTCATGCTATGCTGTCTGGTTGGTAAAAGTTGGATTCAACCATACCCTGTTACTGTTGATATAATATAATTGCATTATAATTCAAAGACAAGTAAACCTGGCTGCAGGCAATGTGCTTCACATAGAGGAGTATTCACCAGAAGCGCTATCACTGCTGCGGACCACTGTAGAAAAGCTCCTGCCTCTTTAACCTTGTCTGTAGAGAAGGAAGATTAAATACTCAGCAACAATTGAATTCTGCTACTGGATGTAAATTTCATTGAGTGTCTATCCACACATAAGCAGTCATTGAGAAGAAACAGAATATACGTTATGAGCCCGGTTCATTCCTAGATCTGTTTCCTTGTTAATATAGCAACTACTATTATAGATTTTAATCCCTGCAAGTGGAGCTCATATTTTGTAAATCGGACCATACTGACTTTGTAAATGGAAAAGCATAAAAAAATGACTGCAAGGTGCTTATAAGACACAGTGGTGAAACAATCGAACACTGGCAAAGCATGAGAAGCTCGGAGCCAAAATAATGTCTATGAAGTGTGATGAGAGAATTTAACCACTTACTTGCCCACATTATTTACATTTTCCAAAGTAAACATGTTCTGCTTTTACTGTACATTATAAAAATATTGTGGATAACGTCTTTGAAACTTCACAGTAGGCAAATATATAAGATATTTTATTTACAAATATAGCAGTGATATGAACGATAACACTGTTCTACATATTTTCAAAAGTTGTTAGGTTCAGTTATGAAATGAGCCATTTCTTAATGATTTTGACCTGAATTCAAATGCCAATGAAAATTTTTAATTGTCTCTTATTTCTATGATATCAAAGTGTTTTCCTTTTACTTACATATAATTAATGCATAAAAGTTTCAGTACTTTGAAACATTAATATTTTTGCAAATATGAAGATGCAGAATATTTTGTTACAATAATTTTCTGATATTTTTTAGAGGAAACTTAGCAACAATTCAAATAACTAAAACCTGTCTAAACACTATTGCGAATTCTAAACAGAGAAATTGCACTCCGAAATGTTGTCGTCATTCGGTGACAATGCTTTATTTTTGCTAGTCTCTTGTACTCCTGTATTCCTGCATCAAATCATCTTTAACTATTATTTAACAGTAATCTGCACACATTCATGGATTTCATTTTTCTTGATATCTTTTCTCCATAGCCGCAATATCTTGGTAAAATCTCTCACCGTGCTTGTTGCTCACTGCTCTGCAGTTTGGTGGAACAAAGTCTAGATGCAAATGTAAGAAATACATTTTTAAGAACATGTTATAACCAAGATCTTTATACAGTATACCACAAAGTGAGTACACTCCTCACATTTTTGTACATATCGTATTTTGTTACATCTATTCATTGGACAACACAGAAGATATGACACTTTGATACAATGTAAAATAGTCAGTGTACAGCTTGTATAAAAGTGTAAATTTGGTATGCCCTATAAATAACTCAACACATAGCCATTAACGTCTAAATCGCTGGTATTAAAAGTGAGTACACCCCTAACTGAAAATGGCCAAATTGTGCCTGAAGTATCAATATTTTGTCACATATGACTCATTAATGACTGTGTATTTAGATTTTGAGCCCCAAAGGGAACAGTGTTGCCAATGTATGTAAATCGCTATGGAATTAATAGCGCTATATAAATGAATAAATATTATTATTATATTATTGTCTAATTTAGAGGGCACACCAAATTTACACTCTTATACAAGCTGTAAACGGAATACTTTACATTGTATCCAAGTGTCATATCTTCAGTATTGTCTCATGAAAAGATATAATAAAATATTTACAAAAATGTGAGGGGTGTACTGACATTTCTGATATACTGTACGTATCGATTAGATTTTCCACTAAAGTCTTCATAGTTATCTGCTCTTGAGTTTCTTAAATTATAGTATTTTTTGCTTTATAAGATACACCGGATTATAAGATGCACCCAAAATATAGAGATAAAAAAAGGTAAGAAAAAAAAATGGTGTCCATCTTATACTGGTGTCTTACCATAGGGAGGCGACAGCAGTGGTGCAGTGGGGGTCACAGGAGGCAGGGCATGATGCTGGAGTAGGGCAATGCTGGCTGCTATGTGGCCGGTTGTGCTCACTGCTGTGTGGCCGGCTGTGCTGGCCACTGTGTGGCCGAAAGTGCTGGCTGCGGCAGGGGACGTGCTGGCTCTGTGGAGCAGGACAGTGTGGGGGTGAGATGCTCTGTCGGCAATGCGATCTTCAAATAATGCCGCCTGGAATCGGCGCCTGCGCAGATTGAGCTCTCGGTTCAATGACAATCCAAGAGCTCCAACTGCACACGCGCCGACTCCTGGTGGCATTATTTGAAGGTCGCACCCTCCACAGAGCATCTCACCCGCCATGCTTCATATAGCACCCACCGCAGCCAGCACATCCTCGCACCACCGACAGAGCATTTCACCCACCGCAGCCAGCACAGCCCTGCAACGTCGACAGAGCATATCACCTGCCGCCGCCAGCATAGCCTCGCACCGCCTCTCACTGCCAACAGAGCGTCTGACCCGCCGCAACCAGCACAGCCCTGCACCGCCGACAGAGCAGCGCACCTGACGCAGTCAGCCCAGCCCTGCACTGCTAACGGAGCATCTCACTCACCGCACCACCCTGTTCCACACAGCGCCCACCTCAGCCAGCACAGCACCCATTCTCCACCTCTCATTAAGCTACCTTTGGATTGTAAGACCAAATTTTTGGGAGGAAAAGTGCGTCTTATAATCTGAAAAATACGGTAGTTACCACTAATGTGAATGCTACTCATGCAGCCTTTTTCTTGTCCTGCAACAAACAAAGAAACTCCTCATCTTGAAAAAGCTTACGAATCTGAGGGCCAATAAAAACTCCTTCCTCTATCTTTGCTTCACTCAACCTTGGAAATGTATCAATGAGATACTTGAATGCTATTGCATTTTTATCCATTGCCTTTACTAAGTTCTTCATTAGGCACAACTTGAGATGCTCTAGTGGTAACAAAATCTTGTGTGTCAATGAGTGCTGGACACAGGAAATTTTTGCTCCCTGACTGAAATGAATGTCGGAGAGGCTAGTCTTCTTTATTATAGAGATATTGTCTTGCATGAATATCCCACTCACACAGAAAACAGCAGTACTTTATGTATCCACTCTGAAGACCAAGCAAGAGGGCATCCACCTTTGAATCACCACAATGGCGCAACAAATGTTGGTCATAGTTCAGGTACCCCAACAGCTGTTTCATGTTGTCATAGGTTTTTATCATGTGGACTGCATAACCAACTGGCATTGAAGGTAGCGCATTGCCATTATTTAGCAAGATTGCTTTTAGCCTTGTTTTGGACAAATCAAGGAAGAGCCTCCATTCTTCTGGATTCTGAATTATATTAAGAACTTTCATTAAACTGTTGATGTTGTTCCATGCCATCCATTAAGACGAACTGGATAAGAACTTTATCACTATTGTGAAACAAAGAAATCCAAACATCAGTAGGAGATTCTACTGCTCGTAGCCTGGAACCTAAGAGCTCAGCCTTACTCTTGGACAGATCCACATCTCAAACAAGGTCATTCAATTCACTTTGTGTTATAAGATGTAGTTCAGTTGAGGTTGCTGACAGAAAGTCTGGGTTGTGAGAGGAAGATGCTTCATGACACTAAATGCCTCCTTCTTACCCACTTGACTCAACTGAAAATGTTTCTGGTGATTTTGGAACGGGCAGATCTTCTGTATGTGGTACTGGGCGTATTGCAGATGAAATGTTTGGATACTGTAAAGTCCACTTCTCTTTCCTTGAAAGTCCTTTCCTAATGGGGGGACACCATGCAGAAATGGCTATTGATTGTGTGATCGGTTGGGTCTCTCCAGATCTTTGGTACTGCAAAAAACAAATAGCCTCTTCCCATGCAACCACTGGGTAAGATATGATGCACATCTATTGCAGCATATGTGTGTAGCTCAACTCTTGTCCTGATCTCCTGCAGCCAAAATACAGGTTGTAGACTTTTCTTATCATGGTAGCCAAGTTTCACCTTTGTTATGCAAAAGTGATTTCTCCACATATGTAGCAAAAACTAACCATTTTGTTGATGCAAGAACAAGGCATATCTGAATAAAACATATAGAAACATATCAAAATGCTAAGAAACTAAGCTATGAAATCCTGAAGCTGTATACCTTATACAGCATTTAGAAAAGTAGAAGTGATCCAACTGTTGTTAGGATTATGTCATCTGGCTGAGTTGGCGTTTTTGATTGGTCACTCTAAGATGATAGAATACTGAAGGCTCAATCAACTAAATAGTTGGTGTAATAGGCTAGTTATTAACAATGCAATAATTATGATGAAATTATAGACACAAGTTTTCTATACGCCTGCATGAAAGGTGTCATAAGTAATTACAAACTCCCCTGGATCTTGAAAATTAGAGCCAAACAACAAATTTAAGCATAATTTTTTCAGCACCACAAAATTAGTTAAGTTTAACTGTTTTCATTTCTGAAACAATTTGGCTGTAGAACAGTGTATTCTATGCTAACAAGCAAAAGGGTAACAATGTTTTCAACTTTTGACTTTCAAGCTTCATTTCTCACCATCCACTACAGCTCTTGAGCATGAGACTACAATTATTTTATAGACTTGGCTATAACATACATAAATTTGACTTTAACTACAGTTTTTAGCATATAATTAGTTATGCAGATTATTCTAAAAATCTAAAATAACATTTTTATTATTTTGTTAATATTCTATAAATCCACCTTTGGCTTTCAACACCGCCTGAACCCTTCTGGGCATATGTTTGATCAGAATCAATCATGTCTCGACTGAAATCTGATCGCAGGTCTCTGCTACATGTTCCCAAAGTTGGTGCATACTGGTTAACTCACTTGGGTATGTATACAGCTTTTTCCCTCAACTCACAACTGTTCGATTGGGTTGAGGTCTGGGTCTGTGGGGGCCAATGTAGCACCTCTACTTCAGTGTTCACAGTCCCGGACTATAATATTGATTACTTATCCATGGAATATGCAATAGTTATACAGTCACATCAGACTCTATATGCCTACACATCGGGCTGGCAATAATTTCTGGTAATAACATTATATGAGCACATATGAATATTCTGTTCACATTTGTGTTAACTACCGTATTTTTCGGACTATAAGACGCACCGGACTATAAGACGCACCCTGGTTTTAGAGGAGGAAAATAGGAAAATAAAACTTTAAGCAAAAAAATGTGGTCATGACACACTGTTATGGGGCGAGGATCTGCTGCTGACACTATTATGGGGGTAATGTCTCCAAATTTTCTACTAAGGTACCCCATCCTGGTAATGATCCTCCTGCCTTGTATATGATCCTGCTCATATTCCCCCATCCTGCTCATATACCAGCATCCTGCTCATATTCCCCCATTCTGTTCATATACCCCTATCCTGTTCATACACCCCCCATCCATCCTGCTCATATACTCCCATCCTGTTCATATACCCCCATCCTGTTCATATACCCCCATCCTGTTCATATACCCCACATCCTGCTCATATACTCCCATCCTGCTCATATTCCCCCATCCTGTTCATATTCCCCCATCCTGTTCATATACCCCCATCCTGTTCATACACCCCCCATCCATCCTGTTCATATACCCCCATCCTGCTCATATACTCCCATCCTGTTCATATACCCCCATCCTGTTCATATACCCCCATCCTGTTCATATACCCCCATCCTGTTCATATACCCCCATCCTGTTCATATACCCCCATCCTGTTCATATACCCCCATCCTGTTCATATACCCCCCATCCATCCTGTTCATATACTGCCATCCTGTTCATATACCCCCCATCCTGTTCATATACCCCCCATCCATCCTGTTCATATACCCCCCATCCATCCTGCTCATATACTGCCATCCTGTTCATATACCCCATCCTGTTCATATACCCCCATCCTGCTCATATACTCCCATCCTGCTATATGCCCCCATCGTGCTCATATACCATCCTGGTATATGGCCTGTATCCTATAGCACAGAGAAAAAAAACAAACGTTTATACTCACCTTTTCCTCACTCCCTGCAGCCGATTATCTTCCTCTCTGCACCACTGACCTGTGTGTGTGTATGTGTGTGTGTGGAGCCGTTCCCCTGCAGCTCGCGATGTCTTCCTGTCTGTGCCGATCAGCTGACCAGCACAGATCAGCTGACCGGCACAGACAGGAAGAAATCGCGTGCTGCAGGGGAACAGCTCCACACACGGGGACGGGTGAGTGTACTGATTCACTGCACCCCGCGCTGATGATGACGCGCGGGGGGCAGTGAATACAGTCGCACATGATCACTCCAGGCTGTAATTGCCAGAGGTGATCATGCGGACCGGCTCTTTACTATGCGCGCGTCCCCGCTCCTCCTCCCGCCCACCTGTCAGCGCCGGCTTCTGCGCTGAGAAATGGGCGGGAGGATGGGCGTGCATATGTAATGAGCGGGCTCCTGCTACAGCCTGCTCGTGCCCCCGATGACCCGCTCCACCGCAGCACCTCATTCCCCGCAGCCACAGTCAGACCATAAGACGCACCCCCAACTTTCCCCCAACATTTGGGGGGAAAAAAGTGCGTCTTATGGTCCGAAAAATACGGTATATTCTATCAGGCTTCAATCAATATAAAATAATTAGAAAAAATATATAATTTGACAGAACCATTATAAAATTGGGGAAAAAATGAAACAGAGGAAAGCTAAAATTTAAAGAATCACAATAGATCTGTTATGGTGCATGTAAAAATCCACATTCTGACACCAGTTTAAACAAAGGTATTGATATGTTTGCTGTAAAATTCATTACTTCTAGGTTACATGTAGGAGACCCTATTTATAGCTGCAATTAATCTGTCATAGATGCAGTGGTATTTGTTCTGGTAAAATGACAAAAACAGGGTTCTTTGCTCACCATTACCATTTGTCATGTGATTAATGTGACACTGCTGCTATGGAGCACAGAAGCAAAAATTACAACCCAGATTTAAGCGTAACCTAAAAGGATAGTGTAGCGTAAAGTGCAATGCTTCACATGGAAAGTACAGAGACCACAACTTAAATTGTACGTCTGTTGTAGATGATACCAATGCACAAATATTAGAGCCTGATTTTTAAAAACCACAGCGTGTAAGCCAACCCTAAAACACTAAGCCAACCCTTTCTTGTAGGAGGCAACTAAGCAAAAATTCTGCATTGGCAAACAGGCTATATATTGTAGATTTCCTGTGCATATTCCACAGTAAGATCTAGAGAGTACAGTCCAATGAATGTCAATGGGGTTATACAAGGTCTCAATTAAATACTGCAGAAATATCCATAGCATGGAGCATCTGTTGCAGAAGGGTTTATAAACTCAACTCCAATTTTACATACTGTTAATCCCTTAACGACCGTGAAACGTACTGATACGTCCTAAACCATCAAGACGTAATCACCTGCGGCTGCTATGGGCAGCCGGAGGTGATTCCTTTCACATGTCAGCTGATTTGAACAGCTGAACAGCTGACATGTGTGCCTCACAGGCGCAGGTGGATCCGCAATCCATCCGTACCTGTTAACCCCTTAAATTGCGCTGTCAAAATGTGACAGCGTGATTTAAATCCCCGCTGAGGTAAACACATACTCACCCCCCGCCATCAGAAGTCACGTGACGTGATTACATGGAACTGATGGTTGCCATGGTAGCACAGGGTCATGTGATGACTCCTGTAGCTCTCATGACTCACTTCCTATAACAGCCGGCCGAGTGCTGCCTGTTACAAGAGACGAGTATTTCTGATGTTCTCAGCTGTGTAGCTGTGATCAGCAGATATGGAAGAGCGATCAGACTCCTGATCCTTAGGCTAGTTTCACACTTGCGTTGAACAGCATCCATTGCGTTGTGTGACGGATGCAACGGATGTGTTGCATTTAGTGGCACAACGGATGCAACGGATCGTACAAATCTTTTTTTTTTTTTCTTCTTTACAGTTTTACCGGCGCAGGACTATTGTGAACGATCAGCTGATTGCTCACAGCAGCCGGTCGCCGGGTGATCAGCTGATCGCTCACAGCAGCCGGTCGCCGGGTGATTAGCTGATCGTTCAGCCGCGGAGAATGTCTGCAGGGGGCGAAGTGCGAGGTGGGTGGAGCCGAGCGGGGCCATAGCGATGAGGACGTCAGTGCCGCGGGGACTGCATGGGTGGGGACAGGTGAGTGTGTGTGAGTGTGTGTATGTGTGTGT
This sequence comes from Anomaloglossus baeobatrachus, assembly GCF_048569485.1. Taxonomy (NCBI): domain Eukaryota; kingdom Metazoa; phylum Chordata; class Amphibia; order Anura; family Aromobatidae; genus Anomaloglossus; species Anomaloglossus baeobatrachus. The sequence continues at coordinate 250,651,058 of NC_134355.1, forward strand.
GTGTGTGTGCGTGTGTGTGTGTGTGCGTGTGTGTACATGCGGACTGCGGGAGGGGGCGGAGACGAGAGGGGAAGTGTCGGGCTCCCTGCACACGTAGCCAGGGTAAATATCGGGTAACTAAGCAAAGCACTTTGCTTGGTTACGTAGCCAGGGTAAATATCGGGTAACTAGGCAAAGCGCATTGCTTAGTAACCCGATGTGTACCCTGGTTACGAGAGCAGGGAGCCATAGAGAGCATGCGCAGCGAAATCCTACGGATTGCGCTGCTCAAAAAACGTTACATGCTGCGTTCCGTCCGCCCGGCGGAAGCAAAGCAGCATCGCCCAGCGGAAGCAACGCAGGTACTTCACTCGCAATCCGTCTGCCATACAAGTCTATGGGAAGCAGCGGAATCCGTTAATGGATTCCGCTGTTTTCCAAAATGGCGGATTGCAACTGAAGGAAAACAACGCAAGTGTGAAACTAGCCTTATAGTCCCCTAGGAGGACTAGTAAAATAAAAAAAGTTAAAAAAAAGTTTTAAAATTAAAAATAAAAAAAACTAAAAGTTTAAATCATTCCACTTTTGACACATTGAAAATTAAAGGGTTAAAAAAATATACACACATTTGGTATTGGCGCGTTCAGAAATGCCTGATCTATCAAAACTCAATAAATGTGATCGGTAAACGGAGTAGCGGCAAAAAAATTCCAAACACCACAATTACGTTTTTTGGTCACCGCAAACTGCAGTAACACGGGATAAAAACGAAGCAGCAGTGCAAAAAGGTACCGTTAAAAACATCAGCTCGAAGCACAAAAAATAAGCCATCACTGAGTCATAGATCCTGAAAAATGAGACCACTACTGGTCACAGAAAAAAGCACAAGAAGTGCACCACTTTTTTTGGACAAACTTCAGATTTTTTTAACCCCTTAGATAAAAGTAAACCTATACATGTTTGGTGTCTATGAAGTTGTACTGACCTGAGGCAATACACCGATACATCAGTTTTACCATATAATGAACATTGTAAATACAATATCCCAAAAACAATCATGCAATCGCACTTTTTTGCAATTTCTCCGCACTTGGAATTGTTTTGCCGTTTTCCAGTACACTATATGGTAAAACGTATGGTTTCATTTACAAGTACAACTCGTCCCACAAAAAACAAGTACTCACATGCAATATTGACAGAAAAATAAAGAAGTTACAGCTCTTGGAAGAAGGGGAGCAAAAAAAATGAACCTCTGAAAAACAGAATATCGGCCGGGGTGAAAGGGGTTAAAGAAAAGGTGAAGTGAACAGAAAATGCCCCAGAATTTCTTATAATTCCCACACAGGATATTTCTGCTGCATGTTAGCATGGCTTTAGAAATCCATAATGGATAAGACAAACTGTGAATATAAAAACACATGGTACATGCTAAAATCTGTGAAGTTTATTTTACTAAAAACCGTGCATGGATCATATTATCGGACATGTAAACTTCCCTTCATATTTGCAGGTCCTGCGGCATTTTGTACCTAATCCTTAATTTCCCCTCAGGCTTTCGTTATAAGTGATTTACTTAACTTGATATCCATGAAAAGCAACTCACTAAACCCGTACAGTTTAATCCTAAACATGACAATTCAGGACAAGGAGCTCACATGATATAGTGTGTTACTCACATGCACTCTTAAATCCTTGGTCATAATTTTGTGCCAAACTATTGCAGGCACCAATGATTGAGTTATCTAGCGGTGTGTAAACCATGGGTTACATGCACCGACTCACACAAGCATACACTACAGCTGTGCCTACTGCGACATTGCAGCTAGTTAAACCCACACAAACTCTGATTTCATATTGGACAAATGACCGTAAAATGCTAGAACAACAGTCATTTTATTGACTGGAAAGTACAGCTCCAAGTTGACCACCTTTTAAGGATCTGTCCATAATCACGTGCTACCGCATAAAAGCATAGTGGAAGACTTTGGTCTACACTCTCATTATTTAAAGCGAGAACATATACCGTATACCATATACCGCATGGTATACTTTTGTCCCTATGTGTAGAAAGCAAAGTATCGTGAAGGCATTGTAATTGTGGAGCTGGAGTAATGGGTTCCAATACAGCCAAAAGAACAAATCAGCAAGGAGATTATAAGTTCTCCTTGTGTTTCCTTCTTCTCATAGACATATTAGTAGGAAATTTAGATTGTGAGTCTCACTGTGGGGACAATGAGTGATGACAATGTCTGTAAAGTGCTATGTTTGTGCTATATAACCTACAAGAATACGCAAATAATTATAATTTCCTATACAGTAAGAAAAGAAAAAAGCCTTTCAACACATAAAAGTGAAGCGTAGACTAGGTGAATGAGGTGCTACAGATACATTTGATATAGCCCTCAATTATCAAGAGTAAAACACAATGTGAACAGACTCACCTGTAAATAGTTACATTTTTTACCACAAATGCTTTCATAATTAACACAAATCAGGTGTCTAGACTTTAAGGGGAATACCAGGTATTTCTTTTGAAGAACAAGGCATATTGACACTCCAATACGTTTAACACCGAGATAAAATCACCAAATATTTTGCAATATTCATGCTATTAGGGGGCATATCGAACAAATCAAACTTTGGTTTCAGTAAAATGAATAAACTTGAGCTAATGAGCAATGTCATAGCAGCATCTTCAGTCTGCTGACATACTTGGTACTAAAACAAGAACGCAGCTGGTAATGAATCTCAGCTGTTGTGCAGAGGTCAAACATGGAACCAAGAGAGAACGTCTCAGCGTCTTTACAACATTGGCTTTTATGCCTGGTTGCTAATCGCACAGTTTAATTACACAGTTAAGAATATGAAGCCGCATTTCCATATTTCTACATTTTTATTTACCAGCGTACAGTCGTACTGGGTTCATACATTCCAGAAAAGATTTAACAGCTCAATTCAAAGGCAGTTCTCTGAAGCTGAGCTGGTCTGGCCAAACCTTGAAATATTCTCCAATTCAATGGATATGGTCACAATCTGAGCACAAATTCTTGTGGAAATGGGTAAGTAAGAGCGTCTGTGAGACATCAAAACTAGAATGTAAACTCCGCAACACAGATTCTGTAATACTGGATGCAATAATACAACCAGCATGGATATAAAAGAAGAAAAAAGAAATAACACCTTGTAAAAAGGAGGAAAATGGGCCATGTCTACCAATTATACACAGCTTAAAGACAATGTGACCTGATCTCAGGTCATCCCCTGTAAGGGGAAAAAGATATGAAGGGGGAATCTGCAAACAAGTCAATGAAACAAATATTAGGTATGAATGTCAGTAGTTTAGACATCACTGCCTTCTAGGAGTAATGTCATAAGCTGTATGTCTCCTGAACACAGAGGTTCTCTTTCTGGGGGTGTTCTGTAGCATGACGCATGATTTAGACCTCTGTGAGTCACGTATTTGTTTTATCTGTGAGTTTCATGGATAACGCAAGTGCCCTTTTTAGTCTATGATGATACTTACATACCTGTGTGTGTGAACCTAGTGGTCCACAAAAAAATCTAAGTCAAAAATTAAAATTACCCATACAAGTCTATGGCTCCATCAAAATCACGGGCAGCACATGGATGGCATCAGTGTACAGTTTGTGGGGTTGGCCAGTCTAAAATAACAAATCTGCAGTCCCTCTATGTGATGCTGACTTGTGAATCCTTACACCTTGCGCACTGAGCACTGTGAGAGTACTCCACTGGTAGCACTGGGAACGGCAGTCACGTGGCCACAAGTATGTTAGCGGCCCTGACACCAGAGAATTCTCACAGCAAGCAGTATGCGCAATTTGATGATTCACAAGTCTGCAGTCACAGAGAGTGACTGCAGACTTGTCGTTTAAGATCGGACAACCCTTTAAGCAGTCAGAAATAATGAATTATGAAATCAGAGGCTCTCTTAAGTGCAGTGGGAGATTCATGCACTTCTTTTGGAGCCCATGGTATATCTGTGTGTATGAACCCTTAAGCTTTTTTAATATTAAAATTAATCTTGTCAGGTGATAAAGTAATAAAATTTATTCTATCGCAGTTTCCCATACTGACAACTAATACCCAATTCCCACTTTACTTTATGAAAAATAAATCCCAACACCTCAGTGTGTAAAGTCAGGTTTCATAGCTAAAAATCACTCTGCTGTATATTAGCTCAATTGACGGCAGGCTATCCACTCCATGTAAATGGGACAGAGTAAAAGGAGATTTGAGATTTTATATTACTGCAGCCTTGTACTTCCTTCCTGCTGAGAGATATACAGTCATGGTTGATGCCCTTGAAATTGTTCCAGAACAGTAAGTATTTCCCCCCAGAAAACTATTGCAATTACACATGTATTGTGATATACATGGTAATTTCTTTTGTTTTTATTGAATCAACACAAAAAAAATAATTTCACTCAAAACTCTAAATAGGAGCTAGACAAAATTGTTGACACATTCCAAAATTGTGGGTAAACAACTTTGTTTCAAGCATGTGATGTTCGCTCAAATTTACTTGTGGCAAGTAACAGGTGTGGGCAATATGAAAACCATACCTGAAACAAGATAAAAAGGGGGAAAGTTGACTCAATCTTTGCATTGTGTGTCTGCCACACTAAGCATGGAGAACAGAGGAGAAGAGAACTGTCTGAGGACTTGTAAACCAAAATTGTTGAAAAAAGGTTTCAAGTCCATCTCCAGAGATCTTGAAGTTATTTTGTTCATGGTGCGCATCATAATCAGTAAATTTTCAACCCCTTGCCAGCCACAGAAGATAATCTCTCTGGACATGGACAGCAGAGAAAAACTGATGAAAAGTTGCAATGCAGAATAGTCTGAATAGTGGATAAGCAGGCTCCGGGTGCATCAGTGTCAGTGCAATTATCTGTCTATATTTTAACGAATTGAAATGCTATGGCAGGAGACCCGGGAGGACCTCACTGCTGACACAGATACATAAAGGTAGACTGCAGTTTGTCAAAATGTACGTGAGTGAACAAAAATCCTTCTGGGAAAGTGCTTTGTGGGAAGAGACCAAGATAGAGCTTTTTTGTACTGCCCATTTTTGGGGTTTTGTGTGAAATTATGTCGTTTTTTTTGGGTTGTTCCAGTACACACAAATGAAATAAACATGTATAACAAAACATGTGTAATTCCATTCATTTTCTGGTACAATTCAAGGGTGTAAAATTAAATTGCTTTATTGCAACTGTCCACAAGTGCCCCATGATGACAAAACATTTCAGGCTACTCAATTTGGACACTTATCAAGATATGACGCACCATTTCTGCAAGCAAGATGGCCAATATAAGAGAATCACTTTGCAGGACGGCCATGTCAATAGTTCGTGACTACTGGACAGGAGTCCTGTGAAATTTCTTTTACTTACCATCATTACCGACATCTCTTTTGATTAGTAGCCCCAGTGCAATATCATGTGTGCATCACGCCAAAATAGTGTTGCCTTGCCAGGCCTACAAGAGAGGTGCCGAAGTTGACATCAAATTGGAAGCAGTTAGCAAAGCTCCTACTTGGCAGCCAGGATATACTCACTTGACCTCTGCACCAGAGTCCTGCAAATGTATTTGCTTATCTTTGCATGAGCACCACTCTATTGACACACCTCCTTGGGCAGGCAGTAAGAATAAGGGTGGTGTCACACACAGCGACGACAACGATGTCGCTGCTACGTCACTATTTTCTTTGACGTTGCAGCGACGTCCCGTTGCTGTCGCTGTGTGTGACATCCAGCAACGACCTGGCCCCTGCTGTGAGGTCGCCGGTCGTTGGTGAATGTCCAGCTTCATTTTTTGGTCGTCGCTCTCCCGCTGTGACGCACACATCGCTGTGTGTGACAGCGAGAGAGCGACAAAATGAAGCGAGCAGGAAGCAGGAGCCGGCGTCTGGCAGCTGCGGAAAGCTGTAACCACTGTAAACATCGGGTAACCAAGGGAAGCCCTTCCCTTGGTTACCCGATATTTACCTTCGTTACCAGCGTCCGCCGCTCTCGCTGCCAGTGCCGGCTCCTGCTCTCTGCACATGTAGCTGCAGTACACATTGGGTAATTATCCCGATGTGTACTGTAGCTAGGAGAGCAGGGAGCCAGCGCTAAGCAGTATGTGCGGCTCCCTGCTCTCTGCACATGTAGCTGAAGTACACATTGGGTAATTAACCCGATGTGTACTGTAGCTAGGAGTGCAGGGAGCCAGCGCTAGGCAGTGTGTGCGGCTCCCTGCACATGTAGCACAACGACACGTGTCGTTATGATCGCTGCTTCTGCTGTGTTTGACAGCTAAGCAGCGATCATAACAGCGACTTACAAGGTCGCTGTTGCGTCACAGAAAATGATGACGTAACAGCGACGTCGTTGTCGCTATGTGTGAACCCAGCTTAAGAATCCAGTGGCGGTTGAGCACCACTTGAGTCATGCTAGGTACTGGGAAGTACCAAGCGAATGGCGAACGGGAAGGGAAAGGAAAGCCTGTGTATAAGGAAGGGGGAGATTGTGACCCCTGATCAAGGTTCCGCACCTGTGCGCCAAGCTGGATACCTGACCCTGAAGTCCGTCCTAGGTAGGGAGCTGATAAGATGAGCACTTATTCAACCCCACTGACCTCTAAAGAAGACACAGGGATAACAAACAGAGGGAAAGTGAACATATAACTTATCTCCAGATGACTCAGGGAGAGGAACTGCAACAACCACAAAGTTTCTCTAGATATATACAAGCCGACTGCTTGTACTGAAGACTTATTAAGGGTCTAAGAGCTATCACTACCACAGAGTAATGCAGGGTCCGAAAGGGCTGAAAACAAAACAGAAACATACTGCTCAAAAAAAAAAAGGGAACACTTGAACAAGGATTTTGTATTTTGGTGTTCTCTTTATTATTTTGAGCAGTATAGTAAAAGGTCAGGGAGCAGTTTGCGCAGCCAAATGCTGTGATCATCTATAGCGAGACATCGCAGGGCTGTCTGTCAACCGTGACACACCCATGACACTTTGGTAGTTAAGTGAATAGATGCCTTCAGTACAGCGCCATAAGCCCCCTGGAGTAGAGCAACCGTACGCATGCCTGACCAGTTCTGTACTCAAAGTCTCACCATGGTCATGAAATAAGTAGGAACAGAGGACATCAAATCCTCACTCCTGAGGGTTCTTATCGGTGATTAGATACATATGACCTATCCTATGGAATTAGATAAATGTTGGTCCTGGGAGTAAACTATGGTGCTAAGGTTAGTTTCCTCACGTAAAACACTTTAAGTATTTGTTAGGCTCAATACTGATACATTTGAGGTGTATTTAAGTGTACTCACCAGGAAAGTCTCCGTATATATACACAAATATTCAAAAAGAATATTAATTTGCTATATGGTTGACCAGTGTATGCCAAGATTGCACAGTCTAATTCTACTGAGAAGCATGGTCAACTAATGTAATAAATAATTTAAAGTGCATGATACAATTTTTTTGCTTCATTGCAGTATATGGCATAGAGGTGCACAAAAGTGATGAGCAAGCACTACCATGCTCGGGTGCTCAGTACTCGTAACAGGAGATTTCCTGGAAAAATCCTCAAGTGCCCATTTGACTTCCATTATACTCTTGTGTGCAAGGAAAGCCCATCCAAGCGCATGGCTGCTTGTTACGAGTACCGAGCACCCGAGCATGGTAGTGCTCGCTCATCACTAATGCATATATACAGTATGTTCATATAGCTGAATTGAACGTGTCCACCTATAGTCTATCGCTCTGTCAGCATCATAGTGAATTAATGATACAGCGGTTGAGCATCTGCACTGTCCTTCCATTCTAGTGGTGCATAAAAGTGCCCTGTTCTGGTGATCGGCCAGCAAATAGACCTCAATGATTTAGAAATTGTCACCTTTCCTTTTGATAGATGATAACTTCTCCCTACTGGAATACCCATATAAGTTATAACAAATGCATACACAGTTCTGGTAACTAGTTAGATTTTTTAATGATTTCCCAGATACTGATATTCAAGAATCAGCTGATCATCTCACATTAAAAAAAATCCCCAACTTATCTTCTTGATGGATCCTAAGGACTAATAAGTCCATGCAAAGTAGCACACACACTGCCACAGGTAAAGGCTCTGCCTGCAATCTCAGCAATGTAAAAACTTCACAAGAAACAGATCTACAGCATGTGACACATGTCATTGATGATACACCTCTGGCTGCTCTACAATTCCGACCAGATGTAGGTAACACGTGATAAGTACTGTCAGGGATGTACAACCCGCCTATGCTGCAGGTGCTGCATCAGAGTGCATGGCACAGTGCATCATTAGAGCGCAGGGCACAGTGACAGGGCAAAGGGACAGGGCACAGTGCATCATTACAGTGCTGGTCACAGTGACAGGGCAAAGGGACAGGGCACAGTGCATCATTACAGTGCTGGTCACAGTGACAGGGCAAAGGGACAGGGCACAGTGCATCATTACAGTGCTGGTCACAGTGACAGGGCAAAGGGACAGGGCAAAGTGACAGGACACAGTGCAGGGCAAAGTGACAGGGCACAGTGCAGGGCAAAGTGACAGGGCACAGTGCATCATTAGACTGCAGGGCACAGTGCAGGGCACAGTGACAGGGCACAGTGACAGGGCAAAGTGACAGGGCACAGTGCAGGGCAAAGTGACAGGGCACAGTGCATCATTAGACTGCAGGGCACAGTGACAGGGCAAAGGGACAGGGCACAGTCCATCATTACAGTGCTGGTCACAGTGACAGGGCAAAGTGACAGGGCACAGTGACAGGGCAAAGTGACAGGGCACAGTGCAGGGCAAAGTGACAGGACACAGTGCAGGGCAAAGTGACAGGGCACAGTGCATCATTAGAGCGCTGGTCACAGTGACAGAGCAAAGTGACTGGGAAAAGTGTAGTTCAAAGTGACAGGGCACAGTGCATCATTAGCGCGCAGGGCACAGTACAGGGCACTGATCTCATACATTCCTGTCTGGCAGATGTACTGTCAGCCAACTCCAGTATACGCACACCACAGTGGGCACAATTGGCAGCTTACCCAGGTAGAGGCGCAGATCCAGGAGAAGCTGGGGGGGTCCTCCATTCAGCTGGTAGAACAGGGAGCCCAGGCAAAAGAGAAGCAGAGTTGCCATGCAGAAGCCATAGTCTCGCAGAGACAACCTGGGCAGCCTGTTATTGGAGGCACCGTGCACGTTGTTCTTGGGGACATGATGGCTGATGTGGTTATTGTTAGTAGTCTTCTTCATCATATCTCCTCCTTACACAGCCCGGCAGGAAGAGCTCACCCATCCGCCTGAAGAAGACAAGAGCTGCTGCCTTCTGGCTCATTGGAGAAGTTGGAGGCAGAGTTTGTGAGAAGCCTCTTAAGTTAGGAGCTGCTTTCTTTCCATTGGCCGCACACTGGTCACTTGAAGTTCTGCTCCACCAGGCTGGGCTGCTCTCTGCTGCGATGTCCAGCTGCAGGGTCCTCTGCTATCTTCTGTGTGCTCGCTGGTGTCCGTCTGCACTGTGCAGGGTCCTCTGCTATCTTCTGTGTGTTCGCAGGCTGCACTATACGCAGCGTCCTCTGCTATCTTCTGTGTGCTCGCTGGTGTCTGTGCAGGATCTTCTGCTATCTTCTGTGTGCTCGCTGGTGTCTGTGCAGGATCTTCTGCTATCTATCTTCTGTGTGCTCGCTGGTGTCTGTGCAGGATCCTCTGCTATCTTCTGTGTGCTCGCTGGTGTCTGTGCAGGATCCTCTGCTATCTATCTTCTGTGTACTCGCTGGTGTCTGTGCAGGATCCTCTGCTATCTATCTTCTGTGTGCTCGCTGGTGTCTGTGCAGGATCGTCTGCTATCTATCTTCTGTGTGCTCGCTGGTGTCTGTGCAGGATCCTCTGCTATCTTCTGTGTGCTCGCTGGTGTCTGTGCAGGATCCTCTGCTATCTATCTTCTGTGTACTCGCTGGTGTCTGTGCAGGATCCTCTGCTATCTATCTTCTGTGTGCTCGCTGGTGTCCGGCTGCACTGTGCAGCTTTCTCTGCTATCTTCTGTCTGCTCGCAGGCTGCACTGTGAACTCCCTCTGCTATCTTCTGTGTGCTTGTACTGTGCAGCGTCCTCTGCTATCTGCTGGTGTTCGTCTGCACTGTGCTAGATTCTCTGCTATCTTCTGTGTGCTCGCTGGTGTTCGTCTGCACTGTGCAGCTTCCTCTGCTATCTTCTGTGTGCTCGCTGGTGTTCGTCTGCACTGTGCAGCTTCCTCTGCTATCTTCTGTGTGCTCGCTGGTGTTCGTCTGCACTGTGCTAGATTCTCTGCTATCTTCTGTGTGCTCGCTGGTGTTCGTCTGCACTGTGCAGCTTTCTCTGCTATCTTCTGTGTGCTCGCTGGTGTTCGTCTGCACTGTGCAGCTTCCTCTGCTATCTTCTGTGTGCTCGCTGGTGTTCGTCTGCACTGTGCAGCTTCCTCTGCTATCTTCTGTGTGCTCGCTGGTGTTCGTCTGCACTGTGCTAGATTCTCTGCTATCTTCTGTGTGCTCGCTGGTGTTCGTCTGCACTGTGCAGCTTTCTCTGCTATCTTCTGTGTGCTCGCTGGTGTTCGTCTGCACTGTGCAGCTTTCTCTGCTATCTTCTGTGTGCTCGTAGACTGCGAGCTCGCCCCTCCTTCCTTCCCTCACTTCTCTCCGTCCTCAGTCCCAGTATCCCGCGCTCTCCGGTACAGAGCTGCAGGCTGGGCTTGTGTCCTTCTCCTCAGGTTACTAGGGCTATCACATTACCATTCTCCGTTCTCCACAACAGAAGGCTTTCCCTTCTTTTAGTAACTTGCAAATAGGAAGAAAGTTGTTTTCATTTCTTGCTTTTTTTGCTTTGACCATCCCCCCACATTCTCAGACTTCTTTATTTCCACACCAGCGACCTCTTGGGGCTTCAGCTGAATTTCTCCATGTCAGGGTTTAATACAGGAGACTCCAACAGCTCAGTTTTAAGTGAAAGAAATTGGAAGTTAAAGGGAAGGTCTTGCGGTTTTTTATTTTTGTATTAATAATAGTGATAATGAAATCAAGTATTTTTAATACAAAAATAAAATCACTGCTTATTTCGTTTTTGTTTAATTCTAGTTTTACTGAAGGTACTGGGGGCTGCCATGTTGGATTCGCTATGTGTAACGAGAGCTAGTCACTCCTTTATGGCAGCCCCTGTGCATAGAGAACAGTGGTCGGGACCCGACCCCATAGACTAAAGCCTGCTTTACACGTTGCAATTTCACATACGATATCGTATGCGATTTGCAACGTCCCCATCGCATGTGCGGCACGTTCAATTTGTTGAACATGCCGCAGAAACGATTAACCCCCGTCACACGTACTTACCCGTCCATACGACTTCGCTGTTGGCGGCGAACGCCCACTTCCTGGAGTGGGAGGGATGTTCGGCGTCACAGCGCCGTCACGCGGCAGCAGGCCAATTGAAGCGGAGGGGCGGAGCTGAGCGGGACGTAAACATCCCGCCCACCTCCTTCCTTCCGCATTGCTGGCCGGGAGCCGCAGGACGCAGGTAAGATCTGTTCATCGTTCCCGGGGTGTCACACACTGCGATGTGCGCTACCCCCGGGAACGATGAACAATCTGACGTTCAATTCTAGAACAATGAACGATGTGCGTGCGATGAACGTTTTACCGTTCAATCGCAATCGCACGTACCTGTCACACACTGCAATGTACCTTAGGATGCTGGATGTGCGTCACTTACGATGTGACCCCGCCGACACATTGAAAGATACATTGCAGCGTGTAAAGCTTAAGGCTACATGCGCACGCTGCTTCTTTTTCGTGTTCACAAACTGCAGCCAAAACTGCAGCCTAAACTGCAACCAAAACTGCACCTTGTCAGAGAGAGCCTGGAAATGTCACAAAAAATGTAGGTGCTTTTTTGGTGCATTTTTGCTGCTTTTTTGGTGCGTTTTTGGCTGCAGTTTTGTCAACGATTATTTCATGTATTTTTCAGTTCAAACAAGCCCATGAAGCTTGTTGAATTGAAAAAAAAAAAAATTAGAAATAAATAAATAATTAAAAAAAACTGGCGTGCGGTCCCCCCAATTTTAATGCCAGCCAGATAAAGCCATACGGCTGAAGGCTGGTATTCTTAGGATGGGGAGCTCCACGTTATGGGGAGCCCCCCAGCCTAACAATATCAGTCAGCAGCCGCCCAGAATTGCCGCATCCATTAGATGCGACAGTTCTGGGACTGTACCCGGCTCTTCCCGATTTGCCCTGGTGCGTTGGCAAATCGGGGTAATAAGGAGTTATTGGCAGCCCATAGCTGCCAATAAGTCCTAGATTAATCATGTCAGGCGTCTATGAGACACCCTCCATGATTAATCTGTAAATTACAGTAAATAAACACACACACCCGAAAAATCCTTTATTAGAAATAAAAAACACAAACAAATTCCCTCATTACCAATTTATTAACCCCGACAAAGCCCTCCTTGTCCGGCGTAATCCAGCATGCTCCAGCGTCGCATCCAGCTCTGCTGCATGCAGGTGACCGGAGAAGCAGCAGACACCGCCGCTCCGGTCACCTCCATGCAGCTAATGAAGGCAGCCGCGCGATCAGCTGAGCTGTCACCGAGGTTACCCGTGGCCACCGCTGAATCCAGCGGTGGCCGCGAGTAACCTCAGTGACAGCTCAGCTGATCGCGCTACTGCGTGGAGCCGGCAGGAGCGTGGAGCCGGCAGGAGCGTGGAGCCGGCAGGAGCGTGGAGCCGGCAGGAGCGTGGAGGACGGGACTTTCAGCGGCGGCGATGGCAGTGAGAGGGGTCCATCATCTCCCCTTTGCGTGCATGCTGGGGACAGCGGTACTTCAGGGAACACGTGGAGGACGGGACTATCAGCGGCGGCGGCAGCGAGAGGGGGATGGACGTTGGCATCTGAAAACATTGATTTTTCCCTCTCGCTGCTGCCGCTGCTGATAGTCCCGTCCTCCACATCATCTCCCCTGTGCGTGCACGCTGGGGACAGTGGTACTTCGTGGAACACGTGGAGGACGGGACTATCAGCGGCGGCAGCGAGAGGGAAAAATCAATGTTTTCAGCTGCCAATGTCCATCCCCCTCTCGCTGCCGCCGCTGATAGTCCCGTCCTCCACATCATCTCCCCTGGGGACAGCGGTACTTCGGGGAACACGTGGAGGACGGGACGGGACCACTTGCCTGACCTCACTTCCTGACAAATCACCTGCGTTTTTGCTAGCAAAAACGCAGGTAAAAGGCAGGTAAAATGCACCACTTGTGATTAGCATGCATTTTTCCTGCGTTTTTGATGCCCTCATTGATTTCAATGGGTGACAAATGTTGACAAAAACGCAGGAAGAATGAACATGCTGCATTTTTTTTGTCACAAACTTTTGACAAAAACAACGCTGACAAATAAACTGCAATGTGCGCATGACAAATCTGACTTCTCATAGACTTTGCTGGGAAGTCAGATGTCAGAAAGTTCTGCTGACAAAACTGCAGCCAAAAAAGCAGTAAAAAAGCAGGAAAAAAAGCAGCGTGCGCATGTAGCCTAACAGTTTAACATAGAGTCGGCGTCTGCTGTCACCTGGACGCGCCCCCTGGGCTGTCCAGATCACAGCAGAGGGAGGAGATCAGCACCGTCTAGAGCTTCTCCCCTGTCACCCGCAGGATGGGTGAGTACTGGTACGCAGCGTCGGACTGACTAGCGGAGTAATCTCCAGTAATGTCAGCCCTGGCTACGGTTACCTGCAGTGCACTCCGGAGCTCTCACCTGAGCTCCAGCGTGCAGCCTGAACTGTACCGCAAGCGCCGAGTGATTGATTCCCTGGCGATTGCGGTGCAGTTCATGACAGCTGCAGACATCCGGGGCTGATCTCCGGTGCTCTCACCTCAATTCCGGAGATCAGCCCGGCCTGTCTGCAGCTGTTATGAACTGCACCGCAATCGCCAGGGAATCAATCACTCAGCGCTGCAGTACAGTCCTGCAACCTCTGAGATTAGTCCAGGCTGCAGGTGAGAGCTCCGTAGCCAGTCCAAAGCTACCAGTACGCTACTCCCTTCTGTCCCCGTTGGTGCTCCCCAGCCCCCACCGCCTCGCCCCCACCACCACCAACCCCCCCCACCGCAGCCGCCGCCGCTCCCCCACTTGTCTGTGCTCACCCCTGGCCTCTCCTCCTAGCAGCTCCATGGGGCAGCGTGGTATACTGTATATCTCCCTGCTTGTGTCAGTCTGCAGAGCGTTGCTCCTCTTGACACATACACAGGAATAGCCTGCAGAGCGTCGCTCCTGACATATGATACAGGAGGAGCGATGCTCTGCAAGCTATATATCCCTATGTATGTGTGGTTTCCACTCATTGACAGCAAGCAGAGATGATGGGGAATGTTTCCACTTATTCTTTTGGAAACAGCCAGATTGGGAGGGGGGTGACATCACACACAGGAGAGCAGACTCCGCCCACTTTACTGCAGCTGTAATGTGAGCTATTGCTGATGTATGTAAAGCGCTGTGGAATTAATAGCACTATATTTATGAATAAATATATATTATATTATTTCTACAGTAGGATTTCTGTAGGATTTCAGCAGCTGCTCCCCCTAGTGTTTAAGAGTGAAAAATATCAAACTTTTAATTTGTTTTTTTTATATTTTTCTCAATTAAAAACAAATAATAATATGTACACATAACATAAAACATTAATACTTTATATTTTTACAGTTATTGAAAAAAAAAATTCTGACCCCTCCCTTTAATGTAAAAAATGTGCAAATAATACAATGTGGGATGTAAAGAAGGGCTATGGCATTACATATTAACTTATAACTGTAGATAAACATCCGACACAATGGATCTGGTGGATAAATATTGTCCACTACCTTTATTAAAATTTAAAAATATACAAATTAATCAATACCATTTTTTATTTAAAAACATATAAACCATACCAAATTAACTGTACGCAGCTTAGCACAATTACGCTCAAACTCGTTTACCATCACCTATGTCCCTTCATTAATGAAGGACTTACCCCACACGACTATCTTGCCTTTAAGAAGGCAAGAATGGCCCTGCCCCATTAAGGGCTAATTCTATCATGGTTTGTAAATCTAATTAAAATATATCAATGCTAATCTCAGATAAGTAAATCATATCCTGTTGATAAAGGCTGGGCAACCCACCTTAAGTTCCAGATACACGTCTAAAATGTCTAAATGAAAAACCTCCAATTAACGGCAAGAATTTAAACATACAGCTATTTATCTGTTTCTAAATTTTCTTGCAAAATTTCATATTTGCTTAATTCACCCATAGCAGCCTGGGAATAATTTCAGAATTTTTTTTTGAACCTTTGGAAATTATTTATTGACATGTACCAGCTTCTCCTTCATCTGAAACAATAGACCAATGGTCCCCATTTTTCCAATATTGTTACCACTGAGATGTATAGTAAGAATGTCGGGATATGGGAAACAGTCACTGATCATAAATACAGCTCTGGCAAAAATTAAGAGACCACTATATACAGTTTTATAAACAGCTTCTCTACATGTCTTACAGCCATTCCATTCCAGTGTCAGTTGAATTCCAACCAGAGTACACCTCATTCTTCTTAATGTGCTTCTGATTAGGTGATCACTTAAACCAAATCTTATTTAACGGGGGAAAGTATAAAAAAACACTGCTATCGTCTTCACAATCCTCTTGCAATAAGACAAGCTGGATGGCAAAACAAGTGCTAGTAATATCCCAAAAGTAATAGGAATGAAAAAAATAACTTTTAACCATACCAATGGAGTTGAAAAGAAAAGTCTTGAGTGAGGAAAAGAAGGGCTCAATTCTGGCTTTACTAGCAGAGGGATACAGTATGCGTCATGTTGCCTCCATCCTCAATATTTCTAAAACGGCAGTCCATTACAAGGTCAAGGAGCAGACATTGGTGACAACAAAGCTACAGACTGGCAGAGGGAGAAAGTGACTCTTCACTGATCGGGATGACCGTCATTTTATTCGAATGTCACTCTGTAATCGCAGGATCACATCAAATGACCTACAAAAGGAATGGCAAATGGCAGCTGGGGTGAAGTGCATGGCAAGAACAGTTCGTAACTGGCTCCTAGAGGCAGGGCTCAAGTCATGTAAAGCTAGAAAAAAGCCTTTTATCAATGAGGAGCAAAGGAGATCCAGGCTGAAGTTTGTCAAAGACCATAAGGTTTGGACCATAGAGGACTGGAGTAAGGTAATCTTCTCTGATGAGTCTAATTTTCAGCTTTGCCCAAGACCTGGTCGTCTAATGGTTAGACGGAGACCTGGAGAGGCGTACAAGCTACAGTGTCTTGCAGCCACTGTGAAATTTGGTAGAGGAGCGGTGATGATCTGGAGATGCTTCAGCAAGGCTGGATTTGGGCAGAATAAACATTGCGATGGATGTATGAATCAAGCCGCATACAAGGTTATCCTGGAAAAACAGTTGCTTCCTTCTGGTCAGGCAATGTTCCCCAACTCTGAGGACCCATTTTTCTAGCAGGACAATACACTATGCCACACAGCTAGGTCAATCAATGTGTTGATGAAGGACCACCACATCAAAACCTTGTCATGGCCAGCCCAATCTCCAGACCTGAACCTTATTGAAAACCTCTGGAATGTAGTCAAGAGAAAGATGGATAGTCACAAGCCATGAAACAAAGAAGAACTGTTTAGATTTTTGCTCCAGGAGTGGCATAAGGTCACCCAAAAGCAGTGTGAAACACTGGTGGAAAGCATGCCAAGAAGTATGAAAGCTGTGATTAAAAATCATTGTTATTCCACAAAATATTGATTTCTGAACTCTACCTGAGTTAAAACATTATTAGTATTGTTGTTTCTAAATGATTATGAACTTGTTTCCTTAGCATTATTTGAGGTCTGAAAGCAATGCATTTTTTTTTATTTTGACCATTTCTCTTTTTCAGAAAATAAATACAATTTTTTTTTCCTTGGAAATTTGGAGACATGTTGTCAGTAGTTTATAGAATAAAAGAACAATTTACATTTCACTCATATAAAGAGAAAAATCAGAAAAACTGAAAATTTTGCAGGGGTCTCTTTGCCAGAGCTGTATATGGTCTATAAGACCATCCCACCTCTGACCACTGATATCCAGCCAGCAGATCCTCATCTGATCTTCCAAAAGTATCACTGCTGAGGTCTAACTTCAACCCAATCAACAAAAAATTGACCAAGGAGCCAAACTGTATAACTTGCAGAAACTATAACAAAAATAAATTAGAAGTACATCACTGTCTAACAGGGCCACCACTAGAAATTTCAGGGTCCCATACTGGCAATATTTTTGGGCACCCTTGAGACTCCCCCCAGGCTCCACCCCATCTCCGCCTCTACCACTCAAACCTTCAACACTCTCACCGCCATGCTTGGAAAAACGTGCATATATATAAACCCACACAGTCATGGCCAAATGTGTTCACACCCTTGAAGTTGTTCCAGAAAATGAAGTATTTCCTTCAGAAAATTAATAATACACCCTCTACATCGCCCCTGTCCATAATATTTCGCCCACACTGCCCCATGTATAAAATTCCCCCAAACACATTGCCTCTCTGTATAACATATATACAGACAATCCCCCGTGTATAATATCCCCACACACACTGCTCCTCTGTATAATGTTCCCCCACACACACTGCTCCTCTGTATAATATCTCTTTCACACACACTGCTGCTCTGTATAATATCCCTCCACACACTGCTCCTCTGTATAGTAACCCCCTTACACACACTGCTCCTCTGTATAATATCTTGCCACACAAAATGCTCCTCTGTATACTATCCCCCCACTCTCTGCTCCTCTGTATAATATCCCCCACACACTGCTCCTCTGTATAATATCCCCCCCCACACACACACACACACACACACACACACTTCTCTTCTGTATAATACCCCCCACGTACACTGCTCCTCTGTATAATATCATTCACACACACACACACACACACACACACACACACACACACACACACACACACACTGGTCCTCTATGTACACAAAAAGGGGCAGTGTACTTGAGGGATATTAAACAGAGGAGCAGTGTGTGTGTGGGGGGATATTATACAGAGGGGTAGTAAGTGTGGGGGATATTATACAGAGGGGCAGTGTGTGTGGGAATATTATACAGAGGGGCAGTGTGTGTGTGGGGAATATTACACACATTGTCAAAATTGTTGGTACCCTTGTTTAATGAAAGAAAAACCCACAATGGTCACATAAATAACTTGAGTCTGCCAAAAGTAAAAGTAAATTAAAAAAAATATGAAAATGAACAAATGAAAGTCAGACATTGCTTTTCAACCATGCTTCCACAGAATATTTAAAAACATAAAACTCATGAAATAGGCCTTGAAAGAAATGATGGTACCCCTGAAAATAATATGACAAAAGGGACATGTTAAACCAAGTTGTGTCCACTAATTAGCATCACAGGTGTCTACAATCTTGTAGTCAGTCAGGGAGCCTGTATATAGGGCTACAGATACTCACTGTGCTGTTTGGTGTGTACCACACTCCACATGGACCAGAAGAAGCAAAGGAAAGAGTTGTCTCAGGAGATCAAAAAGAAAATTATAGACAAGTATGTTAAAGATAAAGGTTATAAGACCATCTCCAAGCAGATTGATGTTCCTGTGACTAAAGTTTCACATATTATTCAGAAATTTAAGATCCAGGGGACTGTAGCCAACCTCCCTGGACGTGGCCGCAGGAGGAAAATTGATGACAAATCAAAGAAACGGATAATTCAAATGGTAACAAAAGAGTCCAGAAAAAAACGTCTAAAGAGATTAAACATGAACTTCAAGCTCAAGGAACATCAGTGTCAGACTGCACCATCAGTCGTTGTTTGAGCCATAGTCGACTTCATGGGAGATGGACAAATGAGGACACCAGTTGAAAAAAAACCCATAAAAAAGCCAGACTGGACTTTGCAAAACTGCATGTTGACAAGCCACAAAGCTTCTGGGAGAATGTCCTATGGATAGATGAGACAAAAATGGAACTTTTTGGCAAGGCACATCAGGTCTATGTTCACAGATGAAAAAATGAAGCAAATCAAGAAAAGAACACTGTCCCTACTGTGAAACATGGAGGCGGCTCTGTTATGTTCTGGGGCTGCTTTGCTGCATCTGGCACAGGGTGTCTTGAATCTGTGCAGAATACAATGAAATCTCAAGACTATCAAGGGATTCTAGAGAGAAATATGCTGCCCAGTGTCAGAAAGCTTGGTCTTAGTCGCAGGTCATGGGTCTTGCAACAGGAAAATGACCCAAAACACATAGTTAAAAATACCCAAGAATGCCTACGAGGAAAACATTGGACTATTCTGAAGTGGCCATCTATGAGCCCTAACCTAAATCCTATTGAGCATCTTTGCAAAGAGCTGAAACATGCCATCTGGAAAACGCCAACCTTCAAACACCAGACAGCTGGATCAGTTTGGTCTGAAGGAGTGGGCCAAAATACCTGTCGAGAGGTGCAGAAGTTTCATTGACAGTTACAGGAATCATTTGATTGCAGTGATTGCCTCAAAAGGTTGTGCAACAAAATATTAAGTTAAGGAGGAACCATCATTTCTGTCCAGGCCTATTTCAGAGTTTAATTTTTTTAAAATTCTGTGGAAGCATGGTTGAAAAGCAATGTCTGACTTTCATTTGTTCATTTTCTTAGTTTTTTTTATTTATTATTACTTTTGTCAGATTCAAGTTATTTCTGTTATTATAGCAAATCCTAAGCACACAAATGGAAATGACAAAAAGATAATGCAAATGTGATTTATTGAGCTATCTGCAGAAAGGCCGCCTGCCACACTGCCCTGCTGTCCTGCCTTCCTCTGGGACCCTGTCCCCATTCCTGGCTGCCTTAAGGCATTTTTTCCTCTATCTCACCTCCTATCTACGCCTCCCTGGCTATTGCAACCTACTGCTGTTATTAAGACGCCGCATGTCCATCATAGTCCCCGGACAATTCTTTATCGTCCTATGCATGATTTCATGACACGCAATTACTTGATAAAGGCCTTTACCGGCCGAAACGTTGGTATTGCTTTGTTTTGGTTACATAGTTACATAGTTACTAAGGTTGAAAAAAGACCTAGGTCCATCTAGTTCAACCTTCCTCCACCAGTTCTACATTTGGTCACTAAGTCATTTATAACCAACAATGTTGTGTGTACTGAGGAACTCATCCAGCCCTTTTTTGAAAGCTGTTATAGTATCTGCCATTACTACCTCTTGTGGTAGGGCATTCCACAGTCTGACTGCTCTAACTGTAAAGAACCCTTTCCTATTTAGCTGCCGGAATCGCTTTTCTTCCACTCGCAGTGAGTGCCCCCTGGTCCTTAGTACTGTCTTTGGAAGAAATAAGTCATGTGCCAGTCCTTTATATTGACCACACATATATTTATACATATAAATGAGATCTCCTCTGAGACGTCTTTTTTCTAAGCTAAACATATCTAACTTTTTCAACCTGTCATCATATGGGAGGCCTTCCATTCCTTGTAGTAGTCTAGTTGCCTGCCTTTGAACTGACTCTAACTTCTGAATGTCCTTTTTAAAATGTGGAATCCAAAACTGGATCCCATATTCCAGATGTGGCCTTACAAGTGATTTATAGAGGGGTAATGATACGTTGGGATCGCGGGATCTAATCTCTCTTTCTATACACCCTAGAATCGTGTTTGCTTTTTCAGCTGCTGCTTGACATTGAGTGCTGCTGCTCAGCTTATTTGTAATGAGAATACCCAAGTCCTTCTCCTGTTCTTTAGTCCCGAGTTTACTTCCATTTAATGTATATGCAGCTATAGGATTACTCCGTCCTAGGTGCATTACTTTACATTTATCAACATTAAATCTCATTTGCCCAAGTATCTGCCCATTCTGACATCTTATCCAGATCTTTTTGTAATATTATACTATCAAGGTCAGTTTTTAATACCCTACATAGTTTGGTGTCATCAGCAAAGACTGACACTTTACTATCAATCCCATCCACAAGGTCATTAATAAAGAGATTAAAAAGAATTGGTCCTAGCACAGATCCCTGCGGCACCACACTGCTGACTATGGCCCATTTAGAGAATGTTCCATTTATGACTACTCTTTGTTTCCTATATTTTAGCCAATTCCTTACCCAGTTGCATATAGTTTCCCCCAGTCCTTGCTTCTGGAGCTTTAGTATAAGCCTATTATGTGGTACAGTATCAAATGCCTTTGCAAAGTCCAAATAAATCACATCAGCTGCATTACCAATATCCAGGTTTGCACTTACCCCCTCATAGAACCCCAACAGGTTGGTTAGACATGAATTATCTTTCATGAATCCATGCTGTCTGTCAGTTATTATATTATTTTCTGCAACATATTTTTGCATGTCATGTTGTGGCGATTCTTTCTGCAGGTAGCTCAATAAATCACATTTGCATTATCTTTTTGTCACTTCCATTTGTGTGCTTGGGGTTTGCTATAATAATTGGATTCCCTGTTTCACTTAAGCACCTCTTCTCTTTCATTCAGTTGAACCCAGCTTTATTCCTCTATACTCAAGTTATTTCTGTGACCATTGTGGATTTTTCTTTCATTACCGAGGGGTACCAACAATTTTGACCACGTATGTAATATTCCCCACACACACACACTGCCCCTCTGTATAATATCCCCCCACACACACTGCCCTTCTGTATAATATTACCACACACACACTGCCCCTCTGTATAATATCCCCCACACTCACTACGCCTCTGTATAATATCCCCACACACACTGCTCCTCTGTATAATATCCCTCAAGTACACTGCCCCTTTGTATACTATCCCCCACACAAGCTTCCCCATATATATATATATATATATATATATATATACAGTCATATGAAAAAGTTTGGGCACCCCTATTAATGTTAACCTTTTTTCTTTACAACAATTTGGGGTTTTGCAACAGCTATTTTAGTTTCATATATCTGATAACTGATGGACTCAGTAATATTTCTGGATTGAAATGAGGTTTATTGCACTAACAGAAAATGTGCAACCCGCATTTAAACAAAATTTGACCAGTACAAAAGTATGGGCACCTCAACATAAGAGTGACATTAATATTTTGTAGATCCTCCTTTTGCAAAAAATAACAGCCTCTAGTCGCTTCCTGTAGCTTTTAATGAGTTCCTGGATCCTGGATGAAGGTATATTTGACCATTTCTGTTTACAAAACAATTCCAATTCAGTTAAGTTTGATGGTCGCCAAGCATGGACAGCACACTTCAAATCATCCCACAGATATCCAATGATATTCAGGTCTGGGGACTGGCCATTCCAGAACATTGTAATTAGCCCTCTGCATGAATGCCTGAGTAGATTTGGAGCGGTGTTTTGGATCATTGTCTTGCTGAATCCCCTGCGTAACTTCAACTTCGTCACTGATTCTTGCACATTATTGTCAAGAATCTGCTGATACTGAGTTGAATCCATGCGACCCTCAACTTTAACAAGATTCCCGGTGCCGGCATTGGCCACACAGCCCCAAAGCATGATGGAACCTCCACCAAATTTTACTGTGGGTAGCAAGTGCTTTTCTTGGAATGCCATGTTTTTTTGCCTCCATGCATAATGCCTTTTTGTATGACCAAACAACTCAATCTTTGTTTCAGCAGTCCACAGGACCTTCTTCCAAAATATAACTGGCTTGTCCAAATGTGCTTTTGCATACCTCAGGCGACTCTATTTGTGGCGTGCTTGCAGAAACGGCTTCTTTCGCATCACTCTCCCATACAGCTTCTCCTTGTGCAAAGTGCGCTGTATTGTTGACCGATGCACATTGACACCACCTGCAGCAAGATGATGCTGCAGGTCTTTGGAGGTGGTCTGTGGATTGTCCTTGGCTGTTCTCACCATTCTTCTTCTCTGACTTTCTGATATTTTTCTTGGCCTGCCACTTCTGGGCTTAACAAGAACTGGGCTTAACAAGAACTGTAACTGTACCTCTGGAAACTGACAGTTTAAATCTCTGAGACAACTTTTTGTATCCTTCCCCTGAACAACTATGTTGAATTATTTTTGTTTTCAGATCATTTGAGAGTTGTTTTGAGGAGCCCATGATGCCACTCTTCATAGGAGATTCAAATAGGAGAACAACTTGCAAGTGGCCACCTTAAATACCTTTTCTCATGATTGGATACACCTGCCTATGAAGTTCAAAGCTCAATGAGGTTACAAAACCAATTTAGTGCTTTAGTAAGTCAGTAAAAAGTAGTTAGGAGTGTTCAAATCAAAAAATTGATAAGGGTGCCTATACTTTTGCATTGGTCAAATTTTGTTTAAATGCGGATTGCACATTTTGTGTTAGTACAATAAACCTCATTTCAATCCAGAAATATTACTCAGTCCATCAGTTATTACATATATGAAACTGAAATAGCTGTTGCAAAAACCCAAATTGTTATAAAGAAAAAAGGTTAACATTAATAGGGGTGCCCAAACTTTTTCATATGACTGTATATATATATATATATATATATATATATATATATATATATATATATATATATATATCCTTACACACACACTGCTCCTCTGTATACTATCCCTCACACACACACATTATCCCTCTGTATAATATCTTCCTGGTATATATGTCACCTTCGCCCCATCCTGGTTTATTGTCACCTTCCTAGCATATATGTCCTCCTCCTGGTATATATGTCCCGATCCTGCAACCCCCCTGGTATATATGTCCCCATCCTGGTATATATATCCCATCCTGGTATGTATATCCCCCTCCTGGGCACATTCTGATATATATATGTCCACTTCCTGGTTTTTGTCCCCTTCCTTGTATATATGTCCTCCTTCTTTTACATATATATATATATATGTC
The DNA here is from genome assembly GCF_048569485.1 of Anomaloglossus baeobatrachus. NCBI lineage: Eukaryota > Metazoa > Chordata > Amphibia > Anura > Aromobatidae > Anomaloglossus > Anomaloglossus baeobatrachus. The sequence goes on from NC_134355.1 coordinate 250,674,997, forward strand.
CTCTTCCAGGGCCCCTCCTGGCGTATATATCTCCCTCCTGTGCACATTGTGGTATAATGTCCCTATCCTGGTTTTTGTCCCCTTCCTTGTATATGTGTCCTCCTTCTTGTACATATGTGCCCTTCCAGGGCCCCTCTTGGTGTGTATATATATCCCCCTCTTGTGCATATTCTGGTAAAATGTCCCCATCCTGTTTTTTGTCCCCTTCCTGGTATCTATGACCTCCTTTTTGTATATATGTCACCCTCCAGGGCCCCTCCTGGCGTATATTAATATCCCTTTCCTGGGCACATTCTGGTATAAAGACCCCATCCTGGTTTTTGTCCCCTTCCTTGTATATATGTCATCCTACTTGTAGATATGTCCCTTTCCAGGGCCTCTCCTGGTGTGTATATATATATATCCCCCCTCCTGGGCACATTCTGGTATAATAACCCCATCCTGGTTATTGTCCCCTTCCTTGTATATATGTCCTCCTTCTTGTATATATGTCCCCTTCCAGGGTCTCTCCTGATGTGTGTGTGTGTGTGTGTGTGTGTGTATATATATATATATATATACACTGTGTGCAGAATTATTAGGCAAATAAGTATTTTGATCACATGATACTTTTTATACATGTTGTCCTACTCCAAGCTGTATAGGCTTGAGAGCCGACTACCAATTAAGTAAATCAGGTGATGTGCATCTCTGTAATGAGGAGGGGTGTGGTGTAATGACATAAACACCCTATATAAGGTGTGCTTAATTATTAGGCAACTTCCTTTCCTTTGGCAAAATGGGTCAGAAGAGAGATTTGACAGGCTCTGAAAAGTCCAAAATTGTGAGATGTCTTGCAGAGGGATGCAGCAGTCTTGAAATTGCCAAACATTTGAAGCTTGATCACCGAACAATCAAGCGTTTCATGGCAAATAGCCAACAGAGTCACAAGAAGCATGTTGGATAAAAAAGGTGCAAAATAACTGCCCATGAATTGAGGAAAATCAAGCGTGAAGCTGCCAAGATGCCATTTTCCAATAGTTTGGCCATATTTCAGAGCTGCAATGTTACTGGAGTATCAAAAAGCACAAGGTGTGCCATACTCAGGCACATGGCCAAGGTAAGGAAGGCTGAAAAACGACCACCTTTGAACAAGAAACATGAGATAAAATATCAAGACTGGGCCAAGAAATATCTTAAGACTGATTTTTCAAAGGCTTTATGGACTGATGAAATGAGAGTGACTCTTGATAGGCCAGATGGATGGGCCAGAGGCTGGATCAGTAAATGGTCTAGCTCCACTCTGACTCAGACGCCAGCAAGGTGGAGGTGGGGTACTGGTATGGGCTGGTATCATCAAAGATGAACTTGTGGGACCTTTTCGGGTTGAGGATGGAGTGAAGCTCAACTCCCAGACCTACTGCCAGTTTCTGGAAGACAACTTCTTCAAGCAGTGGTACAGGAAGAAGTCGGTATCATTCAAGAAAAACATGATTTTCATGCAGGACAATGCTCCATCACATGCATCCAACTACTCCACAGCGTGGCTGTCCAGTAAAGGTCTAAAAGATGAAAAAATAATGACATGGCCCCCTTGTTCACCTGATCTGAACCCCATAGAGAACCTGTGGTCCCTCATAAAATGTGAGATCTACTGGGAGAGAAAACAGTACACCTCTCGGAACAGTGTCGGGGGGGGCTGTGGTGGCTGCTGCTGCACGCAATGTTGATTGTAAACAGATCAAGCAATGACAGAATCTATGGATGGTAGGCTGTTGAGTGTCATCATAAAGAAAGGTGGCTATATTGGTCACTAATTTTTTGGGGTTTTGTTTTTGCATGTCAGAAAATTTTATTTCTAAATTTTGTGCAGTTATATTGGTTTACCTGGTGAAAATAAACACGTGAGATGGGAATATATTTGGTTTTTATTAAGTTGCCTAATAATTCTGCACAGTAATAGTTACCTGCAAAAACAGATATCCTCTGAAGATAGCCAAATCTAAAATAAAACCCACTCCAACTTCCAAAAATATTAAGCTTTGATATTTATGAGTCTGTTGGTTGGGTTGATTGAGAACATAGTTGTTGATCAATAATAAAAAAAAATCCTCTAAAATACAACTTGCCTAATAATTCTGCACACGGTGTATATACATATATATATATATATATATATATCCCCCCTCCTGGGCACATTCTGGTATAATGTCCCCGTCCTGGTTTTTGTCCCCTTTTTAGTATATATGCCCTCCTTCTTGTATACATCCCCTTCCAGGGCCTCTCCTTTTATATTTGTCTGCCGCAAAAAGAAAAACAAAACATTTTACTCACCCTCCCCGGCTCCTATGTTGCGCGGCGTCCTCTCTGAGCCGTCATGCATTTAGGCTGGATGTGCACAATCCGACGCTCAGCCAGATAAAGCAAGGCAGGGGCTGGAGACTGCAGGCAACCACCACCCTGTCCCCGCCTGATGCCACGTCCTCGCCACCTCCACCTTGCCTGCAGTACTGTGATGAATTGCAGAGTGATGACCTCATCACACTGGGCTGCGGGATAACGCACAGCCTCCCTGCTCTGCTCCACTCGCTATGCTTCCAGCCACATGGCTAATTTGCATGCGATACCCTAGAAGGGCTTTGTATTCACAGTAGTCATATGTAGTAGCTAAAGCAAAACTGCTGGGCCCCCCCTACTGCGGCTGTGACTGGGGCTCAGTGAAGATAGGGGGCCCGGCCGATGCTTAATAATGCTAAGTAATTATCCCAGGTCCCGCCTCTTCACCGAGCCCGATACATCAGTCACGGTTGTAATGCCCTGATGGCGGCCTTGCTGTCTAATATAAAGTTACTAACAATTTGAGAACACCCGCATCTCCGCAAGCATAAATTGACAGGACGGGAAGCTGCGTCGCAGGTCAGTTTTCGCTGCAGAGAAAAGAAGCACGGTGTGCATGGTATTTCTATAAATCCCATTCAATGTGCTTGTACTGCATCTTGGACACAGTTTAAACACTCTGCATCCAAAATGCTGCTATTCCTGATCAGTATCACATTCTTGATAAGTATAAGCCTTGCCATACTACGATCTTTGGGAGGCATAATAAAAAAAAATTTCTGGTCAGTGCGATTACAGCAACACTACATATATAGGGTTTTTATGTTTTGCTGCTTTTACACCATAAAAAGTTGGCTAATGGCTGTTTCTGGTGTTTTTTTTTTTACTACTATTGAATTTATGTCCTATTCTGTGAATTATTTTGAATATAGTGTAGCGACTCATAAGCATGAGTTGGGTTACAAGTTTGCATATTTTGGCCAAAATATGGACCAATACTTTACTTTATTAACTATCATTTTATATAATGTTTTATTGCACATTTTTCTGCAGGATGCAGCCAGGCCTCTTTGGGGTGTCTGTTCTGTGGACTGTACTCATATAGCACTGGACAGCCCACCTGATCTAATAGTATGGGCGTCAACAATAGGCTATAAACCAGACACTGTGCATCACATGTATCTGTGTGACTGGCGCCGCATGCAAACCTCATCTGTGTGCATGTTTAATGCCAGCAACCAACCCTCCATGAAATGGTAGGCTGAGAGTGGTTGTGCCATCGGTATTCTGCACCTGTGTTGGTCTGCCTTTATCATGGGGGTCCTGCTAGTGCATTCGCTATTTGACCCTGTTTCTGGTGAGTTTTTTGACACCATAAAAACTATTTTATAGAAAAAAAAGTTTCAGCATTGCTATATTCTAAAAGATATAACTTTTTTATTTTTTTGCTGATAGATCTACAAGGTCACTTGTTTTTTACGAGACAAGACAATGTTTTCAGTGGTACAATTTTATTTATATGTGACTTTTTGATTGCATTTTATTACACTCTTTTTGTCAGCTGTATGAACAAAAGACATAGTTTTTGCTAAAAAAATTTTCAATTTTTTTTTACAGTGTTCACTGAAGGGGTTAACTAGTGTGACAGTTTGTGATCAGGTTGTTACGGATGCGGTGATAACAAATATGTGCACTTTTTGGTTTATTTTTTTTTTTACACAAATACAACTATTTGTTGGAATATTTTTTTGTTCTTTATTTTCTGATTTTTTTTAATATATTTACATTTTTTTACTTGTTTTATTTAGTCACTATGTGGAACACTAACTTTCACTTGTCTGATCGCAGCTGCAATATAATGCAATGCTTGATCACTGCAGTACTGTATATTGCAGCTGTCAGAGCTGCACTGTGGAAAGCTTCAGTGATCATGCTGTAGGCTTGCCACAGGTGACCCTGTGGTTGTCATGACATCTTCAGGTCACAATGACGATGATTGGGCCCTCACGATTACATTGCGGGGGTTCCAATTGGAGGGGAGAGGGAGCGCATTTAAGGGGGTAAACCGCCAAGGGATGGCATGGGTATCGTCCCTGGCTGTGAGGGCTGGGGCTCGGTCGTGGCAGGCACAGCGCCGATGCCTGCGCAATCACCAAGCCATATCTATACGTCTTTGGTTAGGAAGCACTTGCCTTCCAAGACATATACATACGTCCATGGTCGTGAAGGGGTTAATGGGCGTTAAAGTATTAACCCTAGAACGCATACCTGGGGCCTCGCAGGCCTGCTAGGTCATTTGTTTTCTATGGTAGATTGAATTGCTTGCACGTTCTAGGGTTAAAAGCAGATTTGGCATTGCAGACTTTAGCTATCCATAGAAGAGAGTAAAAAGCCCACATTCAAATAATCCATTTTCACTGGGCTTTGCCTTTCTAGGTGTAACTCCGCTTGAACTTCTGAGATAGTGTTCCTGCCAGCAGCCACTATTCCAATGTCTGTGATACACACAGGGAACTCCAGATGCAAATGGTGACGTCACCTTAATTAGCTATGAAGTCCTGCAATGTTCAGCACACCTGAGAAAGGAGACAGTGTTCTCTGAAATGCGTAGGATAACGCAGTGAGCTTGACTTAGTAGCGCTTCGTTTATAATCAAGGGGATGTCACCAATTGCATATGAAGTTCCTTGTGTGCATCACAAACATTGTAACCCCTTCTCCTGTACAGCACCATGGACTTAATGGTGCTCTATAAATAAATAAAAATAATAATAATAATAATTACATTGGAATAGTCACCTTTTAGATGCTGACATAGCCATACTTTTTGAAGCAGAAAACTTCTCAGCAAAATGCCAGTACTTGGTGGGGTTTTTTTTTACAAAGAGTCTTTTTTTATTTTTTTTGTGGTGTCTTTGCCACATTTGTTTTTTTTAAATTACGGATGTAACAGTGGCCACCAGAAGAATGTACAGTGAAGGACCGATATGCTCAGATTAATATGGCCACCGATATGCTCACTATGGGTATGTGCACATTATATCATTTTTAGGCAGATTCTGCCTGGAATCCACATGATTAAGCACTAAAAGAAATGCCAAAAACAATGAACATATGCAAAGCAATGTAAAAATGATTTTTTGTACATATGTTCAGTCTTTTTGCATTTTTTTTAACACATTCAGGTTTTGAAAGCCTAGGATTGGATAAAAGAAGTGACCGGTACAGTGAAGGAAATAATTATTTGATCCCTTGCTGATTTTGTAAGTTTGCCCACTGACAAAGACATGAACAGTCTATAATTTTAAGGGTAGGTTAATTTTAACAGTGAGATATAGACTATCCAAAGTAAAATCCTGAAAATCACATTGTATCAATTTTATAAATTTATTTTCATTTTGCAGAGAGAAATAAGTACCGTATTTGATACCTCTGGCAAACAAGACTTCATACTTGGATGCAAAACCCTTGTTGGCAGCACAGCAGTCAGCTTTTTTTTGTAGATGATGATGAGGTTTGCGCACATGTAAGGAGGAATTTTGGTCCACTCTTCTTTGCAGATCATCTCTAAATCATTAAGATTTTGAGGCTGTCCCTTGGCAACTCAGAGCTTTAACTCCCTCCATACGTTTTCTATGGGATTAAGGTCTGGAGACTGGCTAGGCCACTCCATGACCTTAATGTGCTTCTTTTGAGTCACTCTTTTGTTGCCTTGACTGTATGTTTTGGGTCATTGTTGTGCTGAAAGACCCAGCCACGACCCATTTTTAATGTCCTGGCGGAGAGAAGGAGGTTGTCACTCAGGATTTTACAGTACATGGCTCCATCCATTGTCCCATTGATGCGGTGAAGTAGTCCTGTGCCCTTAGAAGAGAAACACCCCCAAAACATAATGTTTCCACCTCCATGCTTGACAGTGGGGACTGTGTTATTTATCTCACAGGCAGCATTTCTCTTCCTCCAAACACGGTGAGTTGAGTTAAGGTCAAAGAGCTAAATTTTTGTCTCATCTGACCACAGCATCTTTTCCCTATCACTCTCAGAATCATCCAGGTGTTTATTGGCAAACTTCAGATGGGCCTGCACATGTGCCTTCTTGAGCAGTGAGACTTTACGGACACTGCAGGATTTGATTCCATTACGGCATAATGTGTTAACAATGGTATTCTTGGTGACTGTGGTCCCAGCTGCCTTGAGATCATTAACAAGTTTCCCCCGTGTAGCTTTAGGCTGATCTCTCACCTTCGTCATGATCTTCGATACCCCACGACGTGAGATTTTGCAAGGAGCCCCAGATCAATCTTGATTAACAGTCATTTTTTGTATTTCTTCCATTTTCTGACTATTGCACCAACAGTTGTCTCCTTCTCACCCAGCGTTTTACTTATGGTTTTGTAGCCCATTCCAGCCTTGTGCAGGTCTATGATCTTGTCCTTAGAAAGCTCTTAGATCTTGCCCATGTTGTAGAGGTTAGAATCTGAATGATTAATGGAGTCTGTGGACAGGAGTCTTTTATGGAGGTGACAATTTAAGACAGCTGTCTTTAATGCAGGTAACGAGTTGATTAGGAGCGTCTAAGTGTCTGTAGGAGCCAGAACTCTTAGGCTATGTGTCCACGTTGCTTTTTACCTGCTTTTTACCTGCTTTTTTGCTGCTTTTTCAACTGCAGCGTTTAATGGCAAAATAGATGTGTTCTGCTTTTCAAGCAAAGTCTATGGGAATTTGGGTTTCTTGTGCCCACTATGCAGCTCAAACTGCAGCCTTTTTCTGGCAGAAATTTGGTCAAAAACTCTGCTTTGCAGTGCAAAACGCAAATGGCAAAAACAATTGCATTGCCTTAGGCTATGTGCCCACGGGAGCTCGTACCTGCAGATATATCCACAGGTATGGCTGCAGGTTTACCAGAGCTGCCCGCCGGCATCCGCAGCTATTTTTAGCAGCGGCAGTACAGCGAAATAGCTGCGGTAAACCTGCGGGCATTCGTGCGTCCTACCTGCGGAAGCCCGGCCTCTAGCTCCATAGTGGAGGGCCGGGATTTCCACAGGTAATTCCGCAGGAATAATTGAAATGCAGTTATGTGCAGCTGCGGGACATCCACAGCATATTCCGCAGGCGCACATTCCGCAGCGTGGACACAGCACTCCCCATGTCCCATAGGATAACATGGGGAGTGTCTGTACTTGCTGAAACCTGCGGATTTATCTGGAAAATCTAGATAAATCCGCAGGTTTTCCGCGGCAAAATCCGCAGAAGCAAGCTCCCATGGGCACATGGCCTTAATGGTTGGTAGGGGATCAAATACTTATTTCTCTCTGCAAAATTCTAATACATTTATATAATTGATACAATGTGATTTTCTGGATTTTACTTTGGATATCCTATCTCTCATTGTAAAAAATAACCTATCCTTAAAATTATAGACTGTTCATTTCTTTGTCAGTGGGCAAAGTTACAAAATCAGCAAGGGATCAAATAATAATTTCCTTCACTTCTTTTAGCCAATTTTTGGCTTTCAAAACCTGAAGCTGTTAAAAAAAAGTGCATAAAGACTGAACATATTTCACAAAAAATCATTTTTACATTGCTTTGAATATGTTCATTGTTTTTGGTGTTTCTTTTAGTGCCTAATTATGTGGATTCCAGGCAGAATCTGCCTAACAATGACATAATGTGCATATACCCATAGTGAGCATATCGGTGGCCATAATAATCTGCGTGATACACCACATTAACCATGATTCTATTCCCACAACACATAAATACTGGGACTTACAGGATATTTTATTAATGAATAGATATGTTCATTATTAATCATACAATTAAAACATGGGTCACACAACACAGGCGACATGACCACGCAATGACTAAAAATGTATATTTAGTTAGCCACAGTAGAAGTGGGCCACACAAAGCAAGCAATATCAAGAAAATGCTGACTATGTGATTGCCTATACTAATAGAAAAGGAAAGGCAACCTGCAACAAAGTTTAATATACAGTAGTATGATACAAATAATAGCACAATGGGACCAATATTTGATTAGATGTAAGGAACTGACAAAAAATTGTTGTGCTGCAGTATATAAATACAAATCACTTACTATACAAAGAAAAAATATTCACACCCAGAGATATAATTAAAAATATATGTAGCACATTTATTTAATAAAAAAATATAAGAAACAGATTAAGAACATAAGAAAAAACAAATGTAAAGAAAACCGCCTTTGCGATATAGTACCACCCCAGAGGTTTTTAATTTAACCGGAGGAGTGGTGCTTTAAATCTAAGTCCCCTGCCCCTAGTCTTATATTCAGCCTCTGTCCTCTTCATCCTCTATCACCACCAGTGTTTCATGAATCCGAGCCAGAGTTCACTCCTCAATATAAGTCTATGAGAGCCTCGTTCTGGCTCTGATAGACTTACATTGAGAGCTTGTGACGCAACCTCTGACTTCCAGCCAGTTAGAAGTTGCGGCCACAATATGGTACACCGCATCCGAGCAACGCCGAAAAAAGGTGAAGCACCAGAGGGTGATACAATACTAGATTAAAAGGACCACTCTTTTGGTGAAAGAAAAATAAACTGAAGTTGAGCTTTAAAGGGGATGACTTATTTAACCTATCTGTAAAATATGAGATAAGACCCTTAACTACAAAGTTATGTGCCCCTTTTGCCTTTTTGCCTTTTTTCAAGTGGATTCTCTTTAACATGCCTAAAATAAGTGCTAAAAGAATAAACATATACACAGTAATGTAAAAATTACTTGCTGTGCATATGTTCTGTCTTTTTTAACTGCTTCAGGCTTCGACAGCTGTTAAGCGGTTAGAGAAATGACCTGACCATTCTTCAGGAGGTTTCTGTTTATATATGCAGTATGAAAAAAAGACTTTGACGATAAAGCCGCAAAGAAAATGGCCAAAATAGACACTAAAGAAGACCCTTTGGGAAAAAAGACACCTCTGGCGTTATCCTGAAAAGTCTTATGCTTCAAAAACTCTGTGGTTTCATAAGCATCTATAAGATGTGTGCACATACCAAACACCTCTTATACCAAGCTAATAAAAGTTCAAAATAATACAATAATGAATATACAATAATGAAGCAGTAACAAAAAGTAACAAAAAATCTTGTCGAAGGTGTACTTGGAAGCAGCATAATGCGTGGTGCCTTTTTCACTGCATTTCCTGACCCTCTGCTGGGGTCTTCTGCAGTGTCAGTTTATAATCCTATATTCATTATATATTGCATTTGGATACATAAGTTGTTTGTTTTTTTCATTTTCATTTATTGTGCTGCATTTAATATGTACTGTATGTATAAATGTTTTTTTTAATTTGCTTTTTATTACTGCGTCATTATTGTGTTATATTGCATCTTTATTAACTTGGCATTTGAGGTGTTATAGGGTTTTACCCTGTATTTTTTGGGAAGGTTCAATAGGTTACCCCCTTTAACCACATAGGTAGTTTTGCCTATCTGTGTTTCTCATGTCTTTAAATCTATGTGTCTTATTTTGTATTTTTTAATGGGAATCTATCACCAGGTTTTTGCTCGCCTATCTGAGAGTAGCACATTGTAGAGATAGAGACCCTGATGCCAGTGATGTGTCTCTTAAGGCCGCTTTACACCCAGGGACATCGCTAACGAGATATCGCTGGGGTCACGGAATTCGTGCCGCACATCCGGCCTCGTTAGCGACGTCGTTGCGTGTGACACCTACGAGCGACCGCAAGCAATCAAAAATACTCACCTAATCGTTGATTGTTGACACGTCGTTCCTTTCCCAAATATCGTTGCTGGTGCTGGACGCAGGTTGTTCGTCGTTCCTAAGGCAGCACACATCGCTATGTGTGACACCGCAGGAACGACAAACAACACCGTTCCTGCCTCCTCCGGCAACGAGGTGGACTTGACTTCCATGCGGCTGCACTCCGCCCCTCCACTTCTATTGGTGGGCCGCTGTGTGACGTCGCTATGACGGTGCACGAACCTCCCCCTTAAAAAAGAGGTTGTTCACCACCCACAGCAACGTCGCTAGGAAGGTAAGTATGTGTGATGCGATATTGTGCACCACGGGCAGCAATTTGCCCGTGACGCACAAACGACGGGGGCGATAGCGATGACGCTGCGTGTAAAGCGGCCTTTACTGAGCTGTTTTCTGTCATTTGGCTAAAAACAGTGTTTTCTCTGCTGCAGATCTAGCAGTTATACAGAGCTCCTGAATATGCTGGATTACCTGGCAGCATGCCAAGTAGTCCTATAATGATAATCTAATAATGAGTAATCAGTGATTTTATTAAAACTACACTAAGCAGTCCAGTAAGTGACACATCCCTAGAATCATGATCATTGCCCCTACATTATGCTGCTCTCAGATTAAGTGGCAACAATCTGCTGACTGATTCCATTTAAATGAAAGAAATTTGCTATACATATTTTTTTTATATATATATTTTATACTTTTTATTTATAAATGTTATATGACCAGGCCATATTTTACAATTCTGACCAGTGTCACTTTATGATGTAATAATGTTAAAACACTTCAATGGATCCCAGTGATTCGAAGATTGTTTTTTCATGACATATTATACTTTGTGATAGTGGTAAATTTAGCACTTTAATTTTTGCTTTTAATTGTGCAAATATCGGAAATATGTTGAAAACGTTGAAAATGTAGCTATTTTCAAACTTTTAATTTTTATGCCCTTAAATAATTAACAGATAACATTTCCCACGTCTACTTTACAGCAGCACAAATTTTCAGACACATTTTTTTTTCTTAGCGAGTTAGAATGGTTAAAGGTTTATTAGCAATTTTTCATTTTTTCCAACTAAATTTAAAAAACCAATTATTTTACAGACCACATCACATTTGAAGTGACTTTGAGGGGCCCAAGTAACAGAATTTACCTGAAACTAACACGATTTTAAAACCTGCATCGCTCAAAGTGCTAAAAAACCCCCAATAATTTTATTAACCCTATAGGTGTTTCACAGAAATTTAAGCAATATTGATGAGAAAAAAATGTAAATTTTACTTTTTCCATAAAAATGTTGCTTTAGCCCCATATTTTGCATTTTCAGAAGGGAAATAGGACAAATAAACTGTCAGTTTTTGTGCAATTTTTTCTGAGTACGCCGATACCCCATATGTGGTAGAAAAATACTGTTTGGGCACACAGCAGTGCTAGGAAGGGAAAGAGTGCCAATTGACTTTAGGAACGCAAAATTATCTGGAATCAATAACGGATGCCATTTCGCATTTGTAGAGCCCCTGATGTGCCTAAACAGTGGAGCTCTCCCACAAGTGACCCCATTTTGGAAACTAGACCCCCCAAGGAATTTATCTAGATGTGTGGGGAGCACCCTGAACCCCCAGGTGCTTCACAGAATTTTATAACGTTGAGCCGTGAAAATAAAAAATAATATTTCCCCTATAAAATTGTTGCTTTGGCCCCCAATTTTTTTAATTTCACAATGGTAACAGGAGAAAATGCACCCTACAATTTGTTGTGCAATTTTTCCTGAGTACAGTGACACCCCATATATGGAAGGGAAGGAGCGCCATTTGACTTATGGAACACAAAATTGTCTGAAATCGTTACTGGATGACATATCATGTTTGCATAGTCCCTGATGTGCCTAAACAGTGAAAATTAGACCCCTCAAGGAATTTAATTAGATGTGAGGTAAGCACCTTGAATCCCCGGGGGCTTCATAGAATTTAAAAATATTGAACCATGCATGATTCACAAAATTGTGTAACATTGAGGCTACTTAAATAGTTTTTTTTATATTTTTTTTTTCCAGTGAAATGTTGTTTTAGCCCCTAGTTTTTAATTTTCAGAGAGGCTATTTGGACGAAATGGACCACATAATTTGTTACACTATTGCTCCCGAGTTCGCCAATATCCAAAATGTGGTTACAAACTACTTTTCAAGCACAGTGCAAAGCTCAGAAGTCAAGGAGCGCCGTATTGCAATGCAGGTTTTGCTGGAATGGTGTTGTCACATTGTCAGAGCCCCTGAGGTGCTAGAATATCAGAACCCTCTATAATTGACCACATTTTAAAAAAATCCGTCAGTGAATACATTTAGTTATGCAGTGAGAATATTAATGCCACAGGTGTGTTAAGGAATTTTATACCATTCTTTGGTGAACAAGTAATAATTTCATTTTTATCATTAAAATACTGTTTTAGCCCGAGATTTTTTATTTTCATTAGAGGAAATGGCTAATAAAGCTTCCAAACTTGTTCTGAACATGGCAATATCAAGTCAAAACAGCACAGTAATATAGAAAATAAACGTGTTTTCCTATTAAGTTTAAAAACCAGGAGGGAACAATATCCTGTAGACAAAACGTACATACATAAAGTGCTGATAGTATTAAAGGGAGCCTGTCACCAGTTTTTTCACTATTAAACTAAAAGTCTCACCTTCTGCAGCTACTAGGTTGCATTCTATGAAGTTGCACCTTGTTCCCTGACGCCCCTTGCAGACCCCAAAAATAACTTTATAAAAGCTGACCGCCATGTATGCTAATTACCTATATTGCTCAGATGGGCGTGCTCTTTTTCGGCTCCTGTCCACCCTCCTGCCGCTGATCGCCGTCCTCCTTTCTTGATTGACATGATAACGCCTCCGTCATCATCCCCATTGCTCTTTCAAATCTCGCGCTTGTGCAGTCATGTCCGCTCGTGCAGGCGCAGTTCGCTCTGCCATATCGCAGGCAGAGCAAAAAACATAGCTGCCCTCACGCAAGAGACGCCAGGCCCAGGGTCGGTGCTGGGGTACTTTTGAACCCACGTGGATCTGGACTTTTTTTTTTTAATAACTGAATTTTTATTATATTTTTCAAAGCATACAGAAAAAAAATAACATGGATCTGTTCCACTAGCATGTGAGCAATTAGCAGAAGACCATGTATCAGGATACACATCTTATTATCTATTACTGTAAGAAAGATAAGGACTATAAGAAGACAAACATTACGATACTAGACAAGAAGACAAGGGGAAAGGAGGTAAAGAGAGTGCAGGTGAGTATATAGGATTTCCGTAGAGACCATACAGATCCACTATTCTCTATTAGCCCAGTATCCCAAAGGGACCAAATACTTTCAAAGTGATCTATCATGTTATTTGACATTGCTGATAGATACTCCATTCTCCTCACTTCTTGGATCCGAGAATGGAAGTCGTTGAGTGAGGGTGGATGAGTTAGGCCTAAGCCACACGGCGAGAAAAACAGTGTGAGTGGAGTGCGATAAAACATCGCATTCCCCTCGGACCAATTCTAGCCTGTGTGTCAGCGCACATGAGCGATTATTTTCTCAGCCCTAATCGGACCGAGAAAACAATCGTAGCATGCTGCGATTGTAAGCTGAGACTCTTTCTCTCGCACCCATTCAAGTGAATGGGGCGAGAGAAAAATCGCACTGCACTCGCGGTACACCGGTGTACTGCTAGTGCAGTGCGAGAATGGCAATAGCCGACTACGCAGGAGAGAGGGAGAGAAATCCCTCCCTCCCCTCCTGAGTGCCGGCCCGCCCCCCACAGCTGAGGTCTGCTCGCACGAACGGACCTCAGTTGCCAGGACACACGCATGACACTCGGCTCTGCTGTACTGCCAGCACGAGCCGAGTCTCATGCAAGGGGATCGCAGTAGTCCCCATGTGGCCCCAGCCTTAACCTCCAGCTACGAGCAATTAAACACCTGACCGCTGTGGTTATGTGTAGCAGTAACCGTTTAACTTTCCTGCCCAACTGAACAAGTGGAATATTTAATAGGTAAAACTTAGGGTCCAGGGGTATCTGGAGATCAGTTACTTTATAAATAAGGGATTGTACTGACTTCCAAAAGCACTGGATGTTAGGACATACCCAGAATAGGTGTGGGACGTGCCCCCCTGCAACTCCACACCTCCAACAGTTATCAGGTATAGCCGGATTTAGTTTGTGTAGTAACGATGGGGTGTGGTACCAATACATAAGTAGTTTATACTGATTCTCCTTGTATACATAGCACGTGTATGTTTTTGAGGCACCATCCCAAATCCGTCTCCACACACATAAGGGAATGGTCTCACCCAGGAAATCCTCCCATTTACCCATATATGCATGATTAGGCCGTTTGTCTGGGGGGGTGACTAGAATACGATATATATATATATATATATATATATACACTAGAAGGTGGCCCGATTCTACGCATCGGGTATTCTAGAATTTACGTATTGTGTAGTTCATGTATGATTTTTGTTATATATATATATATATATATATAGATGTTGTTGTGTGTAGTTACCAAGTGTTTGTGTAGGGCGCTGTACATGTTCTGGATGTTGTCTGGGTGTGATGGGGGGTGAGAGCGGTGTTGTTTGTGTGTTGCGTTGTTTGTGGAGCGCTGTGTGTCTGTAGCGTTGTGTGTGTGTTGCGCAGTTTGTGTGTGTGTGGTGTGTTTTGGGGGGAGGTATGTTTTGTGCAATGTGCGTGTTGTGCGGTATGTGCGTATATTTGTGTGTGCAGCATTGTCTGTGTGTGTGGGTGTCTGTGTAGGGCAGTTGTTTGTGGTTCCCAGTGTGTGTGTGTGGTGTGGTGTGTTGTGCAGTGCTCGCGCGCGCGTATGTGTGTGTGTTGGGGGGAGGTGTGCACTTCCCATCGTGCTCCATCCCCCATGCAGCGCACTCCCCATCGTGCTCCATCCCGTATGCTGCGCACCCCCCATCGTGCTCCATCTCCCATCCTGCGCACTCCCAAACGTGCTCCATCCGCCATGCTGCGCACTCCCAAACGTGCTCCATCCGCCATGCAGCGCACTCCCCATCGTGCTCCATCCCCCATGCTGCGCACTCCCAAACGTGCTCCATCCGCCATGCTGCGCACTCCCCATCGTGCTCCATCTCCCATGCTGCGCACTCCCAAACGTGCTCCATCCGCCATGCTGCGCACTCCCAAACGTGCTCCATCCCCCATGCTGCGCACTCCCAAACGTGCTCCATCCGCCATGCTGCGCACTCCCAAACGTGCTCCATCCCCTATGCTGCGCACCCCCCATCGTGCTCCATCTCCCATCCTGCGCACTCCCAAACGTGCTCCATTCGCCATGCTGCGCACTCCCAAACGTGCTCCATCCGCCATACTCCGCACTCCCCATCGTGCTGCATCCCCCATGCTGCGCACTCCCAAACGTGCTCCATCCGCCATGCTGCGCATTTCCAAACGTGCTCCATCCCCCATGCTGCGCACTGCCAAACGTGCTCCATCCGCCATGCTGCGCACTCCCCATTGTGCTCCATCTCCCATGCTGCGCACTCCCAAACGTGCTCCATCCGCCATGCTGCGCACTCCCAAACGTGCTCCATCCCCCATGCTGAGCACTGCCAAACGTGCTCCATCCGCCATGCTGCGCACTCCCAAACGTGCTCCATCCCCTATGCTGCGCACCCCCCATCGTGCTCCATCTCCCATCCTGCGCACTCTCAAACGTGCTCCATTCGCCATGCTGCGCACTCCCAAACGTACTCCATCCGCCATGCTGCGCACTCCCAAACGTGCTCCATCCGCCATGCTGCGCACTCCCCATCGTGCTCCATCCCCCATGCTGCGCACTCCCAAACGTGCTCCATCCGCCATGCTGCGCACTCCCCATCGTGCTCCATCTCCCATGCTGCGCACTCCCAAACGTGCTCCATCCGCCATGCTGCGCACTCCCAAACGTGGTCCATCCGCCATGCTGCGCACTCCCAAACGTGCTCCATCCGCCATACTCCGCACTCCCCATCGTGCTGCATCCCCCATGCTGCGCACTCCCAAACGTGCTCCATCCGCCATGCTGCGCATTTCCAAACGTGCTCCATCCGCCATGCTGCGCACTCCCAAACGTGCTCCATCCGCCATGCTGCGCACTCCCAAACGTGCTCCATCCGCCATGCTGCGCACTCCCAAACGTGCTCCATCCGCCATGCAGCGCACTCCCCATCGTGCTCCATCCCCCATGCTGCGCACTCCCAAACGTGCTCCATCCGCCATGCTGCACACTCCCCATCGTGCTCCATCTCCCATGCTGCGCACTCCCAAACGTGCTCCATCCGCCATGCTGCGCACTTCCAAACGTGCTCCATCCCCCATGCTGCGCACTTCCAAATGTGCTCCATCCGCCATGCTGCGCACTCCCAAACGTGCTCCATCCCCTATGCTGCGCACCCCCCATCGTGCTCCATCTCCCATCCTGCGCACTCCCAAACGTGCTCCATTCGCCATGCTGCGCACTCCCAAACGTGCTCCATCCGCCATGCTGCGCACTCCCAAACGTGCTCCATCCGCCATGCTGCGCACTCCCCATCGTGCTCCATCCCCCATGCTGCGCACTCCCAAACGTGCTCCATCCGCCATGCTGCGCACTCCCCATCGTGCTCCATCTCCCATGCTGCGCACTCCCAAACGTGCTCCATCCGCCATGCTGCGCACTCCCAAACGTGGTCCATCCGCCATGCTGCGCACTCCCAAACGTGCTCCATCCGCCTTACTCCGCACTCCCCATCGTGCTGCATCCTCCATGCTGCGCACTCCCAAACGTGCTCCATCCGCCATACTCCGCACTCCCCAGCGTGCTGCATCCCCCATGCTGCGCACTCCCAAACGTGCTCCATCCGCCATGCTGCGCATTTCCAAACGTGCTCCATCCCCCATGCTGCGCACTGCCAAACGTGCTCCATCCGCCATGCTGCGCACTCCCCATCGTGCTCCATCTCCCATGCTGCGCACTCCCAAACGTGCTCCATCCGCCATGCTGCGCACTCCCAAACGTGCTCCATCCCCCATGCTGAGCACTGCCAAACGTGCTCCATCCGCCATGCTGCGCACTCCCAAACGTGCTCCATCCCCTATGCTGCGCACCCCCCATCGTGCTCCATCTCCCATCCTGCGCACTCCCAAACGTGCTCCATTCGCCATGCTGCGCACTCCCAAACGTGCTCCATCCGCCATGCTGCGCACTCCCAAATGTGCTCCATCCGCCATGCTGCGCACTCCCCATCGTGCTCCATCCCCCATGCTGCGCACTCCCAAACGTGCTCCATCCGCCATGCTGCGCACTCCCCATCGTGCTCCATCTCCCATGCTGCGCACTCCCAAACGTGCTCCATCCATCCGCCATGCTGCGCACTCCCAAACGTGGTCCATCCGCCATGCTGCGCACTCCCAAACGTGCTCCATCCGCCATACTCCGCACTCCCCATCGTGCTGCATCCCCCATGCTGCGCACTCCCAAACGTGCTCCATCCGCCATGCTGCGCATTTCCAAACGTGCTCCATCCGCCATGCTGCGCACTCCCAAACGTGCTCCATCCGCCATGCTGCGCACTCCCAAACGTGCTCCATCCGCCATGCTGCGCACTCCCAAACGTGCTCCATCCGCCATGCTGCGCACTCCCAAACGTGCTCCATCCGCCATGCTGCGCACTCCCAAAGGTGCTCCATCCGCCATGCTGCGCCAGCATCAGCCTCTCCGTCTCCAGCATCAGCCTCCCCATCCCAGCCTTCCCCAGGTTCAGCCTCTCTCCTCTCAGCCTCCTCCAGCACGCCGTGCTCCTCTGCCGACACTCACAGATCCGATCGCATACACTCACACACACCCACCCGATCGCATACACTCACACACACCCGATCGCATACACTCACACACACCCGATCGCATACACTCAAACACACCCACACACCCCCACCCGATCGCATACACTCACACCCACCCGATCGCATACACTCACACACACCCGATCGCATACACTCACACACACCCGATCGCATACACTCACACACAAAGACACACACACTGACGATATTGCACATACGCGCTGATACTCACAACATCCGGGGATATCACATGCTTCTGGCCATGTGATCCCCCGGCAGGTCCTGGAAGCTCACAACAGCACAGTATCGCCGCCGAGAAGCAAGCGATATCCCAGGATGTTGTGAGTATTTGGATGCGATGTGATGTGTGAGGTGTGTGTGAGTGTGATCTGATTTGTGTGTGTATGTGTGTGTGTGTGTGTGCTGTTATGTGTGTGTATGTTCCGCAGCTGCAGGACCTTGATGTGTGGATGCGATGTGATGTATGTGTGAGGTGTGTGTGAGAGTGAGTGTGAGCCGGTGTACACTGGTAACTATGATACACATCGGGTAACTAAGGGACCTTAGTTACCCGATGTTTATAATGGTTACCAGCTTTCACGGCCTCCGTCAAGATCCCAGCATCGCAAGGTTATGTCTGGCGCTGCCGGGATCCTGACGGAGCCGGTGTAGAAGCAAGCGATATCCCAGCATGTTGTGATGTGTGAGGTGTGTGTGAGAGTGAGTGTGGGAGTGAGTGTGATCTGATGTGTGTGTGTACTCACCTGGGAATCGGAGCTCCGTGTCAGTTGGGCCAGAGCGAGCGTGCATTGCGTGAGGGGGGCGGGGCCTGCAGAGAGCCGGGGCGAGAGGCCAATCCGTGTGGGGGGGGCAGGGCCATGGCGAGCCCAGCGGCCAATCAGCTTTGTGTCACCGTAAGGACACAATTTCGGAGCATGACAGACAGACAGACAGACAGATAGACAGACAGACAGACAGACAGACAGAATAAGGCAATTATATATATAGATATATATATATTGTAGGCCCTTAGTAGAAACCCAGACTCTGCATAATCTTTCAAAAAGTGTAGGGGTAGAAACTTCTAGGGAGGAAAAAAGGGAGTGCATCAGGTGTCTAACTTGTAGGTACCGATATTGGGAGTTGTCAGGGAGATTAAATCTAGTGGATAGAGTAGCAAAGGGGAGATAACTTTGGAGTGCGAGTCCACTATATCAGTATAGCAAAAAAGCTTATTGTCAAACCGCACTTTGGTCATGGTGCCTTGCATACCATCTGGCATCCTGGGGTTAAAAAGAAATTAAGTCAGAGGAGAACATTCAGAGCTAAGTGGAAACTTTTTAATGCAGCAGTCCCAGATCCTCTTGGTGAAAGCTATGGGGCTTATAGTATGTGGGTCAGGCTTGCTAGATGAGGTGCCCCAGAGGTAGGAGTTGGGATGTAATGGAGCCAACCATAACTTCTCTATTTCCATCCATCTAGAGAAGGCACAACGATTGGACCACGCAGGGATGTGACGCAAATGAGTTGCCCAGTAGTATTTAGTTATATCAGGGACTCCCAGTCCTCCCCTCAGTCTGCTGTCAAGCAAAGTCGTTTTCTTAATTCTATGCCTCTATATGGGCCCAGGTGAATTGTAGTATAAGGGGACTGTATGTTGCATAACTCTTTGTACGGCACACACACCGGGAGGGTCTCAAATAAGTAAAGTAGCTTCGGCAGAACTGACATTTTGACAGTGGAGATTCGTCCAAATAGAGACAATGGAAGTTTATTCCAACTGAGTAGGAGTCTTTTAAGCTCAGTAAATAAGCTAGGATAGTTATGCTGGTATAGGAGTTTATAATTAGATGTTAATTGTATTCCCAAGTATGTCAAGGATGTATTTTTCCACTTGTAATTATAGTTTTCTTGTAAGGTGGTCACTTGTGCCTGCGGAATGTTCAGGGGCAAAGCCTCCGTTTTGCTCTGATTAACCTTATATCCCGAGAGCCTTCCAAAGTGTATTAGTAAGGTATGTAAGGGGTACTTCTCACATAGCGAGATGACCTGATTAGCGATCTCGCTGTGTGTGACACTGAACAGCGATCTGGCCCCTGCTGTGAAATCGCTGCTCGTTACACACAGTGCTGGTTCATTTTTTGGACGTTGCTCTCCCGCTGTGAAGCACACATTGCTGTGTTTGACAGCGAAAGAGCAACGATCTGAATGTGCAGGGAGCAGGGAGCAGGCTTCTGGCAGCCTGCGGTAAGCTGTAACCAAGGTAAATATCGGGTAACCAAGCGAAGTGCTTTGCTTGGTTACCCGATATTTACCTTGGCTACTAGTGTCCGTCGCTCTCAGGCTGCCAGTGCCGGCTTCCTGCTCCCCGCACACGCAGCCAGAGTACACATCAGGTAAATAAGCAAAGCGGTTTGCTTATTAACCCGATGTGTACTCTGGCTAGGAGTGCAGGGAGCCAGCGCTAAGCGGTGTGCGCTGGTAACCAAGGTAAATATCGGGTAACCAAGCATTTGGTTACCCGATATTTACCTTAGTTACCAAACGCAGCATCACTTTCACGCATCACTGGTGGCTGGGGCTGGTCACTGGTCGCTGGTGAGATCTGCCTGATTGACAGCTCATCAGCGACCATGTAGCGACGCACCAGCGATCCTGACCAGGTCAGATCACTGGTGGGATCGCTGGAGCGTTGCTAAAGTGTGACGGTACCCTAAGTTCGGAAGGGTGATATGTGGCTGTGTCAGTATCAGCAGGACATCATCTGCAAATAGTGATAACTTAAACTCTTTGTCTCTCACCATTACCCCATGTATATTAGGGTCGGCGCGAATAGCTGCTGCCATGCACATAACAAAGAGAAGGGGAGACAATTGTGTGCCATTATGTATCTAATAGGGTTGAGATGTGGCATAAGGAAGTTTGACCGAAGCTGAGGGGCACGAATACAGACTTTTCAGGGCAGTAATAAATGCACCTGAAATTCCAAAGTGATCTAAGGTTTCAAACATGAATGGCCACTCAAGCCGGTCAAGGGCCTTCTCCGCATCTAAACTGAGAAGTGCCTCTCTTTCAGTTTTATTAACAACCTCTACCAAGTCAATTATCTTCCTATTATTGTCCCCTCCCTATCTACACTGGACAAATCCTACCTGATCCTTATGAATAAGGTGAGGGATCAGGACCAAAAGGCGTAGGGCTAACAATTTAGTAAAAAATGTTTAAATCGGCATTCAGTAACGCTATGGGTCTGTAATTGACACAATCCATAGCATCGTTTCCTGGTTTGGGGATAAGCGTGATATATGAGTGTAATATACTTGTAGGTATTGGGGAACCCGTGAGAAATCCATTAAATAATTTAACTAAGTAGGGGGTAAGTCGGTCCGCATACGTCTTATAGTACAAATACGTCAGACCATCTGGACCTGGCGATTTCCCATTGGGAAGTAATTTAAGCACCTCTCCTATCTCTTCACACGTGATTTCTTTATTCAGTGTATTTGCAGCATTCTTAGTAAGGGTAGGCAGCCTACATTGCTCAAAAAAAGAATGAATTAGTTCCCTCTGCCTCTCTGGATCTGCAAGAAGAGTATTAGGTAAGCAATACAACTTTGACAGGTAGTCCTGAAAAATCTTTGCAATTTTAGTGGGATCATATAAAACAGTCCCCCCTGCATCTCTCAAGGCATAGACGGATGAGTTCCCCCTATCTTCTCTAAGCTGGCGTGCTAGAAGTGAGTGGGACTTATTTCCTTTATCATAGTACTGTATTTATGTTTACTATAGAGTAGTAATTTTTCTGTTGTGGTGACAGCTAAGTCTTTCAATTGGGCACGGGTTTTTACTATATCTCTGAGAATACATACTGATGGGCTAAGGGCCATCTTGCTCTCCAAGCCTTTGAGTTTCCGGAGGAGCTGATCCATCAGGTGTAGTCTATCCTTTTTAATACGGGAGCTTAAAGGCCCCGTCACACTAAGCAACATCGCTAGCAACATCGCTGCTAACGAACAACTTTTGTGACGTTGCTAGCGATGTTGCTGTGTGTGACATCCAGCAACAACCTGGCCCCTGCTGTGAGGTCGTTGGTTGTTGCTGAATGTCCTGGGCCATTTTTTAGTTGTTGCTGTCCCGCTGTGAAGCGCAGATCGCTGTGTGTGACAGCGAGACAGCAACAACTAAATGTGCAGGCAGCAGGAGCCGGCTTCTGCAGAGGCTGGTAACCAATGTAAACATCGGGTAACCAAGAAGCCCTGTCCTTGGTTACCCGATATTTACCTTCGATACCAGCCTCCGCCGCTCTCACTGCCTGTGCTGCCGGCTCCTGCTCTGTGCACATGTAGCTAGCTGCAGGACACATCGGGTTAATTAACCTGATGTGTGCTGTAAGTAGGAGAGCAGGGAGCCAGCGCTCAGTGTGCGCTGCTCCCTGCTCTGTGCACATTTAGCTGCAGCATACATCGGGTAATTAACCTGATGTGTGCTGTAAGTAGGAGAGCAGGGAGCCAGCACTAAGTATTGTGCGCTGCTCCCTGCTCTGTGCACATTTAGCTGCAGCATACATCGGGTAATTAACCCGATGTGTGCTGTAGCTAGGAGAGCAAGGAGCCAGCGCTCAGTGTGCGCTGCTCCCTGCACGTGTAGCTCCGTGCAGTGGTAACCAAGGTAAATATCGGGTTGGTTACCGATATTTACCTTAGTTACCAAGCGCAGCATCTTCCACGCGGCGCTGGGGGCTGGTCACTGGTTGCTGGTGAGCTCACCAGCAACTCGTGTAGCCACGCTCCAGCGATCCCTGCCAGGTCAGGTTGCTGGTGGGATCGCTGGAGCGTCGCAGTGTGACAGTTCACCAGCAACCTCCTAGCAACTTACCAGCGATCCCTATCGTTGTTGGGATCGCTGGTAAGTTGCTTAGTGTGACGGTACCTTAAGGCTATACATTGTCCTCTAAAGACAGCCTTATGGGCTTCCCAAACAGTGGAAAAATTAGATACTGACCCCTCATTATTCTCAAAATATTCTATCAGCCCCGCTTCCAGTTCGTCTCAGTAGGGTGCTCTCTTGAGGAGGGATTCATTAAGTCTCCAATGGCAGACCCTTGTACGTGTTGTTGTATGATCTAGTGTGAGAGTCATTGGCGCATGGTCTGACCACGTTATTGCGCCAATCTCCACATTGCTCGTCAATCTAAAGGCTTGAATGTTACCAAAGATGAAATCGATCCTGGTGTGTGTGCCATAGGGACGAGAATAAAAGGTAAATGTTTTTTCTGAAGGATGCTTAAGGCGCCACAAGTCAAATAAGGCAAACCTGTGGATCAGCCTACGAAAGGCAGCCAACAGTCTACGTTGAGACAGGTCTGGCGGTTTGTTATTGAAAGACAGCACAGGTCTGCAAAAAAAAAATTTTTCGAGAGCTGTTTTGGTTATTCCACGTAAGCTTTATGTTTTTGAGTGCGCTGAATCCGAAAATGACCTCTGTTTTGTCATAGGACATCACGTTTTCTGACAATTTAAGTAACTGTTAAATCAGACAATACCTCAAAATAAATTAAAATAGACTCATAGAATTAATTTTTTATTACAAATGTTTCATGAAAATCATTTTTTTAACTGCAATAAGCTCACTAACACACACTAAAATCGATTCTTCTTCCCTGTGATGCTTCTCTTGGTAAATTTACGCTTGTGAGTAGCATCTGTAATGTCTCTTTGAAGCGTCCAACAGTAGTCTGCCATCATTGTAATGCTCCATTTTCCCTGGTATCTTCTTTCCATCTCTTTAATGTCCTGGTGGAATTGTTCACCTTGCTTTTCACTCACAGCTTCCAAATTTTCAGGAAAGTTGGCAAGGTGGGAATGGAGAAAATGCACTTTCAAACTCATCAGGCAACCTAAAGCTTGAAATGCTTTCAGCATTCGTCCGACTATTTGTTTGTAGTCAGGGTCTTTGTTATTGCTAAAAATTTCTCTACAACCTCTTTAAATGCAATCCACCCTTCTTTTTGAGGATGTGTCATGGCATTGATAAACTCATGATCAGCTACAAGCCTTCTAATGTCTGGTCTGACAAACACACCTTCCTTCAATTTTGCCTCCGAGAGGCCTGGAAACTTGGCGACCAAGTATTTGAAGTACTCTCCATCTTTTGGAAGTGATTTTACGAATTGCTTCATCAATCCCAATTTGATGTGGAGAGGTGGTAGAAGAACTTTATGGGGAGGGACCAAAGTTTCTCGGAGGACATTTTTTTCACCAACTGTGAGCACCCTCGGCTGCCAATTCTTCTTGGTCCAGTGATTTTGTCGGTCTCGACTGTCCCATAGACACAGAAAACAAGTGTATTTGGTATACCCAGCTTGTTGCCCGAGCAGCATGCACAAGACTTTCAAATCCCCACACACTTGCCAACTGTGGTCTTCATATTTAAGTTTACGAAAAACCAATTCCAACTTCTCGTAGGTTTCCTTGAGGTGTACAGAATGACCTACAGGGATGGAAGCATAAAAACCGCCGTTGTGGAGTAAGGCTATGTGCGCACATTGCGTAATTACATGCAGTTACGCTGCGCTTTGTAGCGCAGCGTAACTGCATGCGTCCTGCGTCCCCTGCATAATCTATGGAGATTATGCAGGGGCCGTGCGCACTTGGCGTTTTAGAGAGCAGCGCTTCGGCTGCTGCCCGAAGCGCGCGTTCTAAGAAGTGACATGTCACTTCTTCCGTGCACTTTGCCGGCAGCCCCTGCTCTGTCTATGGCAGTAGCTGCAGGCAGAGCGCATGGAATCGGCATTTTTTTTTTTTTCACTACGGACATTTTCTGCAGCGATTTGAAGCGCACGTGTGCTCTTCAGATCGCTGCAGAAATCTCTGCAGTGACTGTACGCAACTTGCGCACATAGCCTAAAACTGCCTTGAGACTTCTTTTTGAAGAATCTATAAAAAGATGTCATTGCGCTGAATCATATTGGATTTTGAATTGACCCATCAAGCCTTCGACATCGATGCAATAAACCAACTTATCTTCCTGGGCAAAGTAAGGAACAAACTCGTCTTCACGATGTCTGAACCATGAAAAAGACACTCCTGGTAACAATAAATTCTTGCGTTTGAGCCTTGAGCCGAGTAACTCAGCGGCATGTTTGGGAAGATTTAAGTCTCTTACCAAATCATTAATCTCCTCCTGGGAAAACAATTTTAGTCTTGTATCATCTTCAAAGTCAGAACTTGATTCATCTGGTTCAGGTATGACTCCACCTTCATCGGACATAGTTATCTCTTCCAAGGTAGCAGGGGCCTTGGGTACTGGTATATCTGTGCCATGGGGGATGGGACGAATTGCTGAGTGAATATTGGGGTATGAAATCGAATGCTTCCATTTTGAATTATACCCTTTCACATCGCATGAACAAAAGTAACAATCGTCACTATGGTTCTTTTGCTCTCGCCATACCATAGAAATCCCATAACGGAAAGCTTTTTTCTTACTCTTGAACCAATTTCGGAGGTCCTCAACACACAGTTTGCACACTTTGAGGCGCCCAAGCTTTATCTTGGTCTCCAAGCTTTAGTCTGAAATATGCGAAGTATACTTTTTTCACAAAGTCTGTAATATTCAGCTGTTGCTTCAACACTGTATATTCACCACAAATGTAACAGAAACTGACAGGCAAATTAATACACTTCCGCTGAGCCATAATGCTAATTTTGGGAAACACGGTTGAATATGAAGAGCTAACACAAACTGAGATTAAAAAGTGTGAACGGGCGAGAACAAAGATAAAACAATTGAAACAAGCCCGGGCATGTCAGATCCCGCTCATTCAGCTTGCAAAATGTTGATGCTGGTTTCATTAGCTCACTCTGAAAGTTCTTTTCTTTGAAAGTTATATTTTTTGTCATTATATATCTTCAATGCATTGATGTGAATTAATTAATAGTAATTTTGACTTTCAAAACCCTAAAAAAAAAAAGAAAAACATGTATTACTAAATTTGAAGAGAATTTTGCATTTTGTGGCAAAAACGTCCAGGATTTTTTTCAATATTTTTTTCATTTTCAGCACACCAAACTACATGGAAATTAGATGAAAATAATCAAACAGCTTTTTAGTCGCAGACCTCTGTAGTCTGTCTAAAGAGTCAGGGAAAATGGTGTTAAAATCTCCCCCAATAATCCACGCTGAAGAGGGAAGGCGTGTTAGTTTTAGCAGTACCCAGTGTAAGAAGGGGACCTGCGAGGTATTAGGAACGTATACATTGCACAGAGTGACCAGAATGTCCTTATATGTCCCATGTAAGATAAGGTACCTACCCTCCGGGTCTGCCAGTGAAGTGGTAATTTGGATGGGACAGGTCCTTGATATCAAAATCGCCACTCCAGCTGTTTTCCTTGCTTGGGACGCTAGGAAAATTGTAGGGTATAGATGCTTAGCAAGGCAGTTCCCACTAAGATTTAAGTGCGTTTCCTGTAAGAAAACCACATCAGCTCGCTGGGTCCGCATCTCACTAAGCGCCATACGCATCTTGATATTTGAATTTAAGCCCTTAACATTTAAGGTTAGAATTTTAACCATAGTTTAAATTGTAGTAATACAAAGCATAAGTAGCAATACATACCAAAGCCAGACGAGAGATTTCCATCTCAAGATCGCCCGAGGGCCAGCGGTGGACCTGCACGGAACTCAATGGGGTACGGAAGATATTCTCACCATTACAAGGGTAGACACATAAGGTATAGTGAAAGACAATGACACAACACATAACATATAATTTTTAACATTTATACATCTCAAGTATTACCAAAGAGGTACAGGGCCATAGGCAAAGACTCTTGCCCTCAGCACCGCCCTCTCCAGTCAGGGTCAAAGAAGAATAACTTTGCATAATACTAAACTATCTTAACAATATCTTTCCCCCGACCTCCTCAGCTAACTCTTCTGTAGGAGGAACCAGGGTATCTCTAACCCTAGGAGGGGGTTGGCAGCACTGGGCACTCCACACCTGCCGCCAAAGCCACGGACCAAATTCAAAATAACAAAGAGAAGGGGGAATAGGCAGTTCCCACCTCCCTAGTAGTAAATAAATGCAAATATTATGAGGAATAATAAAAATATTATACTAATAGCAAAAATATGAACAGCTACTATAAAGAAAAAAAAAGACTATCTAGAGTCTCTGTGGTGAACAGGGGGGGAGCATGAATCACATTC
Organism: Anomaloglossus baeobatrachus; assembly: GCF_048569485.1. Classification (NCBI taxonomy): domain Eukaryota; kingdom Metazoa; phylum Chordata; class Amphibia; order Anura; family Aromobatidae; genus Anomaloglossus; species Anomaloglossus baeobatrachus. The sequence continues at coordinate 250,702,162 of NC_134355.1, forward strand.
CCCACTGTCCCCGAGAAAGCAATATCTCAAAACCAGGATTACAAGCAAAGGGCTCCAGTGCCTAGGACATATTTGTCTCAGGTCGAATTCGATAGTCCCTTAGACCGAGAGGTGGAAGACTCCCCCTGGAGTCCACCTGTTGCCATATCGGACGGGGTGGGTTGGGTGGCAACTCCAATTCCCAATCCACTAGGGAAGGAAGTGAGACTTCCAGGTTGGAGCAGAAGGCCGGGAGATCCCGGATAGAGCGCAGTACAGCAGTACGACCATCTTTCACAGCTATGAGGGCAAACGGAAACCCCCAGCGATATTTGATGGCCTTGTCTTTTAGGGTCGCAAGGAGTGGTTGCAGGTGTCTTCTTTTCTTCTAGGGTAACCCAAGATAGGTCAGGAAACAATTGAATCCGAGTCCCTTGATAGTCGATTCTCTGCATTGTACGAGCTTTAGCCATTATGGACTCTTTCAGCTGGAAGTCGTGGACACAACATATCATATCGCGGGATTTATTCTGGAGCCCTTTCGGGCGAAGTGCTCTATGCGCTCTGTCCAATTTTATTCTATGAGTTGTAGGGCGCTCCAATACCAAGTTAAATATGGTTTCAAGTATGGCATGGACATCTTCATTGCCTGAAGTTTCCGGAAGACCTCGCACTCGGATAATATTATGGCGACCTCTGTTGTCCAGGTCCTCCAGGTGCTTATTAGTTTCACTTAAAGCTTTAGCATATGAGGTCACATTTTTCTGTAGTTTAGTGATATATTGTCTGGTGACATCATGGTCCCTTTCCACAGAGTCCACTCTAGCCGCCAGCAGGTTGACATCTTGGCGGATTGAATTAATTTCTGATCTGCAAGCGTCTTTCACTTCTGAGACCAGGGATTTAAAGTCCTCTTTGGTGGGGAGGAGGTCCAGATATTTTTTCAATCGCTTATGCTCTGAGAGGCACGCCATATCCCCTGACTCAGTCTCTGATGGGGAATCTCACGACCCTCACACATCTTCCTGCTGAGTCACCAGGGCAGATAGTGAGGCCGTAGAGTCTAAAGGCCGCTTTACACGCTGCGATATTGGTACCGATATCGCTAGCGTGGGTACCCGCCCCCATCTGTTGTGTGACACTGGCAAATTGCTGCCGGTGCCGCACAACATCGCCCAGACCCATCACACTACTTACCTGTCCGGCGCCATCGCTGTGAACGGCGAACCGCCTCCTTTCTAAGGGGGTGGTTCATTCAGCATCACAGCGACGTCACAGCTGCGTCACTGAACCACCGCCCAATAGAAGCGGAGGGGCGGAGATGAGCGGGACGTAACATCCTGGCCACCTCCTTCCTTCCGCATAGCGGCCGGGAGGCAGGTAAGGAGAGGTTCCTCGTTCCTGCGGTGTCACACGGAGCGATGTGTGCTGCCGCAGGAACGAGGAACAACCTCGTTACTGCTGCAGTAACGATTTTTGAGAATGGACCCCCATGTCACCGATGAGCGATTTTGCACGTTTTTTCAACGATGCAAAATCGCTCATAGGTGTCACACGCAACGGCATCGCTAATGCGGCCGGATGTGCGTCACCAATTCCGTGACCCCAACGAGTTCGCATTAGCGATGTCGTAGTGTGTAAAGCCCCCTTAGGTCCATATCCAATGGAACTACCCAGGTAGTTTTATGGATCTGGACTTTTACAGTTTGGGTCCACCACTCTGCTATACATTGTAAGACCAGTCAAACATTTTAATAATGTTATAAATTACTTTGTCAAAGCAAATGCAGATCAGATAAACAAACAAGTTTCTGAAATGAAAATCTGGTTAGCAAGTAACCAAGCATGACATCTTCTAGCAAAGTTTCCTGTTTCTTATAGTTACTATTGTTGAATACTCTCTCCCAATTTCAATAACTTTTTGCTTTTTTTAAAAACTAAAATTGATAACTGATATATAGTCTAGCAGCTTGGGTCTGCACTAGTGATTAAAATTAGTGGGTGCCGCACTTTGAAAAACTATCCCTCCTAGTTTTTCTTCCTAAAACACACCACTCCTTAAGGCCGCTTTACACGCTGTGATATCGTGACCGATATCGCTAGCGTGCGTACCCGCCCCCATCGGTTGTGCGACACGGGCAAATCGCTGCACACTACTTACCTGCCTAGTGACGTCGCTGTGACCGGCGAACCGCCTCACAATAGAAGCGGAGGGGCGGAGATGAGCGGGACGTAACATCCCGCCCACCTCCTTCCTTCCTCATTGCGGGCGGACGCCGGTAAGGTGAGGTTCCTCGTTCCTGCGGTGTCACACATAGCGATGTGTGCTGCCACAGGAGCGACGAACTACTTCGTACACCGAGCAGCAGCGATATTCGAGAATAGGGGGGCATGTCACCAATGAGCGATTTTGACCGTTTTTGCGGCGATTCAAAATCGCTTCTAGGTGTCACACGCAAAGACATCGCTAAAGCGACCAGATGTGCATCACAAATTCCGTGACCCCAACGAGATCGCTTGAGCAATGTCGCAGCGTGTAAAGTGGCCTTTAATCCCATGCTGTGATGGAATTACACAAATCACAATGCTGAATCAGGATTAGTACATACTGTATGGAAATAAAAAAAATTAAAGATGAATTCTCCAAATCAAAGACATTTCTATTGAAATCCTTTTATATACTCCTATGATCGCAAATTTGACTAAATACTGCATTTCAGAAGTAATATGGTATATAGTATAAGCGATCAGTTGAAGTTCCTTAAAAAGGTAATAAAAAAGTTTGAATCGCACCCGTTTCCAGTACATAAATAAATATATATTGGTATGCATCAGTCTGTCATTGTTAGTTTGTTCACTGTAATTTATAAATGTATTTTGTATGTAAACCCTTTTCACATATACAGCACCATGGAATCAACGATACTTTAATAAATTATTAATAATAATAATAATAATAAAAAAAAAGAATGATGGAGGAATTGCATAGTTTTTTTTCCTTTTTCCCTATTTCAGAACACTTAGAATTTTTCCGCTTTTCAGTATGATATGGTAATATGAATGGTGTCGTTAAAAACTACAACTCATGTCAATATAATGGGAAATATAAAAGTTCTGGATATTGAAAGAAAGGGAAGAAAAAATGAAAGTGCAAAAGTCAAAACTGACTGCAAAGGGAAGTGGTAAAGTAGTCAAGCATTCTAATAAAATGAGAATAGCTTGAAGCCCTTATGGACTGACGTGTTTTATTTTTTAATTCCATTATTTTTAATCTTCTGCAAAAGCATAATTTGCATCAACAAATTCCATCAACAAAACAACAGAACTGTATGAGCGCTTAATTTTTTGCAGCACAAGTTGCACTTTTTATTGACAACTTAGTTACATATTATTTGGTGGTTGCACAGTTTTCATTTGTTTACTTGTTGATGTGATTACATTGATACTATTTCATATCTCTCTCTCTTTCTCTCTGTGTGTATATATATATATATATAAATATATATATATATATATATATATATATATATAGACATAATCATGTGTACTTTTGCTGAATAAAAGCATGTTTTATGGAGAAAAAATAATTTTTCAGAATCCACTTTTTCAATAGTCAAAACTGTTTCAGTTTTAAGGGAATCTAACCATATGGAGCTTATTTTTTCCTTGATGGGTTGCATATTGTTTTTGCTTCAGTTCCCAACAACAGAGCAATATATTTTTTTATTGTTTCGTTTTAGGAATGTTTACTTTTAGGCTATGTGCGCACACTGCGGATTTTACCACGGATTTGCCGCGGATTTGCTGCGGATTTGCTGCAGAAAATGTTTCTAACACTTCTGCAGTCATTCCCCAGCAACACCTCTGGGTATAAAAAAATGCTGTGCGCACACTATGTTTTTTTAAACCTGCGGATTTACATTTTCCGCTGCGGAATTAATGTGCATGTCTCTTCTTTTCAGCAGGTACCTGCGGTTTTTCGCCATAGATAATGGTAAAAAACCACAGGTACCAACCCGTGGAAAAATTGTGGCAAAACCGTGGCAATACCGTGGCAAAACCGTGGTAAAACTGTGGCAATACCGTAAGTGCGTTATTCCCGCGTTCTTGCCGCGGGTGCGGTATTCTGCCACAGGGTGTGGATTTTTCTTAAGAAAAATCAATTTTCTATTGCACACATAGCCTAAGGGGTACTTTGCACACTACGACATCGCAAGCTGATGGTAGCGATGCCAAGCGCGATAGTCCCCGCCCCCGTCACAGCTGCGATATCTTGTTATAGCTGCCGTAGCAAAAATTATCGCTACGGCAGCTTCACATGCACTTACCTGCCCTGCGACGTCGCTCTGGCTGGTGAACCGCCTCCTTCCCAAGTGGGCGGGTCATGCGGTGTCACAGCGATGTCACATGGCAGGCGGCCAATAGAATCAGGGGGGCGGAGATGAGCGGGACATAAACATCCCGCCCACCTGCTTCCTTCCTCATTGCAGTCGGGATGCAGGTAAGGCGATGTTCCTCGCTCCTGCGGCTTCACACACAGCGATGTGTGCTGCTGCAGGAACGACGAACAACATTGTAACATTGGTCCTTCCGAAATTATGGAAATGTATGACGCTACACCGATCATACGATTTCGACGCTTTTGCGCTCGTTAATCGTAGGAAAAACGATTCACATACTCCGATGTAGACACCGACGCCGGATGTGCGTCACTTTCGATTTGACCCCACCGACATCGCACCTGCGATGTCGTAGTGTGCAAAGTACCCCTTAGGCCCCTTCACACGTCCGTTAAAAACACGCACGTGTTTCACGGACCGTTTTTCATGTCCGTTGTCCGTTTTTTCATCCGTATTCTTGTTCCGTGTAACATCCGTGTTGCCTCCGTATGTCCGTATGATTCATCCGTTTGTCCGTTTTTAGAGTCCGTGTGTGATCCGTGTCACTAGCGTTTGCCATCCGTTTTTCACGAACGTTTTTCTGTGGATTGTCATCACATTAATGATTTAATGTGTTGATGCTGGTGTTAATTAACATTTTCCAACTTAAATGAGCCACTAATCCGGATTTGGTTTTTTTGGTGTGCTTCCATACTGGGTCTTGTTGAGTTTTTCATAATGTCCATATCAAATGAGGCTCTGTTGTTTCTCGCATGGATGATATCTCGAAGATTTGGGGTTAGGCGTTTTATGATACCGTCTTCGGATATTGCTGATAGAAGAATGTGGGTGCATCCTATTGTCCTCATGCGTCCTACACGGACATTTTCATTGTCTTTTTCTCGAGTTAAGGCGTTATCCTGCAAAATTCCAGGCATATACTCGTTTATCAGTTGAACAGTTTGATTCAATTTTGGACATACTAAGGCCTCATATTCAGCTCCAGGACACAAGCGTGCGCCTATGTATTCCTCCAGAAGAAAGATTGCTTGTTACTTTAAGGTATGGTTTCTTACATTAATATTTTGAAATATTAAAATTTATAATGTTTAAATTAATATATTTAAAAAAATTTAAAAATTTCAAACACAATATCGATTATTACCTTTTTTATCAAATTTCTTTTTCATATAGAAAGGATTTTTTAGTTTTTTAAAATAGAAATTTAATAAAAAATAAGGTAAACCCTAATTATTACAAGATTTATCCTATATGATGACTGTTTAACCTGTTTACTCTTTAATATTATTAATAGTGTTTCTCTATTACACATTACATAGGTTTCTGGCAACAGGCATGTCTTATGGTGCGCTACATTTTGACTTCCTCCTTGGAACATCAACTATAAGTGTGATTATAAAGCAAACCTGTGATGCATTATGGGAACATCTCCGCAATCAAGTAATGCCTCAACCAACATGTGAGAAATGGCTCTCCATAGCCCATGGATTTCATGAACTGACAAAATTTCCACACTGTATTGGGGCTTTGGACGGGAAGCACATTAGGGTACGCAAGCCACCCAATTCAGGGTCACGATTTTTCAATTTTCACAAATATTTTTCCGTTGTCATATTAGCCTTAGTAGACACACATTATAATTTTATTTATGTTGATATTGGGGCATATGGTAGTGCATCAGATGCAAGAATATTTAGATCATCACGATTGGCCCGACGTTTGGTTTCTCATGAGTTGAATTTACCTACTCCATCACCACTGCCTGGTACTTCTACACCTCAAGTTCCTTTTGTTATGGTAGTAGATGAGGGTTTTGCTTTATCGACACATGTCATGAGACCTTTTCCAAGGCGTGGAATTGATGGTTTAAAATCTAACTTTAATTCACGTTTAAAGGGAGCACGCTCATATGTTGAATGCACATTTGGTATTCTCGCTTCAAGATGGCGCATATATTTAACAACCATACAACTGAGCCCAACAAATGTTACGTCTGTTGTAAAAGCTACAATTGTTTTACATAATTTTTGTAGAATTCATGAGGGAAACATTACGAGTGACACATCTACATCTCATTATATAAGTAATGTTCCACGTAATGAGAATTCCAGCACACAACCATGTTTGAATGCTTTACAAATTAGAAATAACTATATGCATTATTTTGTCAATAATTAATTTGTTTTTAATTTTTTTTTTTTTTATTGAAAATTAGCTATGCTAGCAATGTAAACAGAACCCATTTTCATGGTTAGAGCCTTTGTTTTTGTATACCAAACATTTATGATCCTGTTAACTTAGTGACATCATCTAATCTGTCTTTATTGATTAATATTCCATTTATTATGGTCTGATAAAATAATTTATTATGATTGCCAAATATTTTTTTTACATTAAAAATAAAAAAAAAAACAAAAAAAGAAAAAAAAAATTAAAAAAAAAATAAAAATTTGTGTAATTATATATTTGGATTAAAACATAACAATTAAATATCTTGTAAATAAATATGATGTTTATTAAAAAACTGGGAATCAAATTTTTGAAAAAAAAATAACATTTATTGTCATTGAAAAACTGAAAACATTTATGACACTTGAAACAATATAGCCATATTTGTCATAGTTTCATTTTCAAAAAACATCACATCACCACAAACATTTAAAAAAAAGATGCCTGTCATTATGTTTATTTGCCAAAAAATCATGGGCCTAGAGGTTGATAAACGTTTAAACCAATTATTTTTGATATTACCATTCTTTGTATGGTTCATAAACCAAAAATAATATCCATACAAAATAAACAATTTGGATACATTGTAGCAGTTGAATGGCCATTGACGAATATATTTTTTAAAAATATAGTTTTTACTTACATTTAAAAGTACAATAATTTTTTCCATTACAAACACACAGAAACTGTTTTATATTCTTTGATATAATTAAAGAAAAATCTGTAAAAAATGTTTGTAAATCAGACATTTGTTAATTTTCACAATTACGTTAAATTCGCCATGTTTGACCAACATACCAGAAATTATGTTTTTTACCAAAACAATATTTTGAAATAACAACACAAAAACTGAAAGAAGACTTATGTGTAACATAGGCACCTAGTCAATTAAATCATCTAGAGTAGCAACTGACTGTTGTGTTGAAGGGATATTATTTTCGGGGTCAGAGATTGTTTGTGAAACATAGGTTGAGGTTTGCATCTTATTCACGCATGTGGCAACATTTGAATCCTGAGAAGATGATGTTGGTAGCATGTGTGACGATGATGCATACATTGGTTGGGCCAGATTTTGAGAAAACATTATTGGGTTTTGAATGTGTGGTTGTTGTGTGTAAGATATATTTGATGGAAATTGTTGACCCTGTATGAATGAGTGTGTTGGAGTTTGGCCAAAAAACAATGACTGTTGGTATGATGGAATTTGACTTGGTATTTGTGTTGGTTGAATGTTAGTAGTATTTCTGTAATTTTGTGTTTGTAAAGGATGTTGTAGGTAATTTATTGGAACAATTTGATTAGTAGGTTGAGTCAATTGTGTCAACATATTGCTACTTTGGCCAGACATTATAGTAGAAATAGATGGTATGGGTCTATTAATGATGTTTTGTACTTCTGTATTTTGGGCTGCTTGGTTGCCAAAGTTGGTTATAAGTGAAGTAGTTGGCTGGTTGGAGTGAGTTTGTGGTATTAGTTGAGCAGAAACATCAGGGATAGGTGAATTATAATTAGTGTGCCATTGCTCGATGGCTAATAGGACATGATTTGGTAGGGGATTGGTTTGGCATGCCGATATTAAGGTTAATATGGCAGCCCTTATGCGTTCCTGGTTGTCCGAGTGTACTTTGGACAAATATGGTGCTAAGGAGCGACAAAATCTCTCGGTATCGTTTTCAGGCAAAAACGAGTTCATTATTGACATGACTCTGGTGTCTATAATTTCTGGGAGGGATCGGAAATCCTCTGGTCGTCTAAGTCTTCTAGCACGATATGTTGATGTTTGTAAGCGTGACCCTGAAATTTGAATTGAGGATGGAGGTATATTTGTTGTAGTGTCTTGTGGTGTGTTTGTTGCCTGATTTGTGGTGCTCTGGGCTCCTGCCTCACTTGAGATATGTTCTGTATTTTGATTTCCCGAGTTTTGGCTTTCTGGGTTGTTTGTATTTGTCTGTTCCACCTCTGAAGCCGAAGTTGCTGGTGCTGACTGTGCGGCGGATGGGTTGTCGTCGGAGTCGTCCAAATTGTCATCAGTTCTATTTTTGTCAAAAAATACAAGAAAAAAATTTCAAATTATTTTTAAATTTTTAAAAAAACCATTTACAAGAAACAACATCGCTGACGATCTTAAAAGTGATGTTACACCCCCCAAAGTCGTTGCAATCTGGGTTATGTTATCACTACCATGAGCGTAAGCGATGTTGCAGCGTGTAAATTGTCCTTTAGTTATGTTAATTTCATTTTGATAATCATTTTATCAAGTGTTAATTGACATATATACTTACTGCGTGACCTCCATTATAGGTCGCAGAAACTCTAACTGTTCAAAATAAACATATCTTCTCTTGCGTGTGTTGGCGGAAGTTGAGGGAATGGGATTAAATTCCCGTCTGTACTGGTCCCGGGCAGATCTCCATCTCCTTCGCACTAATTCCACTTTATCCATGTTTTGAAATTGAATATTTGTACCATAATGATGGTTTTTTGTTTAAACAAACAAAAAGGACAATTGGATATGTTGGGGGAAAAAACAAGAAAAAAAAAAATTAGTGCTATCACAGACTCCACGGTAGAATGTACTTGATGATTTTTATTTTGCGACAAATCCGCACCTTATTTTTACCGCTGATTTTCAGAAAATCTGCAGCAGCGGCATGGCTTTTTGGAAATGCTGTGTCCATGCTGTGGATTTTTCCGTGGCGGATTTGCCGCGAATTTTGATCCGGAAAAATCTGCAGCATGTCAATTATTGTTGCGGATTTTGGTGCGGATTTTGGGTATAGAATGGGGAATACGATATAAAAAAATCCGCATCAAAATCCGCGGCTAATCCTCGGTAAATCCGCGGCAAAAATAAGGTGCGGATTTGCCGCAAAAGAAAAATCCGCAGTTACATTCTACCGTGTACACATAGCCTTAACAAGTTTTTCACAATTGGCATCTGTAAGTGTAATTTTGGGAAAAAAAAAAAAAAGGTTAAAACACCTAAAAAAAAACACTTACCAAATCGAGCTCTTTTACCAGGTGAGCAACGGTCCCATCCATTGTTTGGATAAAGCTCAGCTGCAACCGACTTCCAGGTTCGCTCTACAATTGTTCGGTCACGATATCCATCTGTGCGTGTATCCCATAAATCTGGGTGTCCCTCAACTACCGCAATTATGCGTCCAGTATCCACACGTGGAGCCATGTTTAGTTTTTCAATCACTAAACCAAAAACAAGCTAGAGAAACGCTCAAATTAAGCCTCACACTTCTTCCTTAATGCCTGCAGGCTGCAAAATGACATTAACTACAGCTCAAAGCAAATTGAAGACACCTGGCAATAAAGAGATACATTAATTACAAGAATAGTTTAAAAAACGGACACGGACCACACGTAGATGCATCCGTGTCACGTACGTGTTTTCACGCACCCATAGACTATCATTGGATGCGCGTGTGCGTGTTCCGTGCCAAAAACGGACAAGCATCCGTGAGGCACGGATACACATACGTGTCACGCACACGGACACACGGAGCGTATGGAAAAACGTACGTGTATCCACAGACATTGAATAACAATGGTCCACGTTTGTCCGTGTCTCTGGTACATACGGACACGGACCAAACACGCACGTGTTTCACGGACGTGTGAAGGGGGCCTTAGGGAGATTTGTTAACCTGTTTAATACAGTTTAAATAATGTTTTCAATTATTTAAAAAGTAATTTTTTTTTGAGGGGATAGCCTTATTTTTTTTCATTGCATTACATTAAACTTAGCTTTATTGTATTTTTTGGTTCCCCCAGGGAACTAGAAGCTGAAGTCATTTTATTGCTTGCATAAGCAAACACAGGACCAATAAGCAGATGCTTGTGGCACACCTGAGGCCTAAAGTGAGCCCTTTCACTGACATAGTAAATCATCGGACACTCATGAATGTGTTGCGGAATGCTATAGCCAGAGAAAGGCATTCTCCTCCTATGTCAGTCTCAGATGTCACAGCCTTTGTTGTAACTGTGATCTAAACAGTTAAAGGGAATCTGTCTGCAGGTTTTTACTATATAATCTGAAGACAGCATGCTGTAAAGGTGTGTGCACACACTGAGTTTTTTATGCAGATTTGGTGCAGATTATCATGCAGTTTGTTGCCCATAAATATCTGCATGTCCATCCTTATGTCAGCAAGTCCATGAGAATTCTTAAGTGCTGTTCTCACATTGCTTCTTTTTTCTTTGCCGTTTTGGATGCAGAAAAAAAGAAGCAGCATGTCAGTTGTTGCATTTTTTTCCTTTGTTTTTCATCCCTTCCAGCCAATGATTCACTAAAATTCGCATGGCACAAAAAGGTGCCAAAAACCGCATTTTTGGTGTGTTTTTCAGTCATAATGTGTTTTTTGGTGCAGAAAATTTCTGCACGTACTCTGCAGCGTGCGCACATAGCCTAAAGGTACCTTCACACATAGCGAGATCGCTAGCGTGATTGCTGCTAAGTCACAGATTCTGTGACGCAACAATGACCTCGCCAGAGATCTCGCTACGTTTGACACATAGCAGCGACCCGGCCCCTGCTGTGAGATTGCTGGTAGTGTCGGAATGGCCTGGACCATTTTTTGATCGTCGATGTCCTGCTGGGCAGGATGCATTGGTGTGTTTGATGCCTTACCAATGACCTCGTTGATGACTCAGACCTCAGACACGTATGTGACGGGGTATGCGACAGAGCAGTGAGGGACGCCAGGCCAAGGAACAATCCAAAGGGCTTTATTGGAACCACAAAGATAAAGCACCAAACATAAATATAAATCCTTAAAGTCTGCAAGGAGTCCACAACAAAACAAAAGATCCAGGGGCACCGCCTGGTATTCCGATGCCAGGGAAAATAGGGCAATGGTCCTTATATGAGTTCCTTGAGTCCAACAGGGGGAACAATAAAACACAATCCCACGTGGCCACTAATCTCCAGTCTGTACAGTCCATACACAGGCTCTAGGATCCAGCCTCAGCTATAGATCCTAGTGGTTCTCCAGCCGAGATCCAACTAACTGAACTAACATGGGTCTCATTGTTCTTCTGTCCTGGGATCAGCCCCTTAGGTGGGCAGAAGTGCTCAGACCCACCCCTTTAACATTTGCTACTTGTAGCTACTAGTTAGAAAGAAGTTTCTAGACACAGTCTCCAAAGATTGTGTAATAGGGAAGCCTCCTGCAGAGGAGAACAATATATATGTAACCCCCACCAGATCAAGGACAATAGCTACTGCTGAAGCCTGATTACAATATGATACAGGCGGGGGAGGGACACACTGTTACAATCCATTCCCCCCTCAAAATTCATTGTATTTTTTCAAGAGGTTGATTGATTTTGTCTTATTTCTGATTATTCTATGGTCTCACTAGAAAAAAAAACAACTTTTTTCTCCTGGTTTTCTACCCCCCTCAATTTGTGTACGGACTAGTGACCTCAACAGGTCGCTTGTGAAGTAAACATAAACATGGTGGACCTGACTCAGGGCTCCTCCTGCCTGGACAATCCGTCTGCATTTTGATGTTGGCTGCCCCTTCTATATTGTATTGTAAAGTTATAGGGTTGAATGTTCGGCTCCAGTTTGTATCCTCCTTCACTGAAACTCTGCTTCCTGCACCCACAAATTGGCATTGTAGATCTCCCACATCATTGCCTAGGAGAATGTCTGCAGGAAGGCCACTCATCACACCAATTATGAATTGTTTTGCTCCAAAGCCATAATCCAGGGTTACACTCGCTCTTGGAATATATCTCTGAGTACCTCCAGCCAATTTAATGGCAATTCCTGGTCCCTTTTGAATTGCTTCTGGTTGAATTACTCGGGGATCTGCTGAAGTGAGGGGCCAGGGAGGCCTCTGGCTGTGTAGTCGTGGCAGTAGTGAAACTAAGGCACATCCCTGGCTCCATCACTCCTTCAAGGTTGGGGACTAGCTCGGTGAGACAGTGTGTGTCGGTGTCTTCGCCGGATGATGCACAAACAGTCCTCAGACAAAAGCTGGTTATAATAAAAGATGACATTTATTGGCACCATACAATCCGGTCAGCAGAATTCGGCAATTTCTGTGGAGCTGGGGACAACCTGCCCAAACGCGCCCTCTGGTGGGGATATGCCCTGGGTACTCCGCTTCTCCGGGCTCCCACTCCTAAGTCAAGCACACACTGGACCCACACCAGCGGATTCAGACCTTTGAGGTTACGTTCTCCTCCGTTGCTCCGGCGTCCCCTGATGTTCCGCTCATACACACTGCCGCCGATGTACACACACTGCTGTCCCGGATCCGACTTCCCTTCACACACACAGACCTTCCCTAGACATTCAGCCGACTCCTCCTTCCCCGGTGGCAACAGCCGTCCCACCCGGCCACTAGGGGGTGCCCTAACACTACAACATAATACAATAGACTTTTATTAAAACAACTTTAACAATTCCGGGTTAACTATGTTGGTACTGGTAGGGGGTAGGCCCACCCACTACACTGCTATGGTGAGAAAGGCCCCAGTGTCACGAAAACCAACAATTTTTTGGCCATCCAGCACGACCTCCTGTACATGTTTATGCGGAAGATCAGAAGAACGGGCGGCTGTGGCTCGCACCCCATAGACTCCTGGTAGGGAAGTCAACATAACAGAGTCACTTGGCAAATCATCAGGGCCTGAATCCAGCTCTTCTCCTACTGAGGGTGTCTGTAGATAATGGACAGGCAAAGGTGGTCTGCAGCTGTTCTGCCTCCGAACACCTGGACAGTGAGCTTGCAGATGACCAGGCTGCCCACATTGATAACATCTGCGCTGCATCTCACTCCTTCCAGTTTGCATTCTGGAGAAGTAGGTAGGAGACCTTGGTGACTGATAGGGAGGTGCAGGTGCTGGAGGTGGTGTCAGGGCCAGGTGGACGGGCAGACCCAGGAGGTGGATCCACTGGGCCGAACTCCTAGATGGTGGTAAGGGGTCCGGTAGCTGGAGCACTATAGGCAGCAGAGCAGTCCGTGCACACGAGTATAACGGAGAAGTCCCTGGGACCACGGAGTCACTGATGGTAGTCCGGGTGACGCAGCTCAGGTTCGGAAGCCGAGAAGATGTCAGGCGGGGTCCGGAACCTTTGGAGCGAGATGACGGGTCACCGCAGGGATCCGAGATGGTACGGACTGTCAGGATGGCAGATGGACAGCGTTCGGGGTTCGGGATTCGGCAGGACCGGATGGCGAGGCAGGCACGGCTCTACAAGAGAGATAGGTGAGTATATCACAGAGACACCAGGAGACCTGACTCCTAGCTTAAGAAACACGAAGATCAGGCCCCGCCCCCTTGGACATTAAACCCCTTTATACCCTGTACCTGTTTGCATCATTTCCTGTTAATGGACGCTGGCCCTTTAAGAAAGGGTCAATGACCGCGCGCGCCCTAATGCGCATGCGCGCGGCCCGAGTGCCAGAAGCCAGAGCAGGAAGCTGCGAGGAGGAAGCAGCAGGGCCGGGCTGGGGCTGAGAAGCCGACGGGCGCCGGGAGCGGGGACCAGGACGCCGGGGACGCGCCGGCAATGGATGCTGGAGCGCGGAGAGTGGCGGTGACCGGACCGAGGACCCGGGAAGCGAGGCAGGGGAGCCGGGGAGCGTGACAGGTGAGCCGGAAGGCAGCGCAGAGGACCCGGGGAGCGTGACAGGTGGTTGTCGATTTGGAGGATGACTCCACTGGATAGCTGGACATGTGGCCCGCAGATGCCCGGGATACCCACAGCTATAACATCTTCGCTCTTCTACTTTCTCTCCTCGTCGCATTCCAGAAAATGTGGTAGAAACAACTGGAGGCACATATACACGGGTATCCACATGAGGTGGTGATCTAGGAGGTCAAGGAACATTGGACACTGAAGGACAAGGATCCACTGGTGTTGGGGTGCTGGTCATCTTTGCTCCCTCTGCTAGCAGCTTCTTCCACTGAGGTTTGATAGTGAGCACCTCATCAGCTAGAGCTGCTGCTTGTTCTACTGTCTCTGGTCTCCTCTCGCGCACCCATTCCCGGATCTCAGTAGGGCACTTGGCATAAAACTGTTCTTTTAGGATGACCTGGAGGAAGGTCTCCCAAGTTAAGGCTCTCTCTCCCTCCAGTCAGCGATGGCATACTTGTTTCAGTCTGTGGGCATACATCTTGAAAGACACTTCCCAAAGTAAGGGGCGGAGCTAGCTGATGGTGCACTGAGACGCTGGAAGACGGAGCTCCCACACACCCGCGGTGAATTCTCACACTTCAAAGGCACTCACCGGGTCCAGGATCAGTAATGGCACGCAGGAGAGGATGGACAATGGGTGTATAGACTCCAGAGGGTGAAGGTACAGATATCACCCGCTTTTTCGGGACCTCAGCCTCTCAGCCTGACACCTCTGCTCTCTCCAACATGCTGCCGGCAGACACTGAGGCAGGAGGTAATGCTCAGCAAACATGCAGCGGAGCGACCTCACTGCCTCCTCACATAACAGCAGCCAGCTCAGCCATAAGCATAGATAAAGCACAGCAGGACACCACGGAAGGGAGTGTTGAAAACCCCCTGTCCCAGCCACAACAGCGACTCCCAGATGAGCTGCAGGCAGAGCAGGGCCCCAGCTCTGTGATACAGCAGACCCCAGCAGCCATGGGAAGCAGATCTGTGACACCCGGAGAGGAGCCTGCAATATCACAACAACAGCACTCATCACCTAAAGAACAAAGACCCCCCCACCTCAACCCGCAGAAACAAGGGAGAGAAGAATAAATCAGACCAGACACAGGAACAAGAAGAAGATTGGGATTGGAAAGCAGATATCAGATCAATTCCAACCAGGCAGGAAATGGACTCTTTGCTGGGGAAATTGAGGGAATGCCATAAGCAAGACATGGCCTCTATACAATCAGAGATCAAACAAATTGGCCAGCGTGTAGCAGCTACAGAAGAGGTACAGGAACAGATATTTTCCCATATAGAATCACATCAACAAGTCCTATCAGAGCACACGGCCCAGATACAGGACATTCTGACCCTCTTAGACGATATTGAAAACCGGCATCGCCGTAATAACTTGAGGATCAGAGGACTCACAGAAGCAGTGGCACCACCACAGCTGGATGAATGGGCACAAAAATTCTTTACCCGTCTCCTCCAACGCGACCCAGAACAACACATAGAACTGGACCGCATCCACAGATCCCTAGGCCCCAAATCTCCTGATCCGGCCAGACAAAGAGATGTGATATGTCGGGTCCACTTCTATAAAGAAAAGGAGGCCATACTACAAAGATGCAGAGAGAAAGGAGCGGATACATATAAAGGGACACCTCTTATTGTCCTACCAGACCTAGCACGGATGACACTGCAACTACGCAAGGCCTTAAGACCACTACTCCAATCCCTAAAAGATAAGGATGTTCCATATCGCTGGGGATATCCGTTCCAACTCACAGCAAAGAAAAATGGCAAGTCGGCGGTCTTCCGGTCCTTGGGAGACCTCCCCAACTTCCTAGGGACTTTTGAACTGCCTATGATCAGCCTGCCAGATTGGTCAACCCCGGGAGGCCTTGCACCCTTACCACCAAGAGAGCATTGGCGACAAGTCCAGAACAGCAGGGGGTGGAGGACCCCCCCGGGAAATACACCGCTGAACATCGCTGACCATCCAAAGAAAAGGAGAAAACTTCTTGGAAAACCAGGAGGCGAGATATAAATTGATTGTATTGGACTGTTTACCTGTTCATAGAGCGTCATGTATCAGTATCTCTCCTTACGCTTACTTTCCTACTCCCCCCCTCTTTTTTTATTTTTCCCTTCTCTCTCTCTCCCTACTCCCCTCCACTCGCCCCCTCGCCCCTCCCCCTATCCCTCGTATCACTCCCATCTTGCGTCTTCCTCTTCACACACCTTCCATGAGCGCACTACTTCCTACAAACTAACTCAACTCAACCCATCTTCCCCTCCCCTGCACACATACTTACGAAGGACACATGCCCTACACTATTTTCTACCCCCTTCCTCTCCCCCCTCTTAGACATGCTCTCTACATACACCCCTCCATACACCTCCTACACTCCGTCCTCCCACTTCCCTCCACGTCCTCCCCCCTGGTCCTTTGCCCTACACCACTTCATATTTTATTTTTTTTTATTGTCTCACTCAATCTGTTGCTCACCCCCTCTCCTTTCCTCATTCCTCCACCTTTCACTCTTTACATCTGGATCTGATACTGACCTCTGGTTTAATGGCATTTTATATTGAGTTGATAGCCTTGTGTTCTCCTCCCGATGTGCGATCCATACCCAAAACACACCAAGCAATTGGGGGTGTGGGGGAGGGGAATGGAAAAGTGATTAATCACTACTAGACTGTATACGTTGATTGTTATTCATATTACTTGTGGGGGTTCGCCGCGGAGGGGAGTTCCTAAAAGACCGTAGGCTTTCCCGCACCTCTATTAGGGATGTGGCAGAGTGCCACATTAGACAATAGTCTACCAGTAGATACCCAAGATCAGTAGGCACCCTAGTCCTACTTAGCTTATCCAATTTTACCTTTCACCACTATCTTATCTCTGCTCTTTCTCTTCTCTCCTTGGTTTTCCCTATACCCTGCCTACCTTTTTCTCTGATGTCGCACCTCACCTTTTGCACTTACAATACTAAAGGCTTAAATAAACCCGAAAAGAGAAGTCAGATCCTATATCGCCTGCACAGGAAGGCAGTTAAAATAGCCCTATTTCAAGAGACACACTTCATAGCCTCCAACACTCCCAACTGTAAAACCAAGAATTACCCGACATGGTTCCATGGCCCACACCCCAACAAGAAGGCATGTGGGGTTTCCATTGCTTTTCACAAGACATTCCAGCCAACAGTTCTCGACACGCTCACTAGCCCGGAGGGACGCTGGCTATTTCTTAAAATATCTTTCCTGAATAATACTTATACAATCGCTAACATCTATTTTCCAAATCAGGGCCAGGTATCCTTTGGAGTGGAGACTCTGGAGAAGCTGGCAGAGTTTGCGGGTGGCACCTGTATCATCTTGGGAGGAGACTTCAACCTTGTGCTGGATCCAGCCATGGATTCGTCTTCTGGTAGGTCTGCAATCCTCTCCTCGGCACTACGCAGATTAAAATGAGAACTAACATCCCTTAAACTAGTCGATCTTTGGAGGGTCTTACATCCCAGAGTCAGAGACTACAGTTTTCATTCCACAGTTCATAATAGCTACACCAGACTAGACCACATTTTCATATCCCACGACCTGCTAGACAAATCCCCGGGTTGTTCAATGGATGTTTTTCTCTGTTCGGACCACGCACCAGTATATGGGGAAATTGGGTTGAGAGATATGGGGGGGGGTGGGACACACATGGAGACTGAACGACAACCTGCTCAAAAATGAGCAATGCCTGGAGGATATTCATAAAACCATTGCAAACTTCAAAATAGATCACATGGCAGATCCCACACCTGCCCCGGTCAAATGGGAAGCGTTGAAATGTATGATCAGGGAGGTCTGCATATCCCATGGATCCAGAATTAAAAAAGAAAGTGCAAGGGAACTAAAAGAACTGTTAGCACAACTAGGCCATAAAGAAACGATAAACAAAACCAAATCCAGTGACACCCTTAAAACGGAAATTTCTACTATCCGCCACCAAATATTATCTAGCCTTAACCGAAAATCACTGTGTATCAGAGATAAATTTCGTAGGAATATGTTTGAGTTTGGAGATAAAAGTGGACGATTGTTGGCCAGGACCCTTCACCCCAGACAGGCACAAACCCGAATACTCGCGTTAAACTCCCAGACAGGAACCCAGATACATTCCACCCCTGACATATTAGAAGAATTCAGAAACTACTATACAAAACTTTATAACATCCCATCCCCACATGCCCCATCACCTGATGCGAGACATCGCGACATTTGGGAATACTTAAACAAATATGCCCCAGACCCCCTTGAAGATGCGGTAGCTGAAGACATAGATGAGGATTTCTCAGACACAGAGCTAAGCGATGCCATTAAAACCCTTAAAGTGCGTAAAAGCCCTGGTCCTGATGGGTTCACCCCCCGGTTTTACAAAATATGTGGAGAGGCCTGCAGCCCTATAATGCTGAAAACCTTCAATTCCATAACCAACACATGCCAGTTCCCTAAACAGACACTCCAAGCCCGAATAACCGTAATCCCCAAGCCTGGCAGGGACCCATTGACCTGCTCTAATTACAGACCTATCTCACTAATAAATGTAGATATTAAATTGTACTCTAAAATGATAGCCCTGAGACTAGGCCCCCTCATACCCAAACTAATCCACAAAGACCAGGTGGGATTTGTCCCAGGGAGGGAGGCACGGGACAACACTATTAGAACCCTGTCCCTAGTAGCCCAGGCACATCAGCGTTAAATCCCAATGTGCCTCTTGACAGTAGATGCCGAAAAGGCATTTGACAGAGTCCATTGGGGTTTTTTAGAAGCCACGATGCAGGCAATCGGCGTCCGTTCGCGCTTACTACAATGGATAAAAGCATTATATCACGAACCAACTGCACAAGTGGGCGTGAACGGACGCCTGTCAGCTCCATTTAATATTAGAAATGGTACCAGACAGGGATACCCCCTATCGCCATACCTATACATTCTGGTAATGGAATCCCTGGCAAATGCACTCAGGGAAAACCCTTCGATAAAAGGGATTCAGATAGGACAAACATCTCATAAATTAGCACTATTCGCGAACGATCTCTTGATATATGTGACACAGCCGAAGACTAGTTTGCTCAACATACTGCAGGAGTTTGAGATCTTTGGCAGACTCTCCAATTTTAAAGTAAACCTACAAAAAACAGAGATCTTAAACGTATCGCTACCGTCTGTAGAAGAGAATACTCTCAAACCCGCCTTCCCCTTTAAGTGGGCCAGCAATTACATTAAATATCTGGGGATCAGGGTTTCTCCCAACGACCAAGACCTATATAATTACAATTTCCCAGACCTTTTAAAAAGTAGCCACAAAGACCTCATAGCATGGCATAACCTCCCCATTTCCTGGTTCGGCAGGGTCAATACAATTAAAATGGATGTCCTACCTAAAATGCTATACCTGTTTCAAACTATCCCACTGAACCTAGGAGAAAATGTCTTCCTCAAGTTAAAGAAGATGATCAGCTATTTTATATGGCGTGGCACCAAACCCCGACTGAAATACTCAATGCTGACTAAATCTCGCTGGGACGGAAGGGCGGGGCTCCCAGATCTTAAAGCTTATCACGCAGCGGCGGTGGGCGGTTGCATATTAGATCTCCTGCACAGTAAAGACAGAAAATTGTGGGTCGAGATTGAATGTGACCTATGCCCGAATATGGCACACGGAATCTTCTGGTTGTCATCTAGAACTAACCTTGGGACCCTAGGATTTTCCTCGATCCTCTTGTCCCTGGCTGCAGCGTGGAGGACAGCCAATAGACGATATAGACCGACAGGAGAACCGGGTCCTATGACGCCTCTGGTGGGCAACCCCGCGTTTCAATGCTGGTTTCACGAACCTCATCCCAGATACATCACAATACAGACCTTCTCCTCCCCACCCATTTCCCCATGTCTTCCCCTCTTTCCCTTCTTCTCTACCTATCTTTCTCTCCCTCTCTCTCTCTCTATCTCTTTCTCACCTAATTGATATACACAGAGTCATGTTTTCATACCTATTGAACCAGACTATACAGAAGGAGGAAGTTGCCTTTAACACTTCACACAGAATAAAGATAAAGATAGAAGATTATTACATGTTAAAATTAAGATGTTCTATAGGATGTTATACAGATTTTACCTTCCACATGATTTGCGATACATTTCATAGTACCATACGTTTTACGAGACTTAAAGACATAGGTTATTTTATAATCATATGCTGTAACATTGGGCAACATGAAACACCCTTATGCATTTCTTATCTTCTGTTATATGAAAACTTTTGAAATAATAAAGAAATATTAAACGAAAGACACTTCCCCATCACAGGCTAACGTACGGAACTGAGTCCTATAAGTATCTGGGGTCACGGCATAATGTTCTAGAATTGTCTGTTTTATCTCCCCATACTCACAATTCCACTGAGGGTCCATAGCTCTATAGGCGTTGGCAGTTCCACCCTCCAAGAGGCCCACCAAGTGTCTGACTCGCTCTCTTTCTGGGACTTCCATTAATCGGCACTGATGCTCAAAGTCCTGGAAGAAGCCCTCAATGTCGCCTGCAACTTCATTAAATGGCTTAAAGTCCTTGCGGGACACTCTGGAGAATTCCCTCATAGTGGGTGCTGTGGTTACAGTCTGTCTGGAGCCTCTAGCTGCTTCCACAGCAAACCTCCTCTCCAGCAATGCCCTCTCCTTAGCTCCGCAAATACCCTCCCTCTTATCTTCTATGGTGGCCTCATCTCCAAGCAGTGCCATCTCCTCCTCATACCACACAACCCATTGACTTTTTTGGGTATTTACCTCCAGCTCCCGTCTTTCCTCCCCTTGCTGTGGAAATTGTTCCTCAGTGCCATCTTGCAGTCAAGCGGTCTCAATTAGTTGCTCCTTAGAGAGTCCTTTGTAGCCGACCCCTAATTCACGGGCCTTTGTTTGTAGGCTCACCACAGTCCAGTTCCTGTATCCTGAGGTTCTGATTCCAGACGTTGATGGGCCGTTGTCCTCCATTCTTTCTGCTCTGATCCCGCCGCTGCCACCAGTTTGTGACGGGGTATGCGACAGAGCAGTGAGGGACGCCAGGCCAAGGAACAATCCAAAGGGCTTTATTGGAACCACAAAGATAAAGCACCAAACATAAATATAAATCCTTAAAGTCTGCAAGGAGTCCACAACAAAACAAAAGATCCAGGGGCACCGCCTGGTATTCCGATGCAAGGGAAAATATGGCAATGGTCCTTATATGAGTTCCTTGAGTCCAACAGGGGGAACAATAAAACACAATCCCACGTGGCCACTGATTTCCAGTCTAACAGTCCATACAGAGGTTCTAGGATCCAGCCTCAGCTATAGATCCTAGTGGTTCTCCAGCTGAGATCCAACTAACTGAACTAACATGGGTCTCATTGTTCTTCTCTCCTGGGATCAGCCCCTTAGGTGAGCAGAAGTATTCAGACACACCCCTTTAACATTTGCTACTTGTAGCTACTAGTTAGAAAGACGTTTCTAGACACTGTCTCCAGAGATTGTGTAATAGAGAAGCCTCCTGCAGAGGAGAACAATATATATGCAACCCCCACCAGATCAAGGACAATAGCTACTGCTGAAGCCTGATTACAATATGGTACAAGCGGGGGAGGGACACACTGTTACAAGGTACAGCTACATAGGTGTGCAACGACCACTGAGATCGTTATACAGGTTGCTACGGTCACTGTATCGGTGCTGCATCATTGGGAAGATCTGACTGAACATCTCACCAAGGACCACGTAGCAACTTACCAGCGATCCTTATCAGGTTGTATTGTTGTCGGAATTGCTGGAAAGTCGTTAAATGTGATGGGGGCTTAAGAGATTACAGATTACATTCAGATTACAGCCCTGTGTTTCTTATCTGCAAATGTGTTTTTGTTTACTTGCAATGTTAGTTTATGCATCCTGGCTTTATCATTAGTCAACCAAATTATTGAGTTTAGCAAAAAAATTACATCATGAGATCTGAAGCTTTTTAGTTTCTTCACTACTCCATCTCACACAAGTTTTTGGTTTAGGACAGGAAGATCAAATGTGGCTCACTGTCTGCCATGATGGGGTTATTAGTTAACCATATACACTTAATGACTAATAACAGTGTTTGAAAAAATGTGTCAGGAGATGAACAGGAGAATTTGAAATAAATAACAGAGTATTACACTTGTTTGATCTTGATTGACGTATGGAAATCCTGAACCTGTCATGAGTGTATCAATTCCACATGTTACCTCTGGGGATCTGGGATCAGCATCCCTCTGAACAGTAGAAATGCTGTTCTCTCTGCAGGCATTCACAGGAACTTCATCATAACAGCAACAGGGGTCATGAGCTGACCTGCAGCTGTCATGACATCCCATAGGTGCCCCGTCACAGGGCTGCCAATGTCAGCTGGGAATGTCACTATCCCTGCTAGCATGTGTTAGATCGAGCTGTCAGAGATTGACAGCGCGATCTAACTAGTTAGCAGGCATGGGTGGATCACTGATACACCCATACCTGTTAGCTACACATGATCAGATCAGCCAACAAATAAAGGGAATAATACAAGTCCACATGAACGGAACAGACATGACCAATGACGTATAGGTATGTCAATGGTCATGAAGGGGTTAAGTGGTGAAAAAAAAATGGGAAATTTGTAGGAAAAAAAATGTTGCTTTTCTTACCATTTTTCGTGACTCATAACGTTTTCATTTTTTGGGATCTGGGCCTGTGTGGGGGCTTATTTTTTGTGTCCTGAGATAATATTTTTACTGATACTATTTCAAGGTACATATGATGTTTTGATCACTTCCTATTCTAATATTGAAGCAACCAAAAAAAAACGCAATTCTGGTGTTTTGATTTTTTTCTCATTAAGACATTTACCAATGCGATTAATTTAGTTTATATTTTGATAGATTGGACTTTTGGGGGTGATTTAAACTTTTTTTATTTTCAAAAACTTTTTTTTCCACCATTTATTGTATTTACTAGTCACCTTAATGAACTTAAAGCTGTTATCATCCAATTCAACTGCAGTTGTTGGAGGCACATGATGGCTGATAAATCAGCCATCATGTGCAGGGAAAGATGTGGGCTCAGCATGCGAGCCCCCATCAAAGGGCTCTTTTCCACTTGCATACCGCTTCTGATGCGAGATCATCGGAAGCGATATGCTAATGACCCTCTGCTGCGAGCGTCAGCAAAGGGTTATGCGACTGTGATGCGATCTTGCGACCGTATCACAGCTGCGGAGAAGAGGAAGGGAACACTTTCTCCCCATCTCCTCCACTGTCTGTCTCTGCATATATTGCACTGTAGTTGCATAACATGTGAGTTCAGTGCGATTTTTCACAAGCTCCCTTAGGCTTGTATGGGGGTGCGTGAGCTGAGACTCGCTGCCAAACAAAGCATGCTGCAATTGCACCAAGACCACGATTCGTGACGGGAAATAAAAGTTATAGTTTTGCACTGGTGCGAGTGCAATCCGATGTTTTATCGGATCGCACTTGCAAATAGAAATTGCAAGTGGAAAAGAACACAAAGGCAGGAACACAATTTTTGACGTTTCATTAAATTAAAGGTTGTGAAGCGTTTAAGAAATGACTCATTTTATAACTAGACCTGACAACTTTTAAAAATGTGTAAGACAGTAATTGTTTGGTTATTATTTTGTATTAATTATGTTGAAGAGTTATTTACAGGCTTAGGTCTTGCAAAATGCTGTCATGAAAGAGTTTGTCCACTACTTTAATTTTGACGACGTATGCCCTAGATAGGTCATCAATATAAGATTTGTGTGCGTCTGACACTTGGCACACAGCTCCACGATTGCCTACACTGCTGATCCCGATGCTGAGAATTGCTGATGGGCAGGGATGCTGGGGTTCAGATCTGATATTTAGGACCTATCTTAAAGAAGTATTAAGGGGGCTTTACACTCTGCGATATCGTTAATGAATTATCGTCGGGGTCACGGTGTTTGTGACGCACATCCGGTGTCATTAACGATATTGCAGTGTGTGACAAGTACGAGCGACCTTAAACGATCGCAAAAGTGGTCAAAATCGTTTGCCGCGGAGAGGTCGTCCTGAAATGAAAACTCGTTCTCTGCTTATTAGCGATGTTGTTCCTCGTTCCTGCGGCACCACACATCGCTGTGTGTGACACCGCAGGAGCGACGAACATCTCCTTACCGGTAATGAGGAAGGAAGGAGGTCGGCGGGATGTTACGTGCCACTCACCTCCGCCCCTCCGCTTCTATTGGATGTCTGCCGTGTGACGTCGCTATGACACCGCACAAACCGCCCCCTTAGAAAGGAGGCAGATTGCTGGCCAGAGCGACGTCGCAGGGCAGGTAAGTGCGCGTGACGGGGTAAGCAAGGTTGTGCGGCACGGGCAGCGATTTGCCCGTGTCACACAACCGATGGGGGCAGGTACGATCGCTTGCGATCTCGCTAGCGAGATCGCAGCGTGTAAAGTACCCTTTAGAGTAATGAAACAATCCTTTAAAAGCAATAAATTAAAAACAACTACAGTGGAAGCTTGGATTAAGGGTATGTGCGCACGTTGCTTTTTACCTGCTTTTTACCTGCTTTTTTGCTGCTTTTTCTTCTGCGCTGTTTAATGCCAAAATGGATGTGTTCTTCTATTCAAGCAAAGTCTATGGGAATTTGGGTTTCTTGTTCACACTATGTTGTTCAAAATGCTGCCTTTTTGTGGCAGAACTTTGGTCAAAAACTCAGCTTTGCAGTGCAAAACCCAAATGGCAAAAACAATTGACATGTTGCTTCTTTGAAAAGCTGAGTTTTTGACCAAAGTTCTGCCACAAAAAGGCAGCATTTTGAACAACATAGTGTGAACAAGAAACCCAAATTCCCATAGACTTTGCTTGAATAGAAGAACACATCCATTTTGGCATTAAACAGCGCAGAAGAAAAAGCAGCAAAAAAGCAGGTAAAAAGCAGGTAAAAAGCAACGTGCGCACATACCCTAAGGCTATGTTCACACTTTGCGTTTTCACCTGCGTTTCCGCTGCTTTTAGAGTCAGTTTTGAACTGCAGCGTTTTTGTGCCCAAATGCATGCGTTTTGATTTTCCATTAAAGTCAATGAGAAATCATGAATTCTTGTACACACTTTGCGTTTACAAACGCATGTCAAAATTTGCATAAGTTTGGTCAAAAACCATGCGTTCAGAAAAGGACCCTGTCAATTGTTTTTGCCTTTTTAGTTACGTTTTCATCACATTGAAGTCAATGAGAAACGTACTAAATGAACTTTTGTCAAAATTTCATCCGTCTCATATGCGTTTCATAGTCATATGAATTGCGTTTTGAAAATCATGAACACAACTATGTAAATTCACCAATGACCACCCAAATAGTTAATTTTGCGTCACATCCGCTTAACAATAAATTGATCCATGTGCAAACAAGTTTGCTGCACAGATCAGAAACATTGTGTGCTTGCTCCATCAAAGCAGACTATAATATACAACATGACTTGGTATAAGCGCTTGAGATTGGATGTCTCCAAACTTATTAGTCTGGTAAGTTGTTTTATTTATTTAGGATATTAAATGTGTAATCTCCTAAAATAGGAAGATTTTGATTATATACACGATATTATATTTATTTTTAAAATATCAAATAGAATAATCTTATATTTCTTTTTAAATTTTTTCGCTAACTTAAGGTTGAATCAATGCCATGTTTATGGGATCCCACGTCGCCTGAGTACATGCAAAAAAACAAACGTGACGAAAGCTGGTTATTGATCTGTCAAGAATTATATCCCCAATGGCATGAGGCAAATAAAAGCCTCCAAACTAAGATTGGTATGTGTTTAATTTCAATTTGAATACTAATCTTCATTAAATATGTTACATTTTAGCAAAAAAGTTTATAATTTAAATTTCTTTAAATACATAGAAAAAGATGTACGGAAGCGATGGAGATCAGTCCGTGACAGATTCAATAAAATCAGATTTGAACCTGGTAAAAGTGGATCCTCGCCAGTTAAACCAAATTTTATTTATTATAATGAATTGAAATTCTTAAGTTCTGGCCGCGTTTTAAGACCGTAAGTGTTAATATTTTTCTAAATTTTATATATATTAAATGAAGAACAAAAAAAAAAAATTTGAAAATACATTTTTTATTAGAATGCCCTAATTTTTTACAAATATTATTTTTAATTTTTAATACAAAATAAAGGACCGACGGAAATATCGCTCCGAAAAAGAACATGGATAGATCACAAGATAATATCAATCCTGCACAAATACAACCAGCCATTGAGGAAGAAATTAATACCGAACAAACACATCTGGAGTCTGATGTTGAAACCAGATCATTGGAACCATCTGTTTCCAATACAAATCAAGATCCCCAACCTGTGAGTTATCAGAAAGCAAAAGGAAAAAAAAAAAATATTCCAAGCAATAAAGAAATAAACCAAGATCAATTAACAAATCAAACTATTGAAATATTAAAATCAGCAACCCAAGATGATGAGTTTGACAATTTTGCCATTAGTGTCGCTTGTCGTTTAAGAAAATTACCTGAAAAAAAAAAAACCTCTGCATGTATGACTGCTATCTGTGGTTTATTGGCCTGTTTTGAGGATGAAGGTAAATTTCCAACAGGTGGTGAAATAGTTCATCTTTGTGAAAAAACATTTGAACAGAAATCCAAACCATTAGTTCTAACTCAGTCACAACCACATTTCCAAACAAACAAACAAAGAGTTGGTTTGTATTCTGAATGTCCGGATACATATTCTGCCCAAAATATACAACCTTATAACCCTATGAAACAAAGCAAAGAATATTCTCAATCTATTAGTGAGAATTATCACACAACTAATATTTTGAGAAATAGACCAAACGAACAAATGTCTGGTTTTTACACAAATGAATTATTTTCACAGCCATGATTTAGTCATTTTGGTTTTTATTTCTTTGCAAAATGGTTTTTTTCTCCAAAAAAAAAAAAAATAAAAATTGCATGTGCAAAATGTAAATTTAATTATGATGTTAAACCATTTTCATTTGAATTAAAGATAGGATGATTTTGGTTTAGTATTTTGCAAACAAAAATACATAAACCATACTTATTATTAATACAAAAATGGAAAAAAAGTATACTCTTTGTTGGCTTTGCTTTTTCGTGCATTTGTTTGATGATATTGAAAAAATAAATGTCATCCCTTTAAACAAAAAAACTTTTGAATCATTTAATTGTTATTTTGCGGTTCAGCACCAACTGCACGGTATTGCCAAGTTAAGGCACCAACATCACTCATGAAATAATCTGTGAATTGATCTCTCACTGATACTCCTAAATTATTTAATCGACCAGATATTGAAGGACAAGGATGAAAGTTTAATGGTATTTCTTCCTCGTTAATTTCAAATCTGTATTTTCGCAAAAAATTATGTAGAACACAACAACTTTTAATAACAAAATCAACTGTTGATACATTTAATTGTATTGGGGTATGTAGAATTCGCCATTGGCTACTCATTATTCCAAATGTGCATTCTACATATCTCCTTGCCCGGCTCAATCTGTAATTGAATATGCGGCGGGGAACATCTAATCCTCGTCTTGGAAATGGACGTAGGAGATTTGGTAAAAGTGGAAAAGCTTCATCTGCCACAAAAACATAAGGGAAAGTAATTTCTGAGCCTGGTATTGGTGCAGGGGCAGGTATGATTTCAGAGTTATAAATTAATTGTATTCCGATTTGCGAATTTCGCAGTACACGTGAATCACCTGTACTTCCATGGGCACCCACATCAATTGCTATAAAATTATATTTTGAATCAGCAACTGCCATTAAATTTATCGAAAAAAATTTTTTATAATTAAAAAAATTAGAGCCAGAACGTGGAGGCTGCTGGATTCTGATGTGCTTGCCATCAATTGCTCCAATACAATTAGGAAAATTTGCTATATTAGAAAAATCAACAGCAATCTGGATTAAACTTTCTTCTGTAGGGGTAGGCATTACAATAGGTTGTAGGGTTTCCCATATTGCTTGACATGTTTCTTTAATTATTCCAGAAATTGTGCTTTTGCCAAGTCGGAATTGTAAATGTAGTGAAGAGAAATTTTCACCTGTAGCCAGGAATCTGTAATGTCAAATAATAATATTTTATTTTTTGCGAGATAAATATGTGATTTAATATTGTTATCAAATCACATTTTTAGCAAAAATATATACCTCAAAGTAACAAGAAGTCTCTGTTCTGCAGATATTGCTTGACGCATATATGTGTCAGCGTGGGTAATTTTCGGTCTTAATAATGTCAGTAATTCATCAAAACCTTGTTGAGGGAGCCGGCAAAATGCTATGAATTTGTCATCAAATCTGAGTATAATAAGGTATATGAAATATTAATTAATTTTACTGTTCTAATTATGTTAAAAATTTAAGAGTAAAAATAACAAAAAATATTAAAAAAAAAAAATAATAAATGAAAATATACTTTCGTAAATCCGCATATAAGAGAGCAAAATGCCCTTTGACATCACGATCCTGTAACAGGGGATGTACCCACATTCCTCTTGTCGTCTGCTGCTGTTGGTACTAAAATAAATATATTATGGGTTATATTTTAGAATTTAGGTAAAAATTATTTTAATAAATTAAAACAAATACCTGTAGGCTTCGTCTACGATTTAATAGCATCAAAATTAGTAATAAGCGATGCCTTTGCGACCTCCGCAAACGAAAATTCTGTAAAGTATTTGGCATATTCCAAACGAAGTAAAATAGCAGAGAAGCAGACTTTATGATCAAAGTCGGAAATGACATCAGTAGATCTCTATTTTGGCTTTTTTTTATTCTAAATAGACCCTAAACAACAATCAACTTTATTGCCAATAGTTAAGATGTGACAAACGCAGCAAGATTTTAGGTTCGGAAACGCAGGATAGTACATATATAAACGCTTGGTAAACGTAAGTTCTGAGCTTCGGAAACGTTAGGCAAACTGATGCGTTTAGGATGCATGTTGTGGCAAAAAGCCAAAAAGGCAAAAACATTTTTGTTCTAAAACTTACGTTTTGAAACGCAAGTAGGACGACGCAAAGTGCGCACATAGCCTAAGAGTAATTTGGTTTGAGAGCGTTTTGCAAGATAAGCAAAGCTTTTAAAAAATGTGTAACTTGGTTTAAGAGCAATGCTTTGCAATAAGAGAAAATACTCACATTTCTGATTCTGTCCTTTCATCGTGCTCTGACCCGCTCTGGAGGTAACTTTCTGTACATATGTACTGTATATACTATATAGCATGTCTTTCAATTTGCATTTGTGTATACAGTACTGTACTTTCTTTCAACTAACCAGTACAGCACATTGCTTGTACTGTAATCTGCCTGTGCAGTATTCCTACCCCACATTTGGTTAGTTCTGCCCTTATTTTGGGGAGACTAGATTTGTAGGGGGTTGTGTACTGTACTAAAATAAAGGTTGTCATATTTATACATCATTTTTTCTCTCTATAGTGAACCTCCCGCACACCAACACTTCTATTGTAAGCAAACATGCAGTTTAATATGTTTTATATATTTTTTTTACTGTACTGTAGTGTATTTTGTATTAGAGTACTGTAATAATTTGATATGAATACAGTACATTATTTTGCATTACTGTAATAAGTTTGTAAAAATACAGTAAATATTTTTGGGTTGTGGAACGAATTATCTGCGTTATCTGCGTTTCAATTATTTCCTATGGGAAAATTCGCCTTGATATAAGAGGAACTTGGTTTAAGAGCAAATCCCCGGGACGAATTATGCTTGTAATACAAGGTTCCACTGTATAAGGAATTTTCTCCTATGTATCACCTTATTATTTTGTCTGTTGCGATGTTTTTCCAATTTTTACTTATAATTTGCAACTGATACAGATCATACACAACTAATACGATCATGGATTTTAACTTTTTTAATCACTGTCATTACCAAAACAATCTACACTTTTCTATACCCGTAAAATGTAACTGATTTCCTTACATGCCTGAGGCTATGTGCGCACGTTGCGTACAGTCACTGCAGAAATTTCTGCAGCGATCTGAAGAGCACACGTGCACTTCCAATCGCTGCAGAAAATGTCCGTAGTGGAAAAAAAAAAAGCCGATTCCATGTGCTCTGACTGCAGCTCCTCCCATAGACAGAGCAGGGGCTGCAGGCAAAGTGCACGGAAGAAGTGACATGTCACTTCTTAGAACGCGCGCTTCGGGCAGCAGCCGAAGCGCTGCGCTGTAAGACGCCATGTTCCCACGGCTCCTGCATAATCTCCATGGATTATGCAGGGGACGCAGGACGCATGCAGTTACGCTGCGCTACAAAGCATAGCGTAACTGCATGTAATTACGCAACGTGCACACATAGCCTAACAGCACAATGAAAAACTGTTAAATTATCACTGCATATGTGCCTCCTTTTTGCAAGTTTTGTGCCTTTTTTTGTTCACACCCAATTCATTATTCTGTTCGCCTTTTGGAGTGTATTTTGTATGTACTCGCCTGTTTTGTTGTTTTCTGCTCTGTCGGTGGACTTTAGCAATTCCAGATGTGTAAGCCGGATTCACTAATTGTGATTTTTAAGTCTTGAAATTTGGCATAACGTTTGTGTCTTTTGGCGCAATGGGCGAGTTTTGACAGCATAAGACACAAAACTAAATTCAGGATAGGAAGATAGACCGCAGGCAGTAATATATTACATCCCTGTGGTCATAGTGTTAATCCCCACTGATTTGTACAGCTTACATGTGTGCCTTGCAGGCATAAGTGGAATCGCTATCCACCCGTACCTTTTAACCCCTTAAATGGCGCTGTCAAAATCTGACAGCACCATCTTAATGGCGATCGCAGTAGATCCAATGGTTGTCATGGTAGCACAGGGTCATGTGATGACTCCTGTAGCTCACATGACTCAGGTA
The DNA here is from genome assembly GCF_048569485.1 of Anomaloglossus baeobatrachus. Classification (NCBI taxonomy): domain Eukaryota; kingdom Metazoa; phylum Chordata; class Amphibia; order Anura; family Aromobatidae; genus Anomaloglossus; species Anomaloglossus baeobatrachus. Next base: position 250,733,419 of record NC_134355.1, read on the forward strand.
ATATAACAAGTAGCTGAGTACAGGAGATGAGCATTTCTCCCGATCTGAGCGGTGTTGCTCTGATCGGAAGAAATTAATGAGTGATCAGACTTCCCCCCCAGGAGGACTAGTAAAATAAAAGAAAAAGTAAAAAAAAAAGTTTTAAAAAATTTAAAAAATTAAAAAAACCCTAAAAGTTCAAATCACTCTCCTTTCACCCCATTGAAAATCAAAGGGTTAAAAAAAATAAATAAATAAACACAGATTTAGTATCAGTGTGTTCAGAAATGCCTGATCTATCAAAATATAAAATCAATTAATCTATTCGGTAAATGGCATAGCGGCAAAAAAATTCCAAACGCCAAAATTATGTTTTTTGGTCACCGCACATTTTGTGCAAAATGTAGTAACAGGTGATTAAAACATAGCATCAATGAAAAAATGGTTTCATTAAAATCATCAGCTCAAGATGCAAAAAATAAGCAGTCACTGAGCCATAGATCCCAAAAAATAAGAATGTTACAGGTTGTGGAAAAAGGCGCAAACTGTGTGCCACTTTTTTTGGACAAACTTCAGATTTTTTTAACCCCTTAGATAAAAGTAAACTGTGAGGGGGTCCTTCTCGCATATCACACAATCAACAGAGCGAGCGATGACTGTACAATCCAAAAAGCATTTATTCCAAGCAAATCATATGGTCCATAGCATAATCCACAAAACAGAGGGTAAAATTAGTCCAGTAACACAAATATAGTCTGGTAAGCGATACATGTCCAGGTCTCTCTGAGAAGCCACCGTTTCTCCCAGAGGATCAATCTTCTCTCTTCAAGTTCTCCAAACAGACTGACTGAATCTCCCAGGTAAGCAAAGAGGTTTAGTAATTAAACCCTTTATATTGTAAGTATCAAAAATAGATTTAGACTTTTCAGGTTTTAGGTTCCATATATAAGGTTCATTTTTCACAAGCTGCCATTTTTTTCAATAATACATTTATTTACATAGCCATCTTTCGAATATCTTGTAGTAAAAAGCACATATGGATTGTTCGTATTGTTCTAATTTGTCCAACACATCTAAGTAAAATCTTTAAATAATAGTTTCAGTTCAGTTTCTGTCTAAAAATGTCCATTTAATATTTTCCAACTGTTCAATAAAATTATCTGTTTCTGTACAATTACATTTTTAAATTGGCCTTTAGGGACATTATTAATCTATGGTCTGTGGTGACAGTTACTAAGCTCTATGTAGCTGTGAACGTCCATAGTTCTACAGTAATTCTTTGTGTCCACTATATCATTCTTCTAAAATACAATTTCAAGATCTTAAAAGTGATTTTTCTCTTTGCTCACATCACAAATGAATGTAAGTTAATAAAAATTGCAATTAATATAAATTGATGAACAGATTCAGCTTTCTTGTTTGCCTCTGGATAACATGTAACAGTAATTAATATAATGCTGATATATTACATTAGTTTAAACAGGATAAAAAAAGGTATAAAAGGTTTTGATCTTCTGGCTGTTCGCATACAAGATGGCACTGCACTTTCTTCAACACTGTTAATTGTAAAGGAGATGAATTCTTTAACCCCTTAACGACCTTGGACGTACTGAGTACGTCATGGTGACATGCTGCTAAACGACCCATGACGTACTCAGTACGTCATGGCGAAATCGCGGTCCCGGAGCCCCGGGGAGTGAAATTTATTTACTTAAACGGTAGATTCGGGAAGGAGGGGACCTCTGCCTGACCTCAGGAGGGGTGGTGCCTCCTCCCCGAACCTACAGAGGCTGTGATTGGCTGACGAACGCCGCTCAGCCAATTACAGCCACTGTAATGTTCCAGCCATTGAAAATGGCTGGAACATTGAAATCCAGCCCTGATCAGTGCTGCTGTAGCACTGGCCATTGGCTGGAGCTGGGTGATCGATGCTTCACCCGCCCCCAGCTCTGATTGGAGAGACCGGTCTTGTGACCGCTCTCTCCAATCAATGTGGATCTGCGGCCTGTGACCGTCCCTGGAAGCCGAGGAGAGCGGTAAGTTGTTGTCCCCGCCGCCCGCCCCTGTCCCCGATCGCCCCGCCGCTGCTCCCGCTTCACCGCTGTCCCCGCTTCACCGCCGCTGTCTCCGATCGCCCCGCCGCTGCTCCCGCTTCACCGCCGCTGTCTCCGATCGCCCCGCCGCTGCTGCCGCTGTCTCCGATCGCCCCGCCGCTGCTGCCGCTTCACCGCTGTCCCCGCCGCCATGCTCCCGATGCACCGCTGTCCCCGCCGCCATGCTTACGATGCACCGCTGTCCCCGCCGCCATGCTCCCGATGCACTGCTGTCCCCGCCGCCATGCTCCCGCTTCACCGCTGTCCCCACCGCCATGCTCCCGATGCACCGCTGTCCCCGCCGCCATGCTCCCGCTCCACCGCTGTCCCCGCCGCCGCTCCCGATCCACCGCTGTCCCCGCCGCCCTGCTCCCGATGCACCGCTGTCCCCGCCGCCATGCACCCGATGCACCGCTGTCCCCGCCGCCATGCTCTCGCTCCACCGCTGTCCCCGCCGCCGCTCCCGATCCACCGCTGTCCCCGCCGCCATGCTCCCGATGCACCGCTGTCCCCGCCGCCATGCTCCCGATGCACCGCTGTCCCCGCCGCCATGCTCCCGCTTCACCGCTGTCCCCGCCGCCGCTCCCGATCCACCGCTGTCCCCGCCGCCATGCTCCCGATGCACCGCTGTCCCCGCCGCCATGCTCCCGATGCACCGCTGTCCCCGCCGCCATTCTCCCGATGCACCGCTGTCCCCGCCGCCATGCTCCCGCTCCACCGCTGTCCCCGCCGCCGCTCCCGATCCACCGTTGTCCCCGCCGCCATGCTTCCGATGCACCGCTGTCCCCGCCGCCATGCTCCCGATGCACCGCTGTCCCCGCCGCCATGCTCCCGATGCACCGCTGTCCCCGCCGCCATGCTTCCGATGCACCGCTGTCCCCGCCGCCATGCTCCCGATGCACCGCTGTCCCCGCCGCCATGCTCCCGCTCCACCGCTGTCCCCGCCGCCATGCTCCCGCTCCACCGCTGTCCCCGCCGCCATGCTCCTGCTCCACCGCTGTCCCCGCCACCATGCTCCCGCTCCACCGCTGTCCCCGCCGCCATGCTCCCGATCCACCGCTGTCCCCGCCGCTCCCGATCCACCGCTGTCCCCGCCGCCATGCTCGCCACTGTCCCCGCACCCACCTTTTTCAGCCGCTGCTGCCCCCGAATCGGCCCCCACTGTTCCCGATCGGCGGCCGCCGCCGCCTCCTTCATCGGCTGCCCCTTCTTCTCCATCACCACACCACCTATCCCTCCATGTGCTGTAAGCCACCCTCCCCCCACGTGGGGGGAGGGTGGCTTGCAGCACATGTGGGGGGAGGGTGGCTGGCTTGCAGCACATGTGGGGGGAGGGTGGCTGGCTTGCAGCACATGTGGGGGGAGGGTGGCTGGCATGTGCTGCAAGCCACCCTCCCCCCACATGTGCTGCAAGCCAGCCACCCTCCCCCTACATGTGCTGCAAGCCAGCCACCCTCCCCCCACATGTGCTGCAAGCCAGCCACCCTCCCCCCACATGTGCTGCAAGCAAGCCACCCTCCCCCCACATGTGCTGCAAGAGACCCTCCCCCCACATGTGCTGCAAGCCACCCTCCCCCCGGGGGCCCCCCCTCCTCCATGTGCCATCTCTCTCTCCCATCAGACTCTGCCCCCCTCCCCGATCTGCTGCCTGCTCTCTCCCATTTTCCATCTACTGCCCCCTCTCACCCTCCTCGATCTGTTGCCTCCTTCATCTGCTGCCTCTTCTGTCTGCTGTGATCCTGCTGCCTAGATCCATCCTGTAAGGTAGGTATCCCCATCTCGCCTCCCCCCCCCATCCTCTGCCGCTCCTCCATCCGCTGCGCCATTTCCCATCCATCCGCTGCGCCATTTCCCATCCATCCGCTGCGCCATTTCCCATCATCCATCCGCTGCGCCCTTTCCCATCCTCTGCCGCTCCTCCACCCGCTGTGCCCTTTCCCATTTTCCATCCGCTGCGCCCTTTCTCATCTGCCGCCCCGCCCTCTCGCATCGCATTATCCAGCGCAGTTGCTCGCTTCCAGACTGCAGTGGATGATGCGATGCGAGACTCGTGCATTGCTCTCACGTTTGGCACTGGTCTTAGTGGCAGGCGCTCTTTTTTTTTTTTTTTTTTTTACTGATGTCTGTATTTTTTATTTCGCCAAACTAATTTTTTTTGTATGGGGGGGGGGGTCTAGTTTCCAAAATGGGATCACATGTGGGGGAGCTCCATTGTTTAGGCACCTCAGGGCGTCTCCAAATGCAACATGGCGTCTGCTAATAATTCCAATCAATTTTACTGTGAAATGGCGCTCCTTCTCTTCTGAGCCCCGCCGTACGCCCAAACAATTGATTTCCACCACATATGAGGTACCTGTGTACTCAGGAGAAATTGCACAATACATTTTATGGTGCATTTTTTCCTGATACCCTTGTGGAAAAAAAGCTACCTGTTGAAAAAACAATTTTGTGGTAAAAAAAAGAATAAAATATTTTCACGGCTGAACATTACAAACGTTTGTGAAGCCTCCAGGGGTTCAAAGTGCTCACTAAACAGCTAGATAAATTCCATGAGGGGTCTAGTTTCCAAAATGGGGTCAGTTGTGGGGGAGCTCCATTGTTTAGGCACTTCAGGGGGGTCTCCAAATGAAACATGGCGTCCGCTAATAATTCCAACCAATTTTGCTGTGAAATGGCGCTCCTTGCCTTCCGAGTCCTGCCGTGCGCCCAAACATTTGATTTCCACCAAATATGGGGTATCTGCGTACTCAGGAGAAAATGCACAATACATTTTATGGTGCATTTTTTCCTGATACCCTTGTGATAAAAAAAGCTACCTGGTTGAAGCAACAGTTTTTTGTTAAGAAATTTTTTTTTTCTTTTCACGGCTCAACGTTATAAACTTCTGTGAAGCCCCCAGGGGTTCAAAGTGCACATCAAACATCTAGAAAAAATATTTGAGGGCTCTAGTTTCCAAAATGGGGTCATTTGTGGGGGAGCTCCATTGTTTAGGCACCTCAGGGAGTCTTCAAACCCGACATGGCATCCGCTAATGAGTGCAGCTAATTTTGCACTCAAAAATTCAAATGGCGCTCATTGCCTTCCGAGTCCTGCTGTGTGCCCAAACATTTGATTACCACCACATATGGGGTATCTGCGTACTCAGGAGAAAATGCACGATACATTTTATGATGCATTTTTCCTGATACCCTTGTGAAAATACTAATTTTTATGGCTAAAGTAACATTTTTGTGTTAAAAAAGTAAAATTTTCATTTTTTCGTCTACATTGCTTTGGTTGCTGTGAAGCTCCTAAAGGGTTAATAAACTTCTTGGATGTGGTTTTGAGCAGAGTGAGGGGTGCAGATTTTAGAATTGGGTCACTTTTGGGTATTTTCTGTCGCCTAGGTTTCTCAAATCACTCCAAATGTGATGTGGTACCTAAACAATTTTTTTTTGTAAATTTTGTTGGAAAAATGAGAAATTGGTGATGAACTTTGAACTCTTCTAACTTCCTAACGGAAATTTTTTTTTTTTCAAAAATTGCGCTGGTGTAAAGTAGACATGTGGGAAATGTTATTTAGTAACTTTTTTGTGTGACATATCTCTCAGATTTATGGGCATAAAATTTCAAATTTTGAAAATTGCAAAATTTTCAAAATTTTCGCCAAATTTCCAAAATTTTCACAAATAAACGCAAAACATATCGACCTAAATTTACCACTGACATGAAGTACAATATGTCACGAAAAAACAATCTCAGAATCGCCAGGATCCGTTGAAGCGTTCAAGAGTTATAACCTGTCAAAGTGACACTGGTCAAAATTGCAAAAAATGGCCGGGTCTTTAAGGTGAAAACAGGCTGGGGGCTGAAGGGGTTAAAGACATGTTAAAGCCTAACTGGCGGTTTAGTTTTTATTTAATAAATCAATAGTACACATGAAAATAAGCAACTTTGTAATATATCGACAAATTTGCTTTTTTTCTGCCAAAATGAATCAGTCATAAAAATTTGCAATTCTGAGGTAAATTCTGTATTCAGTGAAGACCAACTTTTCCAATATTGAGATACTGACATTAATCTTTGTATTACGTTGTAACTTCCAGGATTTATTTTGAAGTAATAAATTGGTAAATGAAGGAGTCTTTATTGAAATAAATTATTTTTTCCTGTGAGTCTTTTTTTATTACTGGGATAGTAATGGGTGTGTCTGATAGACACCTCTCCATTACTAACCCTTGCGATTGATGCCAGTTGACATTATACAGCTTGACAAAGGACTCCGGAGACACGTAGCATCTGCTGGCATGAAATAACAGCTTTCATCTATTTCATTCTACCTCATCATGGAAGATGCACTTATAGTTTTTAATATTTTTCAATAAAGTAATTTTATCTTTATCCAAATTTGGAGCTGTATCCTTCCTTCATACAGGGTCGGCGATACTGTGGGTTCGAGGGGTGTCACGGTGGTGAGCCCGCAGTAGCCGACAGACTGTGGGCTGCTTTGAATTTCCTGCAGTTGATGAGATTGACTTAAAAAAATGGCCATGGAGATAGCGTATGCGCAGATAGGACTGTGCGGCTATTTTCATTTCAACTCCATCATATCGATCTGCGCACGCGCCGTGGCTAATTTCTTGATGTTGACCTCGTCAGCTGCAAGAGATTCAAAGCAGTCCGTTGACAGATCAATGGCGCCCGCTGCCATGACAGCCCATGAGCCCGCAGCAGTATGGCAGACCCTCCATACACTAACCCTCTTGATCCGCGACACCCCCTCCTCCGTGCCCACAGCATTGCCTGTTGTGAATGTCAGTTATGCTTTGGCTGCTGGGAGGCTCCCTCTTGTGGCCAGGAATGGTTTGGACATAGACCAGGTGTGTTGAACTATGGGCGTTTCCATTGCTAACTCTCTGCTTATTTAAATCCTGGTCTGATAGCAGGCTATGCCGGATGTCAGTTGTTCTTTGTTCACCAGCCTGTTTCTTTCTGCTCCACACCACATCTACCCCGGATAAGTGCTTTGCTCTTTATTTGTTATTTGGTTCTTTTACGCTTATCTGGGTTTGTCTTTTGCTGTGGTTGTGTTCAGTTTATGGGCATGCAGGGATCTTCCCTCTCAGTTGTTTAGCTGGGAAACTCCCTGCAGTTTTGTTTGGAGTATAGCTCCTATAAGTCCATGTATTTGTGGCTTTTTGAATTTGTAATGATTCTTGTTTTCTGTTCATTGGTATGACAAGAGCACCTGGTATAGGACGGAGTGCATATCGTGCGATCTGAGGGCCTTTTTATACTATCAGGAATTTAGAATTTTGCAGGGTTTTTCTCTGGCCACCATCAGCCCCTTTCCTGTCCTTTCCTATTTTAGTCAGTGGGGGCCTCACCTTTTGCTAATCCTATCATCTATCTGTGTATTGTGTTTTACTATTTCACCGCAGTCTTTGAATGTGGGGGGGCTTGCTATTCTTTGTCTATTTTCTGAGGCAGAGAGTTATTCATTTTTCCTTCCTTTAGGATAGCTAGTTCTCTGGCTGGGTTCGGGGTGCACAGGATGTTAGTTCACCCCTCGGCTACTTCTAGTTGTGATGGTTAGTAAGGGGATGGCGGCCAGATTAGTTGCCAATGCTCTTGTCACTTTTGCCAATGATTTATGGTGGTCTTCCATGGTTCCGGATCATAACAATTGCCTACCCGGCCTCCTGGGACCTTCTCAGCTGCTCCACCACTGTCGCTCCCCCCTGGTGAGTATGGCTCTCACTGAATTATTTTTTAAAATATGTAGTGTTCATGGCTCTCTCAGCCAAAAAGGTTCCCAATCCCTGTGCTAGGCAGTTAAATTACAACCACCCACAGAAATGGCAAAGGTTTAGGTTTATTAATAGAGGAAATACAAGGGACCCAATTCATCAAAGCTTTTATTCCAGTATTCTGGGTGTTAAAAGCTTTGAAAAATCACATAATTGTGGCTCAAGTAAAGGGTGAACAAAGGCGTAATGTAAGAAATAGTGGATCAGATCAGAGAAGACTAAGCATTCCGGGATGAAGATGAAGTGAAGGTTAGAAACAGTCTGTAGTTATCAGAGCAAGTCTGGTCAAGGGATGGCTTTTTTACTGTAGGGGTTATGATGGTGTAATTGATGGAGAAGGTAAATATAATGTACAAAAGAGAGATGTTAAATATTTTAGATAGGTGGCTAGTGCAGCCAGGAGGAAATAATATAGAAGGTGTGAGGGAATATGGTCACTGTTGCAACTAGTAGGGCTAGAAGAAATAAGTAGCCTGGAAAATTTTTCTTCCATGACCATTTTAAAGATTGAAAGGGATCTTATTGACGTGTCAGAGGAAATGGGATCTTTTCAATTAATGGATTGGGAGAAAATTTCCTGTCGGATATGGTCAATGTTTTCTTTGTAATAAGTGGCCAGATTTTCAGGTTGATGATGGGGTCCTACACTTAGAAGGGTGTGAAAAGTGTCAAAGAGTCAGTTTGGATTGTTGGAAAGTGAGTTGATGAGGGTAGTGAAGTAGGCTTGTTTTGCAAGATGAAGGACAGGCTTATATGTTTTAAGCATAAACTTATAATGGATGAAGTAATTTGGTGTAAGAGATTTTCTCGACACACCTAGAGCATCATTGGATAAAAATTTGTAACCACTGGAAAAAAATGTGTTTTCAGCGTGTGCCAGTTTGTTCTATGTGTAGGAGGTACATCTTCATCATTTCCCAGTGTCCTATTATAATGTATCAAAGTTGGGGAAGGAGGGGGAGGAAATTGGGGCCAATGATGAGTGTACATTCTTCATATTGATGACTTGTTGATTTTTATATATGTGATATGTAAGTGTAGGTGTCTCCTGAGTGGATAGACAAAATTATCATATGGAAGGAAAAAAAATTTTGTTCAGGAAGCAGAAGAGAGTACTTCATAAAAAATCATACACTGAGCACAGTTTGAATAAGACCAGGTCCAGTATATTGATGCAAGTGAAAGTGTAAGCTGTGAAAGGCCTAGATAGGAGATTAGAGATAAAAGATTAATGACAGATGGGGAGAGTGAACTATCAATGGGATGTCTACCATGATAAGAATGGGAATGTTGTAGTACAGAAAGTGCAGAAACTAGGTTGCAAAGTGATCTAGGAAGTTGTGGGATTGGCTCAGATGGCGGTTCACAACCGCCTCTTGCATGATGACTGGGTGGAAAAGTCTGAAGGGATGACCTGAAAAGCACATTTTCATGAGAGAAGCAGGCCAACACCTCCAACTTGTCTGTTCTCGAGTCTGGGTATATGAGAAAAATGTAGGCCCCCATTTGAGAAGGTTGCAGCAAAGGTGGTGTCCCACTGCTAGATCCAGATTTCAGTGAAAGCCAGTAGGTTATGAGAAGATTAAGAAAGTTTGGCAGGAAGTACACCCAATGAATTATTAGCTTGAAGAGCCAATTTTACCAGCAGTAACTAGAGAATGGCAAACCCACAGATAATTGGGCTCGGCGGGTCCGGATGGACTAGAAAAATGCCAGGTTGGGACCAGACTTGAACCCGAACTTGACCCTATATAAGTCTAAGGGACCCAAACTTAAGTGTTATAAAATGGCGTTAGTAGGCGCTAGGGGGCTGTAAAAGCAGGCAAAAGGGGGATTAAAGCAGGACAATTATACTTAACGAGTTTTCCGAGTGGCTGTCACACTACTCCGGGTCTGTTCATTAGATCTCATGAATATTCAGTACTTCCCCCACCCTCCCTCTATGACAGCGTCTGTGATTAATTGCAGTCAGACTGACGATATGCTGGAATCTGTGATTGGTTGCCCTCACAGTAGCTGTCTGGTTCCCGGAAATGGAGTGTAAATATAAATAAATAATTGGAAAAAATGGTGTAGAGTTCCCCATATTTTGATACATAGCCTAGATAAAGCAGACAGCTGAAGGCTGCAGCCCTGAGCTGTGTGTGTTATCTTGGTTGTGTATCAAAATAAGAGGGACCCCATGCTGCTTTTTTATTTATTTAAAAAAATAATTAAAAAAAAATTGGCTTGCAGTCCCCCCTCCCTAAATTTAATACCCAGTCAATACAAAGCAGACAGCTGGGGTCTGGTGTCACACTGGGGAAGCCCATGGTTATTGGGCCCTCCCCAGCCTAAACATAGCAGCCCACATCTGCCTCAGAATTGGCACATCCATTAGATGCACCAATCCTGGAGCTTGCCCCGCTCATCCCAATTGCTCTTGAGTGGAGACAATTGGGGTAATATATGAGGTTAATGACAGCTGTGATTTGACAAAAAATTGCAGTTGTCAAGCTTGAGATTAGTAATGGGGAGGGGTCTATGGCCAAAGATGGTCATATTAGTCTCATCTGTCCAAAGGATATTCCAGAAGTCTTGTGTTTTGTTCAGATGCAACTTTGCAAACCTCAGCCATTGTGCCTTTTTTTAATAAGACAATGCTTTCTCCTGGCAACCCTTGCAAACAAGCCATACTTGTTTAGTTTTTTTCTAACTGTATTATCATTCATGAATCAAAAAGCTTAACATACTAAGTGTTGCATTTTGAGTCTGAGCTGAAGCTCTTATATACTTTTTGCAATTTCTCAGAGGATTCCTTGGTCTGACCTTGGAATGAATTTTCTGCAACATATGCACCTGGAAAGATTTTCAACTGTCTTCAATGTTTTCAACTTGTAAATAATTTTTCTTACTGTGGAATGATGGATTCCAAAATGGCCTTATAACTCTTCCCATGTTAACAGGCATAAGTCTAATACTCATATGACTGTGACATAGGGTGGATAATATATCACATCACAGGCTGGAGAGGAGTCTCCAACGCACATTTCGCTGCTGGGGTTAGCAGCTTTTTCAAGGGAGAGACAGTAACTGTGAGTATTAGACTTATTAAGCTCATTTAGAGGAGCTTTAAATAATTACACTGTTCATGCTGCTGCCTCACTAATTTTACAAGATAATGTGTTTGGCCGTCTAGATTAACCCTATTCTGAGATACTTTTGTATATGGGTTCATTGCTCAGTTTTCTTCTTTTGAGGTTGGTCATTTTTCTATTTTCATCTGTCACAATGGATAACAAGCGTTATAATCACAGACATCTGTAACAATAATTGTTTTTTGCGCCCTCACTTTGTCTGTCTTTGAATACTTTTAAAGCTAACTGTTTTATATGTGTGTGTCTTATTTGTCACAAGATTTTTCTAATAAACATTTTGGCACTTACACCTCATGGTCTCCTCCATTTTATATTTTATAAAGATTGTGCCTCCTCTAGGGGCCGTGGTATGTGCTCTTAGTGCTTATATGTGATGGCGTTATTATGCTTATTTATGGTCTGGTGAGGTATTGTCATAAAGACTTACTGGTGTTTATAGTATGTTATTGCTGTGAGCATTATGGTGTTAACCATTGTTGTCCTTTTGTTGCTGCCTTACTTCTCTTTAATTTATTCCAAAGCACATACTTAAAATATAAATGAGATAAATGAAAAAGAACAGTGATCAAAATTAGAGAAAACTTTCAGATACCTGCAAGTTATTGGTGTTAATCTGGTACCTTGTGCTAATTCCTTAATTATTTGACAAACCTATTTAACTAGAAGCTTACCTTTCCAGTTTGTACTGACTTTGCAAAAATGGTGTGCCATTCCAAAGTGACTGAAACCCTCCAGCAGTAGGTTGTCCAGATGAAGGTCAAAGGGTGACCCTATAAGCCATAGCAAAAGAAGTTGGTCGTTCCAAGTCTGTGATTTCGAGAATATTGCTTCTTTACAACATCACAAATTATTTCAAGTCCCCCAGGAAGTTTGGATGCCCTCAAAAGACAACTGAAAGAGAGGACAGGATAATGTAGAGAATTAATCGTTTTAAGACTCCAGCTGGAATTGCTCGCCAGTTCAGCACTGAACAGGGTAAGAATCTGATTCGTCATACAGTGCCACAACGTTTAAGGGCATTTGGACTGAAAGCCCACTCTGAAGTGCCCAAACCTCTCATTAGCAGAAAGAATCAAAATACTAGACTCACATTTGGTGAGGAGCATGTTGTGTGGACAGAGAAGTGGTCCACAGTTCATTTTAGTGATGAAAGCAAGTTTAATTTATTTGAGTCTGATGGGAAACATTATTTTGATTGACAAACTGGGGAAAGAGTGAACCCAAGGTGTGTTAAGAAGTCAATGAAAGGTGGTGGCGAAAGTGTCATGGTTTGGGGAATGTTTTCTGCAGCAGGAGTTGGACCTCTCATACAGCTACATGGTAGAGTGAATGCCAGTGTGTATAAGAACCTTCTTCAACAACACGTGTTTCCTTACTTGCATTCATCACTCAATTAGCCAGCAATATTCATGCAGTACAATGCCCCCTGACACACAGCAAAATGGTTAAAGCAGTTCCTTGAAACAGAAAACATTGAAACAATGAAATGTCCAGCCCAGAGATCTGATCTAAACCCATTAAAAAACCTCTGTAAAATCCTTGGTGAGAAAGTTATGGCCACAAAACCAACAATAGTCAAAGAACTGTGGAAGAAAGTAAAAGAAGAGTGGACCAAAATCACACCAGAGCAGTGAGCCTATTGATGTCCTGTGGCTGCAGATGTGCTGAAGTCATTCATAGCAATGGCCTGTACACTTCCTACTGATCGGTGACTGTTATTACCTTCAGAAAATTTACTTATAATCTTTCTCTGTGCTACAGTCATTGTTGTTCTCTAATTATGATCAGCACATTTTGGGCAAATAAAGGTTTTATGTTGATAAACTTTGGGTCTTTGGTAAAACATTGTTCTAGTGGCATGGTGTACCTCTTACAAAAAAAAAAGCTTCAAATGTTAATCAATGTACATTATTTCTGAAAAAAGCAAGTGATCATACATAGTTCTCTTATTTTGATCTCCAGTGTATATAAAATCAGTATGCATTCGTATGCAGGTTGGATTGTATTTAAAAAAAATGTGATGGGAAATAGACACAGAAAATATTGGATGCACAATTGGTTAATATACAGTATATATAGAATTATTGATAACCTTTCATTAAATTCTAATCAGAAGCTTATACAATTTAATATAGTTCACAGAATATACTTAACACCTACAGCACTAGTTAAAATAAAATTTAGAGAAGGTAAATTGTGTCCATGATGTATAAATTAAAGTGGAAGGTTTACACATTTGTTTTAAGAATGTAAGTCCTTGGGAGAGTTGTATATTTCAGAAGGAGGAATATAATGTGGGGGAAAATTTACCATCAATATGGCCATTTTAAACTTTTCTCTGTACAGGGATGGATCTTGTGAGATGAAGATTCTCATTACTAAGCTTTTATTTATTTGTTGACAGACAAATGATCTCAAGAAGGTGGGGTATTTGCGAAATGCCTTTCTTGATGGAGTGGACCACTATTTTAGGATATATAATGGAATACAAAACCATTTAGTATGGGAGTAGAAAATGGTTGGAGACATAGCAATGTTTGGGGCAAGTATTAATGTGAAAATTATTACATGTCAGGGAGGAGGGAGGGTGTAGGGGTTGAATAGCTGTTTATATTTTTTAATCTGAACCATTTTTAAATTCATGCTGTTTTGATATTTACAGTAGTAAAAATGTTCTATGAATAAATTTATAAGAATTTTAAAAAAAAAGATCATTGTCGATTTCTTTCCTCCTTGATGTTAGTATTTTAAACCAGCAATCTGCCACAACTTCTGCTTTTATACAGGAGTTCACACTTCCTTCTAGTTATCCTCTTAAATGCTATGAATAGCTGTAAAGATGTACTTATGTTTTCACAGATTGCTTCTCCATGTTGGACTAGTTTTTGTTAAATAAATATTGACATGATGCAATTTTTCATGTGTTTTTGTTCATTTGAGTTTGTATTTACTTCATTTTAAGACCATTTAAGGACCAGATATTGTAACTTAAATTTTGTCCTGATACATAAAACCATAGCATTCAAATATGATGTGCGTAGTTTTTCTCATGTCTGTATAAACACTTCACAGTTTTGTAATGCAACATACTATATATCAATTAATTCATATAAATTAGTCTCTTAGGGACATATTCAGTTATTTCACAACTTATTAATAAATTAAGGTCAGTCGTTTACCTATGTAATACATCAACTCTGTTGATCTCTAAATAAAGAAGAAAAGTCTTATCATTGACTGAGGATTATCAGGTTCCTATTGTTACAGTTTATTAATATTATGAAATAGCAATTATGGATGTTTCACTCTATTTTATTAATGTATAACTTCCTTCAGGGTGAAGAATAATGGCTTCAGTAACTAAGAGTTTCTTGGAAACAGAGGCCTAAATTGACTAGTTAGTCCAATGAACAATAGTTGCAGTACGAAATCTGGATTTAATTTGTATAATTTAGCTTGTCTTATACTCTAATACATTACTGTCTTTGTGCTTATGATGGTAGCAGGATATATAGATATGGATATTTATATGGATATTAAGAATCCACATCTAGTAATATAAGGGCTCAATATTCGACTATACAATGGAAATCGTGGAGAGTAGAGAGTACAGTATCCTGCCAGCTGACAGTATGTAGGAGCGCAGCGCTCACATGCTGATCAGTTGCTTGCATCACACCTCACACTTAAAAAAACAAACTTATATTTGTAAGGGGTAGTCGGACCCCTGGTAGTGAAGGAGCAGTTTTCCCCCCCCCTGAAGACGCCACAGTAGTATGGTGGCAAATTGTAAATGTTGATGGTAAAATGTTACCTGTCATAAACTGTTTCCCCACTAGGTGCCAGTGTAGAGCAGTGGTTCCCCTGGTAACAGTGGCAGGGAAGGAAGGGGCAGGGCAGCCTAGGTGGGGAAGGAAGGGTTCTGAATGCAGAGTCCAGTGTGCAGTGAGATGTGAGAGGCAAGCAAGCTCAGTCTGAGGTGACGGGGCATAGTGTGGAAGTGGGTGCAGAGGCAGAAGAAGCGGAGACGGGAACACCCGTAGCAAGGAAAAGCAGAGTAAACCCTTGAGAAGAAGTCGGAACTAGTCTGGAGCCGGTAGTGAGTACTGGAGCCGTCCCATAGTCTAAACAAACCCCTAGGATAGGGCTGGACTAAACCCGGGATTTGAGTGCAGCTACCAGGGGGATAACACTTGGCCCCTGCAGGCAAAGGAAAGTTACCGGGGAAAAAGGGAACCGTTTTGTAAAGGGAACCGTTTTGTAAGGAAAGAACCTTTAATGTGGAACGTACTGAAGTAAACCTGCTGCAAACAAGGAATGGAAGCGCTATACAATAAATTGGTGTTTAGTTTACCTGCTGTCTGTAACTGCCTCTTTCCTGTGTGTGAAAAGGGAGCTGAAGAGCACAGAAAGAACGCTGACATGTATGTGCCCCTGCCATCCACACTCTGCCCCAACAACACACCTGTTTTGCAAGTAACGGCCGGGCCGGGGCTCAGCCTGCGGCCCACAAGGCGAGGGGACCCGACTACACCCCCTGAGGCGCCCCCTGCCCCCGTTACATTTTGGCGTAGTCGGCAGGATCAAGCCTGCATGCAAGAAACCCCGACCAGAGACTGTGAGGAAGATCAAGTGGTGCCTGACGTGCTGAACAGGCCACAAGATGGCGGCAAGATGGCGGCCGTCCTCATGGACTCAGCAGAGGCGCGAAAAGTTGGCGCCAAACGAAAAACGCTGGGCTGGCCTGGGAGGAAGAAGCCCAGAGTGCACCACCCAAAGAGGGGAGGTACCTGCCCCAAGAAGCTGCAGAGGTCTAGAGACGTGGGCGGCGCCGCAAGAAAGAAAAGGCGTCATCAACGCTATGCAGACCTGGTGGGTGAAGCCGGGGGCGGAGTGTGTGCTAAAGCGGGAAAAGAAGAACCGCCTCCACCCTCCCCAGCGCCATTGCAATCCCAGCAGCAAAAGCAACAGTTCCAGTTACCTGGGCTAAACAGAATGGAGGCCAGGACAGACAAGCAAGCCGTAGCGGGCGCGCTGGTGCCCGTAGGACGCAGAAGAGAACGTCCGATGGAGAGCTCGGTGGGAGAGTTACCCACCATCACGTTGCCGGCAAGCATGATACCGCCCGTGACTGGAGTCTCGGAGAAACCAGCAAAGGTCACGTTTTTTACCTCATGGGATGCCGTTACTGGGGAAACGACGACGGAAGTCCGGGCCACCTACAAGTCCCGGCTGACTCTGGGGAGCGGGCCACCAGGAGCATCCGTACAGATTCCGGAGGCGCCCGCGTCTGTTAAGGTAGGCCCTCTGCCCCCCTCAGGAGTTAAGGACCCGTACTGGCAAGATATCCCAGAACCAGAGGTAATCGTCCGGAAGAGAGTGATTTGTTTGCCGTTGAAAACCAGTACTGTTGAAAGCCGGTGAATGTTTCCAGTTACAGTAACGTTAAAAGTACTGAACCCGGGAGGAGCTTAATGCAGAACTGTGCGTGGACTCCTTCCGTGACTGTTAAGAAGGAATCTTGTTGTCTTGTTGTTTTCTGCCCACCCAAAGACCGGGAGCGCTTGGAAATAGCCTCCGGGCAGAAGGTCAGCTAAGACCGGGAGCGCCTGAGGAGGGCCTCCGGGCAGATGTGCGACTAAGACCAGGAGCTTCCCTGGAGGGACTCCGGGCACCAAACTTGTGTGCCAGTCTGTGTGTTTTAAGTATTGTGTTTTCCTACATGTGTTGTTTTGCAGGTACGAACCTCGCCAGGAGGCTGAGGTTAAAGAGGGGAGGAATGTAAGGGGTAGTCGGACCCCTGGTAGTGAAGGAGCAGTTTCCCCCCCCTGAAGACGCCACAGTAGTATGGTGGCAAATTGTAAATGTTGATGGTAAAATGTTACCTGTCATAAACTGTTTCCCCACTAGGTGCCAGTGTAGAGCAGTGGTTCCCCTGGTAACAGTGGCAGGGAAGGAAGGGGCAGGGCAGCCTAGGTGGGGAAGGAAGGGTTCTGAATGCAGAGTCCAGTGTGCAGTGAGATGTGAGAGGCAAGCAAGCTCAGTCTGAGGTGACGGGGCAGAGTGTGGAAGTGGGTGCAGAGGCAGAAGAAGCGGAGACGGGAACACCCGTAGCAAGGAAAAGCAGAGTAAACCCTTGAGAAGAAGTGGAGAAGTCGGAACTAGTCTGGAGCCGGTAGTGAGTACTGGAGCCGTCCCATAGTCTAAACAAACCCCTAGGATAGGGCTGGACTAAACCCGGGATTGGAGTGCAGCTACCAGGGGGATAACACTTGGCCCCTGCAGGCAAAGGAAAGTTACCGGGGAAAAAGGGAACCGTTTTGTAAAGGGAACCGTTTTGTAAGGAAAGAACCTTTAATGTGGAACGTACTGAAGTAAACCTGCTGCAAACAAAGAATGGAAGCGCTATACAATAAATTGGTGTTTAGTTTACCTGCTGTCTGTAACTGCCTCTTTCCTGTGTGTGAAAAGGGAGCTGAAGAGCACAGAAAGAACGCTGACATGTATGTGCCCCTGCCATGCACACTCTGCCCCAACAACACACCTGTTTTGCAAGTAACGGCCGGGCCGGGGCTCAGCCTGCGGCCCACAAGGCGAGGGGACCCGACTACACCCCCTGAGGCGCCCCCTGCCCCCGTTACATATTCACCCTCCCTCCGGTCCCCCGCAGCGCGGCTTCATCATCTTATGCAGGCAGCTGACGGCATGTGGGAGTGTGTCAGCTGTTCAGCTTGTGAGCACTGCGTTTCCACATGCCGTCTGCAGACTGCATTAGATGAGGATGCCGCGTTGTGGGGGACTAGAGGGAGTGGGAGTATAATAGTTTTTTTAAGTGTGTGGCATGATGGAAGCCATGTACCAAGATGGGGGGTGATCTACCAGGATGGGGTAATATATACCAGAATTTAGGCCATTACCAGGATAGGGAACAGAATGGGGCCATATACCAGGTTGGGAGATCATATATACAGTCCCAGGATGGGGGGCATATACCAGGTTGGCAGCCATAAGTAGGAGCTGGAACAGATTAATAGCATTTCAATTAATTTTAATGGTGAAATTTAATTTGTCATAGGAGCAAGTTGAGTTTTACTCCATATATATATGTCGGCTATTTATTTAGTGATTATAATACTACATTCTTCCACTCATGTCTTGCATGCTGCATTATTGAAAGAAGTAGCATGTCACTTCTTTGAGCGTTGTTGCAGTTTTTTTCACCATTCAAAGCAATGAGCGTGCAAAAATGCAGCTTCGTTTTTTGCTGTTTTTGCTTCTTTTGTGGTGAAGGAATGTAACTTTATTTAAACATTAAGGCTATGTCCGCACTTTGCGTCATTCTAGTTGTATTTCTAAACACACGTTTTGGCATTAAAGGGCACCTGTCAGCAGAAATTTCGCCCAAAACCTAAAAGATTCAGCAAGTACCCGCCCATAATCTCGTGAGCGCGCAAACCTCACCAGCGGTCGCACTGTGCTCAGGGTAGATGCTAGACTGTATGGGCTGCTTCCAGGGATGACGTCCCTTTTGTCACGTGATAGTATTTTGAACACGCCCCTATCACGTGACAAAAGGGACGTCATCCCTGGAAGCAGCCCATACAGTCTAGCATCTACCCTGAGCACAGTGTGACCGCTGGTGAGGTTTGCGCGCTCACGAGATTATGGGCGGGTGCTTGCTGATAACAATCACAGCCCCGCCCATAATCACTTGGCTGCGCACACGACCAGCGGTCACACTTCTCAGTCCCGTGAGACTGGCACTGGGCATGCGCGGGGATGGCTGGAGCAGTGGGTGGTGCATTAGCTATGGAAAGGAGCGATGGGGGCGGCATACAGGACCAGGAGGCAGAATAACGGACGCCAGAGAGCCCGCCCCCGTGTCACATTTACAGTATCTGAATACAAAAAGGTACCACTTTATAAAGTCTTTATTTTGGTCTCACATGGGGCACAATAATAACAGGGACCTTTCTAGAATGCAGCCCAGGAGCTGCAGAGGGGGAATCTTTTAGGTTTTGGGCGAAATTTCTGCTGACAGGTTCCCTTTAATTGATTTTGCCAAAGTTGCCTTTTTAAGAAATTTAGCGCTGAAAACGCATGCGTATTTACCGTGTTTTAGATGCGTTTTCAGCGCTATTTACATGCTTTTTCACCTGCGCTTTGACAGATGCGTTTTGAACATCAAGACACTGCTAAATAAAGTTTAAACAGTCAAACAGAATGAAAACAGAGAAAAAAAAGCAAAACATATATATTTTTTGAATTAATAAAGAAAATTGTTATATTTCAAGAAATTATAGCGGTTTTATAATATTTATTGCTAAAATAGCAATTAAATAATAATTTTATTTATTTAATTGTTGGACTATGTGTGTGTGTGTAAAGGGACATATTATTCCATTATTTTAATGTCAGAAAAACATGCGTTTTTGGAGTTAAAAACGCACTCTTTCTGCAGCTAAAAAGCAGGTAAAATGCTGGAAATTTGATGGTTGTTGCTTTTTGCTACTTCTCATTGACTTCAATGTTACCAAAACGCTGCAGAAACAGCAGAAACAACTGACATGCTGCTTCTTTGAACGCATGGTTTTTGCCACAAATTATGCAAATCAAACGCAGCGTTTTGAAACGCAAAGTGTGGACAGGAAATCTTCATTTTCCATCGACTATCATGGAAAATCAAAACGCATGCCTTTTGGCATGAAAACGCTGCAGCTCAAAACGCTGCTGAAATGCAGGTGAAAACGCAAAGTGCGGACACAGCCTTAGGGCTCATGCGCACGTAACTGCTGAATATTCTGCAGCAATTTGACAGCACATGTGCGCTTCAAATCGCTGCAGAATGGAAGCAGTATTTTTGTTATAAAAAGCCGATTTCATGCACTCTGGCTGCTGCCCCTACCATAGACAGAGTGGGAGCTGCATCCAGAACGCACAAATAATTGACATGCTGCTTTTATGAACGCACGGATTTAGGTCAAAATTTTAGCACCCAAATCGCTGCGTTCATAAAAGCAACGTGCTCATTCTTATGCATAATCTTCATAGATTGTGCAGGGGATGCAGGACGCATGCATTTACGCTGCAGTGCAATACGCAGCGTAAATGCATGTAAGTACGCAACGTGCGCAAGAGCCCTAACTGTAGACAAATTACACTGCAAAAATGCAGCAAAAAAGCAACAAAACTTGTTCACTGCCAAGAGAGCAGGGTTTACTGCAATAAAAAAAAGCAGGAGAAAAGCAACATATGAACCTTACACTGGCCAATGGGGCAATTTTAGACTTTACTTCCTGTCTTTTCAGGAAGAGTTTCCAGCAGTTTTTTTTGGAGGCAGAATTATAATGACTGGTAACTAGTGATGAGTGAGCACTACCGTGCTGGGGTGCTCGGTACCCGTAAAGAGAATTTTTAATGCTTCTATGGGCGTGACTTGTTTACTGAGGATAGTGGAAGTCAATGGCGACCTTGAGCATTTTCGGGAAGATCTGCTCCAGTTTTCCATAGACTTCCATTATACTCTACAAACGAGTTTACTCAGCCCGAGAATCAAAATGATCCTTAAGAGAACCAATCATGCTAGTGCTCACTCACCACTACCGGTAAGTCCTCTACACATAGTTGATAGCACAGCATCCACCAATCACAATAGGCGATGTCACATCTGACCCTGACCCCCTCCGTTCACAATGACCTTTTCACAAGCTTATGAGATGAATTGGTAAAAAGATGGGGTTGGAATTTTTCCTTTACTGTGGCTAATGTATGTATGAATTTCCTGAAACAAAGAGTCTAAAAGACAGTGTTTAGTGTGAAAATTGCAATTTTTACTCTTAATAAATATTGTGATATATAAAAAAAACACTGGAAAACATTTTTAAACCATAGGTAATTTTCTGCTGATACATTCCCTTTAAATTCTCTGATTATTAGGGTATGTGCACAAAGTGCGTTTTTATGTTTTTTTAGTGCAGTTTTGGCATAAAACTGCATGCAAATCCATATGTCAGCAAAGCAAGTGAGAATCCTGAAGTTTTGTGCACGTTGCTTCTTATTCCCTTGCAGATTTGGTGCATGGAAAAAACGCATCAAAATCACAGCAAAATTGCATGTTTTTCTTGCCAACTTGCCAAGAGATGCAGATTTGGTGCAAAGATTTCTGTAACCAAATACTCGATATGCACATATATCCTTACATTGTTCAGTAAAATATAGTATTTTTGTATAAAGCATCCTGGCATAATGCATATCTATTTTGTATTGAATAGATTATAATTCCCAAGTGAATTAGCACATACTTTCATATGGATATAGAATAATGTCTTGATTTGTTACTCGCAGAATGGTTTTCCAAAATTTTAACTGCCATGGAGGATTAAGCAACAATGTATATATAAAATTACTTTTCTTTCTCTAAAATGATAATGTATTGTAGTTAAATAATTTATGTGCTCTTTTCAGCCTTGGAAGAAATATATCATGCACTTAATATTAATTAGATGACAATGCTTATTGCACTTTAAATTGATTTCCATATAAAAAGTGAAATACTATTAATATTGCATTTCTTGAGCATTTTGGCACTGGAGATGTCAGTAGAAGTGATGCAACATTTTCAATATTGATGCCTAATTGCCCAAAAGGCACTTAACATTTTACTATTAAAGTAGAAGTAAAAAATATCAGTTCACAGAGAAGGAAAAAAGCAACATCTGAAAAGCATATATTAGAAAAAGTGTAAAATCTCTACACAAATGAGAACATTCATAGACTGTAATTTCTCTCGTAAATGGGTTGTCAAGTGTTATTATTATCTCATACGCCATTGCAGAAAATTATACACGCAGCAGCTTACCAGTTTCCTGAACTAACGTAGTAAGGGTGTAAATCACTTGGTTCTGATCCACTTCAAAAGTGCGGAAATCTAGATATTACAGTTTGGGCAAATTCAGAGCTTGCCCACCAGAATACTCATGATGCATTTAACACAGGTTATAAATAATGACAATGTCAGTCATTGAATTGGTGTAACAGTACCATGTTTTACAGCTAGATATTTCATAACGTTATAGTATATAATTCACAGAGTGCATTCAAAGAAGAGCATCTGGTGCCCACTGTCAATATCATGGTATATCATTCTGTAGGGTTTTTGTCTGCTAGTTGCTCAAGAGATCCTGTGAACTTCTACTAAATAACAGGTAATTGAAGCCCAAACTCTGCCTTCAGATAGTATATAAAATACATTTTGAAATTCTTAAATGCAGATTATGCTCTTTTTTGCAGAGAAATCATTTACATGTCACTAAAGGCCGCTTTACACGCTAGCGTGGGTACCCGCCCCCATCTGTTGTGCGACACGGGCAAATGGCTGCCCGTGCCGCACAACATCGCCCAGACCCGTCACACTACTTACCTGCCCGGCGACGGCGCTGTGACCGGCGAACCGCCTCCTTTCTAAGGGGGCGGTCCGTGCGGCATCACAACGACGTCACTATGCGGCCGCCCAATAGCAGTGGAGGGGCGGAGCTGAGCGGGACGTAACATCCCGCCCACCTCCTTCCTTCCGCACAGCGGCCGGGAGGCAGGTAAGGAGAGGTTCCTCGTTCCTGCGGTGTCACACGGAGCGATGTGTGCTGCCGCAGGAATGAGGAACAACCTCGTTACTGCTGCAGTAACGATTTTTGAGAATGGACCCCTATGTCACCGATGAGCGATTTTGCACGTTTTTGCAACGATGCAAAATCGCTCATAGGTGTCACACGCAACGGCATCGCTAATGCGGCCGGATGTGCGTCATCAATTCCGTGACCCCAACGACTTCGCATTAGCGATGTCGTAGCGTGTAAAGCCCCCTTTAGTTATAACCTCTACATTGTCCCTCTCAGTAGCAACATTGTCCTCCCTTATTAACTGTAACATTGTCCACCCTTGTTAGCTAGAACTGCCACACTGTCCACTCTTGTTATAACTGCCACATTAAACACCTTTTTTAACTGTAACCTCTACTCTGTATTATCTTATTAACTACTGTATAACCACCACACTACCAGGAGATGACATTTTGCTTTCAGCGCTCTGTTTGAGGTGAATGGTTTTTAACTCCTTTCACTTAGTGCTGTTGCTGTATGGTAACCATTATTGCTGTGGTGCTGTGCCTGTGGGGTGGTGAGACATGGGGCCATGAGAGCTTGGCTTTCAACATGGGTGCTGTAAGGTATCTGTGTCGCTTCCCCCGTTGATGCAGTATCCCTTCAGCTCTGGTTGCTGCAAGGCGCAACACCTTTAACCCCTTCACGTTCGGCAATTTTCTGTTTTTCATTTTCGTTTTTTCCTTCCCTTCTTCTGAGAGCCATAACTTTTTTATTTTTTCATCAATGTTGCCATGTAAGGGCTTATTTTTTGCAAGACGAATTGTAATTTTGAATGACTCCAATAATTTTCCCAATGGGGAAAAAATTCCAAATGTGAAGAATTGTGAATAAAGTGAAATTCCACAATGGTTTTTGCTTGTTTTTTTTTCACTAAATGGTAAAACTGACATGTCAGTATGCTTCCTCAGGAAAGTGCGAGTTTTTAGATGCCAAACATGTATACTTTTACTTTTATCTAAGCAATGAAAAAAAAATCAGAAGTTTGTATAAAAGAAAAAGAATTGCGCGTTTGTTGCCATTTTCTGAGACCCATAGCATCCTCATTTGGAGCTCAGTGATGGCTTATTTTTTGCATCTTCAGCTAATGTTTTTAATTATACCGTTTTTGTGTAGATACAATGTTTTGATCGATTGTTATTGCATTTTAATTCTTATGATTAAGGACTTATCTACATTCCAACTGTCCGAAACGCGTCAAGCCATGATGTTTTCATGGAATCGATGATGTTTTTCTTGGATTTTTAATCGTTGAATAAAGTTTCTACACTTTTATATATTTTTCGTTGGATTTACATTTTTCCTATCCTGGAATTGGTGCTGAGTCCCGTCCTTTCTCCTTGCTATTGCATTTTAATGCACTGTTGAAGCAACCCAAAAAAACATAATTTTGGTGTTTGGAAATTTTTTCTCGTCAAGCCATGTACTGATCAGAATAATTGATTTTATATTTTGATAGATCGGGCATTTCTAAAAGCGGCGATACCAAATATGTGTATATTTTTTATTTCTCTAATTGGTTTTATTCTCATTGGGGCAAAAGGGAGGGTGATTTGAACTTTGTTTAATAGTACATCAATGGTCGTGAAGGGGTTAAAGGCAATATGTCACCAGGTTTTTGCTACCACATTTGAGAGGAGCGTGCTGTAGCAGCAAAGACCCTGATTCCAGCGATGTATAACTTACTGGGTTGATTGCTGTAGTTTTCATAAAATCACTATTTTATCTGCTGTAGATTGTCTGATTGTTGTGCTTGCTCTGCATAACCCCACCCACACGATTGATTGTCAGCTTTTTGTGTACTCTGTGCATAGGCAGATAGCTGTCAATTAGTGAGTGGTTGAGGAGGGATTATACAGAGGCCATGAGTATAGAAAGCTTCATGGCGGCAGGTTTACTGCTCTTCTAGTGAAAAACTCCTGCTGATAAAACAATGATTTTATCAAAACTACAACATGCAGCTTAATAAGTGACACATCGCTGAAATCAGGGTCTCTGTTTCTAAGGCTAGGGACCCACTTTGCGTTCACCTACTTGCAGTTTAGAACGCACGTTTTGGCCTTAATTGATTTGACCAAAGTTGCCTTTTTCAGAAATTTAGCGCTGAAAACGCATGCGTATTTGTCGCGTATTTGATGCGTTTTCAGCGCTTTTTACCTGCGTTTTAACCTGCATTCTGATAGTTGCGTTTTGAACATAAAGACACTGCTTAATACAGTTTAAATAGTCAAATTCTTTGAAAAAATTGGAAGAAAAGAATCAAATCTATATTCATAGAATAAATCATTAAATTCAATTTTGTTCATTAAATTATTGCGGTAATATGATATTTTATGCAAAAATAGCAATAAAGTATTAATTTCCTTTATTTAAATTGTTGGACTATGTGTGTGTGTAAAGGGACATATGAAATCATTATTTTGATGTCCAAAAAGCATGCGTTTTGGAAATCCAAAACGCATGTTTTCTGCACTGAAAAAGCAGGTAAAACACAGAAATTTGAAGGAATCTTGTTTTTTGCCATTTCTCATTGACTTCAATGTTAGCAAAACGCACCCAAAATGGCAAAAACAATTGACATGCTGCTTCTTTGAACGCATGGTTTTTGCCACAAAATATGCAAATTAAACGCAGCGTTTAGAAACGCAAAGTGGGGTCGGAAAATCCACTTTTTCCACAGACTTTGCTGTAAAATCAAAACACATGCCTTTTG
This sequence comes from Anomaloglossus baeobatrachus, assembly GCF_048569485.1. NCBI lineage: Eukaryota > Metazoa > Chordata > Amphibia > Anura > Aromobatidae > Anomaloglossus > Anomaloglossus baeobatrachus. Next base: position 250,758,784 of record NC_134355.1, read on the forward strand.
TGATTCAATAATTTTTATTAGGTTTTCAAAGTTTATACATAAAACAGTTCTAACAAAAACAATAAAACAGAAAGTGCTGTATAGCATTACTTCATGCTATATCAAACAAATAATATACAGTAGACATATACAAAAGGAGAAACAAAACAAATAACATTGGTAAAAACTATGACATACAGTCGGATTAAAAATTTACAAAGTATGATATTCAAATAATATGTCAGGAGATGAATGTAAACAATTTTCTTATTAAACTAATTGAATAAGTATAGTGTATTACTTTTATACAAGAATTAGAACTAGATTAGATTTAAAATTTTATGTATTGTTGTTAATAAAGTCAGTCCATGGGTGCCATTTTTTTTTAAATCTGTTCCAAGAGTTATTAATTAGAGCATGCCTCTCTTCAAAGAACTTATTAAGGGATATTTTTTCTATTAGATCATCAATATTTGGAATTTTATTGGATTTCCAACGTGCCGCCAATTCGATTTTGGTAACTCGAAGGATATGAGTTACAATGGCCCTGTATTTTATGTTTATTGTATCCGAATCTATCAATAAGAGAGCTAATTGTGGGGTTAGACTTATTTTTGAGTGCATTATCAGATTTATTATTTTAGACACTTTCTGCTATAAGCTTCTGATTTTAGGACAGCTCCAAAAAATATGAACAATGTCACCTTTTGTCTCGCAACCTCTCCTGCATGTTGGTTTTTGGCTTGGGAATATTTTAGCTACTTTGTCCGGAGTGAAATACCATCTGGTATAAATCTTATAATAAGCTTCATGTAACGTAGCGCAGATATTGGAAAGGTATGTGTTTTTAAAGAGCTTTATCCCATTGGTCTTGGGTGAATTTTACTTTCAAGTCCTTTTCCCAACTGGATATGTATATCAATTTTCTTGTGGTGAGTTCAGAATTGTAGGCATGATAGATGTTCTTATGACTCCATATTAGTTTATTTGGGTTGTTTATCAATTTAAGTATGAATTTGTTTATTTTACACTTGGGTTCTATAAGTTCCCTGATGGTTTTCCTTATTTCTAGGAAGAAATACAGATCTTTATCTGGTATATTATTTTGTAGTTTAGGTTGTAAGAATGAGGTGAAATTTGCACCATCGTATATATTTTTTATGTATTTTATCCCTGACTGGATCTATCTATCCGTATTGTTTGACAAATCTATATTTTTTATCTCTGTATTTTTAAAGACTTCAAAAGTCATTTTGTCTTTGGAGATTCTTGAAATCTTTTCCCAGGAAGTAAATGCAGCATTAAGGTGGGCTTTGCACACTACGACATCGCAGGTGCGATGTCGGTGGGGTCAAATTGAAAGTGATGCACATCCGGCATCGCATGCGACATCGTAGTGTGTAAAGCCTAGATGATACGATTAACGAGCGCAAAATCGTCGTAATCGTATCATCGGTGCAGCGTCGGCGTAATCCATAATTACGCTGATGCGGCGGTCCGATGTTGTTCCTCGCTCCTGCGGCAGCACACATCGCTGTGTGTGAAGCCGCAGGAGCGAGGAACATCTCCTACCGGCGTCACCGCGGCTTCCGTAGGATATGCGGAAGGAAGGAGGTGGGCGGGATGTTTACATCCTGCTCATCTCCGCCCCTCCGCCGCTATTGGCTGCCTGCCGTGTGACGTCGCTATGACGCCGCATGACCCGCCCCCTTAGGAAGGAGGCGGGTCGCCGGCCAGAGCGACGGTCGCAGGGCAGGTGAGTGCATGTGAAGCTGGCGTAGCGATAATTTTCGCCACGCCAGCTATCACACGATATCGTACCTGCGACGGGGGCGGGACCTATCGCGTGCGACATCGCAGCATCGGCGATGCAACGTGCTGCTATCGTAGGTATTTGATTTTTGGCATGAAAAAGGAGCTTCTCAAAACGGACCTGAAAAGCAGCTGAAAAGCAGGTGGAAACGCAAAGTGGGTCCCTAGCCTAAATTCTTCTCTTGCATATGTGGCAAAAGGGGTTTACCATGATGTAGCAGTGGGCTTCATATAATCCAATCAGAATGTTAAAGCACACAGCATTTTTTTTTATTATTTTACCACTGGAATGGTGTTTTAAATCTAAGCCTTCTGACACTTGTCTCATACTCAAGCTTCCGCAGCTTCTCCTTGTATCACCACCACACAATCTGGTCTCTGGTGATTTGTGACCTGCCAGCAGCTCTAGTGTCATGTAACACGCCGAGATCACAACTCCATACAACTCTATGTGTGCCTTATTCTTCCTTTCATAGACTTGTATTGAGAGCTTGTGACATAATGTCTGAATTCCGGACAGTCAGATGTTATGGGCCCAAGATGCTGCCATGAGACCAGAGTGACTCTGAAAAAGTCACTTGAGGCTGAGCGTAAGGCTGAGACCGCACTTTGCGTTCACCTACTTGCAGTTCTAAACGCACATTTTTGGCTTAATTGATTTGACCAAAGTTGCCTTTTTCAGAACTTTAGCGCTGAAAACGGATGCGTATTTAACGCTTTTTGATGCGTTTTCAGCGCTTTTTGCATGCTTTTCCACCTGCGTTTTGACAGATGCGTTTTGAACAACAAGACACTGCTAAATAAAGTTTAATCAGTCATACAGAATGAAAAAAAGAGAAAAAAAAGGATAAAATCTATATTAATGGAAAAAATAATGAAAATAGATATATTTCATAAAATTATAGCAATATAGCAATAAATGCATATTTTTCTCAAATTTAATTGTCGGATTATGTGTGTGTGTAAAGGGACATATGAAATCATTATTTTGAAGTCCAAAAAGCATGCGTTTTGGTAGTCAAAAACGCATGTTTTCTGCACTGAAAAAGCAGGTAAAACGCAGGAATTTGAAGGAATCTTGGTTTTTGCCATTTCTCATTGACATCAATGTTAGCAAAACGCACCTAAAATGGCAAAAACAACTGACATGCTGCTTCTTTGAACACATGGTTTTTGCCACAAAATATGCAAATTAAACGCAGCATTTAGAAATGCAAAGTGCGGTCTGAAAATCACCATTTTCCATTGACTTTGCTGGAAAATCAAAATGCATGCCTTTTGGCATGAAAAAGGTGCTTCTCAAAACGGACCTAAAAAGCACCTGAAACGCAGGTGGAAACGCAAAGTGCGGTCTCAGCCTAAGACAGGGGGCAATGGACTTGGATTTAAAGCACCACTCCAGCAGTGAAATAAAAAAAATATGCTGGAGTGGTCCTTTAACTAAGAACCTTATACTCAATTTTGTAAATGTTTGCCCAGTTGCAGGAGATCAATGTATGAGTTTTGGATGTGCAGTCAATGTCTAAAGTTATATCATGCAAACAGTGATGTTAGTGGCACGTTGCACTATTTAGAAAAAAACTCTAAAAAACTGAAACTTCAATGTTTTTATAGCCTGCCCTCATACCATAAAAAATAATTAATATGAAAATGGCAAAAATATGATGAAATTATTTGTTTAAGTGAATGAGAATGATTGCTATAGTTTTCAAACTATCATATAAAAAAGTCTATCACTGGTCATAGGGGCTCTCCATCTGATAAATGTCGTATTCTTTGTGTATATCTTTCAGAAGGAACAATGTTTGCTATCTACAATCTACATGCTGCTCAAAGAAGATTTACGACTTTTATTAGTTACGTAGTATGACGTAACCTGTTGTGTATAGCAATGTAAGGCTAGGTTCACACACTGCGTTTTTTGACGCTGCGTTTTTGTGCTTTTTTTGCGGCAAAAACCGCACAAAAACACATCCGTGGCAAAAAACCGCGGCAAAAAACGCACACGTTTTGCCGCGATTTGGTGCGTTTTTTGCTGCGTTTTGCTGCGTTTTTGCTCACTGCGTCTTTATGCGTTTTTTATCAGTGAACAAAAAAAAGGTCTGATGTCATTTCCTTCTTCAATGTGTTCTTCATTCTCCACTAGTGTATGCAGAAGAGCAGACAGCTGCAGAACTACAAGGCTCAGCATGCTCCATCCAATAGTGTATGCAGCAGAGCAGACAGCAGCTGCAGAACTACAAGGCTCAGCATGCTCCATCTAGGACTGTATGCTTGAGGGAGAGTCAGGGGGAGCAGACCTACAAGGCTCAGCATCCTCCATCCAATAGTGTATGCAGGAGAGCAGACAGCAGCTGTCGAACTACAAGGCTCAGCATCCTCCGTCCAATAGTGTATGCAGGAGAGCAGACAGCAGCTGTCGAACTACAAGGCTCAGCATCCTCCTTCCAGGACTGTATGCAGGATTTCTTTGCCCCCCCCCAAACAAAAAAAAATGACGTGGGCTTCGCCATATTTTTGTATGCTAGCCGGGTACAGCAGGCAGGTACGGGCTATCCCCAACCCCCAGCTGCCTATTTGTACCCGGCTGAGAACCAAAAATATAGGGAAGCCCTTTTTTTTTTAATTATTTCATGAATTTCATGAAAGGAATCCTCTTCCTGTACACGTCACTTTACTACCCACCTCCTGCGTTTATAGCTGCGTTTTTGGTCTTAGAAACGCACCAAAACGCACCAAAACGCAGCTATTTGCGTTTCTCATTGCGTCTTTCAACATCCCATTGCACTCAATGGATGAAAAGCGCAGTGAAAAACGCGGGAATAATTGACATGCTGCATTTTTGTGGCACCACAAAAACGCAGCTGAAAAAAAACGCTGTGTGCAGACAGCAAAAATGAAAACTCATAGACTTTGCTGGGGAAGCAAAGTCATGCAGTTTTCTGAGCTAAAACGCACCCAAAAACTGCGCAAAAACGCCGCGAAAAACGCACTGTGTGAACTTAGCCAGAGAGGGAATTAAGCTAATTATTTACTGCAGCACCAATTAGGACACTTTGAAGCAAAAAAAAAAAAAAATTATATATATATATATATATTATATATATATAATATATATATATATATGTTAAAGATTTTAAAATATATTCATACCCCCTGAACATTTCCAATTTTTCATATTACACCCACATACTTAAATGCATTTTATTGGGATTTTATGTCATTTACCAACACAAAGTAGCAAATACATGGGAAGTGTAAAGGAAATATTTGTTATGGTAGCCGAGGAGCGGCGAGTGTCCGGGAGTGGACCCACTGGGCCGTACACCGGACTCCCCTGGAGGAGCTAACCTCGTGCTAATCCCCTATGCAGGGACTGTCAGTCGCAACCCCAAGGGGCCTAAATGCACGTCTGCCAGGACCAGTAGTATCAGCTCTAACGGACAGGAGAGTCTCTGAAGTCCAGTAAGGATGTCCACAGATGTAACGGGACGGACGAGGAATGTATCAACAGGACATGGTGTCCTGGGCGTGGCAGCACAGAGTTGGTGGCTAAGACGTGGCAATCCGGAGGTGGTGACTGAGATGTGCCAGCACAGAGGTGGTGACTCAGATGTGGCAGCACGGAGGTGGTGACTCAAACGTGGCAGCAGAGAGGTGGTAACTCAGATTTGACAGCACGGAGGTGGTGGTAGCAGCTAGCCCTAGGAAGAGACATAGATTAGTAGGTACAGGTAACTGGTACTATGACACGTAATGCAGGATTAGACACAGTAATGAGTATCGGACCTGAGAACTAGCAACGCACTACGGATAGGCAACATTGCTCAAGCCCCTCCCCTAAGAGATGAGTGCCTTAAATACCTTCAGGGTGATAGCTGACCTCAAGGGTCACTTCTGGGTAATAGAATGCTGGCCCTTTAAGAAAGGAGACGTGGCCGCACATGAACCCTTCGGGCACTCCCAGAATTCCTGTGTGTGGCCTTGAAGCAGAAGGAGGCTGTGGCAGGCACCAGGGCAAGAATGGAGAACACAGGCCCACCGGTCTGGTGAGGGGAACGGTGTCTCCGCTGAGACCCCTCAAGCCACTGTGGATCCGGATCTGAGCAACCTGGCTGCTGACGTGGGGGCGGCACACCTCAAAACCAGGCGTCACGAACAGGATTGTAACCCATCCACCTACCTAGTGGAATTGTGCCTTGTTTTGGACTGTAAACGGTGCTCCGTTTCAAAATTTTTCGACAGCCATCATTTTGCCGCTATTTATGGGCGTAAAAAACAACAAGCCCGGTGTCTTCTTCCCCGGAAAATGGCGCGAAGTTGAAGCCCCACCCCCTGGGAATGCGGGCGGAAGTTGGTGACTCCCTAGACAGGAAGCACAAAGGACAGTGGGTCCCGCGAGTCTGCTGTCGAAAAACCAAGGGGAAGGACGGAAAAAGTGGCACGTGACACAAGAAGATAAAAGGCAGGGACACCAGGACTTTGCCAAATCCCGTTCCTGGACAAGCAAGCGGCAGGATGTCTCAGAAGTCAGACAACCAGCAAGTCCAGAGGCCTGTTCCCGAGACCGCCGACTGGATTGAAGCGCAGACGGAGAGAATGTGTCGGATTATCCAGGCCCAGGCGCACTTCATCATGACGCGGTGGACTGCCGAAATGAAGGGCCTGGCTGCAACTGTCCGGGCGCACGAAATGGAGATGGCCTTGGAGGAGCAGGTAAGTGGTGACCCATGCCCCTATGTTCCCCAAAAACCGGTCGTACCGGCTGAGGGGCCCGGCCTGCACCCATCCGCCACATCGCCTCCCTCGCCACACAAGTCTGCGGCCAGCACCCCGATCGGCCCGCTACCCCAAATAACGGCAGTGGAACCCATCATATCTAAGGAGGAGGACCCAGCAATGGGGACCTCGGGCCCTGCCTGTAACCCTGCTCCGACACCTATCCGGCCCCGCGCCGGACCGCAGTCCGGAGGACATCCCCTCTGGCCCCGAGCCAGGCTGCAGCATCAGTGACGTCACCCCCGGCCCTGAGCCCGGCAGCAACTGTGATGACGTCGGCTCCGGCGGTCCGCCCGGCCGCAACTGTCATGACGTTGGCTCCGGCAATCCGCCAGGCTGCAACAGAGATGACATCGGCTCCGGCAGACCGCCCGGCCGCAACGGAGACAGTGCCCAACCAGAAGCCACCCGCAGAAGCCGTGCAGGTTTCTACCCAGTGCCCGGTCCCGGCTGTGGAGTAGCCGGGATTTACCTGCAGGGAAGCAGAGAAGGCCAGTGAAGCATTGGGCCCTCTGCAGAGTGAAAATCTGGTTGTAGCCGCACCGAGGGCATCCGTGTGTGCCAAGTCCCAGAGCAGGAGGAGGAGCATGGAACCCGTGCGCCGTACTGGGAGCGACAACAGCGGCAGCTGAAGCAGGAGATTGCTGCACGGGAGAAACGCAAAGCTGAGGTGCTGGCACGCACCTATCAAGAAAAAGATAACCTACGGCAGTCTACCTTCCGAGTGCAGGGCCCAACCTACAGAGGGCAGGTCCGCCACTTGAACCCCCATCCCTTTTGGGAGTTAATCTATGAGTCGGGACTGGACTCCATGATCTTTGTGTCCCGGAGGGATGTGGCTCCTCATTTGCCGACTGGCCATCCAGATAGGAATCTGGAACCCGGTGACATGGTCAGTTACACCAGACACTGTGGGGAGCGAGGGTGGTTTGCCCTTGATGTAAAGAGTGGTAGTGAATGAAACCCCCTGCTTTTTGCATGAAGATAAAGAGCAGGTAGTGATTCCCCGACTACCCGTTAAATTGTTGAAGTTTTACCCCGTTTTCCGGTTAATAATCATGAACCAAGACCTCAGGACTGGTGAGGTCACCCCAAAAACTTTCTTGGGTCCTGTAAATACCCTTATTTACCTTCTTGTTACTCCTCCCCTGCACTGCCTCTGGAGAGGTAGATTGGAGGAAGGGCCTACGGTGGAGTAGGCCAAGGCCAAGCCACTAATTAAACCGGTGGCTAACCTCTAGGCCAAGGGTCCCCGGACTATGGGCCCTTGAGATGGACTGCCGGGCAAGGAACTTTTTACCCGGACCATGCAGGCGTTACCTAAAACAGCTTGGGACTAAGGAAAAAGGGTACCAGGTTGTTTGGATGGTGAACAGAGAAGGGGAATGTCATGTTTTACTCTGTTATGCAACGTTGAAGTAATGTGCCTCCCATAAAGGGAAAAAATGTTCTTAACATGTTATTTTACCTTTTTTTCCCGTTCAGTTCCAGAAAAAAAAATAAAAAATAAACGTCAGTGGTCGGACAGCCCGCGGACGGGCTGTATTAAACCAATGTGATGCCCTGGTGCCGCCAGGTGGTCACAGAGGAGCACTACACCCCACAATACACCATCCCACACCAGGTTCCATCAGCCATAAAATCCTAGTCACCCCCCTCAGGATAGGAAGGACACACCATTGGGCAGGACCAGGCGGTTTGGGAGTGCCCACCTAGGGGTCTTGAGGACGGGGGAGGGAACCAGTCAGTTTTGTGAGGAAAGTTGACAGTTGAAGTGGAAGGTGGAAGGCTGAGCCTAGTGAAGGGTAGCCAGGGTAGTGGCCCTGGTCTACTGGCTAGGTGGTAAGCAGTGGACCGTGTCCAAAGGCGACAGGAGCCCGGTCGCGGGAAATCCAGAGTGGACCGGGACAGGGTTGGAGCCCGCCGGTACTGACAGCGGAGATCCGGCCCGGAAACCGTGCACAGGCGGGGTACCTGGACCCTAGTTAGAAGACAGTTGCAAGCCCCTTCTCTAATTAACCAGGCCGGGAGCAAGGTTCCAGATGTTGTTGCAAAGTGTTAGCCCAGATAGAGCGAAACGGCAGCCCACCGTGGGGGATAGGGTTTCCGCAAACACCCACTGAGGTCCCAAGGATCAGTTTTCGCGGGCACAGCTCCCAACCAAAACAAAACTGGGAGTGGACTTCCCCATTCCATACGAGGTCATCTAAAATAGGAAGAAAACACAGAGTACCGGAGGAAGGGACATTGGTACACCAGCCGGGTGTGGGAACCGAGTACACCCGAACGCGGCAGCCGGCCACTGACACCTTGGTTTACCAGCAGACTCGTGTGCATTTATTCAATCGTGAGTACACCAACATCCTCCGGTCCATCCCGGCGCACCACCACCGGCCGCCACCACCTCCCGTGTTCTGGACACTGAGCCCTGGGGCATCCACCCCTACCCACGGAGGGGTTAACATCTAGCTGCCATTCCATCGCTCCCGGGTGCTCAAAAACAGCAGCGGTGGTACTCCATTTTACCACACACCGTGGGTGGCGCCACAAATTATCCACAACAATCCCCTGTACATATTGCGCCCCTTTTATTTGAGTGTCCGCACGAGCCCAGGGTCCGGAGATCCCTCAAGCCACTGCGGATCCAGATCCAAGCAGCCCGGCTGCTGATGTGGGGGCGGCACACTATACTACTTTAAAACTGTTTTTATCAGTATTACCAGATGTTTGATATAAAAGAGAATAAGATAACCCATTCAACAGGGCTACATGGCCAGGTCTTGAACTGGTTAATATGTGTGTTTGCTCACTAAAGGAACATTTTGATGATGACTTTTTTTTTTTGCATTGATGTTGGATTAAAATTTTGCCAATAGGTTTTTCAAGCTTATAAATTTACTGGAAAGTACGTTTCTGTGTATAATATTACCAGCAGTAGATCTGCTGCTTAAAGTGCTTTTCACAGCTGTTTCCTTGAAGCGTACTTAAAAAGTCTCATCTCATTTATGTGACTATTAGGAGCGGAGCCCATATAATTATGACTATGAAACTATTGCCATGGGGTATTTTCAGACTTAAAATCACATTCACTGTAACCTAGCTATGCATCTTGGATATAAAATGTTTTAGGCTTTTGAACACAGCCTACTTTCAGAAATTATTATTTGTTTGGTTTTATTGTCTGACTCTTTCACCTGAATTATATTATTCAAAATCATTTTGTTGTATACGTACTATAAAATGACCACTCTGGGACCGCAATGATCGTAAAATTTGTGATGTCCTGGTTATAACTGTTTAGTTATAAAGTATCTATAAATGATAAGCAAGGGATTGCAGGCTTAAGGTACCGTCACACTAAGCGACGCTCCAGCGATCCCCACCAGCAACCTGACCTGGCAGGGATCGCTGGAGCGTCGCTACACGGGTTGCTGGTGATCTGTCAAACAGGCAGATCTCACCAGCAACCAGTGACCAGCCCCCAGCCAGCAGCGACGTGGAAGCGATGCTGCGCTTGGTAACTAAGGTAAATATCGGGTAACCAACCCTATATTTACCTTGGTTACCAGCGCACACCGCTTAGCGCTGGCTCCCTGCACTCCTAGCTAGAGTACACATCGGGTTAATTACCCGATGTGTAGTCTGGCTATGTGTGCAGGAAGCAGGGAGCCGGCACTCGCCGCGTGAGAGTGGCGGACACTGGTAACGAAGGTAAATATCGGGTAACCAAGGAAAGGGCTTCTTGGTTACCCGATATTTACATTGGTTACCAGCTTCTGCAGAAGCCGGCTCCCTGCTCACTGCACATTCAGTTGTTGCTCTGTCGCTGTCACAAACAGCGATGTGTGCTTCACGGCGGGAGAGCAACAACTAAAAAATGGTCCAGGACATTCAGCAACAACCAGCGACCTCACAGCAGGGGTCGGGTTGTTGCTGGATGTCACACACAGCAACATCGCTAGCAACATCGCTGCTACGTCACAAAAGTTGTTCCTTAGCAGCGATGTTGCTAGCGATGTTGCTTAGTGAGATGTGGCCTTTAGAATTGTGCAATTGTAGATGAAGAGGCATCAAAGAGCAGTCAGAAGCATTGTGTAACCTGTTCTGCCTCCTCAATTGTTTAATTTATTAAATCTCTATCTTGGTATAAGGCAACATTATTTTCTTACAATTATTTAACATTTTTCTACAAGGCATTGCATCTTAAAGTAAATAGTAATGAATTCCTGCTATCCAAACATACAGAGGTGGGAAAAAGTGTTTGCCCCCTTCCTGATTCTTATTCTTTTGCATGTTTGTGACACTTAAGTGTTTCAGATCACCAAACAAATTTAAATATTAGACAAAGATAACATAAGAAAAAGACATAATGCAGTTTATAAATGAAAATCTTTATTATTAAGGGAAAAATAAATCCAAACCTACAAGACCCTGTGTGAAATTGTGATTGCTCCCATAATCTAACAACTGGTTGGGCCACCCTTAGCAACAGCTAAAATCAAGCATTTGAGGAATTTTGGTCCACTCATCGTTGCAGAATTGTTGTAATTCAGCCACATTGGAGGGTTTCCGAGCATGAACCGCCTTTTTAAGATCATACCACAGCATCTTGATTGGATTAAAGTCAGGACTTTGACTAGGCCACTCCAAAGTCTTAATTTTGTTTTTCTTAAGCCATTCAGAGATGGACTTCCTGGTGTGTTTTGGATAATTGTCCTGCTGCATAAACCAAGTGCGCTTCAGTTTGAGGTCACAAACACATTGCCAGATATTCTCCTTCAGGATTTTTTGGTAAACAGCAGAACTCATGGTTTCATTTAGCACAGCAAGTCTTGCCGGTTCTGACGCAGCAAAACACCCCCAAACCATCACACTACCACCACCATATTTTACTGTTGGTATGATGTTCCTTTTCTGAAATTCTGTGTTACTTTTACCCCAGATGTAGTGGGACATACACCTTACAAAAAGTTCAACTTTTATCTCAACAGTCCACAGAGTATTCTCCCAAAAGACTTTAGGATCATTAAGATTTTTTTTCTGGAAAAACTGATACTAGCTTTTATGTTCTTTTTGCTCAGCAGTTGTTTTCATTTTGAAACTCTACCATGCAGGCCATTTTTGCCCAGTCTCTTTCTTATGGTGGAGTCATGGACACTGACCTTAACTGAGGCAAGTGAGGCCTGCAGTTCTTTAGATGTTGTTGTGGTGTCTTTTGTGACCTCTTTGATGAGTCATCGCTGAGCTCTTGGGGTAATTTTGGTCAGCCAGTCACTCCTGGGAAGGTTCACCACTGTTCCATGTTTTCACCATTTGTAGATAATAGCTCTCACTGTGGTTCACTGGAGTCCTAAGGCCCTGTGCGCACTGGAAAATGGAATTTTCTCAAGAAAATTCCGCAGGTATTCAAAGATTACCGCACCCGCGGTAAAAAACCTCGGCAAACCGCACCCGAAAACCGCATGCGGTTTGCCGCGGTTTTACCGCGGTATTCTTCGCGGTATTGCCGCGGTTTTGCCGCGTGCGGGTTGGTATGTGCTTTATGAATGCAATAAAGCACATTGAAAAAAAAAAAAGTAATTTCATTCTGATATAGAGAAATAGACAGAAGAATAGATAGAATAGATAGACAGAGGGATAGATAGATAGATAGATAGATAGAGTCCCTGTGAGCACACTGCATTTCTCACGGTAAGCAGTGAGTTCACATTACCGGCCGTTGGAAATGCCCTGTGGTTACCTCTGCTGTCTCGCTGCGAGGCTGCATTCAGCAGTGTCTGTGTCAGTCGCGGCTGGATGTAAGCATCGCAGGACGTCGGAGCTGTAGATTACGCCGGAGCTTTGTTTCGGGAGGGGTTAATAAAAGGGTGAACGTGGCTTGTTTGTGTTTTATTTAAAATAAAGGATTTTTCTGTGTGTTTTTTTTACTTTACTTACGGGTTGATCATGTCAGCTGTCACATAGACGCTGCCATGATCAAGCCTGGAGTTAATGGCGGTGATCCGCCACCATTAACTCCTTGTATTACCCTGACTGCCACTGCTACACGGCTGCAAGAAGAGCCGGCGACACTCCGGTACTGCCGCATAATGCATGCGACAGTCCCGGGGCAGCTGCGGCTGATATTCTCGGCTGCGGGAGGTGTGAGGGAGGCGGGGGATATTAACCCTGCCCCTCTCCCTCCCCAGCCTGAGAATACCGGGCAGCCGCTGTGTGTTTACCTCAGCTGGACGGTAAAAATACAGTGGAGCCCACGTGCTTTGTTTTCTATATTTCCGTTTGCTTTCTATGTGTGTTCTATATGTGTGTGTGTGTGGGTTCTATGTCTGTGATGTCTGTGATCTGTGTGTGTTTACTCTGCACGGCTTCCTCTTCCTGTAATGACATCACTTCCCTGCAAAACCGCAGGCAAGCCATGTACATTACCGGAGGTAAACCGCGAAATACCGGAGGGAATAACGCAGGAAAACGCAGTGAACCGCACAGAATTTGCTGCCTGCGTTATTCCCTGCGGGATTTCAAGACAACATTGTAGTCAATGGAGTGAAATCCCGCAGCGATGTGCGGAAAAGAATTGACATGCAATTGTTTTTGCTGCGGGAATCCCGCAGCAAAACATGCAGCTGTCAAAATCCACCTAGTGCGCACAGGATTTTTTTTCCCCATAGGTTTTGCTGGTGATTCACAGATGTTATGAACATTTTCTGCAGCGAAACATGCAGCAAATCCGCAGAAAATCCGCGGCAAAATCCGGTAAGTGCGCACAGGGCCTAAAGCTTTAGAAATGGTTTTATAACCTTTTTCAAGATGGATAGATCTTAATTACTTTGTTCATTTGTTAATGAATTTGTTTGGATTGCAGCATAATGTCTAACTTTTAAAGATCTTTTGATCTACTTCAATTTGTTAGGCAAGTCGTATTTAAGAGAGAACAGGTATGGCATTAATCAGGCATGAGTGTGGCTAGGGAAATTGAACTCATCTTCCCAAAGATGTGTTAAACCACAGTTATTTTATGTTTTAAGGTGGGGGCAAGCCTATATCTTCTGTTCTTCACCTCAACCCCCCTTCCACTTCCCTATTTCTACCCTGTTAATTCTCCTTTTTGTACCTTTTTTCTTTTCCCCTATTTTTTTTCTGCTATTTATATAAAACGAATGTTGCCATAAATTATGTTTATTTGAAATGTAGTTATTTGTTTAACATTCTAAAATAAAGAATTTACAATTTTTTTTTAAAAAAAATCCTGAATTTATGTTTCTTCTTGACTCTCCCTCACAAAAAGCGGAATAGAAAGGGATCAAAAGATATTATGTGGTCCAAAATGGTACCATAAGAACTGCAACTCATCCTGCAAAAAACAAACCCTCACATGACTCTAGCAGCAGAAAAATAAAAAAAAGCTATAGCCTTAAAAATTCAGCGATGCAAAAAAACCCTTTCTTTGGTAAAAAAGCATTTTTAGTGTGCTAGACTAACGTAAAAAAACTATATAAATCTGGTATAGCTGTAATCTGATTGACCTGTGAAATAAAGCCACCTAATCACATACCAAATTGTGAACGGTGTAAAAACAAATTAATAAAGACAATTTTTCAACCGCTATTGATTTGTTCGTTCTGCCTTCCAAACATCGCAGTATGGCACGGCTCATATTTATTCTATGCTCTATGATGAGCGCTAACAGTGGGGATTACATGTAGATCTCTGAAAAACATGATTCAGACATAATGCTCAAAGGAAAATTCACTGTAATGAGGCAGAAAGAGTCACTTTGACCCCCATATGGCCTGTGATCCGGTGTCCATCTTTTTATGCTACTTTTCAGACGTGCACAAAAGTGCAGCCATCAACAGTTTTGTTCACCTGTGAAAAGATGGACATCTCTGAACAGAGGCCAAACAGAGTCCAGAGTAACTCTGCTGTCCCCTTATAATGAATGATTCTGTCGGGGATTTCACCTGAATCACGAATTTCAGAGATGTACCTTATTTTTCGGATCTTGTGGTGCACTTTTTACCCCCATAATTGGGGATAAAATGTGAGTGTGTCTTATAATGCAGATAATTTTCACTGGGAGGGTGGGCAGTGGTGGTGAAGTGAGGTCACAGGAGGCAGGGTCGTAGCTGAAGGATGTTGGCAGTGGCATGAGTGGGGCAATCCTGCGGACTCGAGAGGAAGGGGTGTCGCTGCAGTGTAATGCAGGGCCATTGATGTCCAGGCAGCAGACGTGATGTACTTCAGGAAAATGGCTGCGGTTGGTGGGATTGAATGCTGTTTGGCGGCAATTTGCATACAGCACATTTTGTATCTTGTGCTCTATGCTGAGCACTTATATTGAGGTTTCCATCTACTGTATTTTGTGGATTATAAAACACACCGGATTATAAGTCGTACCCCAAATTTATAGGAAGAAAATAGGAAAATAATAATAATATTTAATGTTAAAAGTGGCAGTTCATCTTAGAATCCTAGAGTCAGTTGTAAAATTCGGATATAGCTCACCAGGGCAGGAGGGCCGCGCAGTAGTAGAGTGGGGTCATGGGAGGCAGGGTCACAGCTGAAGAACAGCAACGGCTGCATGAGTTGGGCAATGCTGTGGGAACAGGGCTGGAAGGAGGGGGTGTCATGGTGGTGCAATGCAAACGTCATTGATCTCCAGGCAATGGACACGAAAATGGCTGTGGAGGGACATCCTGGGCTTGTGGAGTCTGCAGGAGGCAGAGATAACGGCGGTGAGCGCAAGAGGCCAGAGAAAAAGCTTCCTTTTTAAAACCCTGTATGGTAAGTGGCAGTAAAATTAAACCTGGTGAAAAATAATGACCATCTAGTCTGCCTGGGAATGAGACATTTGACAGACTCGAGATATGCCAGGTTTTTATGGTTTGTGATTATCGTAATGGGATGACCTGCCCCCTTCAGCCAATGGCACCATTTCCTGAAAGTTAACTTAAGTGCTAAGCGTTTTCTATTGCCAACATCATAGTTTCCCTCAGCCGAGGATAATTTCTTGGAAAAGAAAGCACATGGATGCCATTCACCAGGAGACAGACCTTGTGGCAATATAGTCTCAACCCCCACCTCAGATGCATCGATCTCCATGATAAAAAGCTGTGAAACATCAGGCTGACTGAGTATAAATGCAGTGGAAAAATATCTTTTTAAAGCGGAAAAGGTCTGCTGGGCGGAGTTCGGCCATTTAGAGAAATCCAACCCATTCTTTGTCGTGTCAGTGAGAGGTGTTACAATTACTGAATAGTTCTGAATAAATTTCCAGTAAAAATTTGCAGGTTTTCTGGACAAACTCAGTCAAGTACCGCACGTACCTTTTCTGGATCCATCCAAAATCCCAAAGTAGACAACAGGCATCCCAAAAATTGCACCTCTTGAACGGCGAAAACACAATTCTCCAGTTTGGCATACAGTTTGTTATCTCTCAAGATCTTTAATACCTGTTTAATATGTACCTTATGTATCTCCATATTGGGTGGGTAGATTAACATATCGTCCAAATAAACCACCACAAACCTGGCCACCACATGGTGAAAAAAAATCATTCACAAAATGCTAGAAAATGGCACGGGCATTAGTGAGAGCAAATGGCATTGCCAGGCTTTCGAAGTGACCCTCAGGTGTAAGGAAAGCCATTTTCCATTTATCCCTTTCTCTAATTCTAACCAGATTGTTAGCCCCATTTAAGTCCAACTTGGAGATCCATGTAGATCCCACAATTTGGTTGTAAAGATCCAGAATCAGAGGGAGAGGATGGTAATCTGATTCAATTCCCAAAAATCCAAACAAGGGCAGAGACTCCCATCTTACTTCTTAACTAAGAAGAACCCTGCCACCACAGGCAAAGAGGAGGGTCTGATATCTCCCTTCGGTTTCTTTTCCACCTGCGATTTGCATGTGCGAGTGCAATCCGATAAAAAATTGGATTGCACACGCACCAGTATGAATCAATGAGTCAGTTTCCTCTTTCCTGTTATTTCACCACACAAATCGTGCTTTCGGTGCAATTGCAGCATGCTGTGTTTTGCAGCTAGTCTCAGCTCACGCACCCCAACATCACACTGCACTCGCATGTTATGTGACTGCAATGCGGTGCATGCAGAGACAGACAGCGGAAGAGATGGGGTGAAAGTGCTCCCTCCCTCTTCTCCGTAGCTGTGATGTGATTGCAAGATCGTATCACAGTCGCTTGACCCTCGGCTGACACTCGCAGCAGAGGGTCATTAGCATATCTCTTCCAATATATAAAAAGATTTTTTATTTTAAAACTTATTAAAATTAAAAGTTAAATAAAATTCAACCATTTTAAACATTTTTTGTTTTTTTTTTCTTTCCACAACGCAAAACCTGCGGTCACGAATTAATGGTTTTATTAAACATAGTTTGTCAAGGCACTTATTAAAACATAATAAAAAATTTTGTGTAAAAGTTACACCTTTAGAACAAATATCCACTAATATAAACAACCAATGTAATATGTTAAAACGTAAGGAAGTCTATTGGATTTATCGCTTCCAGAGTTTGCATCCCAACAGTTTGAATGATATAGTGGAAAATGTATAACAACTTTATATGAGAGGAGAGGAGGTGAAGGAATGTGCTCACCTGTAGGAGTTGTGAAAGGTCACAACACCTGGAAGATCATCTACTAGTGGAGATAGCTGCAGCACTGGAGAATCAGGCAGATAGTAACATCAAGGGAAAACCGTTTTTTTCTCGCTTGTCATCACTCCAGAGACGGAAATTAATACATCCAAGTCTTAATTAAGAACGCTATATACAGGTCAACGCGTTTCTGAGGTCACAGCCCCCTTCTTCAGGGCAAAAATAGCACTGACAAGGATAGTAGGGTAATTCAAGAACCAAGCTGGTTATATACAAAGGTGAATGCGTCATAGATCCTCTTTTCACTTTTTTTTTTGTATTAACGAAAAAACAGGAAGGTTCATTAGGGTTCAAAATACCTGTATGTGGCACTATTAGTATAATATTCCTATAAACTTATAGAAGGGCGCTGAGATAAAATGAAAGTAAAGATAAAAATATATATATATGAATACACATATCTTACTGAAAAAAAACGGGAACGGGTAGTCAACCCCACTAAACACTAAAGAAGACACAGGGAGCACACACATTAAGAAAGCGCATGAATAACTTACCTCCAGATCTCTGAGGAAAAAGTTCAGCAAAGAGCAGCAATGATCCTACAGATGAAATGCAAGTGTCATTACACACTGTTATGAGGCGAGGATCTGCTGCTGACACTATTATGGGGGTAATGTCCCCAAATTCTCTACTAAGGTACCCCATCTTGGTAATGATCCTCCTGCCTTGTATATGATCCCCATCTGCCATCCTAGTATAGCCCCCATCCTGCTACATAGCGCCATCCTGGTATATGCCCTCATCCTGATAAATACCCCCATCCTGCTATATACTGCCATCCTGGTATATACCCCCATCCTGCTATATACAGTACTTCCATCCTGGTATACGGCCTGCATCCTGTGGCACACAAGAAAAAAACGTTTATACTTAGCTTTCCTCACTCCAGCAGCATTGCTCGTCCTCCTGTCTGCCAGCAGTAGTGCCGCTGACCTGTGTATAGCCGGTCACTGTTCCCTACAGCATTGCAATTGTGTCGCCCTGGGCAAGCCAGGGGACACAGGTAACAACACACACACACCCCACATTCCCTGCAGGTACACCAGCTAACCTACAAATCCTTGTTGCCTTCCTCCAGAGGCTGATGATTCACACCAGGGGGTGGAGCCAGGTGGTTGGTGTCCGCCCACCAAGGAGTTCACAGCTCTGGAGGCAGGAAGTACCAGGCAGTTTAGCCCAGGCAGGGCTTGTGAGCAGAAAGACGAGCTTGTGTGAACAGAGTGTAGCTCAGGAGGGAGCTAGAGTGAAGTGAAACAACAGTGAAAGTGACAGAAAGCCTGAAGTTGGTCTGTGGCTGTGTCCCCAGACGGATTCAGCAAGGTCAGCAGACGGTGGTGAAGGTCTGCAGTGGGACTGTCTGGAGGTTGCTGGAAGGACCACGGAGGCTGTGTGTACCCGGGGGTCTGGAGCAGTATACAAAAGGCAGTCAGCACCAAGGCAGGGGCTTTTCGGATCCCGGCAAGGCTTGGAGTCGCTGTAAATTGCCAAATCCGTTAGTGAAGGGGACGTAGATCCCCCAACAAGCAAGTCCTGATTGACGGCAAAGGTCCAACCACAACGGGGAAACACCGCCACCGCCAAGGCACCAGTTTCCCAGGGCCGGCGCCTGCGGGCAAAGCGTGGAGCTCCTCCGGCTCAGATTGTAGTCGGGGAGCGGGTAACCGGTGGGAATCCATCGCTACCAAACAGACATTTCAAAGGTGCAGGGAAGAGACCGTCACCGCTAACTGCAGGGAACCGCAGCACCGTGAACCGTCCGAGGGACCCGTCCAACCAGCCGTTTGTTTACCGAGAACTGTGTCGTGTTTACTGGCTGAGTGAGTACCTCAGTGCCGCAAGGCACAGCGCTGCCCCTGCGCCCCTGCACCCCACTGGGCCCCGGGATCACCAACCCCTACCCACGGAGGGACAACACAACAACTGGCTGCTCCGCCTCACCATCCCCGGGATCCCCATATAGAGCAGCGGTGGTGTACACTCAATCACCACAACCGTGGGTGGCGTCACGGACAATAAACAATCTCCCCAACCAAAATCCCCTTTTCACTCACGGGCGAGGAGTGCCGCTCGAGAACCCCCGGGATCCGGCCCACAGCTCGAGCCACCACTGAGCAGCAGCCGCCGGACCCGAGCAGAAGGGGTGAGCGTGGTGTGCCGACACCCTCCTCCCCGCCCGCGACAACTTGGCGTCACGAACAGGATCTTACCGCTCTGCCGTCTGGTAGAGGTGCGCCTTGGTACCGCCGGAGGTATCCGGCAGAAAAATTTCAGAAGCCGCCATCTTTGGCGCGAAAAGTTCCCGCTCGAGCGTCTTCTCGAGCAGTAGAGGCGCGAAGGCCAAAACCCCGCCCCGAGAGAGGAGGGGCCGGAAAGAGCTAAGGGGGACGCGATGGCGGCTGGACGCATGTAGCTGCGGCTATAAAAGCAGGGACGCCAGGACTCTGCAGCGATATTGGGTTCCTGGAAGACCTCGTTATCAAGATGCAAAACCCTGCTCACAACGAGGAAGCCCCCGCGCCTGGCACGGCGACGTGGTTGAGGGACCGGACCGTCCCGCTGAGTAACCGTCTGCAGGCTCATATGCAACTCCTCCTGGAGGAGTGGGAGACCGACATGGCGGACGTGGTGGCTGCTATGTGGAGACGCAAGGCAGAAGAGGATTTGGAGGAGCGGGTAAGCGACCCACGCCCCTGTATTCCTGAGGGATCGGCCGTTGGAGCTGAGGGGCTCGGCCGGCTTCCGCTCACCCTGCCTCTCTCCCTGCTACCCGTAATAGCTGCTGCCGCACCGCCATTAGGCCCGCTACCTGCCCAACCGGTAGCGATACCCTGCCCAGCCGCTTCGGCGGACCAGCTGGCTGCAGACGTCCAAGATGGTCCTGAAGTGTACCAAGGGGAACCGCTGGAACCGCGACCCCTTAACAACATGGTGCCGGAAGTCCCAGTAGAGACTGTGCCAGACCCTGAGCCCGAGGCCGTGGCCTGGATGAGGGCCCGGGTGATGCAGTTCCACCAGCGTCAACAGGATCAGATCTTCCGGATGATGGAGCAGTGGACCAACGAGGTGGAAGAGCTGCTTACAACTGCCCCGAGGTACGGAGGGGGAATGGATGCAGCAGAACCGACTGGTGACCCACGTCCCTATGTCCTACCAGGACCGGCCGCTGCGGCTGAGGGGCCCGGCCTAGTCTTGGCCTATGCATCACCCTTGCCGTTGCTTATGAAGTGCCTTAATGTCAGCTCGCCTAATCTGCTGCTCCGTGCTACCGCAGAACGGGCTGAAGTGCTGGATGTTGGAGGCCGGGAGGCTGCGACAGCTGGCGGCAACCCGCCTGACGCAGAAACAAGAGATGACGACTCCTGCCCCAGCTCCGGGTCCCCTGTTGCAGTTGAAGGAGCAAGTGAGCGTTCCCACTATGTAGGAGCCCCAGTGGTCGTCCATGCCCCGTGTACCGGTGGAAATGGGTACCGGGTGCCCCTGTCACCGCAGGCATGTCAGTGCATGTTGGATATGCTGGTGGAGGGGGATGGAGCTGCGTTAGCTGAATATCCGGAGTAGGGCAGCGGATGCCCGCTGCAGCAGTCCCCGTTGGGACCACCACTTTGTTGTGTTGTTTAAAAAGTTTTGAAAGATGATGAAAAATGATGATACCGTGAAAGTAACCTGATTTGCTTTGTGATTTGCAACCGGCTGGAGCCGGCACCGTTGTCCCCGTGGGGACCGTTTACAAAGTTTTGCATGGAGGACTATCCATGGACAAGCCCGTGAACTTGCAGGGCAACCACAAACGTTAAGTGGCTTGTAAATATGTTGTTTACCGTTACCGTTTTCCGCCATGCCGCCTCCAGAGAGGCAGGTTGGAGGGAGGGCCCTCAGCAGAGCAGGCTGGGGCCCAGCCACCAAAGGAACCGGTGGCTACCCTCTGGAGGGGAAGGACAGATCCCGCACGGGTAACTTGCGCTGGACTGTGGGTCAAGGGGTGCTGCCTGGGCTTTAGGGGCAGCATCAGGGCCAGGTTGCTTGGGTGGGAGAGAGCGGAAACCGTAACCGTAAACTGTTTGCAACGTTAAAGAAATGTGCCTCCCGTCTTGGGAAGAGTTATTATTAAAAATGTACATAATTTACCGTTTATCATGTTATACCTTTTTACATTTACAGAAAACAGAAGGAAAATAAAACCGGTGTTGGACGGGCAGCCCGAGGACGGTCTGCGTTTTGCTAAGGGGGAATGTGTCGCCCTGGGCAAGCCAGGGGACACAGGTAACAACACACACACACCCCACATTCCCTGCAGGTACACCAGCTAACCTACAAATCCTTGTTGCCTTCCTCCAGAGGCTGATGATTCACACCAGGGGGTGGAGCCAGGTGGTTGGTGTCCGCCCACCAAGGAGTTCACAGCTCTGGAGGCAGGAAGTACCAGGCAGTTTAGCCCAGGCAGGGCTTGTGAGCAGAAAGACGAGCTTGTGTGAACAGAGTGTAGCTCAGGAGGGAGCTAGAGTGAAGTGAAACAACAGTGAAAGTGACAGAAAGCCTGAAGTTGGTCTGTGGCTGTGTGCCCAGACGGAGTCAGCAAGGTCAGCAGACGGTGGTGAAGGTCTGCAGTGGGACTGTCTGGAGGTTGATGGAAGGACCACGGAGGCTGTGTGTACCCGGGGGTCTGGAGCAGTATACAAAAGGCAGTCAGCACCAAGGCAGGGGCTTTTCGGATCCCGGCAAGGCTTGGAGTCACTGTAAATTGCCAAATCCGTTAGTGAAGGGGACGTAGATCCCCCAACAAGCAAGTCCTGATTGACGGCAAAGGTCCAACCACAACGGGGAAACACCGCCACCGCCAAGGCACCAGTTTCCCAGGGCCGGCGCCTGCGGGCAAAGCGTGGAGCTCCTCCGGCTCAGATTGTAGTCGGGGAGCGGGTAACCGGTGGGAATCCATCGCTACCAAACAGACATTTCAAAGGTGCAGGGAAGAGACCGTCACCGCTAACTGCAGGGAACCGCAGCACCGTGAACCGTCCGAGGGACCCGTCCAACCAGCCGTTTGTTTACCGAGAACTGTGTCGTGTTTACTGGCTGAGTGAGTACCTCAGTGCCGCAAGGCACAGCGCTGCCCCTGCGCCCCTGCACCCCACTGGGCCCCGGGATCACCAACCCCTACCCACGGAGGGACAACACAACAACTGGCTGCTCCGCCTCACCATCCCCGGGATCCCCATATAGAGCAGCGGTGGTGTACACTCAATCACCACAACCGTGGGTGGCGTCACGGACAATAAACAATCTCCCCAACCAAAATCCCCTTTTCACTCACGGGCGAGGAGTGCTGCTCGAGAACCCCCGGGATCCGGCCCACAGCTCGAGCCACCACTGAGCAGCAGCCGCCAGACCCGAGCAGAAGGGGTGAGCGTGGTGTGCCGACACCCTCCTCCCCGCCCGCGACACAATGTCCTCCTGTCTGCTGCCCGCTGATGTGTGTGGAGAGCGGGCACAGGGATGACGTCATCGCTGTGTGCACCACTAGTCTCCACACACAGCAGCGGCCAGGCAGACAGGAGGACATTGCGATGCTGCATTCAATGGTGACGGGTGAGTATACCTATTCACTGCGCCCCGCGCTGATGATGATACGCGGGGAGCAGTGAATACAGCCGCACATAATCACTCTAGGCTGTAGTTGCCAGGGGTAATCACGCGGGCCGGCTGCTAATTATGTGCGCATCCCCCGCCCATCATCCTGCCCACCTGTCAGCGCCGGCTTCAGCGCTGAGGGATGATGGGTGGAAGGATGGACATGCATATGAAATGAGCGGGACCACGTGGTCACGGCAGGCGCTGCTACAGCCTGCGCATGCTGCCGATGACCCGCTCCACCACAGCACCCTCATTCCCCGCAGCCATGCCCTACATTCAGACTATAAGACACACACCCCACTTTCCCCCAACATTTGGGGGGGAAAAAGTGCGTCTTATAGTCCGAAAAATACGGTAAATAAAATTACATTCTAGGATTCTCTTTTATTTTTCTACCATGGCAGTGCAGATGTTAAACCCTACCATCCATTGTCAGATGATCAGGGATCATGTGAGATTTTACCTATCCAAATATTTGTTGAAAATCTCTCTCAGGCAAAAGTAATTAGTTCAGAAAATTCTTCTCTTGTTGACAATTTTATCTTTGAAAAGGTAGAAAAGTGACCATGAGGATCTGCTATCTTGGACTTAATTCCTACTTACAGGGAGGAAATGGTTGAGGAAGTAAAATTGTCTGAGAATTTAAGAGGCAATGATCATATAATCGTCAAATTTTGGAAAACCTGCAAGGACTCAGACTTTAAGGTTACACTTCAGAAAGGCTGTTTTATATGGACTCAGACTTCAAAGTGGAGAGGGAGAAGGGGTTAAACCCGCGCAATCCGCCAGTAATACAGAAGGAGATGTTGATAGATTAAACAATCTTTTATCCCATGGAATAAAAGATTGTTTAATCTATCAACATCTCTTTCTGTATTATTGGCAGATTGCGCGGGTTTAACCCCTTCTCCCTCTCCACTTTGAAGTCTGAAACACGTGGGGCTGCAGCAGCCGCCATTATCTCATGCTATCTGTGGTGGTTGTGACCTATCACAACCTCAATCGGTGAGTGCATTTACCATATGCTAACCGTGTGTTTAATCTGGTAAAACCCTATCAGCGCTTCTCTTTTCTAGCTTTTATATGGACTCAGAAAGAGGGTAGGAAAGGTCCAAGGCTGGATGATCTAAACAACAGAAATGTCAAGAAGGATGGTAAAATATAATCATGTGTGGGCTCCCTCACTGAACAAGTCTCTGGATGGGTAGAGGGTATCCTTAAACCCTTGATAAGGGATACAACCAGCTACATCCAGGACACTACTGACCTATTAAAAAAAACTATCAACAATAGGTCCTCTACTAGAGGGAACCATCCTTGCCACCATGGATGTCGAATCCTTGTACTTGAATATTCCACACCAGGATGGATTAAATGCTTGCAAAGTTTTCCTGGAAAATACAAGAATTGATGATGATTCTGTGGTGAAACTTACAAAATTCATCCTCACCCATAATTACTTTGCATTTGACAATAATCAATGGCACCACAATATGCAAATCTTCTCATGGCTAAGCTTGAGAGTGACTTTTTATCATCTTGTCCTATCAGGTCTCTGGCCTACTACCATTACATTGATGATATTTTAATCATCTGGACAGAGTCTGAGGAACAGCTGAAGTCCTTCCATGAACACTTTAATCAGTTTCATCCCACCATCAACCTAACACTCAACTACTCCTGCACTGAAATCAACTTTTTGGACACCATCATTAAACTACGGAACAATGAAATAGAGACATCCCTGTATAAGAAGCCAATTGACCGTCCAACATACCTGAAATGGGACAGTTTTCATCCAAAACACATAAAAAACTCTATAGTGTACAGTCAGGCCATCAGGTACAATCGGATATGTTCCAACACTATAGATAGAGACAATCACCTTGAGGGCCTTAGAAAGACCTTTCTAAATCAAGGCTACCACCCAAGAACAATTGAAAACCAGATTGCAAGAGCCACCGGAATATCAAGAAACCATCTCCTACATTATAAAACTAAAGAAGAAAACAACCGGGTACCTTTTGTAATCACCTACAATCCACATCTGGAGGTGTTAAGAGCAGCTGCACGGAAACTACAACCATTACTGCAAAAAGATGCCCGATTAAAATCTATTTTTCCAGACCCCCCACTTCTGTGTTTTAGACAGCCTCCGAATCTAAAAAACATCATTGTCAGAACTTAGCTCTCTGTCCTCTCCAACAACAACAGGAACATTTCCCTGCAACCAGAAAAAATGTAAGACCTGTCCATTTATATTGACAACGGACAAGATAAAAATTCCCAGATCACATCAGGACTACAAGATCCCAGGTACCTTCAGCTACACCACAACTAATGTGGTGTACTTAATTATATGTACCAAATGTCCAACTGGGGGTCTGTATGTAGGGGAGACAGGACAACAGCTCAGGATAAGGATGAATTCTCACCGCCACACAATTAGAGAAAAAAGGATGGATCTACCTGTGGCCAAACATTTTTGTAACCCAGACCACAGCATCATGGACATGAAATTGCTGGTATTGAAGGGGAATTTCAAGTCCCAAAGAGACAGGAGAGTCTGGGAATACAAACTTATGATGACCTTTGACACATTCAGAGCAGGAATGAATGTGTCACACGGATTTATGTCTTTTTACATCAATTAAGAAATGTGCTCCTCAGACCATCCGGGGGCATCACAGCCCTGACCAGACCCCAATGAAAGGACAATAAAACTTTCACACTGCTTATCTATGAACTACAACAATATTTATGGCCACAACAGTTTGCCCCCCTTGCCATAGTGATAGTTCTGCTTCACATAACTTGTTTTTTTTTTTTCACTGCACTATTCTATGTCCTGTTGAGTATAGATATGTGACTCTTCAGATTTTGTGTTATGTTGGCGTCACACAATATGATCTATCGTGCGATCGCACAAGCGATCGTACCCGCCCCCGTCGTTTGTGCGTCACGGGCAATTAGTTGCTCATGGCGCACAAAGTCGTTAAACCCCCGTCACACGTACTTACCTGCTGAGCGACGTCACTGTGGGCGGGCGAACATCCACTTCCTGAAGGGGTCGGACGTTTGGCGTCACAGCGACATCACACAGCCGCCGGCCAATAGAAGTGGAGGGACGGAGATGAGCGGGATGTAAACATCCCGCCCACCTTCTTCCTTCAGCATTGCCGGCGGCCGCTGGTAAGCTGCCGTTCATCGATCCTGGGGTGTCATAAGGAGCGATGTGTGCTGCCTCGGGAACAATGAACAACCAGCGCAAAGAAGAATAAACGATTTTTTAAAAATAAACGATGTGTAAACGATACACGATTTGTAACCGATTTGCGATCGTTCTGAGACGCTCGTAGGTGTCACACGAAACGACGTCGCAAACGATGCCGGATGTGCGTCACGAAAACCGTGACCCCGACGACATATTGCACGATGGATCGTCTCGTGTCACGCCCGCATTATTCCATGCCTGATGAAGAGACCTGAGTAGTCTCGAAGCTTGCTATTATTACCATCTTTTCAGTTAGCCATTAAAAGGTATCAACTACTGAGGACTTCAGTTCTTTTAAACAAACTTTTTTTTATCAAGAAGGATGAGAGATTTTGCTTAATTAAACTGTCACTGCATAATCAGTAGGATAGAATTATATGGTGTGCACTCAGCTATAAATGGATTTGGAGGTGCTAGTGAGTGGACCAAGGTCCAGACTATCTTATACAATATAGACACTGCACTCTCTACTCAAAATGAGGTATATAAAGACCAACAAATTTGTTTTTTCAAAAAAAATTTTTGTATTTTTATTTTTCATTGATTTTTCAATGCTATAGGTAGATGAAAAATAGTAATAATAATACATATGGTGGGACGTTTCGGCCTTAACATCGGCCTTCTTCACGCCATATTACACTCCATAGAAGTGAGGGAACTAGTTTCCAATAGGTGAAAGGAGTGAGTGCAAAAAGGAATAGAGTAGAGGGAACACTCTGGGTATTGTTTTTTCTCTATTGGTCACAGAAAGCAATTCCTGGTGGGAAAAGTATCTCAGGGTGCGTCTGCTCTGGAGAGGTCTAATGGGTATGTCCGCAGAACATTTGGGATTGTGGTCCCTCGTAGTATTGTATATCCTTATTCCAATAGTAATGAGAGTAATGCAGAAACCTGTTCTGGATGTGATATTCTTAGTTACAATGTCACGCTTTTTGTCCTTTTTGGATTCCACTTATAAGGTATAGTTATTTGGATGTCCTGTGGTAATCCTTACAATATGTAGTTCCTTGGAACAGTCTAGATTATTTACCACCACTTGTTGCAGGGAGTAGTTTGCCAACAGAAGCTTGCTATAATCTGTATTGTCCTTACGCAGGAGGTATATATAGGAGAGTGTTAGGTGTCCCTCTTTTGGACGCCGTCTTCCCAGACTGTGGCTGCTGCCAAATATTGCACGATGGATCATCTCGTGTCACGCCCGCATTATTCCATGCCTGATGAAGAGACCTGAGTAGTCTCGAAGCTTGCTATTATTACCATCTTTTCAGTTAGCCATTAAAAGGTATCAACTACTGAGGACTTCAGTTCTTTTAAACAAACTTTTTTTTATCAAGAAGGATGGGAGATTTTGCTTAAACTGTCACTGCATAATCAGTAACAATCCCTAAAAGAAGAAAGAAGTAGAAGTATTTAAAGATTCCAGGATGGATGCACCCAGAACACTTGCTAAAAAGGAAAAAAGAGAAGTATGTAAAATGGAAAGAGGGGGGCATATATAAAGAAGAATAAAATGATGTCTGTAGGGACAGCAGAGCAAGCGTTAGAAGAGCTAATGCCAGTAATGAAATGAGGCTTGCAAGCAAGACTAAAAACAATAAAAAAGGTTTTTGGGGTATGTCAAAGCAAAAGAAAAGTAAAAGATGCTATAAGATTTTTACAGGATAAAAAGCATGAAATGGTCAAAATTTATGCTAAAAAGGCAGAGCTTTTTAAATCCTATGTTCTACCTGTGTTCTCTAAGAAAGTAAATGTAACATCAACTGATCTTCACTGTGCTATTGAAGAAATTAGAGAACCCATACTATCTATGAACATAGAGATGGTGAGGGAATACTTAGCTAATTCAAATGAATTTAAATCTCCTGGTCCAGATGTATTACATCTTATCCAGATGAGTTTACATCCTATCTAAAGAAATAGAGGAGATTGTAGAACCACTAGTGAGAATCTTTGAAAATTTCTGGATGGGATTAACAAGTCTACCGTTAGGTGGATTTATACCAGTCTCGGTGATTGCAGTCAAAGAGTGGTAATAAATGGTTGTACATCGAATTGGAAGAGTATTTCAAGTGGGGTACTACAAGGCTCTGTCTTGGCCCCACTGTTGTTCAACATTTTTATAAAAGATCTAGAATAAGGGAACAGGTAAACTAATTATATTTGCAGACCATGCAAAGCTAGAAGTAATAGGTAACACTAGAGAAGACCGTGAAAGGACTCAGAGGTATCTACATAAGCTGAAGCAAGAGGCAGCGACTAATTGAATAGTATTTAGCAGGGAGTAATGCAAAATTCTTTATTTTGGGAAGAAAAACGAAAATAATATCTACAGAATGGGAGGAAGAGAACTAAGCAACAGCATGTGTGAAAACTAACTGGATATACTAATAGGTCCCAGACAACTCATGAGTCAAGAGAGGGATGCAGCAACAAAAAAGGCAAACACAGTTCTGGGATGTACTAAGAGAACCATAGAGTCTAGATCACATGAAGTAATTATCCTCCTCTACTCCTCTTTGGTCAGGCCTCATCTGGAATACTGTGTCTAGTTCTGGGCACCACATTTTAAAAATGACTTTGAAAACCTGTAGCAAGATCAGAGAAGAGCTGCCAAAATGGTGAGGGGACTACAAACTATGTCCTATGAGGACTCTTAAAGGATCTGGGAATGTTTAGCTCACAAAAGAGAAGGCTAAGGGGCAAAAGTAAAAGAAAGAGGGAAATGTTGAGCTCACCACTCCAAGGGTATAATAACTTCACAGCAGTCACCTGGGAGGGTGCTAAATTCAGCTGTCAGTGCACAGCTCCATCAAGGAAGGCAAATGAATAGCACATTCATCCCAGTAAAATAAAAAACTTTATTCAAAAATCCATGTAAAAGAGGAATCTATAAATTATCAAGAATCTATAAATTATCAAGAATCCCTATGCGTTTCTAGTGCACCATCAGTCGTTAGTCATAGGAGACTTAGCTGTGTGCAAATATCTGAAGGAATGTCACAGTGTAGAGGGATGATCCTTATTTTCATTTGCACATGTAAACATGAGAAGCAATGGAATGAAACTGAAAGGGAGAAGATACAGATTAGATATTAGAAAAACATTTTTGACAGTGAGGGTGATCATGGAGCAGGCTGTCATGAGAGGTGGTGAGTTCTCTTTCAATGGAAGTCTTCAAACTGAGGCTGAAAGACATCTGTGTGAGATGGTTTAGTGAATCCTTCGTTGAGCAGGGGATTGGACACAATGGCTCTGTAGGTCCCTTACAACTGTAACATTCTATGTTTCTATGTATGGTTAAATTTGGGAGGTCACATGCTTTTCTATATGATGTTTTTGTCCTTGATTGAATAATGCATTACTAAAATAAGGCGATCAAAAGCTTATAACAGCTCTACCTGTTCTCAATGGGAACATTCAATAGCAGATATGTATATGTGCGTCAGAGTATCCTGAATGTATTGAAGAATCATGTCTCTGAAAAGACCCTCTGTCTGCTCAAGGACCCCCAAAACTCTAATATTATTCCTGTGAAATTCTTTCAAAGCTGTCAGATGTCAGACTTATTAAAAACATATAAATATTGGGAATGACTTTTCCAAGATGCTTTTTCAATGAAGGCAGTTGGTACTCCACCTTTCTGACCCATTCTTCAACAGCAGTTAGGCAATAACTTTTCTTAGGTCTTGAAGCAAGAGACATACACTTTCAAATCACCCATTCTAATGGATACAAATAGGGAACTATTGTAAATTGCGACAGCTATGAAAACACCCCTTATAGGGGGCTTACCTTCAAGATGTGTTGGTGAACTTACAGCTGCACATGATATAAGTTTGATCAGGCTATATCGCCTTTTCATGTACGTCCATGCTACACTCAGTTCCCTACTACTTCAGTCACCATGTGATGATCAACCACTAGATGTCACTATATGCTACTAGTGGAGGGGTAGTGAAACAAGCTGAAGAACAGAGCCAGGAAGTTACGTATGGTACACAGGGAAGAAAGCAGAGCAGAGGTCAGGGTACGAGCCAGAGATCAGAAGCCAGAAAGCAAAGTAAGGTTCACTGGGTGAAAGCAGAGCCAAGGTCAGGGTATAAGCTGGAGGTCAGAGGCCAGGAAATCACGTAAGGTACACAGGGAGAAAGTGGAGCCAAGGTCAGGGTATGAGTGGGGGGTCAGAAGCCAGGGGAAAATATCAGAGTCAGGGGTACAGACGGAAAAGGTGACAAAAGTACAAGGTAGCAGGAGTAGATCAGAACGAAGCACTTACAGGAGTCAGTGCACTCACTGCAGAGCAGGAATTACAACTGGCGGCATTCCAGCTGAGAACACTACCTAATGAAGCAGAGCAATTACAAGGCACCACAAGGTGCCTAAAAACAGGCTACTCCCAACACCAGAGCATGACCCGAGGCTGGGAACAACCCGTCCACTGGAGCACAATACCAAACAGAGCATCGGATCTGCAGGAGAGCAGAGCACTGCAGATCAGAATCATGACACAGCTTGACCTGCAGCTCAAGCTGGTTGAGTGCAGTAATTTGTTGGAATACAGTCGGTGCATGCCAATGTTGCAGGCACACCAACAAATTTCTCCAACCTTTATATTGTCTCATTGAGTTAATGCAAGACCCATCTTTCCTGCCTTGCTCTGTTTTGTTCTGTAGCGTCATTAAATGTTATAAACACACCAGGTTATTCAGTAGGGGTTGATGGAGGTGCACAAGCCTTTTCGGCGACTGTAGGAGTAAAACAGAAGAATAAATAGGAGCTGCTATCCAAGTGTCTGCTCACATCTTAGATCAGGTTACGCCCTCCACCAGTGAATATTTTAAGAATTATTCTAAGTGAAAATTGCTGAATTGTGCATAATGTAAGAGAGAAATGTAATATTTAATCATGAAATACTGGAGTAATGCAAAAAAGGTACATTTACTGTGCAAATCTATTATATCACTTTATTATAACACTTTTATGCTTAGTCCATACAGGGTCATGGCAACACTAAAATAATGACAAACTAAAAGACATGTTGTCATCAGAATCTCTCTGCGCTGCAGTATCTGGCTTTTGCTCGTAATTTATAAAGCAACCCTATTTCTAAAATGACAGAGGCGATTCAACAGAATGTCCATTACAGCAGCATCGTCTACAATGGCTCAAAGAATGACAAAAATTGTATCAATGCCGAACCAAAATGAAAAAGAGGGTAGTACAGCAAAAGCTACAGAAATGAAACCTCTTTCTATGATGGGTGCATTTACTTAAAATGTATAGCTTTACAATAAAAAAAATTCAAGAAGCCAATAATAAGAAGCTGTTTCCAGTGAAGCATGCAATTGGAGAATGTGAGAATAGCAGATAATCGTTATGACAGTTGCATTTATTTGACCTGAAACTTGTGTTTAATGTTAGCATATCTCCCAGATCAGAATTGAAATGTGTACTCTTCTATCTCCTGTCACGTCTCCTCTGTTTATTTTCAGAAAGAGCTTTTGCCAATTTCTTGAAGCAAATAGCTCATTGTAGTCAATAACAGGGATGAGCAGAGAAGGCACTTTGTGTACTTATATTCTCAGTGCACCTGCTCCGCTTATGCCCTTCTCAACGAGCGCCATTCATACCATTCTACCGAGCACTTGCAGAACTGCCATCTTCTTACTATTTAGATTCTTTCGGAGTCTCGGTTTCCATTACACTCTTGTCATCAGCCCTATCAATTGATTCTGAATGTAATTTGACTGGCAGGTGTAAAATATTGATGTCATTCTGTGCTCGAGTCATTATAAGAAGATGTTAGAATCTCCACTCTTTATCTTCATTTTTAATAGTGCTATAAATATGCACAGTATGGATGAATTTCCTGTTGGAAAGTCTGGCAAAGCAGTATTGCTACGAGCTGCCAATTTCTCTATGAAGAGTGTTAATGAATAAACATGATTGTGTATTTATTTATACTACATAGATGTTTAATATAGTCTAAGGAAGACTACATGTTAATGAAAATCACTTTCATCTTCCATACAAAGTTTTTAATTTCCAATTCTAATATCTTTTTTTTTACATTTGTTTCCAGGCTACGTATGTTATAGACTAATGAAATTCTTCTTGCTTTCCTGAGTATCTTTTAATGAAAACTCATAAAAGCTAATTACATTATACATTGACTTTAACCACATAAGCTTGGTTTTGCCTGCCCAATTTATGCCTTTTTCTCCCCTCATAATTGCCTTAGTTTTGTGATATTATATATGTATGTATATTTCTTGCCTTTTGGGCAAGGTTTATTGATAATCGTGATTTGGAGAGTTCTATATGAAGATAAATATACAAGCTGATATGAAAATGTACAAAAGTTCTCAGCTTTTCAGGCGGAATTAATGTTTCTTTTTAACGAGTTCCAATTAAATTGACCATAATTTGATCTCATAATATGACATATCTGTTTAGGCTACATACATATTTGCATTGGAGGCTGTAAATGGCAATTCCAGCATACAGCGCTATTCTTGAACCTTAAAAAACAATCTATGGAGTTCGCCAGACACCATTGAAATTTATTGTACAATATAGCCGGGGCAAACGCCACTCAGCTCTGCGCATCTCCAATCACGGTATTTAACCCTGTAAATGTATTGGCTATTTATATATGTCTCTTTATTCTCTGCATCCTTGATGTATACGACAGCCTCACTCCATAGATTTTTCCTTTCAGGACGTACCCTACAGACTCATGGAGTTGTCCATATCTCTTCATTGATGGATTTATACAACTCATATGACTCCATATTGACATATCCTATTTTTATACTATAATTTTATTTCTGAGTGTGCACCTTTTTTCTCTACATCCACTTGTTACTCTCTTGATCCTCAATAAAGTATTTACGTTTAATTTACCTTTTGTTACATTAACTCATCTTCTATTTCCCGTTTTTTTCTTATCTGTTACTGACTTGTCCAGTTTGCCACAACTGTCCACATATTAGTATACCTTGGATTTGTCTATTTATTAAGATAGACATGGATATATGTTTCATATAATTTTGGACATCTACCTTTCCTTTGTTTGTTATTTCAGATATACTGTAAATATGTGTGTGTGTGTGTGTATATATTGTAACAATGCTACTCACTCGGCTAAGGGTTGAGGTAAGGACAGGAACGGTTTCATTAGAAAAAGTCCAGCAGGTTTATTTTGAAAGTCCCATAACCTGCTTCAGGGGAAATATAAAGCAAGCCCTTTCGGCCACAAAGGTATAAAACAAAAAACCCCTGATAAGTCCGTGTCCCTGCGGGCATAAACAGTCCTCTTTCACACAGAGCTCCTCTCTGTTAAGGTCCAGCAATCTCCCAAACACAGACACACTATGAGACTCCTGTCTCCTTTTATATCTACAACCACACCCAGAAGTGGAGGTATGTGAGCAGCCAGACCCGCCCATCTCTCCGGCTGCTCATAAACCCGGCCCTGTTATGCCCTAATATTCTCCCAGCACTACATGTACTGGAGC
The DNA here is from genome assembly GCF_048569485.1 of Anomaloglossus baeobatrachus. Classification (NCBI taxonomy): domain Eukaryota; kingdom Metazoa; phylum Chordata; class Amphibia; order Anura; family Aromobatidae; genus Anomaloglossus; species Anomaloglossus baeobatrachus. The sequence goes on from NC_134355.1 coordinate 250,792,456, forward strand.
TTACTCCCGGGCTTACATCACAGAGGATAACCATCTCTGCGACACATACCTCCCATCGACTATAGGACCAGCAACCCTGTTACAATATATATATACATATATATATACTGTATATATATATATATATATATATATACTAGAAGGTGGCCCGATTCTACGCATCGGGTATTCTAGAATTTACGTATTGTGTAGTTCATGTATGATTTTTGTTATATATATATATAGATGTTGTTGTGTGTAGTTACCAAGTGTTTGTGTAGGGCGCTGTACATGTTCTGGGTGTTGTCTGGGTGTGGCGGGGGGTGAGAGCGGTGTTGTTTGTGTGTTGCGTTGGGTGTTGCGTTGTTTGTGGAGCGCTGTGTGTCTGTAGCGTTGTGTGTGTGTTGCGCGGTTTGTGTGGGTGTGGGGTGTGTGTGTGTGTTTTGGGGGGAGGTATGTTTTGTGCAATGTGTGTGTTGTGCGGTATGTGTGTATATTTATGTATGCCGCGGTGTTTGTGTGTTGGGTGTTGTGTGTGTGCGGCGTTGTCTGTGTGTGTGGGTGTCTGTGTATGGCGGTGTTTGTGGTTCCCAGTGTGTGTGTGGTGTGTTGTGTGTGTGTGTTGGGGGGAGGTGTGCACCTCCCATCGAGCTCCATCCCCCATGCTGCGCACCCCCCATCGTGCCAAATCCCCCATGCTGCGCACCCCCCATCGTGCTCCATCCCCCATGCTGCGCACTCCCCATCGTGCTACATCCCCCATGCTGCGCACTCCCCATCGTGCTCCATCCCCCATGCTGCGCACCCCCCATCGTGCTCCATCCCCCATGCTGCGCACCCCCCATCGTGCTCCATCCCCCATGCTGCGCACCCCCCATTGTGCTCCATCCTCCATGCTGCACACCCCCCATCGTGCTCCATCCCCCATGCTGTGCACCCCCCATCGTGCTCCATCCCCCATGCTGTGCACCCCCCATTGTGCTACATCCCCCATGCTGCGCACCCCCCATCGTCCTCCATCCCCTATGCTGCGCACCCCGCATCGTGCTCCATCCCCCATGCTATATAATAGTTCTATTATACTCAGAGAGGAGTATAATAGGAGGACTATAAAAGGAGGAGTAGTCCTGGGGGGAGAGGAGTATAATGCCGGCTCCCCGGGAGCCGGTGTACGCTGGTAACTATGATACACATCGGGTAACTAAGGGACCTTAGTTACCCGATGTGTATAATGGTTACCAGCGTTCACCGGCTCCGTCAAGATCCCAGCATCACAAGGTTATGTGTGGCGCTGCTGGGATCGTGACAGAGCCGGTGTACACTGGTAACTATGATACACATCGGGTAACTAAGGGACCTTAGTTACCCAATGTGTATAATGGTTACCAGCGTTCACCGGCTCCGTCAAGATCCCAGCATCGCAAGGTTATGTCTGGCGCTGCTGGGATCGTGACGGAGCCGGTGTACACTGGTAACTATGATACACATCGGGTAATTAAGGGACCTTAGTTACCCGATGTGTATAATGGTTACCAGCGTTCACCGGCTCCATCACGATCCCAGCAGCGCAAGGTTATGTCTGGCGATGCGTGTGGAGGGCCGGGGCGAGTGGCCAATCCATGCGGAGGGCGGTGCCAGGCCGAGGCGAGCGACCAATCCGTGGGGCGGCGGAGCCAAGGCGAGGCGAGCGGCCAATCCGTGCGGGGGGGCGGGGCCATGGCGAGCCCAGCGGCCAATCAGCTTTGTGTCACCGTAAGGACACAATTTTGGAGCAAGACAGACAGACAGACAGAATAAGGCAATTATATATATATATATATATATATATATATATACAGTGTGTGTGTATATATATATATATATATATATATATTTATATATACACACATACATACATCTGTATAATTTGCCACATTGTATAGTTCCCCACTATATTTACATGTGTTATTTATTCAGCGACACATTGCTGAAGACAATACATCTTCTTCAGGTTCTCTCCCCAGCTGTCACTACCTATCTAACCAAGATGTTTAACCTCTCCCTTTCATCGGGTTTCTTTCTTTCGTCATTTAAACATGTCTCCTCACCATGCTCCGCTCTATTGGCCTCAAGGACACCGCTCTGGCCTGGTTTTCCTCCTACCTCTCCAAGCGTTCCTTCACTGTTTCCTTTGCCGGCTCTTAAGGGTGCTTTACATGCTGCGACATCGCTAACGATATATCGTCAGGGTCACGTCGTTAGTGACGCACATCCGGTGCCGTTAGCGACATCGCAGCGTGTGACACAAATGAGCGACGATCAATGAGCACAAAAACATGAAAAATCGTTGCTCGTTGACACGTCGTTCATTTCCTTAATATCGTTGCTGCTGCAGGTACGATGTTGTTCGTTGTTCCTGCGGCAGCACACATTGCTATGTGTGACACCGCAGGAACGACGAACATCTTCTTACCTGCGTCCACCGGCAATGAGGAAGGAAGGAGGTGGGCGGGATGTTACGTCCGCTCATCTCCGCCCCTCCTCTGCTATTGGACGGCTGCCATGTGACATCGCTGTGACGCCGAACGCACCTCCCCATTGAAGGAGGGATTGTTCGGCGGTCACAGCGACGTCGCTGAACAGGTATGTACATGTGATGCTGCTGTAGCGATACTGTTCGCTATGGCAGCGATCACCACATATCGCACCAAGGACGGGAGCGGGTGCTATCGCTCGCAATTTTGCCTCGTGTAAAGAACCCTTTACTCCGCTCCTCTCCCCCTCACCTTCAGGGCTCCTCAAGGCTCAGTCTTGGGCCTTCTCCACTTCTCTCTATACACTGCCCCTATTGGACAAACCATCAGCAGAGTCTGTTTCCAATACCATTTCTATGCTGATGACACCCAATAATACACATTATCTCCAATCATCACCATTGCTTTGTTACAAAGTACCACGGATTGTCTGTCTGCTGTTTCTCAAAGCATGTCCTCCCTCTATCTGAAACTGAATCTCTCCAAAACTGAGTTTCTTGTGTTTCCTCCCTCTAGTAACCAACCTACACCCGACATTTCAATTACCTTCGATGATTTAATCATTACACCCAAGGGGCACGCTCGCGGTCTTGGGGTCATATTTGACTCACAACTCTTCTTAATTCCCCATATACAATCACTCACTCGCACATGTCACCTGCATCTTAAAAACATCTCCAGAATCCAACCATTTCTCACTTTTGAAACTGTAAAAACCCTTTCTGTCGCTCTTACTCATTCCCGCCTGGATTACTGCAACTCTTTACTGATTGGTCTCCCTCAGACCAAACTTTCTCCTCTCCAATCCATCTTGAATGGAGCAGCCAGGGTCATATTCTTGTCCAGCCGCTTCACTGATGCCTCCACCTTCTGCCAGTCACTACACTGGCTACCCATCAGCTACAGAATACAATACAAACTCATATCCCTCACCCACAAAGCTCTCCACAGCACTGCACCACCATATATTTCATCCCTCATCTCTGTCTATCATCCTACCCGCCCCCTCCGTTCCGCAAATGATCTTAGACTAACATTCTCCATAATACGAACCTCACACCTCCGTCTCCAATACTTTTCTCGTGCCGCGCCAGTTTTCTGGAATGCACTACCCCAAAGAATGCGACTAATATCCAGCCCCCAAGTTTTTAATCGTACATTAAAAACACATCTCTTCAGACAAGCTTATCATCATAACTTACTAACCTAACTCTCCCCCGTCCCACCTTCTAAATGCTATTCATAACCTTCTCTCTCCTATTTCTGTCCTCACATCCTACATACAACTAATAGCACATAAGGGCACCAAAAAGGTTATTGTCTAATGACCAGATCATTCATCTTTAGATGTAACCAATAAACTAGCATAACGATGGCCAGACCAGATACTACAATTGTGCCTCACCTTTTGTGTCCCCCTCTTTCCCCATAGATTGTAAGCTTTTGAGCAGGGCCATCATTCCTACTGTAGCTGCTGAATTATGTGCTGTTTTGTTTTTGTCTATACAAGCCCCCACCTGATTGTAAAGTGCTGCAGAATATGTTGGCGCTATATAAATAAATTTTATTATTATTAATAATAATAATAATAATAATAATAATAATATTATAAGGCTCTGATTAGACAAAACATTGCGTACTCACTTGCTTACAATACGAGAATCCTTCATTTTTCCTTGTGGATATTTTGATATGCAATAAAACCCCCCACTTTATTTGTATCATATTTGTAGTGTGCAGTGATAATGACTTTTTACTACTAAAAGGAACCCATCCTTATTGGCTAGCAGTTCCTCCTCCTCCCCGTAAGTGCACTCCAATTTATCTCTACCTAGAAAATCACTATGTACAGCCATCTGGGTATGCCTACATACCTTTTGGAGTTATGGCCAAAAATCACAACCTTGGTCTTATCCGGCTATATCATGTTTTCCACATGCTTTTGGCAGACTTAATGTAGGTTTTGACAAATAATAAGCTGGGTTTGGAGGTTTTTATTTGTAAGAAAAAGCTTCCATCTTGCCACCCTATCCCACAAGCCATACCTATGAAGAATAGGGAAGACTAGAAGGTGGCCCGATTCTACGCATCGGGTATTCTAGAATTTACGTATTGTGTAGTTCATGTATGATTTATGTTATATATATATATATATATATATATATATAGATGTTGTTGTGTGTAGTTACCAAGTGTTTGTGTAGGGCGCTGTACATGTTCTGGGTGTTGTCTGGGTGTGGCGGGGGTGAGAGCGGTGTTGTTTGTGTGTTGCGTTGGGTGTTGCGTTGTTTGTGGAGCGCTGTGTGTCTGTAGCGTTGTGTGTGTGTTGCGCGGTTTGTGTGGGTGTGGGGTGTGTGTGTGTGTTTTGGGGGGAGGTATGTTTTGTGCAATGTGTGTGTTGTGCGGTATGTGTGTATATTTATGTATGCCGCGGTGTTTGTGTGTTGGGTGTTGTGTGTGTGCGGCGTTGTCTGTGTGTGTGGGTGTCTGTGTATGGCGGTGTTTGTGGTTCCCAGTGTGTGTGTGGTGTGTTGTGTGTGTGTGTTGGGGGGAGGTGTGCACCTCCCATCGAGCTCCATCCCCCATGCTGCGCACCCCCCATCGTGCCCCATCCCCCATGCTGCGCACCCCCCATCGTGCTCCATCCCCATGCTGCCCACCCCCCATCGTGCTCCATCCCCTATGCTGCGCATTCCCTATCGTGCTCCATCCCCGATGCTGCGCACCCCCCATCGTGCGCCATCCCCCATGCTGCGCACTCCCCATCGTGCTCCATCCCCCATGCTGCGCACTCCCCATCGTGCTCCATGCTGCGCACTCCCCATCGTGCTCCATCCCCCATGCTGCGCACTCCCCATTGTGCTCCATCCCCCATGCTGCGAACTCCCCATCGTGCTACATCCCCCATGCTGCGCACCCCCCATCGTGCTCCATCCCCCATGCTGCGCACTCCCCATCGTGCTACATCCCCCATGCTGCGCACTCCCCATCGTGCTCCATCCCCCATGCTGCGCAACCCCATCGTGCTCCATCCCCCATGCTGCGCAACCCCCATCGTGCTCCATCCCCCATGCTGCGCACCCCCCATTGTGCTCCATCCTCCATACTGCGCACCCCCCATCGTGCTCCATCCCCCATGCTGCGCACCCCCCATCGTGCTCCATCCCCCATGCTGCGCACTCCCCATCGTGCTCCATCCCCCATGCTGCGCATCCCCCATCGTGCTCCATCCCCCATGCTGTGCACCCCCCATCGTGCTACATCCCCCATGCTGCGCACCCCCCATCGTGCTCCATCCCCCATGCTGCGCACCCCCCATCGTGCTCCATCCCCCATGCTATAATAGTTCTCCTATTATACTCAGAGAGGAGTATAATAGGAGGACTATAATAGGAGGAGTAGTCCTGGGGGGAGAGGAGTATAATGCCGGCTCCCCGGGAGCCGGTGTACGATGGTAACTATGATACACATCGGGTAACTAAGGGACCTTAGCTACCCGATGTGTATAATGGTTACCAGCGTTCACCGGCTCCGTCAAAATCCCAGCATCGCAAGGTTATGTGTGGCGCTGCTGGGATCGTGACGGAGCCGGTGTACACTGGTAACTATAATACACATCGGGTAACTAAGGGACCTTAGTTACCCGATGTGTATAATGGTTACCAGCGTTCACCGGCTCCGTCAAGATCCCAGCTTCGCAAGGTTATGTCTGGCGCTGCTGGGATCGTGACGGAGCCGGTGTACACTGGTAACTATGATACACATCGGGTAATTAAGGGACCTTAGTTACCCGATGTGTATAATAGTTACCAGCGTTCACCGGCTCCGTCACGATCCCAGCAGCGCAAGGTTATGTCTGGCGATGCGTGCGGAGGGCCGGGGCGAGTGGCCAATCCATGCGGAGGGCGGGGCCAGGCCGAGGCGAGCGACCAATCCGTGGGGGGCGGAGCCGAGGCGAGGCGAGCGGCCAATCCGTGCGGGGGGCGGGGCCATGGCGAGCCCAGCGGCCAATCAGCTTTGTGTCACCGTAAGGACACAATTTTGGAGCAAGACAGACAGACAGACAGACAGACAGAATAAGGCAATTATATATATAGATTCTTGTACACAACCATTACTTGTCAGCATTTCCTGAAGCTCCTTTAATGTTGCTATAGGCCTCTTGGCAGGTTCCCAGATACATTTTCCTCTTAACGTTTCATCAACTCTTGAGGGACTTTCAGCTCTGGGTAATTTCACTGTTAGGCGAAATTTAAGCCATTTGTTAATGACCGTCTTCAGTGTTACATGGTATATCTAATGCCTTGGAAATTGTTTTGTACTATTAACCTGACTGATAACTTGATAATGAGATCCCTTTACTGTGTTGTAAGCTGTTTAGGGACTGTGGCTTTTGCCGTAAAACGCAAGTAAGGAAATGTCAGGAAAATCCTGCTAGAAGAGATAAACTTTATATGAAGTGTATTAGAATTACTGTAAATAATGGGAGCTATGTATTAACTACTTTGTAACATAAGTGTAAATATGATTTAGTGATTCTGAACACAAATCCTAACTAATTCCCCTCAGGGAAAAGAACACCCCACATGTATACACTTATGGTTATGAATAAAAGACTTCTTCTTGAATAAATATCAATGTTTATTAAACAATTACTAAAATAAGGATACAAAGGACAAAATAAAACATGGAGAATATGATGACAACTGCAGGTCAAAAATACAGGAATGGTAATGACATATCATATGTGTACACAATAATGTACAGTTCATGGACTAGAGTATATATACAGCAGCACGTTATAAATACAATGACCATCTAACAAGCAGCATAATAGTTGTTAAAGTGCCTTGTGTGAATTATGCAGTATATTTCACAGAGAAAATAGAAAACATCCGCCAAGAGATGAGCTCCCAGCCACCAAGCCTTGTGATTCCCATCCCTCCCCACATCCCATCCAGCTCACTTTCCACATTTGACCCAGTCACAGAGGAGGAAGTCTCCAGGCTCCTCTCTTCTTCTCGTCCTACCACTTGCCCTACTGATCCCTTTCCCTCACACCTACTCCAGACACTCTCTCCGGTTGTCACTACTCACCTAACTAAAATCTTCAATCTCTCTCTCTCTTCTGGTATCTTCCCCTGTTCCCTCAAACACTCTATCATTACTCCATTATTAAAAAAACCTTCCCTTGATCCGTCCTGCACAAGCAACTACAGACCAGTCTCCAATCTCTCCTTCATCGCTAAACTCTTGGAGCGCCTGGTCTACTCTCGTCTCACCCACTACCTTTCCACTCACTCTCTTCTAGATCCTTTACAGTCTGGCTTCCGCCCTCTACACTCAACAGAAACTGCCCTTGTCAAAGTGACCAATGACCTATTGACAGCAAAACATAACGGTGACCACTCTCTGCTTATTCTTCTTGACCTTTCTGCCGCCTTCGACACTGTTGACCACCATCTCCTTCTCTCTATGCTCCATTCTATCGGCCTAAAGGACACTGTTCTTTCCTTTTTCTCTTCCTATCTTTCTGGCCGCTCATTCAGCGTATCATTTGCTGGCTCCACATCTTCTCCTCTTCAGTCTCACTGTTGGGGTCCCTCAAGGTTCAGTCCTTGGCCCTCTTCTTTTCTCCCTGTACACTGCCCCAATTGGAATGACCATCAGCAGATTTGGCTTTCAGTACCATCTTTATGCTGATGACACACAGCTATACACCTCATCCCCTGAGCTCACCCCCGCTGTACTACAGAACACAAGTGACTGCCTGACTGCAGTTTGCAACATCATGTCTGCTCTCTATCTGAAACTTAACCTTTCCAAAACTGAACTTCTGCTTTTCCCTCCATCTCCCAACCTTCCTAAACCTGACATCTCCCTCTCTGTGTGTGGCACAACGATAAGTCCTAGGCTGCAGGCCCGCTGTCTGGGTGTTATACTTGACACTGATCTCTCCTTCACCTCCCACATACAATCTCTTGCCCGCACCTGCCGCTTGCACCTCAAGAACATCTCTAGAATCCGCCCCTTTCTCACAATGTAAACGACAAAAACCCTCACCGTGGCCCTGATCCACTCTCGCCTTGACTACTGTAACTCTCTATTAATTGGTCTCCCCCTAACTAGACTCTCCCCTCTACAGTCCATCCTTAATGCAGCAGCCAGGGTCACCTATCTGGCTAACCGCTACTCGGATGCCTCTGCTCTTTGCCAGTCATTGCACTGGCTGCCCATATATCACAGGATCCAATTCAAACTGCTTGTTCTCACCCACAAAGCTCTCCACAGTGCGGCACCCCCCTACATCTCCACCCTCCTCTCTGTCTATCATCCCACCCGTTCTCTACGCTCTGCAAATGACTTTCGACTAACATCCACACTAATTCGAATCCAAGACTTCATCCGAGCTGCACCAAACCTCTGGAACGCTCTACCCCAAGAAGTTAGGACAAATCACAACTTACTCAGCTTCAGACGCTCCCTAAAAACGCATCTTTTTAGGGCGGCCTATCACACTCCCTAGCCAAACTAATTTCACCTAATCCCTCTACAACTTCTCAGAACATAACCACACGTCAAACTCCATGGCACCCAAATGCATCTCAAGGCTCTGGCCAACTGGTCCAGGAAGCCATTATCTATCCCCCATGAGATGGCTGGATTGTCATTGTAAATAAGCACTTGTACCTTGCCCCTCCCCCCATCTCATTGTAGATTGTAAGCTCTCACGAGCAGGGTTGCCATTTTTCCCTTTAAATATTGTATCTTCTATAATTGTTACTTGTTTGTATATGTTTATGTATATGATATGTATATGTATATGAGCCTCCTGAATTGTAAAGCGCTGCGGAATATGTTGTCGCTATAGAAATAAAGATTATTATTATTATAAATCAAAATGTAATAACAATCAATACCTGTTAGGACCAGGAGGACGGGTAGGCCCAGGAGGTGGATCCACTGGGCTGAACACCTCACCAAGGGCAAGGTGCCCGGTAGCCGGAGCACTACAGGTAGCAGGACAGTCTGTTCAGAGGAGTGGAGTGAAGAAGTCCCTGGGACCACGGAGTCTCTGAAGGTAGTCCGGGTGACGGAGCTCAGGTTCGGAGGCCGAGATGACGTCAGTCAGAATCCGGAACCAACGGAGCGAGGAGGTGGGTCACCACACGGATCCAGGGATCGGAGATGGTAGGGACTGACGGGATGGCAGGCAGTCACCGTTCGGGGTTCGGGAGTCGTCAGGACCGGTTGGCGAGACAGGAACGACTCTACAAGACAGATAGGTAAGTATGGCACAAGACACAAGGAGACCTGACTCCTAGCTTAGCAAACACGAAGAACAGGCCCCGCCCACTTGGAAAGGATCCTCCTATATACCCTGTACCTGATTCTTCAATATCCTGTTGGAGGACACTGGCACTTTAAGAGAGGGTCAATGACCGCGCGCGCGCCCTAATGCGCATGCGCGAGGCCCGGGTGCCAGAAGCCAGAGCAGGGAGCGGTGCACAGGAGGCAGGAGTGCCGGGCTGGCTCAGCGTTACCGGGCTGCCTGGGGACCGCAGGTGATGGGGCATGAAGGCTGTGGAGCGGGGGATCGGGAAGCCTGGCACGGGGGCGGCGGAGCGTAACCTGAGAGCGGGGAAGCGTGGCAGGGGAGCCGGTGAGCAAGGCAGGGGAGCCGGGGAGTATGGCAGGGGAGCCGGGGAGCATGGCAGAGGAACCGGGGAGCGTGACAATACCATGTCCTGTACATAAATTTATGCATAACATAAAGTAGGTAAATAGTGACTCCCAACTTAACCACAAATACAATAGTGTAGCATATTACAGTAAGTTTAAAGCAAAAAAGCTGAAAGCAAATTAATACTGCATAAATCACTGTTCAGATAGTTATATGGGTTATGTAGAGCATAAGGTAAGTATATGGTATATATGTACTCAAAAACTATAAATACCGCACAGAGGGGTGCATCCATATATACTGCATCCCGTCCTCCCCTGCATCTGGCAGACACTCGCATAGATCAGATCACACACACACACACACACACACACACACATCAGATTCCACATCATTCCTCCCTGTGATCTCCCAGCAGCTGTGCTCCCCTGCGTCTGGCTGACACTCCCACATCACAACACACACTCACACATCACAACACACACTCACACATCACAACACACACACACATCAGAACACACATCCACATCAGAACACACCCTCACACATCAGAACACACCCTCACACATCAGAACACACCCTCACACATCAGAACACACACTCACACATCAGAACACACACTCACACATCAGAACACAGTCACACATCAGAACACACACTCACATATCAGAACGCACACTCACACATCACAACACACACATCACAACACACACATCAGAATACACACTGACACATCAGAACACACATTCACACATCAGAACACACACTCACACATCAGAACGCACACTCACACATCAGAATACACACATCAGAATACACACTCACACATCAGAACACACACTCACATCACAACACACACATCAGAATACACACTGACACATCAGAACACACATTCACACATCAGAACACACACTCACACATCAGAATGCACACTCACACATCAGAACACACACACTCACACATCAGAACACACACTCACACATCAGAACACAGTCACACATCAAAACACACACTCATACATCAGAACACAGTCACACATCAGAACGCACACTCACACATCACAACACACACACACATCAGAACACACATCCACATCAGAACACACCCTCACACATCAGAACACACCCTCACACATCAGAACACACCCTCACACATCAGAACACACACTCACACATCAGAACACACACTCACACATCAGAACACAGTCACACATCAGAACACACACTCACACATCAGAACGCACACTCACACATCACAACACACACATCACAACACACACATCAGAATACACACTGACACATCAGAACACACATTCACACATCAGAACACACACTCACACATCAGAACGCACACTCACACATCAGAATACACACATCAGAATACACACTCACACATCAGAACACACACTCACATCACAACACACACATCAGAATACACACTGACACATCAGAACACACATTCACACATCAGAACACACACTCACACATCAGAATGCACACTCACACATCAGAACACACACACTCACACATCAGAACACACACTCACACATCAGAACACAGTCACACATCAAAACACACACTCATACATCAGAACACAGTCACACATCAGAACGCACACTCACACATCAGAACACACACACATATCAGAACACACACACATCAGAACACACACTCACACATCAGAACATACACTCACACATCAGAATACATACACACACACATCAGAACACACACTCACACATCAGAATACATACACACACATCAGAACACACACACACATCAGAACACACACTCACACATCAGAACGCACAGTCACACATCAGAACACACACTCACACATCAGAACGCACAGTCACACATCAAAACACAGTCACACATCAAAACACACACTCACACATCAGAACACAGTCACACATCAGAACACACACTCACACATCAGAACACACACTCACACATCAGAACGCACACTCACACATCAGAACGCACACTCACACATCAGAACACACACTCACACATCAGAATACATACACACACATCAGAACACAATCACACATCAGAACGCACAGTCACACATCAGAACACACACTCCCACATCAGAACACAGTCACACATCAGAACACACACTCCCACATCAGAACACACATTCACACATCAGAACACAGTCACACATCAGAACAAAATCACACATCAGAACACAGTCACACATCCATCAGAACACACACTCACAAATCAGAATGCACAGTCACACATCAGAGCACACACTCCCACATCAGAACACACACTCACACATCAGAACACACTCACACATCAGAACACACACTCAAACATCAGAACGTACACATCAGAACATAGACACATCAGAATGCACACATCAGAACACACACTCACACATCAGAATGCACACACACCAGAACACACACTCACACATCAGAACACACACTGACAAAATCGCACATACCGGTACAATCACACGTACACTCACAACATCCAGTGATATCATGTGCTTCCGGCCATGTGATCATCCTACAGGTCCTGGAAGCTCATTGCGTGTTGCACAACGTAGCAGGTCCTTACAACACCGAGAAGCAAGCAATATTGCTGGATGTGGTGAGTGTGTGTATGTGATCTGTAGTGTGTGGTTCTCATGTGTGTGTTTAAGTGATCTGATGTTTGTGTTCCTCTGTAGGACCTTGATGCGCTCCCCTGCTTCCGGTTGGTGTCTAGTGAGTATGGTCCCGGGGTCTTCTCTCTTCTTTCTTCTCTCTTTTGGGGGTGTCTGCTGTCTATAATGAAGTGTCCTGCAATATCTTTCACTTTTTTACTACTGCATGGACACTCCATTATTAACCGCGACTAGGTCTTATTTTCAGGAGACGTCTTATATTTAAGCCTCCCTGAAAAATCCTGCTAGGTCTTATTTTCGGGGGAGGTGTTATTTTTGGAGAAACACGGTAATTCATTCATATGACGTGAGGCATGAAACAATGCAGTAACCGAAATGTACATTACCATGAACCTGTGGTGTAACCTAGAGGTTGACCTCTGACACGCGTTTTGCGTACCTTCCTCAGAAAGGGTCCTAGAATCCAGTAATGAGGGTCTGGATATAATTAGTGCCAGGATTTTTTGATAGGGCCAAAGTGAACAGGCCTGCAGGAGATGGATTAAGATACACACAAGTGGGAGAGAGTAGATAAGTAGTCCTTATAGTCCTTATAGCAATGGAATATACTGTACATGAGATAAAAAAGGGGCAGTTAATATCGTGGGAATATATGCATAAATGAAAGCACCCAAGTGGAAAAATAAGGTGCATAAGTGAAAATTAGTTGGAAGAAAGTGTGCTAACTAATATGAATACTTACTTTGAAGTTAAAATTGAATACACATAAACAAGATGTATAAGATTTTTTTAAAACAAGTGTAGTAAACCATAAAAAATAATGATAGTGCAAAAATCAATTATAGTGACATCCAGCATGTGAGAAAAAAATTACAAAAAGGGAATATATAAAAAAATTAAATGTATAAAAAAATTACATAATATATAAATGTAGCGACAATATTACATGGCATGTATGGCCTGAGAATATCCAATCATGATGTTGAAATGAAAGATATACAAGCACGCAAATAAATATTATAGCACAGGACACAATGATTTAAAGAGGCAGAACTACTCAGGTTGTAAAAGTGATAACAAGAGTGGCAAAGGACAATAAATAAACATTATTCACAAAATCCTACACCGCACTTAATAAAGGAAAACATAACATATCTGTATCAAAGGACACCCACACATGTATGATGTACGTATGATGTACATTTTTATTCCAGCAGTCCTTATTCCAAGAGCTTGAATTCATATAAAACCTGGGAAAAAAGTCTGAACACAACAACACAACCACATCCCCAATTATAGCAGGGTGTTCATACTTATGAAACCACATTATTTTTATTTGGTTACACCCCCCCCCCCTAAAATGATTTGGGTTTGTTTCTTAATGGATATCTATACTTTATGGGTGACACTAAGGGGGGAAGGGGGGGGGGGAAATATCTGAAATGATTCTTATTTTTATGATTAGATGACAAAAAAAATCTGACATTTTAGTAGGGGTGTGGAGACTTCCTGTATATCCACTGTAGTTGGAAAATGTTACAATGTTATTTGCAATCTACGGTAATTAATTTGCACATACTAAAGTACCAACCAAAAAAATAAATGTTTAGTGACATATCACTAGTAACCAGCACATATACATAACGAATAAACAGAAAGCAATCAGTGCTCAAAAGTAGTAGGCAGAATAGATGATTTTTACTTTTGCATCATGGATTTAAGTTCAGGCATCGCTTGTTATCTAGTCACATTTGAGCAGTGTCTTTTAGACATTATTGCTGAGAAGTACATTCTCTATTTCTGTAATCATCACAAAAGCTACCGCTGATTCCTAGTACAAACAAGTCGATAAACATTCTATATTTTGTACTATAGTAAGACCTCATAACTGTCATGAGACATTAAACAAATAGACCTCATGGGTTCCATTGGTTTGTGTAACGCTCCAGTCTTCGTTAGACTAAATATCTTGTAGGCAATTTGTATTTTTCAAGGCACGAATATTTGGTACTGTTCTCAATCACTCAACGACAGTGCAGAGAAATTACAGCACTGACAAGAAATGACTGCATGCAGGTGGCTCGACATAAAACAGAATTAGTGCAGAACATAAATGATCGTATTATTTATTATTTTATTCACCCGCCGTCACAGTTTCAATTAGTTTTAAGAGCCTTTTTGGATATAAATGAATATATTGGAATCTGTATTTATCAACTGACATCTAAAATCTCTTCAGATACATTTCACTGGAATAGTCATGCTTACTTTAGATTACAAATGGCCAAGGGCAGAACAGTGTCAAAGAACATAAGTACTGTACATATAAAGAGTTTGTTAGTTATCCTGTCACTTTAGAGCAGGGTGGGCAATTAAAAGGGCCAAATGAGATGCTGTAACTGTCGTGGAGAGCTGGCCCAACCAGACAAACTTAAAGGGGTGGTTCACCCATTTTTTTTTTCCCCAATGATTGTCACTTACCATTGTATGCATCTTCTCCATTGGCTTCTGTTTCCAGTTCTGGCACTGAGCGGCGCTATCCTGCACGCTCAGTGCCTGTCACATGACCCCCTGGAGCTGTGGCCGCCGGCATCCTCTGACGTCCCGGCATTTTCGGGCTCTCAAACTAGACGGGTACGTCAGAGAATGCCGGCGCCACTCACACTGATTGACTGGGCTGTGGGCGGTGACTACCGCACGTCACAGCCCAGCATCAAGGGGAGGAGCCGGAGGACGCCAGTGTGGAGCGGTGAAGGCAGAGCGCGCTCTTACCCTCCGTCAGCTGTGGGAGGTACGGGCTCCAGTGTGGAGTACAGGGGGGGTTTCCTCCACTGAAATCCCCCCTGTCACGCAAGTATGTGATCACACTGTCCACCCGCCCGCTGTGCTCAGCTGTCAGGAGAGCGGGCGGTGTCGGCAGTGTGATCATATACTCCCACCAGCAGCACAGGTGACCGGACACTGCATGGGACCAATCTGCTCCACTCTGTCACCTGCACAACAAGTCCCAGAGTGGAGACAGTTAGTGACATGTAGCATCCGGTCACCTGCACAACAAGTCCCAGAGTGGAGACAGTGACATGCTCTGCTCTGACACATAGTGTGCTGCATGTCACTATCTTTCTCCACTCTGGTACTTGTTGTGCAGGTGACCGGATGCTACATGTCACTAACTGTCTCCACTATGGGTCTTGTTGTGCAGGTGAGAGTGTATACAGTTGGTACTATGCAGCAGAGATCACAGAGTGGGGCAGTTAGTGACATGTATCATCCAGTCACTTGCACAACAAGTCCCAGAGTGGATACAGTGACATGCAGCACACTATGTGTCAGAGCAGAGCATGTCACCAACTTGCTCTGCTCTGTCATCTGCGGTGCTGCATGTCACGTTTTTGCCGCGATTTGGTGCGTTTTTTGCTGCGTTTTTGCTCACTGCGTTTTTAATCAGTGCAAAATGCCATTAAAGATTGTTGATGAAAAAAAAAAAAAAGGTCTGATGTCATTTCCTTATTCAAAATGTTCATTGTATGCAGGAGAGCAGACAGCAGCTGCAGAACTACAAGGCTCAGCATCCTCCATTCACTAGTGTATGCAGGAGAGCAGACAGCAGCTGCAGAACTACAAGGCTCAGCATCCTCCATTCACTAGTGTATGCAGGAGAGCAGACAGCAGCTGCAGAACTACAAGGCTCAGCATCCTCCATTCACTAGTGTATGCAGGAGAGCAGACAGCAGCTGCAGGACTACAAGGCTCAGCATCCTCGATTCACTAGTGTATGCAGGAGAGCAGACAGAAGCTGCAGAACTACAAGGCTCAGCATCCTCCATCCAGGACTGTATGCAGTTTTTTACCCAAAAAAAAAAAAAAATGACATGGGCTTCGCCATATTTTTGTATGCTAGCCGGGTACAGCAGGCAGGTATGGGCTGCCCCCAACCCCCAGCTGCCTATTTGTACCCGGCTGGGAACCAAAAATATAGAGAAGCCTTTTTTTTTTTTAATTATTTCATGAATTTCATGAATTAATTTAGAAAAAAAATGACGTGAGCTTCGCCTAATTTTGGTGTCCAGCCGGGTACAACTAGGCAGCTGGGGATTGGAATCCACAGTGAAGGGTGCCCAAGCTTTCTGGGCACCCCCACTGCGAATTGCAGTCCGCAGCCACTCCAGAAAATGGCGCTTTCATAGAAGCGCCATCTTCTGGCGCTGTATCCAACTCTTCCAGCTGCCCTGATGCCGGGTGGCTAGCTGGGTAATAATGGAGTTAGGGCTAGCTGTATATTATCAGCTAGCCCTAAGCCCGAAATTCATGGTGTCACGCCAATATTAGACATGGCCACCATGAATTTCTAGTAATGATAAAAAAAAAACACAACACACAGAAAAATATTTTTATTAGAAATAAAACACAACACAATTAGTGACTCCATCTTTATTGAAATAAACCCCCCTCCGCAGTAATCCTGGGTTAGGGTCCCGCGCCGTCCAATCAGGATCCAATATCATCTGATCGGTTTGCTGGAAGGCAAAGCGATCAGATGATGTGTCAGGTTAAAGGATGTGAATCACATGACACAGCAGCTGATTATACAATCAGCTGATGCATCAGTAGAAAAAAAATAAAATAAATAAATACATACTCGCTTATGTGCTGATTACCGGCAGCTCCTGCAGCGGAGTCTGATCCTGGCCCATCACTGCAGGAGCTGCCGGTAATCAGCTGATGAAGTCCCCTGACGGCAGGATCAGCTGATAGCCGGCCGGGCGCGAAAAAGCCGGCGACACCGCGAGAATCGATCAGCTGATGCGTCAGGTGACTGCATCAGGTGATCCCCCGCCAGGTCCTGCAAGCTTCGTACGTGCCCCGGGGAGACTGCACACAGCCGAAGCAGCGGTACCGAGACAGGGGCTGGAAGCAGGCATGGCACCGGGACCCTGCAGACAGGTGAGTATGACATATACACACACATACACACTCACACACACACACTGTATATACGCACACACACTGTATATAAACACACACACACTGTATATACGCGCACACATACACATACACTGTATATACGCGCACACACACACTTTCTTCCCCTGGCTGTATAGAGCTGCTGCTGTCTCTGTGTGATTGCTCTCAGTGCATCCACTGGGAAGAGGCAGGGAGGAGGGTTTGGTCGGAGAGCAGAGTGGGTGTATTAGACACAATGGGTGTGTTAGATAAGCTAGACACTGCCCTAGAGCCACAAAGAATTCTGGGACTTGTAGGAACTGAACACAGGAAGTCAGAGGAGAGATTAACCCCATCAGAGCTGGAGCCAGCAATGAGCATGTGCTGCTGGTGCACAATAAAAGGTAATTTTGCTGAAAAAACACAATAGATGTGTTGAGGGTCACATATTAGCAAGATTTATCAGAAAAAAAAAAAATCAGTTTTGGTAACTGGACAACTTCTTTAATTCTGCCCATTATTGCTATTGCAGTGTGTGTGTGTGTGTGTGTGTGTGTGATTATATATATATATATATATATATATATACACACTGCTCCGCACACACTGCTCCAAACACTGCTCATGCGTACGCACACAGACTGCTGCGCACACACACAGACTGCTCCGCACACACATACACACTGCTCCACACATACTGGTCTGCACACACACAGAGTGATCTGTACACACTACTCCGCGCACACACACACTCCTCCACACATACTGCTCCACACACACACACACTGCTCTACACACACACACTGCTCTACACGCACACACACACACACACACACACACACACACTGCTCCACACATACTGCTCCGCACACACACACACTGCTCCGCACACACTACTCCGCACACACTACTCCGCACACACACACTGCTCCGCACACACTGCTCCGCACACACACACACTGCTCCGCACACACTACTCCGCACACACATACACACTGCTCCAAAGATACTGTTCTGCACACACTCAGACTGATCTGTACACATTACTCCGCGCACACACACACACACACACACACTGCTCCACACATACTGTTCCACACATACTGCTCCGCACACACAGACTGCTCCGCACACACACACTCAGACTGATCTGTACACACTACTCCGCGCACACACACACTCCTCCACACATACTGCTTCACACATACTGCTCCACACACACACACACACTGCTCTACACACACACACTGCTCTACACACACACACACTGCTCTACACACACACACACTGCTCTACACACACACACATACACACTGCTCTGAACACACACTGCGCTCTGCTCATCCTCCCCCCCCGTGCGATAACATACTCACCCGACATGACTCCTCCTCTCCCTCTTCTGGTGCTAGCCCAACACACAGCTGCAGGATGGGTAAGTAAGCCCTCCTCATGTTGGGTTGTGACGTGCAGTCACCGCCCACAGCCCAGTAACTTAGGATCAGAGGCAGCTGCTGATGTAACGTCAACTTTCAGAGCCCGGAAGTTGATGTGACATCAGCGGATGCCAGTGGCCACAGCACCCAGGGGTCATGTGATCGCAACTGAGCGAGGAGGATAGCGCCGCTCAGTGTCTGAACTGAAAATAGAAGGCAATTAGGAAGACAACTGAAATAGTAAGTTACACTGATAGTGAAAATAAAAAAAATGGGTGAACCACTCCTTTAACATTGAGCAGAATTAAGTCTGTTGACTCACTGCTACTGTTAATACACGTTATGATATTGAAACATATTCTATATAATATCATATAATAATCAGTAACAGCGAATCAAAACTTTATAATTTATTGCTTTTTAGAAAGTTTAGAACTGCTACTATTATGCAGCATTTGTACAAACAATCTGAAAAAAAGTGAATTTAGAAGTGCAACAAGACCAAAAACAAAAAAAATAACTCCTAAAATTTAGAATTTATTAAGATTAAATATTAAAAATGAGAAATAGTCCCATACAAATAACACTCATTAGAAACAACAATGTGCTAATGTAAATATATAGGGTAAGGGAGACTGACCCAAGTAGGCCCTACTCTTACCACTGCCTTGCCGCGGAGGTTGGCACCCTAGTCCTGCGCAAATGGCACCCCCAATCACCGACGACGGACCCTCAGAACCCTACAGAGCACTAAATAAATTAGAAAAGGGACAACAAGCACTACAATTACCACATATTAGAAAACCAGGTATGATGCACCTAACAGGGGAAAAGTAAATATCGTAAATAACCGAAAAACAAACTCACCCAGACAAATTATGATCTGGGACGTGTAATTCAAAAAAATAAACCACTCTAAATAGAGTGGTCAAACAGTCACCTGATGTGTTTCCCCTCAAAATAGAGGTTCTTCAGGAGTGGATTAACAAAGCTGATTTCGGTATAGCCCACTACAGTGACTAGAATACCACATAACATAAGGTGCTAGTGTCTAAAGTGCAATAACAAACAATGTGCATATCTAAAATCCACAAAGACATATACACAGACAATAGTCAATAAAGGTCTAATGGCCTATACATAATAGAAATTGTCTGGTGATTATTAATATCAAAAGCATTCAGCTATCAAGATCAATCCAGTGTCAGATACAAATAGTTAAAGACCATGACAGATACCAAAAAATACCATCACCTGCTACTATTATGCAGCATTTGTACCTTTACTAATAGCTTCCAACACAATATGATGTCCTCATAAAGTCCCCATGAACAGTATGATGTACCCACAAAGCTCCCCACACAGTATGATTTCCCCACAAAGCACCCCATGCAGAGTGATGTCCCCACAAATCCTCACTTCATAATATTTTGTCCCCACACAGCTTCCATGCAGAGTAATGTCTCCACACAGCCCCCATGCAGAATGATATCCCCACACAGCCCCCATGTAGAATGATGTCCCCACGCAGCCCCATGCAGAATGATGTTTGCACACAGGCCCCATGGAGAATGATGTCCCCATATAGCACCCATTGAGACTTATGGCCCTACACAGCCCCCATAGATAATGATGTCACTACAGAGCAGGGCCGCCATCAAGGCATTATTACTCCTACTGTTGTATGAAGCCCAGTGAAGAGGGGGGCCCAGGGCCCCATGACAATACTTTACACTTTATTAAGCCCTGGGCCAAATTCCTACCACTACACCCCACTCCTCTCCAAGGGCCCCACTCCCTCCCCCCTTCACGGGGCTCCACTCTAGTCCCTACTGCAACTGCACAAAGCAGAGTGGGCCAGCCAAATCTATCTTCAGTGACATCAGACGCTGCTGGTCCACCCTCTATTTCTCATGATCTTTGAACTGCACATGCGCTAAATAGGCTGCCATGCACAGTACAAACCAGAAGTCACCGCAGAGCATGCCAGGATTTCAGTGTCAGAGCCACCCATGGCTGGTAATTATGCTCTGTATGTGTCTATCTTTCGGCTCCTCTTCCCGGCTCATACACAGCACCATACTGTGTATATATAGGTCCATCCAATATCTTGTACTATAGTGTATTATAAACTATATGTATATAGTGTGGATATGTGTACAGTGCAGTGTATATGTGGCGCCCTGGACAAGCCAGGTCGTCACAGAACAACACCAACACACCCCACACTCCCGGTCAGGCACACCTAAGTCAGACAAAAACCCTTGTTGCCTCCCTCCAGGGGCTGATGTTCACACCAGGGGGTGGGCCAGGCGGCTGGTCCCGCCCACCGAGGAGTACACAGTCCTGGAGGCGGGAAAAGCCGATCAGAGAGTTTAGAAAAGTGTTTTGGAAGTGAAAGTGGAAGGAGGGAAGTAGCAGTTGAGTAGCCTGAAGTTGGTCCGGGTGTGTGGCCCGGACGGATCAGCAAGGTTGGCAGACGGTGGTGATCGTCTGCAGGAGAGGCCTATTGGAGCTAGCTGTAAGGACCGTGGATGGGCGGTGGCCCGGCGGTACCGGACCGGCGAGCAAAGAGAAGCCAGCACCATCCGGCAGGGGCTTACGGACCCCGACAAGGCTAGGAGTCGCCGTGAATTTGTCAAATCCATTAGTTAAGAGGGAAACACAGTCACCGCCAAGGCTAAAGTTCCCAGGGCCAGAGCCTGCGGGCAAAAAGGGCTCCTTCAGCAACCTCCAAGCTGGGGAGCAGGTTACCGGTGGGAACCCATTGGAACCGTTACACTACACAGGTGCAGGGTAAAGCAGTCACCATCAACCTGCCTGGAGGAGAAACACCGCAGCCGTCTGTGGGACCCGTCCATCCAGCCGTCTGTTTTACCGGAGACTTTGTGTACATCATTGGCTGAGTGAGTACCACCGTGCGGTGCGGCACAGCGCTGCCCCTGCGACCCTGCACCTCACCAGGCCCCGTAACCCGCCTGCCATCCATCCCTACCCCATCACCGGGCCCCGGGACAACCAACCCCCTCTACCCACGGAGGGGAGAACTAACATCCAGGCTGCTCCCTGTCACCGCTCCCGGGATCCCCGTCCAGAGCAGCGGTGGTGTCACCAATCTCACCACAACCGTGGGTGGCGTCACGGACAATCTCAAATCCCCACAATCAATCCCCACCCTTTTCACTCACGGGCGAGGAATGCCGCTCGAGTCCCCGGGATCCGGCCCACCGCTCGAGCCACCACCGAGCAGCAGCCGCAGCAGCAGCGGCTGGACACGAGCAGTGGGAGAGCGCAGCGTCCCCTCCTCCGCCAGCGACAACTTGGCGTCATGAACAGGATCTTACCGCTCTGCCGTCTGGTAGAGGTGCGCCTTGTGACCGCCGGAGGTGTCTGGCCGAAAAATTTGAGAAGCCGTCATCTTGGGCGCGAAAAATTCCCGCTTGAGCGTCTCCTCGAGCAGTGGAGGCGCGAGGCCAAAACCCTGCCCCTGTAGAGGAGGAGCCGGAAAGAGACTAAGGGGGACGGAAACAAGATGTCTGCGCCCGACGAAGCCGCTGTAGGAGCGGCGGTCGCAGCCGCGGGGGCACCCGTAGATGGGAATGGGCCCGCCCAGGTCCCGGCCGCGCTCGCGGGGGGCGCCGCGGCCCCAGCTCTCGCTCAGGTGATGCCGTTCTCCTTGCCCTATGTGCCCGGAGCTGCCTGGTTGCCGCAGTACGATGGGAAACCTGATGCCTTGCAGGTTTTTGCGGAAGAAGCTTAGTCCGCTGCTGGAACTGTACCCCCTGACTGATAAGCAATGTGCAGCGCTAGTGCTAGGGTAGCTAACCGGCGCGGCTGAGCAGGAGGCGGAGACCTGGGCCGAGGGGGACCGGTCCTCTGTAGCCACCATCTTTGAGAAGCTGCAGACTGCCTTTGAGACCCGTACCGAGGCAGAGTTGCGGATGCAGTTCTATCAATGCCGGCAACGGCCCGCAGATAGCATTCGGGACTATGCCTTGAGCCTGCAAACCGCACTCCGCACATTGAAGCGGATGGACACCATCAACAGTGCGGACAGTAACAAAATGTTAAGTGAGCAGTTTGTGCAGGGGATGAGGTCCTCAGAGGACCGCAAACAACTTCGGCTGTGGTCCCTAGAACACCCTAATGTGGACTTTGCCATGTTAAAGGAACGGGCCATCAAAGCACTGCAACCCCCCGCATCTGAAGCCCCTGAGCTAGCCCCATGGCTCCAGCACCTGCAGCCCCAAGCGGAACGATGGAAGAACTCACTGCTCAGATTCGCCGCATGGATGGCGACCTCGCTAAGATCCTCGCCGCACTCCAGCCTCCGACCAGATCCCAGGCCCCGGTGAAGATGCAGCTCGCCGACAGCCCTGAGGACGTCCCCTGGATGCAGCGGAGGAGGGCCAATGACTCACGGTATGGACCCCCAATCTGTTTCAGGTGCAGCAAACTCGGCCACTACTCCCGACGGTGTCCGTTAAATGAGCAACCCCTGGGGCCACGGGCCAATCCTCAGGAGTAGAACCCCATGGCCCCCCAGACTGGCGGGACCGGTATATCGGAGCCCGGCCCATCATCCCCATAGCCGTGGATGGCATACCGGTGATGGCTCTCCTGGACACTGGATCACAGGTAACCACTATACCATACACACTGTATCAACGGTATTGGGGAAAAGACGAACTGGCTCCCCCAGACGCCAGTATGACACTGATTGCTGCTAATGGACTCCCATTGACCCAAGTGGGGTACAAACAAATGGCCATGACTGTGGGACGAGCTGAACTGCAACACCAGGGTATGATTGTGATAATGAATGAATCCATTGATCATAACCCGAAGGTAGTGCTAGGGACTAACGTGATGGAGCACTGTATGAGTGATGTGCTGACCCTACTGCAACAGCTGGCCGCCACGGCGGTTGTGAGCCAACAGAGAGCGGTGCAGCGTGAGATCCGAGCCCTGATGTACCGCCAACATGTGAACTCGACAGGAGGCGAGATTGGTGGGGTGAGAGTGATGGATGTTGCCCCTTTGATTGTACCTCTTAGGAGTGAGATGATGATTTGGTGTAGGGCAGCGGTAGGGCCCCAGGGGCGTGACTACCCCGCCATGATAGAGCCCATGCCCTCTGAACACTGGCCCACAGTAATGGCCGCCCGAGGGGTGGTAGACGTAAAGAAGGGGAGAGTGCCCGTGAGGGTGCTGAACTGCGGGGAGGAAGAAGTCAGGCTTCCCCGGTACGCTACCCTTGCCAAGTTGCTCATTCTGGATCCCCACACCATCCGCGAGGCCGTTCCCCCAACCTCACCACCTACTGCCAGCACTCACCCATCCCAAGGGGAGTTAGACGAGTGGTGCCGACAGCTACACGTAGGCACTGACGATACCCCTACACATCACAAACAAGGGGTATACCGGGTGGTACAGGAGTATGAGCGAGTTTTTAGCAAACATCCCCTAGACTTTGGGCAGATTAAAGGGGTCCAACACCATATCCCCACCGGTGAGCACCCCCCTATCAAAGAAAGGTACAGGCCCATTCCCCCTGCACACTACCAATGTGCCAAGGACATGTTGAGGAACATGAAGGAGGCAGGGGTTATTAGGGACAGCTGTAGTCCCTGGGCCGCCCCGTTGGTACTGGTTAAGAAGAAGGATGGCACCATGCGTATGTGTGTGGATTACCGAAAAATTAACCAGATAACGCATAAGGACGCCTACCCTCTGCCCCGCATTGAGGAATCCCTGGCTTCGCTGAGAACCGCTAACTACTTTTCCACCCTTGATCTCACCAGTGGGTACTGGCAGGTGCCTGTGGCGCCAGAAGACCGAGAGAAGACTGCATTTGCCACCCCTATGGGACTCTGCGAGTTTAATAGCATGCCGTTCGGGTTGTGCAATGCCCCTGGAACCTTCCAACGGCTGATGGAATGCTGTCTGGGGCATCTAAACTTTGAGGCCGTCCTGCTGTACTTGGATGATGTAATCGTGTACTCCCAAACATATGAAGCCCACCTGGAGCACCTAGCCGAGGTGTTCGCGTCCCTTGCTAAATATGGGATGAAGTTGAAGCCCTCAAAGTGTCATCTGCTGAAACCCAGAGTGCAGTACCTAGGGCATGTGGTTGGTGCAGAAGGTGTCGCCCCTGACCCCGAGAAAATCACCGCCATCCAGGACTGGCCGAGGCCGACCACGGTGAGGGAGGTGAGGCAGTTCTTGGGCCTGGTGGGGTATTACCGCCGCTTCATCAAGGGGTACACGAAAATGGCTGCCCCCATGCAAGATCTCCTCGTGGGACAGACCAAAGGCGGTAGACCCCTAGGAGCCCCACTGGTGTGGGAAGAAAGGCATGAGGAATCCTTCCGCCAGCTGACAGCGGCCCTGACCGGAGAAGAAATCCTAGCGTACCCGGATTACAGCCACCCCTTCATCCTCTACACCGATGCCTGCAATGTAGGCTTGGGGGCAGTCCTATCCCAGGTCCAAGACGGAAAGGAAAAAGTGATTGCTTATGCTAGCCGAAAGCTCCGACCGACTGAGAGGAACCCTGAGAACTACAGCTCTTTCAAGCTTGAGCTCCTGGCCCTGGTGTGGGCTATCACCGAGCGGTTCCGCCATTACCTGGCAGCAGCTAAGTTCACCGCTTTCACGGATAATAACCCGCTGACCCACCTGGACACAGCCAAGCTGGGCGCGTTGGAACAGCAGTGGGTGGCCAGGCTAGCCAACTACGATTTCACCATCAAGTACAGGGCCGGCCGTGCCAACGTTAATGCCGATGCACTCTCTCGGATGCCCCACCGGTTGGAAGAAGGGCCCGAGGATGACGACCTCGAAGAGATTGAGTTGCCAGCATTTCATCGGCCGCCAACTGAGAAGGTGCATGTCTATCAACAACGGGTAAACCTGGACCCGCTGCCCAGTCAGGAGTGGCAAGAAGCTCAGGACCAGGCACCCGCTGTCCTCCTAGTCAAGATCCTGGTGGAACAAGGCGCTGCTGGGATAGACCCTGCCTCCCCAGCCGAAGCCCAACGCCTGTGGCGAAAACGGACCCGGCTGTATCTACACCAGGGGAAGTTGTACCGTGAGCTGATTAACTCAAAGACCCATGAGAAGATTCGCCAGTTGGTGATTCCCCAAGCTAATGTGCCCACCGTCCTGCAAGCATACCATGATGGTGCTGGACACTTCGGATGGAAGAAACTAGAGATGCTGTTGAGGGAGCGGTTCTATTGGAGTGGAATGCGGGAATCTGTAGAGGCCTGGTGCCGAGAATGTGGCCCTTGCACGCTGAGAAGGAAAGACGAGGCCAGCCAGAAGGCGCCCCTATACCCGATTGTTACACATCAACCGCTGGAGCTGGTTGCCCTGGACCATGTAAAGCTCACCCCCAGCCGAAGTGGGTACACCTACGCTCTAACCATTGTGGACCACTATTCGAGGTTCATGGTGGTTGTCCCAGTCAAGGACCTAACCGGCCGTACCGCCGCTGGAGCGTTCCAGGCTTATTTCTGCCGACCACATGGATACCCTGAGAAGGTGCTTACTGACCAAGGCCCGGCCTTTGAAGCGGAGGTATTCCAAGAATTTTGTCAGTTGTGCATCTGCAAGAAAATCCGGACCACGCCTTACCATGCCCAAACCAACGGCATGTGTGAAAAGATGAACCACCTGGTCCTGGGCCTCCTTAAGATGTTGCCGCTAGAAGAGCGGAACCTGTGGCCGGAAAAGCTAACTGACCTGGTTGATATGTACAACAATATCCCTTCCAGCTCAACAAAATGCACCCCAGCATACCTGATGAGGGCTCGCCCCGGCCGGCTACCGGTGGATCTGGACATGGGGTTGGAAGCCCCGGAAGCACTCCCTTCGACAGCTGAATGGGACACTCAGCGGAGGGTGCAGTACCGACAAATCCAGGAGTACGTTGAAAAGAACTTGAGTCGGAGTTGGGAACAGCAGGAGCAGGGCTTCAATCAGAAGGCGTCTGCTGGTCCTTTCCAGCCTGGAGATGTAGTGCTGAAGCGAAAAAGGAGGACCCACAAGCTGGATGATCAGTGGGAGCAAACCCCATATGTCATACAGCCCACAGGATGGGAGAATGAGAAGGCTTACCAGATCAGTCGTGACCAGGGGGATCTCTGGCCACGGTTTCCCGGGACCATCTAAAGAGGTGCCCACTAGCATTGAGGGTGGCAGCTGAAGCTCCGTTTCCCAGACCGGCGGAGAAGGCAAAAGAGGTAATCCACACTATGATGGGTGATTTTCCAGCAGACTGGCCTACACAGAACGGCGCGGTGATTCTTCCGGTGATACTGTTCCCACAACCCGTGGATGAGGAAGTGATGGAAGTAGTCAACCATGAGCCAATGCCCAGGGATGAACCTGTACTCAGCTCCTCTATGCCTCCGCCTGCCCCACACGATAGCAGGGAGGAGGAACTGATGGTTCCCTCTGCCACACTGCCTGTCATCACTGACACCGGGCCCCGAAGGTCCACTCGTCCCAACCTAGGTAGACCCCCACTTAGGTACAGGGAAACTACTCTTTGGGGGGGGGAATTTGTGTGTGTTGAAAGTACCGTTTGAAAGTGTTAACCGATGATAAGAAGAGTGATCAACCGAAGTTTACCTGATTGAAACCTGATTGAACCGGTCGTTGCCGGCAACTGTTGTCCCCGTGGGGACTGTTTGCAATCAATGCGTAGAAACTGCTACAGACAAGCCCGAGAACTGGCAGGGCAACCACGAACTTGTGGTCTGTAAATAAAAATGTTGTTTTATGGCTTTACCGTTACCGCCTCCGGAGAGGCTGATTTGGAGGATGGGCCTGGAGGGAAGTGATGGCCCAGGCCCACCACTACCGCAACCGGTGGCGATCCTCCAGGCATTTCAGGGGCTCCCCATGGACGTGGGTCCCCTGCAAAGGACAGAACCCGCTCGGGTAGCTTGTTCTGGACTGGGGTCAAGGGGTGCTGCCCATTTGCTTAGGGGCAGCATCAGGGCCAGGTTGCTTGGGTGGGAGAGAGCGGAAGCTGAAACCGTTTAGTAACGTTAAGAATATGCCTCCCGATGTGGGAAGAAGTTAATATACTTGTAACCTGTTTTACCGTTTATCTTTTCAGTTGTGAAAATAAAACCGGTGATGGACGGGCAGCCCGCGGACGGTCTGCATTTTACTAAGGGGGAATGTGGCGCCCTGGACAAGCCAGGTCGTCACAGAACAACACCAACACACCCCACACTCCCGGTCAGGCACACCTAAGTCAGACAAAAACCCTTGTTGCCTCCCTCCAGGGGCTGATGTTCACACCAGGGGGTGGGCCAGGTGGTTGGTCCCGCCCACCGAGGAGTACACAGTCCTGGAGGCAGGAAAAGCCAATTAGAGAGTTTAGAGAAGTGTTTTGGAAGTGAAAGTGGAAGGAGCGAAGTAGCAGTTGAGTAGCCTGAAGTTGGTCCGGGTGTGTGGCCCGGATGGATCAGCAAGGTTGGCAGACGGTGGTGACTGTCTGCAGGAGAGGCCTATTGGAGCTAGCCGTAAGGACCGTGGATGGGCGGTGGCCCAGCGGTACCGGACCGGCGAGCAAAGAGAAGCCAGCACCATCCGGCAGGGGCTTACGGACCCCGGCAAGGCTAGGAGTCACCGTGAATTTGTCAAATCCGTTAGCGAAGGGAACCTCCTGGGTTTCCCAGCAGCCAAGCCCCGACAGAAGGCAACAGTCCAACCGAGAGAGGGAAACACAGTCACCGCCAAGGCTAAAGTTCCTAGGGCCAGAGCCTGCGGGCAAAAAGGGCTCCTTCAGCAACCTCCAAGCTGGGGAGCGGGTTACCGGTGGGAACCCATTGGAACCGTTACACTACACAAGTGCAGGAAAAGGCAGTCACCATCAACCTGCCGGGAGGAGAAACACCGCAGCCGTCTGTGGGACCCGTCCATCCAGCCGTCTGTTTTACCGGAGACTTTGTGTACATCATTGGCTGAGTGAGTACCACCGTGCGGTGCGGCACAGCGCTGCCCCCGCAACCCTGCACCTCACCAGGCCCCGTAACCCGCCTGCCATCCATCCCTACCCCATCACCGGGCCCCGGGACAACCAACCCCCCTACCCACGGAGGGGAGAACTAACACCCAGGCTGCTCCCTGTCACCGCTCCCGGGATCCCCGTTCAGAGCAGCGGTGGTGTCACCAATCTCACCACAACCGTGGGTGGCGTCACGGACAATCTCAAATCCCCACAATCAATCCTCACCCTTTTCACTCACGGGCGAGGAACGCCGCTCGAGTCCCCGGGATCCGGCCCACCGCTCGAACCACCACCGAGCAGCAGCCGCAGCGGCAGCGGCCGGACCCGAGCAGTGGGAGAGCGCAGCGTCCCCTCCTCCGCCCGCGACATATACACTATATACAACCCGCAGCCTCTACTGTATATACAGTCTGCAGCCTTTATTCTATATACAGACTGCAGCCTCTATTGTGTATACATCCTGCAGCAGCCTCTATTCTATATACAGCCCACAGCAGCCGCTATTTTATGTACATCCTGCCATAGCCTCTATTCTATATACAGTGTTGTGATCCAGTAACTGTGGAAGATTACAGAAAAAATGCCATTAGTAGAAAAACACCAAGAAAAACAAGAGTAGTTTGAATCTGAGCTGACCGCAATCCTCTAACTATCAGACCACACTAGAAGTAGCCGTGGACCATTCTTAAACACCTAGACACCACGTCACAGCCGGAGACATCAGCTACACCTCACAGATAGAAATGAGGAAATCTTATTTGCCTCAGAAAAGTTCCCAAAGGAATAGCCAGCCCCCGACATATAAAGATTATGGTGATGTAGTAAAACACGATACACAAATAGGAAAAATAGATTTAGCAAAGGCGAAGCCCGACTACCTAGATACAAAGGAAAGAAAAGGAACCTGATTGCGGTCAGAACAACACCCTGCAGAAAAATACCAATCTCCTGATAGTAAAAATGGCCCTGGAGGTCGAACGACTTCACCCCCACTATAATAGGTAGTGTTGTAAATAATGGGAGAACAAAATACCAAAAAGAACCCAAAAATAGAAAAGTGCAAATAATCAAGTTCAACAGGGAGAATCTCCCTTTTCTTGCAGAAGAGCTAGCAAAGGGGAAACCCCCATGCTCACCAAACTAGAAAACAAATCTTCACCTGCAAGAAAACAGATTCCAAACAAAAAGAAAAACAAACACCCTAAGGTGGAAACCAGAAAGCAAAGCAAAAGCTTGCAAACTTATCTGCAGAGGTCTTGCACAGGAAAACAGGGAAGGACAAAACTGGCACCACCAAGGCAAAAAGTGCTTTCCTATATATTTCCTATACACCAGGCTTGTCTGCAATAGGAATTCCTTAATTTCCAATTAATTCCGACACCTGTCTGAGTCACAGGCTCAGACTCAGCTTCATTACCATTCCTGGCCACCAGAGGGAGCACCAAAACAGCACCCACACAGATGACATTCACAACAATACAGACTGCAATAGCCTCTATTATATATACAGCCTGCAGCAGACTCTACTCTATATACAGCCAGCATCAGTCTTTACTCTATATACAACCAGCAGCAGCCTCTTATCTGTATACAGCCTACAGCAGCCTTTATTCTGTATGCAGCCAGCAGCAGCTTCTATTCTGTATACACCCAGCAGCAGTCTCTATTCTGTATACAGCGTACAGCAGCCTTTATTGTGTATACAGCCCGCACCAGCCTCTATTGTGTATACAGCTCACAGCAATTTCTATTGTGTATATAGCCCACAGCAGTCTCTATTGTGTATACAGCCAGCAGCAGTCACTATTTTGTATACAATCCGCAGCAGTCTTTATTGTGTATACAACCCACAGCAGTCTCTTATTATGTATACAGCTCACAGCAGTCTTATTGTGTTTAGAGCTCACAATAGTCTCTATTATGTATACAGCCCACAGCAGTCTTTATTGTGTATATGGTTGGCTGCAGTCTTTATTATGTATATAGCACACACCAGTCTCTATTGTATATACAGCCTGCACCAGTCTCTTTTTGTATATACACCCACAGCAGTCACTATATCATATATATATATATATATATATATATATAAATGCATATGCAGCCTGTGTACTCACATATTAAACCAAAAAAAGAGATAGAGATCCATATCTATCTAGAAATTTGACAGCGCAGATCCCACCATATTTGTCTAATATACAACCGAAAAAAGTGTGTTCTGCAGGTATAACCGTTCAATAATTCATAAAGCATCCATTATGGTTAGAAAATTTATCATATTTTATTCCATCATATTTACAATACAAAGTTTATTTATTGCTGGTACTCACAAGAAATTAAAAATCTACCCCATAAAAACATACAAAAAACAATCTGGTGCATGGTGGAACAGCCAAAACGTCCATCTAATTGTCAATATATATGCATAACTCCCTGGGTATTAATAAATATAGACAAATCTGATAACCTAGCATAACTAGGGTAAAGTGCAAGTGCAATTCAGTGGTTATGCATTCAAACTGGAGCATAGATGTCAAATAGCAGCCAGTTATGCAGCCCAAAAACCATGTTTAGAGGTAATCATAGGGTTAACACATTTCCCATCATCAAAAACAATGCATCATTCAAGGATATCATCACAGCATAGATAAAGTATATATAACAACCTAATGCCAAGAGAAGAGGACCTCCGTTAAGTCTAGTAGGTATCAAGATTCATTAGATAGCAAACCCAGGTGGCAGACCACAGCGCCCAGCACCTCGACGCGCGTTTCGCCTCTCGCTTCGTCAGGAGGTGCTGGGGTAGCTGCGGGGGTCACTCATTTATACCTAAGAGCCCAACTGATGTCCATTTTGCGGCGCGCGCTGCACGGCGGAAGCCGCATCATCCACTTCCGCCAGCGTCCCAGGAGGCGTCCCGCACATGTGCGAGGATCATCCCACAATTGGGCGCCGGCGAGAGGGGAGAGGCGGGTTCCGACATGCAGAGCGCGCTCTGACATCAGTGTGGCCGAGTTTCCATATTGAGAGAGGGGAAAGGTAATGGCAATGTCTGGACAATAAAAACATATAGGATGGGATTATAATGGACTATTAGGCAAGATTATATATGGAGGAGACCCATAAATACATGAAGGGAATACCCGCACTCATTAAAATACATTGATTGTACATTGTCAGGATAAACAATCATAAATATTCATAAGACTCTGACACCTAGTGGACAGCCCCTATATAACACCGGGGATATATCTCATAATAAACAATACATTGTAAACCACAGGGGAAAGGTCCCAAGTAGATAATAAATATTAATCCTGATAGATGTTTTCCACATATGATCACAAACAATTATATTCATGCAGTGGATCACATCCAAGCTAAGCATTAATTCTGAAGCGGTGCATCTTGATTTCGGGTATTCTTTCCTCCAAGATATAAGCCTTAATAATCCACAAAGTCCTTCACATATTTATAAATACTTCATCCCATCCATATTAAATGTAAATACGTAGAAAATTCTGTGTGAAAAAAACATGGTATAGAGACATATAAATAAAATGACCACAACACATATAAAAAGTGAAATAAACAGTGGCAACAGCTCAGTACTAGCGCAAATTCCTGGACCAACACCCAGTCAAAACAAAACCAAATCGGAGAGACCACATAAACAGAGAGGACATGATGGAAGAATCAAAAAATAAAAAAATGGACCACATTGTGGGACGGAGAAAGCCAAGGGGCCGATCCTGATTTGTCTATATTTATTAATACCCAGGAAGTTATGCATATGTATTGACAATTAGATGGACGTTTTGGCTGTTCCACACTGCACCAGATTGTTTTTTGTATGTTTTTATGGGGTAGATTTTTAATTTCTTGTGAGTACCAGCAATAAATAAACTTTGTATTGTAAATATGATGGAATAAAATATGATAAATTTTCTAACCATAATGGATGCTTTATGAATTATTGAACGGTTATACCTGCAGAACACACTTTTTTTCGGTTGTATATGTGTACTCACATATGCAGGAGTTTTTCTAAGAGTGGCGCGGTGGGACTGTGGAATGTTTAAGGGATAGAGACAGAGCTGGGGTGGGACCCTGAAATTCCTGGTGGCAGCCCTGCCACAGAGTCCTCCAAAATGATGAGCTCCACACAGCCCCCATGGAGATTAATGTCCCCATTCAGACCCTATAGAGAATGATGTCCCCCACACAGCTCCCATGGAGAATGGTGTCCACCCAATGTCCCCACAAAGCACGCTTGCACAGGATTACTTTCCCTACACAGCCCATTTTGGAAAATAATGTCCCCACACAGCTCCCTTAAACAATGATGTTCCGATACAGCCCCCATGGAGAATGTCTTCCACAGATATCCCCTTAACACAATGATATTCCCACACAGCCTCTCCCCCCTTATAGCCTTCCTCTATGTAAAATTTCATATACAGTGACAAGCAAAAAAGTAACAATGTTTAAACTTTTGATTGTGGGGCTCCATATCTCACCATCCACTATATATTTGAGCATGAGAGTTCCTTCATTTTATAGGCAATCAATTTGGCTATCTCATACATAAATTTGAATTAGAACTACAGTTAGGTCCAGAAATATTTGGACAGTGACACAAGTTTTGTTATTTTAGCTGTTTACAAAAACATGTTCAGAAATACAATTAGATATATAATACATCCAAATCGGAGAAAGGGTTTAGGAATCATAGCTCTGTAATGCATAGCCTCCTCTTTTTCAAGGGACCAAAAGTAATTGGACAAGGGACTCTAAGGGCTGCAATTAACTCTGAAGGCGTCTCCCTCGTTAACCTGTAATCAATGAAGTAGTTAAAAGGTCTGGGGTTGATTACAGGTGTGTGGTTTTGCATTTGGAAGCTGTTGCTGTGACCAGACAACATGCGGTCTAAGGAACTCTCAATTGAGGTGAAGCAGAACATCCTGAGGCTGAAAAAAAAGAAAAAATCCATCAGAGAGATAGCAGACATGCTTGGAGTAGCAAAATCAACAGTCGGGTACATTCTGAGAAAAAAGGAATTGACTGGTGAGCTTGGGAACTCAAAAAGGCCTGGGCGTCCACGGATGACAACAGTGGTGGATGATCGCCGCATACTTTCTTTGGTGAAGAAGAACCCGTTCACAACATCAACTGAAGTCCAGAACACTCTCAGTGAAGTAGGTGTATCTGTCTCTAAGTCAACAGTAAAGAGAAGACTCCATGAAAGTAAATACAAAGGGTTCACATCTAGATGCAAACCATTCATCAATTCCAAAAATAGACAGGCCAGAGTTAAATTTGCTGAAAAACACCTCATGAAGCCAGCTCAGTTCTGGAAAAGTATTCTATGGACAGATGAGACAAAGATCAACCTGTACCAGAATGATGGGAAGAAAAAAGTTTGGAGAAGAAAGGGAACGGCACATGATCCAAGGCACACCACATCCTCTGTAAAACATGGTGGAGGCAACGGGATGGCATGGGCATGCATGGGTTTCAATGACACTGGGTCACTTGTGTTTATTGATGACATAACAGCAGACAAGAGTAGCCGGATGAATTCTGAAGTGTACCGGGATATACTTTGAGCCCAGATTCAGCCAAATGCCGCAAAGTTGATCGGACGGTGCTTCATAGTACAGATGGCCAATGACCCCAAGCATACAGCCAATGCTACCCAGGAGTTCATGAGTGCAAAAAAGTGGAACATTCTGCAATGGCCAAGTCAATCACCAGATCTTAACCCAATTGAGCATGCATTTCACTTGCTCAAATCCAGACTTAAGACGGAAAGACCCACAAACAAGCAAGACCTGAAGGCTGCGGCTGTAAAGGCCTGGCAAAGCATTAAGAAGGAGGAAACCCAGCGTTTGGTGATGTCCATGGGTCCCAGACTTAAGGCAGTGATTGCCTCCAAAGGATTCGCAACAAAATATTGAAAATAAAAATATTTTGTTTGGGTTTGGTTTATTTGTCCAATTACTTTTGACCTCCTAAAATGTGGAGTGTTTGTAAAGAAATGTGTACAATTCCTACAATTTCTATCAGATATTTTTGTTCAAACCTTCAAATTAAACGTTACAATCTGCACTTGAATTCTGTTGTAGAGGTTTCATTTCAAATCCAATGTGGTGGCATGCAGAGCCCAACTCGCGAAAATTGTGTCACTGTCCAAATATTTCTGGACCTAACTGTATTTGGCATATGGTTAGTTATGCAGATTCCTGTCATGTCATTGCATTGTTACTTTTTTGCTCCTAAAAATGTAAATTTAATTTTTTATTGTTTTGTAAGTATTTTGTAAATCTCCCTTTTGGCTTTCAACACTGCCTGAATCTTTCTAGGCATACCCTCTATCAGATTCAAGCATGTCTCGACCGAAATCTGATCCCAGGTCTATTCACACGGTCCCAATGTTGGTGTATACTGGTCGACTCACTTTGTTATGTATACAGGTTTGTCTTCAAGTCTACCCACAAGTTTTTGATTGGGTTGAGGTTACCTCTACTTCATTGCATTGTCACTGAACCATTTCTTCACCTCAACGCATGTGTGACGCCACAGGGCAATGGAATACTTGGTCCCGGACGTGTGGTGAACAGGGGAGTCGTGGTCGCGGCCGATGCCCGGTCCCGTGACGCCAGGGGTCAATCCGAAAAAGGGTGAAAAAGTGGAAAAATAAAAGTAAAATAAATAAAAGAGTTTTTGACTACGCCACTTGCGGGTTGCGGCTATTTTGTAGGAGCCGCCGCTGTGTGATCTTCCTGGGGAGGGTAGTATAATGCAGCTCAGGTGTTCTGGCCCTCCGCAAGTAGGGCTAGGCCCTTGAAGAGGATGATGGTGGTTGTAGTGTGCAGTGTGAGCTGATGATGCACCAATGTAGAAAGAATTCAAGCCACACAGGAACTGCAGTTTAAACTGGTTATTACTCACTATTCTGGTACCAGTGCCCAGGTGGTGCTGGTTTTCAGCTCTTCCCTCACCCTTTGTTCCCAGTGCCAGTTAGTCAGTTAGTGACCTGGTGAGCTGTCCTCCGTGCACACTTTGTTTTTTGGTGGGTCCCCATGGCCTAAAGCTTGCTGGGAGCCCCTTCGTTCCACAGTCTTTACCCGTATAGCAGGCAGCCTGGACAATTTAATGGGCTGGACTCTTGTCTCTGTCCCTGTCCCCAGGTCCCCTCCTTCCTGCTTTGCTCCAGACACTCAGTTTGGTGAGGACCCTGATGATCCCCTCTCCTGGCAGATTTAACAGGTAGCTTGAAGCGTACTCCCGTTTAAGGGTTTTGCACCCCGCCTGTGTTGGATGCTGTGAGTCCTAGTCCTGCACTCCTCTGGCAACCCTGGGTTCCTTGAGCACTGGTTCCTTACTCCACAGCAACTCTCCTCTTTTTTTAGCTCCAGTTTTTTCTTCAGGTTTTAACACCTTTCTCCTCACTTTCTCTCACGTCCTCCTCACTCCTAACTGACGTCCTCCTCGCTCTTAACTGACTTCAGTTCCCGCTCTCTGTTTAAGTTCAGCCCCTCCCCCTCCCGGGTTTCTAGCTTACCGATTTGATGAGCCACCTTCCAATAGGCGGTTACCATCAGGCCTGTCTCTAAGCTGTCTCCAGGCAGGGAAAAGGAGTTGTGTGTTTGTGTGTTGTGTTGTCACCGGCACTGATATTCCAGGGTTTGGGTTGTCCACCGGTTACATATTTTGTGGCACCTGATAGCTCAGGGGTGCTACACATGCTTTGCGCCGTTGTCCAGATGGAACACTATGTCATCCTTTTCATACCCAGAATACTCGAGAGTATGAAGTAAAAGTACTCGAGAGTATGAAGTAACTCGTCTTGTAGGATACTCATATATAGCTCATCATTGAGACCACCATTGATCCAATGCCTTTAGCTGTGAAACAACCCCATATCATCAGAATTCCTCCACAGAACTTAATAGTTCCTTGAGTTTCTCAATCCGTTAGCCCATGTTACCCTTGTTTCCTACAGA
Organism: Anomaloglossus baeobatrachus; assembly: GCF_048569485.1. Taxonomy (NCBI): domain Eukaryota; kingdom Metazoa; phylum Chordata; class Amphibia; order Anura; family Aromobatidae; genus Anomaloglossus; species Anomaloglossus baeobatrachus. The sequence goes on from NC_134355.1 coordinate 250,829,673, forward strand.
ACCATTTTCACCCATCAGAGCCTAGTCTATTGATTTTTGTCTCATTTCTCCAGATCACCTGCTTCCAATCTTCTACTGTCCACTTTTTGTACTTCTTTGCAAACTTCAGCTGATGCTACTGTATAAGAATTCACTGTGGGAGTATCATATGGTGTTTGGGAGACACTTTTGTTGGCACCATACTTTATGGTGGCCATGAAAAGGCGGCCACGAAAAGGGTATCTTATTGCATGGGGACACTATGGGGAGGAAAATTACCTTGTAAGAGCTGCAAAATTGGGAGATGTGCTCTTTTGTGACCACATTGAATATTTTTTTTTTTGTTTGTGGGGGCCAAATTAGGACTTCTGCTATTGGGTCCCATGTTTTCAATGTACCCCCCTGTAGTCAATGTAACCTAGCCCAGTATTCATATACTATATTATGGTCAATGGATTTTGTGTCCTTGGAAATGTATACAACAGCATTGACTATATTCAGATACAAGCACCATTTGCAATAGAAATATAAGAATGGTATTTCTTCTTCACGTTAAAGAGGTACTCTGGAGGAGATAAAATATTCTTTTACTGGTCCTGCCCATATAAACTATAAAGATGGGATGAACAACACAGTCCTATATCCTTACAATACCTATAATTCAGTGTGATATAGGAACTGCTCTCCATGCTCCCCCTCCTCTCTGGGAAATCACACATAATGGGGTTTACTCCATGCTGTTATTAACAGCCAGTCACCAGATAATATCTGTTTTTGTTCTGTCGTAGAGCAGAGGGTGTGGTGGGGTGTGACCATGCCCCCTGTTTTCCAACTGCAGGGAAGCAGATATTGTCAGGAGACTGATTGTGTATACTAAAGGACAGTAGTGCAAGTTGTGGTGTAAATTAAACCCCTTATTGACATAGGATGTACCGGTACGTCGGCTTCATGACTTTGATGTGTACACACATGTTAAACCTGTATTTTTTCCTGCACATGTTGGTTGATCTGATCAGCCGACATGTGCCTCTAACAGGTGTGGGTAGATCAGATATCGCACCTGTTAACTAGTTAAATCTTGTTGTCAATCTCTGTTAGCAGGATTTATTGCGCTCTGGCAGAGAGCACATCATTCCTCACTCCCATCGGCTGCCACGTGACGTGATTACAGGGCGCTGATGGGTTGTCAAGACAGCCAGCGGTCAGATGACCCCTGTGTCTGTCACAATGAACGTCCAGTGAATGCCAGCTGTGAGTCGGCGTTCATAGGAAGTCATCATTTATGCTGTACAAAGTCATTATTTATGCTGTACAAAGCCATCATTTATGCTGATGTACTGCTCTGTACAGCATAAGCGATCAGAAGATTGCAGCTTCAAGTCCCGTAAGGGGACTAGTAAAAACAATAAAAAGTGGGAAAAAAAAAATCTAAAAATATCATAAAATTAAAAAAACACAAAGGTTCAAATCACTTCCCTGTTGCCCATATACACATAATTGGTATCATCGCATTCAGAAATGTCCGAGCTATTGAAATATAAAATAAATTAATCCGACAGGTAAAGGGCATAATGGAAAAAAAAATCAAAACACCAGAATTACATTTTTTTGTCCGCTGCAACATTGCAATAAAATGCAATAGAAGGCGATCTAAAAAAGAGTATAACTAAAAACACCAGCTCAGGGCGGAAAAAAGAAGCCCTCACACAGCCCCAGATCCCAAAAAATGAAAATGTTACAGGTCTTAGAAAATGGTGCCAAAAGCCCCATTTTTTGACAACTTGTTGATTTTTTTTCTGTCCCTTAAATAAAAATAACATGCATACTTGGTTTTATCTTCAAACTCATACTGACCTGGGGAATCAATAAAGATAAATCATCTCAGCAAACCAAATGATCCAACCTCTAAGAAGCTGACGACTTGTTTCACCCGCAGGCAAGTGATGCAAAGAAAGAGAAAAAAAGTCAACATCCGGACTAGATGAATAAAATCTTCAATATTTAATAAAAAAACAACCAAAAACACATGACAGCCTTGTCAGGTTTTTTAATATGTGTTTTTGAATAAATATTAAAGATTCAAGTCATCTAGTCCAGCAGCCGACGTTTTGTCGTTTTCTTTGTGTGCCGCCCCCACGCCAGCAGCCAGTGCTGCTCGGATCCGGATCTACGGTACGGCTCCAGGGGTTCTCCAGATCCGGGGGTCGCACGGACACTCCGAATAAAGGGGGACGTATTTATACGGGATTGGTTGTAAAATGTCTGATGCCACCCACGGTGTGTGGTGAGCGTTGTGGGGCTCCCAGGGAGGTTGGGCTGGCAGCTGGATGTTAACCCCTCCGTGGGTAGGGATGGATGTCCCGGGGCCCAGTGTCTCTATGCTGAGGATGGTGATTGCAGGGGCCGGCGCACCTGGCCAGGCCGGGGATGTTACTCACGATCGAATAAAGCACACAAGTCTTGTGGTAAACCAAGGTGATGGTGGCCGGCTGCCTCAGATGGGTGTATCTGATCCCACACTCGGGTTGGTAGTCAAAGTCTCTCTCCTCCGCACTCAGTGTGTTGTAGGTAGGACTTCCCGGTTTGAAACACGGGAGTCCGCTCCCAGTCCTTTGGTTGGGAGCCGTGCCTGTCTGACACTGACCCTTGGGATTTACAGGCCCTGGCAGCTGCCCTATCCCTCTTGGTGGGTGGTTGTCTACTTTTTGGGACTTAGGTTGGGACAGGACCTATAATCCTGCCCCCAATTGGTTAATTAGCTAGGCCGTCGGTGCCGGTCCTGGCTTCAGGGTCCAAGTACCCCCTCTGTGCACACGTTTCCGGGTCAGTTCTCCGATGTCGGTACCGGTGGGCTCCAACCCTGTCCCGGTCCACCTCGGATCCCCGGCAGCCGTCTTACCGTCTCCTGCAGACTCTGGCTACCGTCTGCCACCTAGCCAAGGTGTCAGGGCTCCGACCCTGGCACCTGTCAGCTTGGCACCTCCACTCCAACTTGAACTTGATCTCAATCTCAATCTGACTGTTTTCCCGCCCCGGGCTCTCCAGACCCCTAGGTGGGCGTTTCCTAACCACCTGGTCCTTCCCTCAGGGGGGTGACTAGGGTTTCAGGTTGGCAGATTTAACCCTTTGTGGGATAGGTGTTATGCGGGGGCCTATGTGTACATCTACCTGGTTTTCCAGGGCGTTACATTTGCATGACCTGGAGGATCATATTGCCAGGTCAGTTTTAACATATGGTGGAAAAAACCCCATTGTGGAATTGTATTTTTTTTGCAATTTAACCGTACTTGGAATTTTTTTCCTGCTTTCCAGAATACTATGTTGCAAAAGGAATGTTGTCATTTGAAAGTACAACTCGCCCCGCAAAACAAGCCCTCATACAGCCTTATTGACTGAAAAATAAAAAGGAAGAAGGGGAGGAAAAAAAGAAACCGGAAAAATGCAATATTGCCACAGCAGGAAGGGGTTAATATTAGTCTGTCTAGGAATACATTATATTAAATGATTTAATCCAACTGTCTCTATCAAATTGCTTCTTGAAATAATTTTCCCAATTTATTGCATGAGATTTTTTCAAAACATCTTTATTTTCAATTAAAATTGCACACAGTTAATTTGTTTTCCAACTATTTTTAGTAAGAGGAAAAAAGATAGTACTGCTATAGGAAGCTAAACAGGAAATTTAAAATGTCTATAGTAAAAGTTTGGGATTTCCAAGAAGATAAAGAATTCTATGTCCTAGAATGTGATAAAGGAATTATATTGGTCATAGGTAATATACCCAGTTCTTTCCAATTTTTTAGAGATATAGTTGGAAAAACATTTTAAATATTGATGATATATTATGTAGTGATATTATTTGTATTTTTTTATTATGTTTTCTAGGTTTTTTTCCATGATAAAATGGTGTCTATTAATATATGTAATTTTGGGAGGTTTAGATGAGGATTTAAAAGATGAGATATTATTAACAATTATAAAGGGTGTATATTGTTTAGGGATAGTTCCAACACTTGTTATTATTTTCTGTTAATGTTACCCATCTTTGACTTTGAGAATATTAGTTGTTATAGGCTTCTAAATTTGGATAGACACATTCCTTTATTTTTCTTATATATTTGTTTAGCTACTCTAGGAGGTTTATTATTCCAAATAAAATGAAATATTTTTTCAATGAAAGTTAGTTAGCATACAGGGGCGAAACGGTAGTGGTCACAGGGATTGTGACTGCGACTGGGCTCGGGGGGGGGGCAGGGGGCCCGCAGCCCCAGCCCCTGATTTAGCTGGATTTATGTCTAATGCCGCACATCCAGCTGAATTGCATCATGGTGCAGAGACCCGTTGGGTCCCTGCACTGTGATACATGCTGCTGGAAAATCAGTGGCAGGCTGGCAGCTAACATTGGCGGCCCTGTGACTGAGGTGGCGCATGACAATGACGTTATGCGTTGCCATAGCACAGACGCCAATGAAAGCTGCCGGCCACTGTGGGCTGGCTACACAAAAGGGACGCCACACAATCTGGTAGCCCGGGAGGGTCTATACCAGGAAGGGGACAGTAAATACCAGAAGAGGCCCAGGAGATGAACATATATGTAAGGAGTGGGACAGTATAAAGCAGGAGGGCCCCAGGAGAGTAATATATATACCAGGAGGGGGACAGTATATAGCGGGAGAGGTCGAGGAGAAGAACATATATACCAGGAGGGGGACAATATATATCAGGAGGGGGACAGTATATACCAGGAGGGGCCCCAGTAGAAGAACATATATACTAGAAGAGGGAGAGTATATACCAGGAGTGTGACAATATATACGTGAGGGGGACAGTATATACCAGGGTGGGCCAGGAGAGGAACATATATACTAGGAGGGGGGAGTATCTACCAGGAGGGGGATAGTATATATAAGGATGGGGGACATATATACCTGGGTGGGGGACATATTTACCAGGAAGGAGCCCAGGAAGGGGTACATTACAATAGGATGGGGGATATTACTGCATGATAAGGGGGAACAACTTGTATGTCTAGAGGATTTAGAACACTAAATGTATACATACATATACATACATCTGACCAATATACAGGTATGGAGAGGCAGGTCCAAATTTTGCCCCCGGGTCCATCGAACTCTAGTTACGCCCCTGGTACCTGGTAGCATAAGTAGTATAATAATTTTATAGGATGATTTTTCCTAACTATGTATTGTCAAATTTGGCTATTTCTTTTATTTAGTTTTGTGTGTCTTTAACTATTACGGACAGGTTTTTATCAGTAATTACATTACCTGGGTTGGTGAATAAGATTCCAAAATACAAAGTGTTATTTTCTGCTAATTACAGAGACAATTGCGGAAAAGGGTTTCTATACCGCGCCAATGATCACAAGTCTGGATGTCGGATTGATGTGGCTTTATTGTAGCATAGGTCTACGCGTTTCAGGAGCTCTGCTCCCTTCCTCAGGACCATAGGAACAACATCAAATTTGATGAGATTTGATGTTGTTCCTATGGTCCTGAGGAAGGGAGCAGAGCTCCTGAAACGCGTAGACCTATGCTACAATAAAGCCACATCAATCCGACATCCAGACTTGTGATCATTGGCGCGGTATAGAAACCCTTTTCCGCAATTGTCTCTGTTATCAGCTACCCTGGGTTGCCGCTGCCTGGATCCATCTCTAAATGCTAATACAGTAGTTGTGACTATCACAACTACAGTTAGTGAGTATTATTGCTCCCCTTTCTGTTGCCCTGTGCCTATAAGGGTAAGACCCTATTGCGCTTTATTTTCCACAGCTCCTCTTCTTATTTTCTGCTAATTGGAAAGGGAATTTTTTTTCCATTTGGTCTTAGGCTATGTGCGCACTAGGCATTTTTACCCGCGGATTTAACCGCAGTTTTGCTGCGGAAATTTCTTGAGAAATGTTTGAAATCTTTCTGCAGACTTTCCAGACAATCTTTCCCAGCAAAACCTATGGGAAAAGAAAATAGCTGTGCGCACACTGCGTTTTTTTCTCAAGAAAATTCTTTGTGAAGATTTTCTTGAGAACATTTCTTGAGAAAATGTGCATGTCACTTCTTTTCCGCAGGTACCTCTGGTATACCCCCGGTATTTCACTCCATTCACTGTAATGTAATCGCGAAATTCCGGAGGTATACCGCAGGTAGCAAATGATGTGCGGTACACCCCCAGTATAGCCGCGATTTACCTGCAGTAATGTTCATCGCTGCCTGCGGTTTTGCAGGAAGTGATGTCATTATGACAGAAGAGGAAGCGGAGCAGAGTAAACACAGACGTCACACTCCCTGGACGCCGCACAGAAGCACATCCGTGTGACCTCCAGGTGCCCGTGCAGTCTAGTTCCCGCTCCGACCCCGCCGCTGCCAGCACAGCAGTGTCAGTGTCTGCCCGCAGTATCAGCAGCTTGTCACGCTGCAGCGCAGGCAGACACTGACACACAGCAGTGCGTGCAGCCGCGGGGATGATGAGCACTGCTGTCAGGAGGTGAGATGAGATCATTACCTGCTGTGACGATCTCCTGCCTCCTGACGTCACCGCTGTCACTGCCGTCTATGCCCGTCTCGCGGGCGGGCCGAGACTGTCACTAGTGGTGACGTCACGGGCTCTCGTGATCCTGCTTAGAACGCGGCGGTCATAGAAGTCAGTGACAGCGCTGACGTCAGCAGTGCAGGAGATCATCACAGCAGGTAATGATCTCATCTAACCTCCTGATGGCAGCGCTTGGCATCCCCTGCAGGGACCTGGGCTGACCTATTGATGTTAGCTCAGGTCACTGCATTACTCTCGGAGCCAATGGGGAAACTTCTGTTCTTCATTGACTGGGACAGTAACTATGGTATGGATAGTCGTGGGACCCCCCCTTATTGGATTACGCCGGACCCGGATTTGATTGTTCTTGTCAATAAATTGGTGAAAGAGGGAATGTGGGGAGTATTTTTTTCAAATAAAACTTTTTTGTTGTCTATTTTTTATTTCTTACTGACTGGGTTGGTGATGTTGGGTATCTGATAGACGTGTGACATCACTAACCCCAGGGCTTGATGCCAGGTGACATTATACATCTGGCATCAACCCCATATATTACCCCGTTTGCCACCGCTCCAGAGCAACGGGATGAGTTGGGACGAAGCGCCAGGATTGGCACGTCTAATGGATGCGCCACTTCTGGGGCGGCTGCCTGCTATTTATAGGCTGGGGAGTGTCCAATAACAGTGGATCTCCCTAGTCTGAAAATATCAGACCCCAGCTGTCCGCTTTACCTTGGCTGGTGATCCAATTTGGGGGGGACCCCACGTTTTTTGTTTTAAATTATTTATTTAATGTAAAATAACAGCGTGGGGTGCCCTCTGTTTTGGATTACCAGCCAAGGTGAAGCTGCCAGCTGTGGTCTGCAGGCTGCAGCCGTCTGCTTTACCCTAGCTGGCTACAAAAGATGGGGGGACCTCACGTCATTTTTTTTTTAATGATTTATTTATTTTTTAGCTAAATACAAGGCTAGGCACCCTTTAATGCCACATGAAAGTCACTAAAGGGTGCCAGCTTAGAATATGCAGGGGTGGGACATTATATAGGTCTTTCTCATCTATCTATCTATCTATCTATCTATCTATCTATTCATCTATCCATCTTTCCCTCTATCCATTATCTGTCTATCTATCGATTATCTATCTATTATCTATATTATTTATTGCAGTTCAGCATAAAAAAACGCAAGGACCAACCTGCGGAAAAACCGCGGCAAAATCGCGGCAAAAACGTATGCGTTTTTCCCGCGGTTTTGGTGCGTTTTTTTACCGCAGGTGCGGTAATCTTCAACTCCCAGAAGTTTCTCAAGAAATTTTCTTGAGAAAAATCACTTTTCTAGTGCGCACATAGCCTTATTATAGTTGGAGTCTCTAAAAATGCTTAGAGTTTTAGAATTATTTGTAGTAACTTTATAGCATGTGTGAGGCAGTGACGGGTAATATTTGAAGACCGCTATGTGTCCCCCAGAATGTGTCTGGAAACCCTCTGAGTTTGCTATAGCTATTACGGGGAGCATAGCACAAAGGGTAACAAGGAGACAGATCCCTCCTCCCAGTCCAGGTTTTGTAGCAATCCTCATGTCCAGCATTTTCGTTTAAATCTGGCAAAGCACATCAGGGTGTGTCTCAGTTGAGAGCCAGGCTTGATGAAGCTACCACATGCTGTGTGAGCTGAGCTGGCTCTCTGTGGAGTGAACACAGGCCAAGAGTGTGAGCCTAGGAGAACCTTAACAAGAACCCTGCGGTTAACGGGGTCCTAAGGTAACAAGACTTTTTATACCAAGGATTTGTCTATATGCACCGGCTGTGATCCGGAAGAGACTTTGATTGTAGGAAATTGGATCTATTTATGCTGCAACAATAAATAGACTGTTGGTGTGAACACGCTGCTGCCTCACGTTTTTGCCCAAGCAACGCCGCTACCTCACACATGAAATATATGAAAATCTTCTAAGATATGGCTAATTTCCTGTAAAGAATTAAATGGGCCAGTAATTGTATTGTCCACATAGTCCAATTTATCTTTTGCTTGACTATCAGATCTAATAGACTCAACCAATAATTCTATAATAATGGTAAATTAATTATAATAGAGTTTATTTACAAATACGAATAGATATATTCTAGGGGTCAATTTAAACTCAAAAATATATTAACCCCAATTTTCTAAAAAATTCTCCTTTATTATATCAAGCTAAAAAAAGACTCATAGACAAAAATACATACAATGTCTCAACTGGAATCAACCAATACAGGGGTAGATACAAAGCAATAATTCATCCTTCAATCACAGATCAATATACAGTTCTCCTCCTAAACAATTCCTCAGAGGGAAAAATTGCAATTTTTCAAGGATTTACATATGCTTCATACCGTTGTTTATATTAGATATATTTTTCTTAAACCAACTATTAAACTCACTGTAACACAGTGGTTTAGGAACTGAAAACAGAGACAAAAAGATATTTTGTCTCTATATCTAGTTCCAACCCCTATCCAGTATTAGAGACCATATACCCACAATAATAGAAATATCATCCCTGATAGCTCCTTGTAATGTATTTTATGACCGCTATTCAACATCCAGATCATATCCACAGCTGATCAATTTAGCAGAGGAAAAAACAGGGATAACTTTAAAAATAGGCACATTCTGGAATACCCATAGGTTATTCCTAACAGAACCAACACCCCAAAATTTATGTACATTCATCTACTGAACTGTTATTTTTAGATATCATGCACCTAACAGAATGCCAAAAGGTCATTCACTGCAGAACAGAGGCCCAATACTGGCTCAATACCATCATCTGAACTGTTAGAAAAAAGGATTTTTTTCAGCAAAGCAACAAACACATATATGCCAAAGATTATACAGGATAAGTCCAATGACCATAATATATTCCTTGATAAAGTTCTTAATAGATGAAATATTAATCACATCTGCCCTTGAAGTTAAAAAGATATATTCCTCTTCATAAAGATAGTCGATTTCAGACACATGATATGTCACAGGTTCCTTCTGGTAATGGTTACACACTCTGTGCTTGATAGCTTCACCTTCTTAGGATGCACTTTACATCTTACACCTTATTTCAGACACATAATATGTCACAGGTTCCTTCTGGTAATGGTTAGACATTCTGTGCTTGATAGTTGCACATTCTTGGGATACGTTTACACCTTACACCTCGACGCGTTTCCCCCCTTGTATGATAGGGCCAAAGGGTTCATCAGGAGGTTTTATTGATCCATGAGTTCAATATCAATATTCAATATGGATCTAAAAGAGGAGGAGAGAAATATATACAATCTCTCAATAAAAATAAGATACACTTCCTAACATATATATGAAAAGAATACACCATCAGGGTTTTGCTCAAAATGAGACTATAAATGGTCCCACCAGATATAAACTGCCCTATTCAATATACATATTCCCTACATCGATATAAGTCTACTCCTTACAAATAGAAAGGAGTACATAGATATGTATACATATACACAAATTAATGACCACATAGACTAAATCAGTCAGCTGATTTTAAATATATAATAGATGTAACCGATATCACTTACCCCAAAATCACCTCAAATAAAGCATGGTGTGCCGAACCGGACCACTACAGCAATGGTTTAGGGGTCCAAAATAAGATAAGACAGTCTGAGCTGGCTAAAATGCCATGATAACATCCGTCACAAAAAATCCCCAAATGAGGACACCGGCACGCCAGCCAGCAGCCATGCAGCAGCTTTTAAATGAGAGCGGGCGCCATTACGTTTCCGGTCCCAGCCGCCTCCCATCATTCATTACGACCGCGCACATGCGCAGTAACGTCTTCCACGTTGTTTCATATACAAATCCGATGTTACTTCCTGTCTACTTCATCAAAGCCACCGCGCATGCGCAGACCCGCGCCGACCACGCAGCCGCCCATATTCTCCAACCGGCAATGCGTAGTTCACATAGCGCAGCGCCGCGCATGCGCCCAAGGCCTTTAAGAGTATACAAGCTACAAACAACATGCTACAAGATTCCAAATAACAAAGGGGCCACATGGAGGGGATTAAGCTTACTGACTGATCTCATAATGTAAACCAGATATATTTAAAAAACATCAAAGTGCCTTTCTGCATATATATATGGAATTAGTAAATATAATCATTAAAGGGTCAATTCAATACTCCCAGAAACAGGGGGGACATCCTCACCCTAACCAACATTAGTTATACCCCTCTCTTCATAATTACTTGACCTTTAGCTTACTGTTACTATTGATAAAAACTCACAATCCCATTACCAATAATGGGGGTTTAAATTAGAAAGGTTATCATTCCATCTAACCTCATCTAGTCTTTTCAATACCTCCGGACCATGCACCAAAAATAGTAAGGGAAGAGAATACCCTCCCCCCAGTGAAACCCTCTCAGTATATTCCCAAAAACATCACTACCCAATATACGTCAATCCAAAAAACACCCATATGTTAGATTTTCATTAAGACCCGTTGGTTGTACCGACCCCAAACGAAATATCCATTCCGTTTCTTTCCTAAGAATCTTATTGTCCCAATTCCCTCCTCTTTCACTTGGTGTGATTACTTCCAAGACCTCAAATTTAAGTACGCCTGAGTCGCCTCCATGATTTTCCCAAACATGACGGGATATAGGGGTATCCCGTTTGTGCCGGATATCTCCCAGATGATCCCCTATACGCCTTCGAAATTCGCGTCGCGTTTTCCCTACATAGTTCTTTGGGCATGTACATGTTACTACATATACTACCCCTTTTGTCAGGCAATTTGCAAAGTCCCTCAAAAAGTACTTAACCCCTGTAGCTACACTGACCGAATATTTAGAGACATTAATCCAACCACAGAAGTGGCATCTACCACATCTAAAGGTACCACAGACCCGACGGTTCAGCCAGGTCCCCTCCAGTACTGGTTTTTTATAGTGGCTATGTACCAATCAGTCTGCTAATGACCTACCTCTCCTAAAAGTTATCTTAGGATCTTCCGAGATATTATTTCCTATGGATTCATCTGCCTTCAAAATGCCCCAATGTCTCCTCAAAATTCCAAAAATTCGTTCCGCCTGTACATTATAAGTACCAATAACCCTGATCTCATCCGGGTTAGCTCTTTTTATAGTTGGAACTAGCAGGGAACTCCTCTGTTTATGAAGAGCATGTTGAAAAGCTCCATTAAGCGCCATCTCCGGATACCCTCTGTCTCTAAACCTACCCCTCAAATTGGAAGCCTCCAATTTAAATGAGTTAATCTCAGAACAGTTGCTCCTTGCTCTAAGGTATTGACCCTTCGGAATACCCTTCCGAAGAGGTAGGGGATGATGACTCTCCCATCGCAATAAACTGTTAGTTGATGTAGGTTTCCTAAAAATGGTTATGTGAATAGAGCCTTTCTCATCCAATGAGCTAAGAAGATCAAGGAACGATATTTTCTGCTGGTCTATCTCGTATGTGAATCTTAGATTAAAATTATTCACAGTTAGTTCTTCCACCATTTGCACAAACTCTTCTCTAGTCCCAGTCCAAATGATCAGAACGTCGTCTATATACCTGTACCACGCGCTTATCTTATCCTGCCACCATTTATATTCCCCAGAAAATACGATGGTTTCCTCCCACCAACCCAGGAGGAGATTTGCATAACTGGGCGCACATGAGCAGCCCATTGCAGTCCCCCTGAGTTGATGAAAGTACTTACCGCCGTATAGAAAATAATTATGGTGCAGGATAAATGATAGCAGATCAAGGACAAATTCATTGTGCCGATCGAAGTGGACGGCCCTCCCAGATAGATAGTAGCGGACTGCTTGCAGACCCTTCTCATGTATGATGCTACTATAGAGAGCCTCCACGTCGACCGACGCCAAAAACGTTCCCTGATCCACCGTCATCCCCTCCAGTTTCAACAGAAGGTCCGATGTATCTCTTAAGTATGTGGACAGTGAAACAACAAAAGGCCGCAATATTTTATCAATATAGATTCCAACGTTCTGACCAATCGAACCAATTCCGGCCACAATGGGCCTTCCCCTCAATGGTGTTACCCCCCTTATGCAATTTTGGAAGTGCATAAAAGGTAGGCACCACCGGATAAGTAGGGACCAGGAATCTGTGCTCCTGGGTCGAGATTAAACCAGTATCCAAGGCTTCATCCAATAACACAACCAAATCCCTAAGAAACCGTTCAGTGGGGTCAGTCTTAAGAACTCCATACGTATCAACATCATTCAGGATTCTCATACACATGGAGTTGTATTCTTCATGATCTAATACAACAATGTTGCCCCCCTTGTCAGAGGACTTGAGGACAACATTTCTGTTTTTCTCCAAACTCATCAATGCTTCCCATTCCAACTGGCTAAGATTAGATGGCACATTACTATTATGAGGTTTCAGTCTTCCAAGATCTTTCTCAACTAGCTGCAGGAATAAATCGATCTTACCATAATCCCCAGAGGGAGGCATCTTAGTACTCTTCCTTTTTAGGTCGGTAAAGGGACCATTTCCCAACTCTGGCAATTCATCATTAACAAGATCCATCAAATCTCCAAAGACCTCAATATCTTCCTCCTCCACTCCCAGAGCAAGATATTGTTCCTTATTATTAGATTTAAAAAAAAATTTCCACTTCAATTTACGACAAAACAAATTCAGATCCTTTACCCAAGTAAACAGGTTGAAAGGGGTGGTGGGTACAAATGACAGGCCCTTCGATAATAATTGAATTTCCTCATTTGAAAGGTACTGTCGACTCAGGTTAACAACTTGTCCCGAGTTAACTACATCTGTTGTATTCGACCCTTGTTGAGCAGATTGTTGGGTACCTGCTGTCCTAAAAAAGGCAATGGTGCAGAGGAGGATGAGGCTAAAGGCGAGGCTATTACCCCTCCAACTGCCCCTCCCCCCTCTGTCTGTATGTTGTTCTTTGTATTGCTCCTGGTTCTCACAGCTGGTCCCCATCTCTCTCTCTGGTCTCTCCAACCTCCTTTTCTGTTCCGTCCACCCCCTCACCTGTTACCTGCTCTATAGTTCCTATTTGCTCCCTCCGAGTCTGATATTTCAGTCTCAGATGATGATGCTTCAAAAATATTTTTAGTTATTGTAGAAAAATTATAGGCCTTTTCAGTTTGGAACTCGCTATGATCTCTTTGAAATTGTGTATGTTTTCTGGTTTTTAGTTGATTTTGATACCTTTCAATATCTCCCTGTAAAATACTCTCCTTTTTATTAAATTCAGGGTTAGATTTAAAACCTAGTGTTTTTTCAATCAGGGTATTCAAGGCCCTCTCTGCTTCCTTGAACAACTTCCTCTCTTCTTCCAAGAGCAAGCCCATAAATCTCAGGGAAGAGGCTATCAACTCTGCCTGCCAAGCCTTTAAAAGCTCCTTACTGCTCGCTCTTGGGGAGGGATTAATGTTAATACGTAATCCCTTAGGTACAATATTATTCTTGATATAATTCTCCAATCCCTTGATTTCCTGGTGGGTTTGAGGTTGGAGAGACCAGAGAGAGAGATGGGGACCAGCTGTGAGAACCAGGAACAATACAAAGAACAACATACAGACAGAGGGGGGAGGGGCAGTTGGAGGGGTAATAGCCTCACCTTTAGCCTCATCCTCCTCTGCACCATTGCCTTTTTTAGGACAGCAGGTACCCAACAATCTGCTCAACAAGGGTCGAATACAACAGATGTAGTTAACTCGGGACAAGTTGTTAACCTGAGTCGACAGTACCTTTCAAATGAGGAAATTCAATTATTATCGAAGGGCCTGTCATTTGTACCCACCACCCCTTTCAACCTGTTTACTTGGGTAAAGGATCTGAATTTGTTTTGTCGTAAATTGAAGTGGAAATTTTTTTTTAAATCTAATAATAAGGAACAATGTCTTGCTCTGGGAGTGGAGGAGGAAGATATTGAGGTCTTTGGAGATTTGATGGATCTTGTTAATGATGAATTGCCAGAGTTGGGAAATGGTCCCTTTACCGACCTAAAAAGGAAGAGTACTAAGATGCCTCCCTCTGGGGATTATGGTAAGATCGATTTATTCCTGCAGCTAGTTGAGAAAGATCTTGGAAGACTGAAACCTCATAATAGTAATGTGCCATCTAATCTTAGCCAGTTGGAATGGGAAGCATTGATGAGTTTGGAGAAAAACAGAAATGTTGTCCTCAAGTCCTCTGACAAGGGGGGCAACATTGTTGTATTAGATCATGAAGAATACAACTCCATGTGTATGAGAATCCTGAATGATGTTGATACGTATGGAGTTCTTAAGACTGACCCCACTGAACGGTTTCTTAGGGATTTGGTTGTGTTATTCGATGAAGCCTTGGATACTGGTTTAATCTCGGCCCAGGAGCACAGATTCCTGGTCCCTACTTATCCGGTGGTGCCTACCTTTTATGCACTTCCAAAATTGCATAAGGGGGGTAACACCATTGAGGGGAAGGCCCATTGTGGCAAGAATTGGTTCGATTGGTCAGAACGTTGGAATCTATATTGATAAAATATTGCGGCCTTTTGTTGTTTCACTGTCCACATACTTAAGAGATACATCGGACCTTCTGTTGAAACTGGAGGGGATGACGGTGGATCAGGGAACGTTTTTGGCGTCGGTCGACGTGGAGGCTCTCTATAGTAGCATCATACATGAGAAGGGTCTGCAAGCAGTCCGCTACTATCTATCTGGGAGGGCCGTCCACTTCGATCGGCACAATGAATTTGTCCTTGATCTGCTATCATTTATCCTGCACCATAATTATTTTCTATACGGCGGTAAGTACTTTCATCAACTCAGGGGGACTGCAATGGGCTGCTCATGTGCGCCCAGTTATGCAAATCTCCTCCTAGGTTGGTGGGAGGAAACCGTCGTATTTTCTGGGGAATATAAATGGTGGCAGGATAAGATAAGCGCGTGGTACAGGTATATAGACGACGTTCTGATCATTTGGACTGGGACTAGAGAAGAGTTTGTGCAAATGGTGGAAGAACTAACTGTGAATAATTTTAATCTAAGATTCACATACGAGATAGACCAGCAGAAAATATCGTTCCTTGATCTTCTTATCTCATTGGATGAGAAAGGCTCTATTCACACAACCATTTTTAGGAAACCTACATCAACTAACAGTTTATTGCGATGGGAGAGTCATCATCCCCTACCTCTTCGGAAGGGTATTCCGAAGGGTCAATACCTTAGAGCAAGGCGCAACTGTTCTGAGATTAACTCATTTAAATTGGAGGCTTCCAATTTGAGGGGTAGGTTTAGAGACAGAGGGTATCCGGAGATGGCCCTTAATGGAGCTTTTCAACATGCTCTTCATAAACAGAGGAGTTCCCTGCTAGTTCCAACTATAAAAAGAGCTAACCCGGATGAGATCAGGGTTATTGGTACTTATAATGTACAGGCGGAACGAATTTTTGGAATTTTGAGGAGACATTGGGGCATTTTGAAGGCAGATGAATCCATAGGAAATAATATCTCGGAAGATCCTAAGATAACTTTTAGGAGAGGTAGGTCATTAGCAGTCTGATTGGTACATAGCCACTATAAAAAACCAGTACTGGAGGGGACCTGGCTGAACCGTCGGGTCTGTGGTACCTTTAGATGTGGTAGATGCCACTTCTGTGGTTGGATTAATGTCTCTAAATATTCGGTCAGTGTAGCTACAGGGGTTAAGTACTTTTTGAGGGACTTTGCAAATTGCCTGACAAAAGGGGTAGTATATGTAGTAACATTTACATGCCCAAAGAACTATGTAGGGAAAACGCGACGCGAATTTCGAAGGCGTATAGGGGATCATCTGGGAGATATCCGGCACAAACGGGATACCCCTATATCCCGTCATGTTTGGGAAAATCATTGGAGGCGACTCAGGCGTACTAAAATTTGAGGTCTTGGAAGTAATCACACCAAGTGAAAGAGGAGGGAATTGGGACAATAAGATTCTTAGGAAAGAAACGGAATGGATATTTCGTTTGGGGTCGGTACAACCAACGGGTCTTAATGAAAATCTAACATATGGGTGTTTTTTGGATTGACGTATATTGGGTAGTGATGTTTTTGGGAATATACTGAGAGGGTTTCACTGGGGGGAGGGTATTCTCTTCCCTTACTATTTTTGGTGCATGGTCCGGAGGTATTGAAAAGACTAGATGAGGTTAGATGGAATGATAACCTTTCTAATTTAAACCCCCATTATTGGTAATGGGATTGTGAGTTTTTATCAATAGTAACAGTAAGCTAAAGGTCAAGTAATTATGAAGAGAGGGGTATAACTAATGTTGGTTAGGGTGAGGATGTCCCCCCTGTTTCTGGGAGTATTGAATTGACCCTTTAATGATTATATTTACTAATTCCATATATATATATGCAGAAAGGCACTTTGATGTTTTTTAAATATATCTGGTTTACATTATGAGATCAGTCAGTAAGCTTAATCCCCTCCATGTGGCCCCTTTGTTATTTGGAATCTTGTAGCATGTTGTTTGTAGCTTGTATACTCTTAAAGGCCTTGGGCGCATGCGCGGCGCTGCGCTATGTGAACTACGCATTGCCGGTTGGAGAATATGGGCGGCTGCGTGGTCGGCGCGGGTCTGCGCATTCGCGGTGGCTTTGATGAAGTAGACAGGAAGTAACATCGGATTTGTATATGAAACAACGTGGAAGACGTTATTGCGCCTGTGCGCGGTCGTAATGAATGATGGGAGGCGGCTGGGACCGGAAACGTAATGGCGCCCGCTCTCATTTAAAAAGCTGCCGCATGGCTGCTGGCTGGCGTGCCGGTGTCCTCATTTGGGGATTTTTTGTGACGGATGTTATCATGGCATTTTAGCCAGCTCAGACTGTCTTATCTTATTTTGGACCCCTAAACTATTGCTGTAGTGGTCCGGTTCGGTACACCATGCTTTATTTGAGGTGATTTTGGGGTAAGTGATATCGGTTACATCTATTATATATTTAAAATCAGCTGACTGATTTAGTCTATGTGGTCATTAATTTGTGTATATGTATACATATCCCTTTGGCCCTATCATACAAGGGGGGAAACGCGTCGAGGTGTAAGGTGTAAAGCGTATCCCAAGAATGTGCAGCTATCAAGCACAGAGTGTCTAACCATTACCAGAAGGAACCTGTGACATATTATGTGTCTGAAATAAGGGTGTAAGATGTAAAGTGCATCCTAAGAAGGTGAAGCTATCAAGCACAGAGTGTGTAACCATTACCAGAAGGAACCTGTGACATATCATGTGTCTGAAATCGACTATCTTTATGAAGAGGAATATATCTTTTTAACTTCAAGGGCAGATGTGATTAATATTTCATCTATTAAGAACTTTATCAAGGAATATATTATGGTCATTGGACTTATCCTGTATAATCTTTGGCATATATGTGTTTGTTGCTTTGCTGAAAAAAATCCTTTTTTCTAACAGTTCAGATGATGGTATTGAGCCAGTATTGGGCCTCTGTTCTGCAGTGAATGACCTTTTGGCATTCTGTTAGGTGCATGATATCTAAAAATAACAGTTCAGTAGATGAATGTACATAAATTTTGGGGTGTTGGTTCTGTTAGGAATAACCTATGGGTATTCCAGAATGTGCCTATTTTTAAAGTTATCCCTGTTTTTTCCTCTGCTAAATTGATCAGCTGTGGATATGATCTGGATGTTGAATAGCGGTCATAAAATACATTACAAGGAGCTATCAGGGATGATATTTCTATTATTGTGGGTATATGGTCTCTAATACTGGATAGGGGTTGGAACTAGATATAGAGACGAAATATCTTTTTGTCTCTGTTTTCAGTTCCTAAACCACTGTGTTACAGTGAGTTTAATAGTTGGTTTAAGAAAAATATATCTAATATAAACAACGGTATGAAGCATATGTAAATTCTTGAAAAATTGCAATTTTTTCCTCTGATGAATTGTTTGGGAGGAGAACTGTATATTGATCTGTGATTGAAGGATGAATTATTGCTTTGTATCTACCCCTGTATTGGTTGATTCCAGTTGAGACATTGTATGTATTTTTGTCTATGAGTCTTTTTTTAGCTTGATATAATAAAGGAGAATTTTTTAGAAAATTGGGGTTAATATATTTTTGAGTTTAAATTATAATAGAGAGAGAAGACATCTCTGCCTAGTACCATTCAATATTTTAAAGTACCGTAGTTTGAAAAGGGGTTTTTATTTAAAATGTTGGCAGGAGGACAGGAACATATTGACATTAAGATTTGTCATTGAAAACCAAGTTTATTTTAATTTTTAAATGTATAATAAGTTATGCAATCAAATGTTTTTTTTGCATCTAACAATAAAAATATTGAAGGTATTTTATTTATTTCCAGGCCTGAAATCAGATCAATCATTCTCCTGGTGCCATTGTTTGCCTGTGTACTAAGTACAAACACTACGTGGTCAGAGTGTATGATGTCAGGTAGGCTTTTAGATCATTCTGTGTGCCAGAATTTTTGCAGAAATCTTCACATCGCAATTTAAAAGTGAAATGAGTCTCTAGCTGTTAACATTCCTTTCTAGGAATGACAGTGATAATGGCCTTTAGCATTTCATTGGGAAAGGATCTTTCCGCTGCTACTTAGTTAATTAAAACTAGAATATGAGATTCCCTGTTTTCCCTCTCTCACTTCTTCCAGATGTTTGTGATACCTCTGAAGGCAGGGAGAATGAAACCAACGCTGATTGTCTGCAGGCATTGTTAGTGGACAATCCCCTTTAAATCAAAGCTAGGTCAATGTGTGGCGCCCCAGAACCTGGTCGCCACAACAGCATTGCCCCTCCAAAGGGTTGATGCTGAGCCTGGAGGTAATTGGGAGGTCTATTGGCCAGTAAGTTTAACATCCAACGCAGTTCTCCCTCAGACCAGCAGGGGGAGCTCTGAACCTGGAGTTCCAGGGAGCATTCCTTAAGTCTGGCCTGAGGGAGGAGTTAGTGTTCAGTCTGTAGAGAGAAGTGATAGGAAGCAGACGCAGAGTAGTGCTGTCCTGTAGAACTGGGGCCTAGAGCTGGAGCAGCTTCGCCCAGTGAGGCAGGAGGAGCAGAGAGGCAAAGAAGAGACTCGGACATCGGAGTCTGTGGCCACCAGGGCCTAAAATACTCCCTGGTAGCCGAATCCGAAGGGCAGGAGAGCTGCAAGCACCTGGCCCATAAACCGCCTGAAGGTAAAGTTGCATCATCAGGGCCCGGTGTGGACTCCAGCAGAGAAGCACCAAAGAGGGCCTGTGCAGCCTACCACAGAGGGAAAGGGACGTACCACCGGTCCCAGCAGCAAGAGGGCCATTGCTAAATCCAGAGAGCAGGGTTCTATCACAGCAAGGGAAAAGAACAGGAGTAGGCCTCATACTCATCTGGCCAAAACGACAGCTCAGTTACTTCCAGGCCGGCCGGAGCCCTCTACCACCTGTAACGGTCTCCCAGGACTAACCGTTTGTGGAGTAAAAGAGGAGAAGGTAAAGAGACTGTTGTTTGTGCCTGTTTCTTTCATGCCTGTCGGCCCTGCACCGTGTTTTCCACACAACACCATAGACTCTCACGAGCACCAACAGTGTCCCTGGGGCACCGCTCCACCTGTGGGGAGCAGTACCACCATTGCTGCCATATCATCACCCCGGAGGCCTCACACAGCAGCGGCGGCTTAATAGCCGCATACCACAGGTGGCGTCACGAACACAAACCCCAAGTCACCAGCCATAATTAACTGACACCCACCAGGGCCACGGAGTCGGGCCCCGCCACCACTGACTACCTCCGGACTAGTCCGGCCCGGCACCGGGTGTCCCATTGCCCTGAGGTGGGCGAGTCAAATTTTGGCGTCACGAACAGGATTTCGTGCCCGGTCCCATCGGGTACTGTGCGCCTGCAGAAACTGTGCCTAAAAGACTGTGTTGCTGTTTGAAAACTGCTGCCGCCATTAGCCTCGCTGAGCGCAGGAAGAAGGGGGGCGTGCCCGAACAAGAGCGCGAAGGGAGCGCACCATCAGAGCAGAGCGCCGTTAACCCCGCGCTACCCGGAAGAAATTTTGAAAAGTGAACGGAGCCTGGTGAGGTTCACTAAGGGGGAGGAAGATGTCCAACACGGAGGGAGAGCAGGTGGCTGTGGTAGCTCAAGACGCAGCAGCACCGGCCGATGCAATCCCAGTCGCCGTCGCCCCAGCCCCCGCTGTAGCGCCGGTAATGCCGATCACAATGCCGTACATCCCGGGAGCAGAATGGTTGCCGCAGTACTCCGGGGAGTCACATACCCTGAGCGACTTCAGAGACAGGCTGCACAGCTTGTTTAGAGTGTATCCGCTGACTGAGAGCCAGAAGGTGGGCATATTAATGGGGCAGCTAGCCGGCGCAGCCCAGCGTGAAGTGAAGTCTTGGCCTGATACAGATAAAGGGACAGCAACCCAGATACTGGCCAAGTTAAAGAGTACTTTTGACACCCGCACCGCAGCAGAAATAAAGATGAGATTCTTTGGGTGCAAACAACGGGCCACAGACAGCATACGGGACTATGCCTTAAACTTGCAGGAGGCCCTGAAAGCAATTAAACAGGTGGACCCAGAGAGTGTACGTGAAGAAGACAAACTCCTAACTGAGCAGTTCATAGAGGGGCTCCTGTCAGACGCCCACAGGACCCAGCTGTGTATCATGGTCCTGCAGAACCCTGCTCTGGACTTTGCAAAGTTTAAGGACCAGGCCATCCGGGTACTGAGAGAATCTACACCGAATGACCCAGTACCCCTCCGGCCTCTTGCTATCACGTACCCCGGGGTGGTGCCTGCAACACGAGCCACTGCAGGGGCTGAGGCGCAGTCCCTGGATAAGGATCCCGCTGCAGAGCTCAGACAGCAGGTCCAGGAGCTGACCAAGACTGTAGCTGCCCTTGCCAAGACCGTGCAGTCTCTACAAGTGACCCCATCGCCTGCAAGAATCGAGTTGGCCTCCAGGCCAGATGACGTCCCATGGATGCGACAGAGGAGGATTCCACCAACCCGAGGAAAAGATACAGACCGGTATGATTCAACGGGACAACCGATCTGCCGCCGCTGCAGCCAGGCGGGCCATATTGCAAGACACTGTCCTTTAAATGGGCCGAGCCTGGGGCCAGGAGCCAACCCCCAGGTGTAAGGAAGCCCGGCTCAACCCCCAGCCGCAGCAAGTATGTGGGAGGATGACCGGTCCTTCCTATTGTGCTGGATGGGATCCCGTTGAATGCCCTCCTGGATACGGGGTCCCAGGTAACAACCATCCCTTATAAACTGTACAAAAGATATTGGGCTGATTCAGACATTGACCATGGCCCAGATGATGATTTAACAATTGTGGCCAGTAATGGTCAGCCCTTGCCTCAAATTGGGTAAAAGGAAGTAACCATTAAAGTGGGGCGGGTAGAATTGCCATGTCAGGGGATGATAATTGTGGATATTGATCGCAAAGAATCTAACCCACTGCTAACCATTGGTACAAATGTGATGGAAAATTGTCTTGTCGAAGTGATAGTTTTGTTTCAGCAGGCGTCTGAAGGTGCCAGCTCCGGGCAGCAGCGTGCCCTACAGAGGGAGATCAGAGCCCTGATGAGGAGGCAGCAGGTAGAGCTGGTCGGAGGAGAAATTGGCAGTGTAAGGGTAAGTGACCCTCTCCCCATTGCAATTCCCCTCCAAAAGTGAAATGTTGATATGGTGTCGGGCAGCAATAGGCCTCAAGGGTCAGGATTACCAGGCCTTGGTAGAACCGATGTATTCAGACAGCAGGCCTGGAGTCCTGATAGCCAGAGGGGTAGCAGACGTCCGCAAGGGAAGAGTGCCTGTCCGTGTCCTGAATTGTGAGGAGGAGGAAGCCAAATTGCCCCGGTACGCCACTGTAGCAAAACTGTACACTGTCAGTAACAATACCATCAAAGCAGTGGAACCCTTGATCCCGTCCGACCAGGCGGAAGACAATGGCTCCAAGGGACAGCTGGAAGACTGGTGCCAAAAATTACATGTGGGCACCGACTGCACCCCCTCACACCAAAAGCATGGGGTTTACCGGGTGGTACAGGAGTACAAGCGGGTCTTCAGCAAACACCCCCTAGATTTTGTGCAGGTAAAAGGGGTTAAACATCAAATCCCCACGGGTGATCATCATCCCATTAAAGAGAGATACCACCCTGTACCCCCAGCACAGTATCAGCGTGCCAAAGAAATGTTACGGGAGATGAAGGAGGCTGGGGTTATCAGAGATAGTTGTAGCCCCTGGGCAGCTCCACTAGTGCTCGTAAAGAAAAAAGATGGTACAATGAGAATGTGCGTAGATTACAGACAAATTAACCGCATTACACATAAAGATGCTTATCCACTACCCAGAATAGAAGAGTCACTAACAGCCTTAAAATCAGCTAATTATTTCTCCACCCTGGATCTCACCAGTGGGTATTGGCAGGTTGCCGTGGCAGAGGCGGACAAGGAGAAGACAGCATTCACGACACCAATGGGTCTCTGCGAGTTCAATTGTATGCCGGTCGGGCTCTGCAATGCCCCAGGGACATTTCAGAGATTGATGGAGTGCTGCTTGGGCCATCACAACTTTGAAACCGTGCTATTGTACCTGGATGACGTCATAGTCTACTCCAAGACCCATGAAGACCACCTGAGGCACTTAGCAGAAGTGTTTGAGTCCTTGTCGGAGTATGGCCTGAAGATAAAGCCGTCCAAATGTCACCTCTTGAAGCCAAAGGTACAGTACCTGGGTCATGTGGTCAGCGCAAAAGGTGTGGCACCTGATCCGGAGAAAGTCACCGTAATCAAGGACTGGCCAAGACCCACCATGGTAAAGGAGGTGCGGCAGTTCCTTGGGCTGGTGGGCTACTACCGAAGGTTCATTGATGGTTTCACCAAGATAGCAGCACCTCTTCAAGATCTCCTGGTGGGCCAGCCAAAGAAGGCTAAGAAGCAAAGCCCTCCATTTGAATGGAACAGTCAAATAGAAACATCTTTTGTCCGGCTGAAAGGGGCTCTCACGGGAGAAGAAATTCTGGCCCACCCTGACTACAGCCAGCCGTTTGTACTGTACACAGACGCCAGCAACGTGGGACTGGGAGCAGTTCTGTCCCAGGTGCAGGGAGTCCGGGAGAAGGTGATAGCTTACGCCAGTAGGAAGCTTCGTCCCACAGAAAGGAATCCAGAAAACTACAGTTCCTTCAAGCTGGAGTTCCTCGCTATTGTTTGGGCAGTGACTGAATGCTTCAAGCACTATCTGGCATCGGCCAAGTTCACCATCTTCACGGACAACAACCCGTTGACACATCTGGCAACAGCCAAGTTAGGTGCGTTGGAGCAGCGATGGATGGCCCGGCTGTCTAACTTTGACTTTACCATCAAGCACCGGGCTGGCAAGAAGAATAACAATGCTGATGCGCTGTCCAGAATGCCTCACTTACCCGAGTCTGGAGAAGACCTGGATGAAGTCGAAGAGATAGAGTTACCGGCTTTCCATCACCAAGGTGTTTCCCAGTGTGAGCATGCTGTAGGAGTGAAGCGCTCGAGCCAGCACGAGGTCTCGGTCAACCCATTACTCCACCATAATTGGGAAGAGACACAGAACGGTGACTCGGCCGTGCGATTGGTCAAAGAAAAGCTAGCACAAGCTGAGACCCATCTCGGTCCAGACGCTCCACAAGAAGCCCAGCAGTTGTGGAAGGAGAGGGGACGACTGTTCACCTACCAAGGCAAGCTCTGCAAGAGATATGTCAACTGGCGAACGAATGAACTCGTCTGGCAGATAGTGGTCCCACAGAAGGATGCTCCAATGGTCCTAGCAGCTTACCATGATAACGCAGGACACTTCGGGTGGAAGAAGTTGGAGACCCTACTCCGCGATCGGTTCTACTGGGTGCACATGAGAAAGACAGTCGAGAAGTGGTGCCGAGACTGTGGTCCGTGTAACCTGAGGCGGAAAGATGATGCCAGCCAGAGGTCTCCCCTACAGCCAATTGTCACAAAGCAGCCCCTGGAGTTGGTGGCCCTGGACCACGTGAAGTTAACACCAAGCCGGTCAGGCTATGTGTACGCCCTCACCATTGTGGACCATTACTCTCGTTTCCTGGTAGTAGTGCCTGTGAAGGACCAGACAGCCAGAACAGCAGCTAGAGCATTTCAGGCATACTTTTGTCGACCTCACGGTTATCCGGAAAGGGTACTGACTGATCAAGGTCCTGCATTCGAGGCAGAAGTGTTCCAAGAGTTCTGTAACATGTACGGCTGTAAGAAAATCAGAACAACACCATACCACCCCCAAACCAATGGATTGTGCGAGAAGATGAACCATGTGGTTATTGATATGCTCAAGACTCTACCTCTGGAAGAAAGAAACCAATGGCCAGAGAAGTTACCAGATCTGGTAGACCTGTATAACCATATCCCAGTAAACTCGACCAACTGCAGCCCTGCTTACTTGATGCGAGCAAGACCTGGCAAGTTACCTGTAGACTTTGAGATGGGAACTGTGTCACCTGAAGCGGTTCAAGAGATAGAAGATTGGGATACAGAGCGCCAACAGCAGTACCGCAAAGTCCAGGAATGCGTAGAAAAGAGCCTGTCCCAAGCAAGAACGAGACAAGAGCAGAACTACAATCAAACAGCCCCAGCAACTCCCTTAGCACCTGGAGAACAGGTCCTCAAGAAAAAGCGGAGGGCGCATAAATTAGATGATCAGTGGGAGAATGAACCCTACACCATTATTCCCTCCAACTTTGACAATAGTAAGGTATGCCTCATAAGCAAAGATGAAGGCAAGACTTATCAAACAGTGTCCAGAGACCGCCTGAAAGCGTGCCCTGAGCGGTGCAAAATCCAAAAAGAAGTGGAAGAAATTCAAGAAAAAGAGGAAGAGATGATACAAACAATCCTTGGCAAATTCCCCAAAACTTGGACCCGAATAAATAATGCCATAGTGGTACCAGTCTTGACGTTCCCGCAGTTGGTCGAGCCAGAGACAGAAGAGGTTCCAGATCCATCTAAGGAACTGTCCGACCCAACACAAGATGACACGCCAGCAGTAGAACAGGAGAATCAACCCCCTGCCAGTGGTGAACCTGCCGTACCCTTGGCGAATCTGAGACCCCGTAGGCAACCAACACGCATACCTGTCAGGGTGAGGCCTAAAAGTAACACGGAGGGGGCAGACACTCCAAGTAGTCAGGGACGAACCCCAGAGCTACGCCGGTCCCAGCGTAGCCTTCGGGGACAGCCCCCTCCAAGGTATAGAACATAGAAAGTAAAATACCTAACAGAGTGTAAATAGTTATGTGAAAATGTCTTGTATGTAATGTTTTGTTTTAGGTGATTAAGTAAATGGACAATTGGGTCACTGGACTATGAGTGGCCAACACTTTAATTGTTCATAGTTAGCACCAGTGTGCTCAACACCCCTGAAGAAAAACCCGTCCGGCATGCATAGAGTGGGGTCAGCAATGCTCTGACGCACGCCCAGAGCCTACGTTGGGGGTTTTATCGCGGCGGGTCCCCCATGGAGCAGTGTAATGGACACCCGGCAGGGAGCCACACTGGACTCTTATAGTTGTTTAAGGTTGTAACATGTTATGTCTTGTTTTGTTTTCTTCAGTCCGGGAGTATTGAGTTTAACTAAGGGGGAGTGTGGCGCCCCAGGACCTGGTCGCCACAACAGCATTGCCCCTCCAAAGGGTTGATGCTGAGCCTGGAGGTAATTGGGAGGTCTATTGGCCAGTAAGTTTAACATCCAAAGCAGTTCTCCCTCAGACCAGCAGGGGTAGCTCTGAACCTGGAGTTCCAGGGAGCATTCCTTAAGTCTGGCCTGAGGGAGGAGTTAGTGTTCAGTCTGTAGAGAGAAGTGATAGGAAGCAGACGCAGAGTAGTGCTGTCCTGTGGAACTGGGGCCTAGAGCTGGAGCAGCTTGGCCCAGTGAGGCAGGAGGAGCAGAGAGGCAAAGAAGAGACTCGGACATCGGAGTCTGTGGCTACCAGGGCCTAAAATACTCCCTGGTAGCCGAATCCGAAGGGCAGGAGAGCTGCAAGCACCTGGCCCATAAACCGCCCGAAGGTAAAGCTGCATCATCAGGGCCCGGTGTGGACTCCAGCAGAGAAGCACCAAAGAGGGCCTGTGCAGCCTACCACAGAGGGAAAGGGACGTACTACCGGTCCCAGCAGCAAGAGGGCCATTGCTAAATCCAGAGAGCAGGGTTCTATCAGAGCAAGGGAAAAGAACAGGAGTAGGCCTCATACTCATCTGGCCAAAACGACAGCTGAGTTACTTCCAGGCCAGCCGGAGTCCTCTACCACCTGTAACGGTCTCCCAGGACTAACCGTTTGTGGAGTAAAAGAGGAGAAGGTAAAGAGACTGTTGTTTGTGCCTGTTTCTTTCATGCCTGTCGGCCCTGCACCGTGTTTTCCACACAACACCATAGACTCTCACGAGCACCAACAGTGTCCCCGGGCCACCGCTCCACCTGTGGGGAGCAGTACCACCATTGCTGCCATATCATCACCCCGGAGGCCTCACACAGCAGCGGCGGCTTAATAGCCGCATACCACAGGTGGCGTCACGAACACAAACCCCAAGTCACCAGCCATATTTAACTAACACCCACCAGGGCCACGGAGTTGGGCCCCGCCACCACTGACTACCTCCGGACTAGTTCGGCCCGGCACCGGGTGTCCCATTGCCCTGGGGTGGGCGAGTCAAATGATTAACAGTTCAAAAGTACAAGACTGCTCTTTGGCAGTTAGGCTATGTGCCCACGCTGCGGTAAAATTCGTGGAATTTGCAGCGTTTTTTTCACGGAAATTCCACGGATTTTTCAAAAATCCACAGTACAGCAAGTCCCCAGCCATTTCTATGGCATTTTGGAACTGCTGTGCCCATGCTGCGTTTTTTTCCGCAGCAGAAATAATACGGATTTACCTGTGGAAAAATCTGCAGCATGTGAATTATTCTTGCAAATTTTTCTGCACGATCTCTATACTTACCTGCCTTGATAGAAGACACCGGAGACACTTCTTCCGATGCAGAGGAGCGCAGTGGAGCCAGGAGCAGGAGGTGGGCAAAGCCTGCACAAGCTCCGGTCATGTGACAGCCAGAGCTAGTGCAGGCCCGCCCACCTCCTGCAAAGTGCCAACAGGCACGGCCGGAAAGTGAAGTGCTGCGTGATGGAGGTAAGTATGAACTCATCAATCACTCCAGCACTTGTTCTGCATTGAGGACGTAGTGCCGAAGCCATGGTACTGTATCCTCAATGCAGAATGACTGCAGCTTATCCGCAGGACATTCCTCAATACATCTGCAGCACATCCGCAACATGAAAACAGACAAAGTTGTGCTGCGATTTTCTGGGAGCTCCTGCGGAATGTCCTGTGAATATATCCGCATGACACTTTCCCCATGGGCACATGGCCTTATAGTGTGTTGCACTGTATTCTAATCTGATTTTGATAGCTCAGGAGTCTCTGCGTTCTCAATAGCAGTCCTGTCAATTTGTTGGAGGGGTGATGCAGGCTATGGTAGTCGAGGTCGGGCTTCAGCTGCAGAGCAGCACAGTGTTAACAGTGCACCCCCCAGCTGCCTCCCCAGTTCAGATAATCTCTAGCTGCTCAATCTTTCTTTGTTATGAAGAAACAGGTACATTCAGCATTCTTTTGAACACATGAACTTTACTTTCAGATTTTAATAACAGGACTTGATCACACTCAAGGCGGGCAGACACTTTTTTCCCAAAGGGGTTTCTAATAGCAACAGTTACGATTTACACTTTTTGCAGCCAACCACTTCCTTGGTACTTGGGTCCTCAATGATGCCTTAAGCCACTCCTCCTCTCCCCTGGCATTATATAGATACACAGGATCAAATAGTCCCATCCAACGGTATTTAGCACAAGTTATTGGAATGGCCTGAGGCAACAGCACTCCTCTCCTTTATGTCGAGGGCCAGCTCTCTTTAGAGCCAAACTGATCTTCTGCCACTAAGAGGAATCGTTGGGTATATTTCCAGGAAACGACAGTCACCACCCAGAAACTCATGGACTTGACCCTCTCTTAGGGAAGCAGAAACTTGGCACTATATGCCCGATCCTCCTCTCCTTTGGACCCTGCGTGTTCATGATGCAGGTTTAACCTGAATGTCTTGTCAAATTTGGGTACTTTTTGGGGCTCCTGCTCACCATGCCTCCCACAGGTGCAACTTTATTTCTACTCTCTTCTTTACCTTACCAGCTTTTAACGTTTTGTTACTTAAACTCCACACCTAAAGATGTACAATAACTCCTTCCTAACATTTGCCCTAGCTAACCAAAGCTCACCAGGGATGGAGTCACCCACATTGTGGCCACCTAGTGGCAGAATCAAACATAACAAGGTTACAGTGTTTCTGAACATGGGAGTGGCTAAGTCCTAGACCCTCTTACAAGCAGGAAAAACCATACTTTCAATGCATGATGCAAAGAGTAATAATAACGTTATACACTGATAACATTAACACGTTGACATGTTAACACACTGATTTTAGCTTTTTCTGTGCTTAATTCTGTAGGGTTCAAATCTTTAATATTAAGCCCAAAAAATTCAATCTACGAGTCCCTGCAATTTAGCTAAGTTTCTTATCAATTATATCTCCTTCAGAATGTGCTGTTTCATAGCATCAGTGAGTTTTATAGTAGAGAGTCTAAAGAATCAATATAATACCTTAATACAAAACTGTGTTGCATTTTCTAATACTTGAACCTTTAGCATTAACTCAGACTAGGAGATAACCGGGACCGGCAGGTCCCTGTTCTCTTTTCTTTAAAATTCAGATCCGGTCCGTAATTCGGCCCCCATATAAATCTCTAAGTATCAGTATCCAGAAATTAAAAATGGTGGTAGAAGGGATAGGGGAATGGGAGCAAGCACACTCTATTTACCAAAGCTCCGGCATGGCTGTACGATGCTTCCAGGCCTCACATTCACTTCCTAGGCTGCTAATTACTGCTCATGCATATGCATTGCTTTCCCCACCCACCAGCGCCTGTGATTGGTTGCAGTCAGACACACCCCACCCTGTCAGCTAGCTGCATCCAATCACAGGTGCCAGGATGGCCGGTGGGTGGGGAAAGCAGTGTAACTGAAGGAGCTTGTACACTCTAGCATCTACTGTGAGCCTAGTATGTACATATTCTGTTTTTGTGCTTATTTACTTTCACTTACAGATTAGTTATGAGGGTGTCATAGACGCCTGCCATTACTAATGTAGGGCTTAGTAGCAGCTGTGGGCTGTTATTAACCCCTCATTACCCCGATTGCCACCGCACCAGGGCAATTGGGAAGAGTCGGGTATAGCATCGAACTTGTCTCATCTAATAAATGTGATAATCTCACGCTGTTACAGGTTGCTATTTTTAGGGCGGGGGTCCTAATAACCATAGGCCTGCCCAGTCTGAGAATACCAGTCCGAGCTGTTGGGCATTATCATGGCTGGGAATCAAACTTGAAGGGGACTGCATGCTGTTTTTTAAAATGATTTCTTTAAATAGTTTAAAAGAAAAAAAGCCGTATGTAGTTCCTTTTATCTTGATACACAGCCAAGATGAGCACATGGCTGGGCGCTTCACCTTGTCCTGGGTATCATACTATGGGGGGACCCTACAACAATTGTTTTCTTTATTTATTTTTTTATACCATGATACTGATTTGCAGACAGTTGCACTGCTTTCTTAGCTTTCCCTACCCACTGGTCATCCTAGCGCCTGTGATTGGTTGCAGTCAAACGCTGTCCCACAGGCTGGGGGCACATCTGACTGCAACCAGTCACAGAAACCAGGCCAGCTGGTGGGTGGGGAAAGCAAGGAAAGCAGTGCATATAGATGAGCAATGATGAGCAGCCCAGGGAGGCCGCAGGAGCAGGGTACAGCAGTGCAGAAGCAGTGTACAGCTGCAACGGAGCCTTGGTAAGCATAAAGCACTCACTTCATTCTTAGTTTCTTTATTTTTATTTTATTTTTTAAAATTTCTCGAGATCCGGATCAAACACCCCGATTTTCCCGGGCCTAGGTCCTGCATCCGGGCACCTTTGAAACTGCATGGATCCGGACTTTTACAGGGTCCGGGTCCGCCCATCTCTAGCCATTATGCCTTCCCGAAGCCCAGGAAATTAAAAAATTCTCTTTTTGTAATATTATTACAATGTTTTCAGTGATAGAAGCTTATCATGTATGTAAACATAATGGGAGTATAGAAGCACATGAGTGTTCTCCGAAACATCATGACAGCTGTGGATACAGAATCCCAGTATAGGCATCTCTATGGCTTATAGGGAATATGTCAGCAGATTTTTGCTATTTGATCTGAGACTGTAGTAATATATAGATAAAGAGAGCCTGATTACAGAGATGTATCACTTACTGAGCTGTGTATTGTAGTTTTCATAAAATCAGTATTTTATCAACAGGAGATTTTCACTGCCTAACTACATCTACACGCATAACAGTCTAGCAAATCTGTGTAACCCCATTCCTACCACTGATTAGCAGCTTTCTAGCAATGCACAATGTACACATTGAGCTGCCAGTCAGGCGTGTGGGTGGGGTTATAAATAGCACAGAAGTTTTAGCTTTGCTACATCTATAGCAGACAAAACACTTATTTTATGAAAACTGCACCAAGCAGCCCAATAAGTGATACATTGCTGCAATCGGGGTTTCTTGCCCTATGTTATGCTGTTTACAATATTTTCATTTTTTCCTCCCTTTCTTTCAAGAGCCATAACTTTTTATTTTTACGTCAATACGGTCATATGAAGGCTTGTTTTTTGTTGGACAATATGTACTTTTGAATAAAAAAATGTATTATATCATATGGTGTTCTGGTAAACAAGAAAAAGATTCCAAGTGCGGTAAAATTGCAAAAAAAAGTGCAATTCCATAATTTCTTGGGAATTCTTTATTTACCATGTTCATTATATGGAAAAACTCACCAATGTGATAGGAATATGATAGCAATATGAATGCCCAAGTCAGTATGTGTATGTAGATACTAAACATGTATAGCTTTCTTTTAATTTAAGGGGTAAATATATTAATACATTTGTCAAAACAATTTGTTTTTGGTGACATTTTCTGAGAACCATAATGTTTTTATTTTTCGGGATCTGGGGATAACTTGTGGCTTATTTTTGCGCCCTGAGCTGAGGTTTTTACTGATACAATTTTTAGGTAGATGCAATGTTTTGATTGCTTCTAATTGTATTTTATTGACATGTCAAAATAAATGTAATTTTGGAGTTTTTAATTTTTTTGTTATTGTGTTTACTGATCGGATTATTTTATTTTATATTTTGACAAATGGGACATTTCTGAGCATATTTTTTCTTTTCAACGGGCAAAAGGCAGGTGATTTAAACTTTTGTGTTGTTATTTATTTTTTTCATATTTTTAACAACTTTTTTCCTCTTTTTACTGTATTTACTAGTCTCCCTTAGAGGACTTGAAGCTACAATCATCTGAATCGCTAGTGCTGTACAGAGCAGCCAACATTCATAGGAAGATCATCATGACAGTTACAGGGGTCATCAACTGACCTCCAGCTGTCATTATAACCCATCAGTGCCCAGCGATCCTGTCACAGGGGTGCCGATGGGAGAGGGGAACTACACGTACACGTTCCCTGCCGGCGCATGTTAAATCCCACTGTCAGAGATTGAAAGTGAAATTTAACTGGTTAACAGCCAAGGGTTGATCCGCGACTGTTATAGGCACATAACGGCGATCAGATCAGCTGTCATTTGCAGGGAAATATGACACTGAGCCTGCATAAAAGGCAGAGACACATCACACGACCTTTGATGTAAATCAGTGGCGTAACTAGAGTTTGATGGGCCCCGGTGCAAAGTTTCGACCTTGGCCCCGCCCTCACGTACACCGACTGCTGATCTGCAGGGCGGCGGCGCACCTCTAACCTGCTGGGCCCGGTCACAATGGCGATCTCTGCAACCGCGGTAGTTACGCCCCTGATGTAAATATATGTCAAAGTTCGTGAAGGGGTTTCACAATGGTTGGTGGTTTAATTGTTTGTGATAGTTGATATGATGGAATATCATCGGTGTGATGGACAAAAAATTCTCTATATAAAAGAACATTTTTTATAATTCATTGCAGAGGCTCATGGAGAGAGCCCTTTAGTAACAGTAGTTGATTGTTTATTATAAGCTAACGAGACTTGATGATTATTGCGAGAATGCAAAGAGATATATTTTAGTTTTTTGATTGGTCTTCACTATCAATCCTCCGAATCACTCACAGAATCTTTGTATCCTCATTGTGCAGGTCTAGTGCATGGGTCTAGTGCATGGAGTGGATAAAAAGTTGCAAAGGTAGCATTTCTTTGCCGTCTTGGTCTGCAATAATAAGGTTCTGAGGAAACCCTCACTAGATATTGCTCTTCCCCTGTTGAGTCTCTCTACACCAGTTTGGCTCCATAGGACCATTCTCTTCTAATTAGAGCTCGCAAGTGTCAGAACTTTGAGGACAAATGTACTCTTTAGTTATGTAAATTGAAAGAAAAATTTGAAAACAGAGTGCAAGAATGGACAAAGGTTGAAAGGTGAACAGAAAGACAATGCATCAGTGTTCGAACATCATCTGTGCATAACGTGTATTGCACTAAAGTTCACCCAAGTCAACCACAGCCAACCACAGCAGCTCAACAAGGTTAACTTGAACGTTAAGTCTATTAGATCATAGTAATTGTTTCAACTATCTTGAGCAAAGTATCGTCCCAAATTAATAAATCAATTATTATATTTGAGGCAAGACTGCATTATATAATTTTTAAATGAATGTACAATAACCTAAAGTTTGCTATTAATATTTTAAAAATAAAAATGTAGCAGATAAAATAGCATTCTGTGAGGTGCCTCCAATTACCAGGATATTGATGTATCCAAAAATGTTGAATTAGTTGCAATGGTTATAAAACTTATAAAACAATGTGTTTTCTCCATACAAGGGCTTCATTAATTAAAAATAAATAAATAAAAACACTTAGTTTTTTATGCACATGCATCTCTTGCATGGCTCAGGATTAGGCCTCTTTCCCACGCTCGTGAAAAACACACACGTTAAGCACGGACATGTAAAAGGTGCGTATTGCCCTTCGTGTGCCATGCTTTTGGCACATGAGTGTTCTCCATGTGCTATTCATGATAATACATGGAGAGTAGGAACTTTCTGCTCACCTGTCCCTGACGCTGGTGTCTGTGGTGCTGATGTCTTCCACTCTGCGGTCTCCGGCCCTGCTGACTACCCGCTGCTGCTTCCGGCCTCAAGTGCAGTGAATATGCGATTGGCATAATGAGTGGGGTTTGGAAGCAAGTGACAGCAGCGGCAGAGACAGCAGCGCTGGAGAAGGCGAGTGTAGAAATTCAATTTATTTCACAGAAATGTGGTTTTCTCCAGTACGTGTTACGCTGATTTCACACAGAGCACATCCGTGATGCCAGAGAAAAACGGACATGTCTACGTGTGGGGCACATGGACACACATATGCTCCACACGGACACATAGTCCATGTGAAAACGCAGACCCTTTGATTTTAATGGGTGTACGTGAGTCCGGATCTCTGCTATGTGTGTGTGAAAATGGACGTCACACGTACCAGAAACACGGATGTGTGAAAGGGGCCTTAAATAGACTGGGGATTAGCAGGGCTGCAATATAACCCGGGGGTGGGGGTAATTAACCAAAACCTATCCACCCAAATGAAATTTATAGGAATAAAAAGTCCTAAGAATGAAACAGCCAGAATAAAATGTTCGTCCCATATTGTGAGACTAGTGTAAAAAAGAAGGTTTAAAAAAAGATCCCATTTTTAATAAACTTACTTTTGGAGCATAGTGTGACTTCCTGACGGGAAGAACGATCAAGAATCTAATTGCTCAGACAAAACTAAGAAACTATATTAAGATAAATAACACCCAGAATATTTTCCCTGCGGGGGAAATAAAACACCAAATGAGTAAAAAAAAAATGTGGGGCCCTGCAAATCTTGCCATACCTGTCAGCATCTTCTTTTGATTTGCTAGCCTGGTATGATGTCATTCTGGCAACAAGTCTGACCGACTATCATTAAATCATTAAAGGAGCCAGGTATGCAGGCAGGTAGAGTGAGTTTCGCTTACCTGCATACTTGGCTCCTGACTATTTTGGCAGCCAAAGACTACTAACATAGCTGCTGGACCAGGGTGCTGCACATTTTGCTTTATTATCTCCATTAATAAGCAATTTGGCCAAAAATCTTTTTGCCTCTCTCTCTCTCTCTGTATATATATATATATATATATATAAAAAAAATATATATATATATGATATATAAAGCTGAATGTGTGTGTGTGTGTGTGTGTGTGTGTGTGTGTGTGTGTGTCCGGGATTGGCATCTGCACCGTCTCAGCTACAGCCACAAAATTTTCCGCACTCACACTTCTGGACCCCAAGAGCGTCATAGGCTATGTTTTGAGGGGAAATTTTAACCCCGCGTTTTACAGTTATTCTCCAAAAAAACTGCCTCCATTAAACCGAATGGAGCTGGGAGCCACAGTGCAGCCAGAACTTCAGAAGAATGCGCAGCCACACCCTTATATGGAATGTTGGCGTGTCACAATGCAGCCAGAGAAAGAGGCAGACACAGACAGGGAAAGAGGCAGACACAGACAGGGTAAGAAACAGACCGGATAAGAGACAGACACAAAGAGACAGACACAGACAAAGAGACAGACTGACAGGGAAAGAGACAGACAGGGAAAGAGAGGGAAGGAGAGAGACAGGTTAAGAGACAGATACAGACAGGTAAAGAGACAGACAAAGAGACACACACAGGGAAACAGACATACAGAGAAAGAGAGGGAAAGAGACAGACAGGGTAAGAGACAGACAAAGACAGGTAAAGAGACAGACAAAGAGACAGACACAGGGAAAGAGACAGAGGCAAAGAGACAGACAGGGAAAGTGACAGAGATAGATAGGCAGACAGGGAAAGAGATAGATAGACAGACAGGGAAATAGATTCAGACAGACGGAGAAAGAGACAGAGACAGTCAAAGACAGACAGGGAAAGAGACAGACAAAGAGAGAGAGAGAAAGAGACAGAGAGATATATACAGAGGGGAAGAAAGACATAATAATTACATTTATATCTGTTTGTTTTGTGGTTTTTGTGTGCAGAATATATTTTTTTTAAATACATTCTATTTTGTTAACAGCAGTTATTAACCCGGGCGAAGCCGGGTAGTACAGCTAGTATATATATATATATATATATATATATATACACACGAGGGGCTGCTGCTAAGTCTTCGGCTTTGTGATCTTTATTTGTTTCTATGGTAACGAATGTTACATCACATGAAAGCCTTATGTGTCTAATACATATTTTTAAAATTGTGCGTTTTGTTGCTTATGGCAACAGTGTTCTACGAACATGGGAAAGCAAAATGGCGGAGTCTAATGTGATAGTCACAGAAACGTAGAGCAGAGGAGTTTTAAAATTCTTGTTTCTGCAAGGAAAGTCCTGTAAGGATTTTCATGGTGATATGTCGCAGACATTGGGGGATCAATGTTCTTCATATTCCACAGTTAAGAAATGAGTTGCCAAATTTAAAATGGGCCACTTCAGCACCAATGATGATCAATGTCCTGGATGACCGAGAGTGGTTGTTGTTCCAGAGATAATCAATGCTGTGCACAACCTCATACTGGAGAATCAAAGAATTTCAGCTAAAGCAATAGCAGACATCATGGGGATTTCGCGTGACCATGTTTGTGTTATTATCCATGAACATTTGGACATGAGGAAGCAATCTGCAAAGTGGGTCCCTAAATGTTTGACAACAGATTAGAGAAGCATGCGAGTGAAAACTTGCCTGGCCATTTGTCAGCGTTTCCGGACTGATAAGAACTTCCTGTATCGACTGGTCACTATGGATGATACCTAGATTTATCTGTATGACCCTGAAAATGAGGAGCAGTCAAAAGAGGGGAGGCACAGTGGTTCTCCTCATCCAAACAGGTTCAGGGTGCAAAAATTAGCCACTAAGATGATGGCATCTGTGTTCTGGGATCAGGAGGGTGTGCTGCTAGTGGACTACCTTCAAAAGGTTCCACCATCAATGCAAGGTATTACATTGCACTTTTGGATCAATTAAAGGCAGCTCTAAAGGCCAAAAGGTGCGGCAAGCTGTCCAAAGGAATCTTGTTCCTGCAAGACAACGCCTCTGCTCATACTGCACAAGCGACCACGGCTGGGCTCGGCTTCCAGCTGGTTGATCACCCACCTTATTGCCCAGATCTAGCTCCCTCCGACTATCATCTGTTTTCAAACCCGAAGAAACGCCTCAAGGCTACCTAATTTCCCACCATTTCTGATGCCATGGCTGCTACGGATACCTGGCTTGAGGCACAACCGAAATCCTTCTGTTTCCTAGGCTTACAGGACTTGGAATACCGATGTAAGAAGTGTGATGATATCAGTGGAGAGTATGTGGAATAAATGTAAAGTTTCATCATCCCATCTTGTTTCTTTCTGGGGAAAGCCAAAGACTTATCAGCAGCCCCTCATATACAGTCATGGCCAAACGTTTTGAGAATGCTACAAATATTAATTTTTACAAAGTCTACTGCTTAAGTTTTTCTAATGGCAATTTGCATATACTCCAGAATGTCATAAAAAGTGATCAGCTTAACAGCAATTACTTGCAAAGTCAATATTGGCTAAGAAAATGAACTTCAACCACCTAAACACATTTCAACATCATTGCATTCCTGCCTTAAAAGGAGCAGCTAACATTGTTTTAGTGATTGTTCCATTAACACAGGTGTGGGTGTTGATGAGGACAGGGCTGGCGATCAATCAGTCATGATTAAGTAAGAATGACACCACTGGACACTTTAAAAAAAGGCTGGTGCTTGGTATCATTGTTTCTCTTCAGTTAACCATGGTTATCTCTAAAGAAACACGTGCAGCCATCATTGCTCTGCACAAAAATGGCCTAACAGGGAAGAGTATCGCAGCTACAAAGATTGCACCTCAGTCAACAATCTATCGCATCATCAAGAAGTTTAAGGAGAGAGCTTACATTGTTGCCAAAAAGGCTCCAGGGCGCCCAAGAAGGACCAGCAAACGCCAGGACCGTATCTTAAAACTGTTTCAGCTGCGGGATCGGACTACCAGCAGTGCCGAGCTAGCTCAGCAATGGTAGCAGGCTGGTGTGAGTGCTTCTGCACGCACTGTGAGGCGGAGACTGCTTGAGCAAGACCTGGTTTCAAGGAGGGCAGCAAAGAAGCCACTTCTCTCCAGAAAAAACATAAGGGAATGACTGATATTCTGCAAAAGGTACAGGGAGTGGACTGCTGAGGACTGGGGTAAAGTCATTTTCTCAGATGAATCACCTTTTCGATTGTTTGAGACATCTGGAAAACAGCTTATTAGGAGAAGAAGAGGTGAGCGCTACCACCAGTCTTGTCTCATGCCAACTGTTAAGCATCCTGAAACGATTCATGTGTGGGGTTGCTTCTCAGCCAAGGGAATCGGCTCACTCATAGTCTTGCCTAAAAACAGAGCCATGAATAAAGAATGATATCAGATTGTCCTCCAAGAGCAACTTCTCCCAACTGTCCAAGAGCAGTTTGGCGCCCAACAATGTCTTTTCCAGCATGATGGAGCACCTTGCCATAAAGCAAAGGTGAGTACTAAATGGCTCATGGAACAAAACATAGAGATTTTGGGTCCATGGCCTGGAAATTCCCCA
The DNA here is from genome assembly GCF_048569485.1 of Anomaloglossus baeobatrachus. NCBI lineage: Eukaryota > Metazoa > Chordata > Amphibia > Anura > Aromobatidae > Anomaloglossus > Anomaloglossus baeobatrachus. The sequence goes on from NC_134355.1 coordinate 250,868,015, forward strand.
GATCTTAATCCCATTGAGAACTTGTGGGCAATCATCAAGAGACGGGTGGACAAACAAAAACCAACAAATTCTGGCAAAATGCAAGCATTGCTTATGCAAGAATGGACAGCTATTAGTCAGGATTTGATCCAGAAGTTGATTGAGAGCATGCCAGGGAGAATTGCAGAGGTCCTGAAGAAGAAGGGTCAACACTGCAAATATTGACTTGCTGCATTAACTCATTCTAACTGTCAATATAACCTTTTGGTACTCATAATATGATTGCAATTATATTTCTGTATGTGATGTAAACATCAGACAAACACAATTAAAAACCAGAGGGCAACAGATCATGTGAAAATATAATTTTGGTGTCATTCTCAAAACTTTTGGCCATGACTGTATATACTGTGTGTGTGTGTGTATATATATATATATATATATATATATATATATATATATATATATATCTAATATATAAAGCTGAATGTGTGTATGTATGTCCGGGATTGGCATCTGCACCGTCGCAGCTACAGCCACAAAATTTTGCACACTCACACGTCTGGACCCCAAGAGCGTCATAGGCTATGTTGTGAGGCAAAATTTTAACCCCGCGCGTTCCAATTTACCAATCAATTTTTCCCCTATCTACATAATGGGGAAAAAGTGAAACGAAAAGTGTATCCGCACCGTCGCATTTACAATCACGAAAATTTGCACAGACACCTCATGTGACCCAGGGAACATCGTAGACTATGTTATGACAGGAAACTTTAACCCCGCATTTTACAGTTATGCTCCAAAAAACATGCCTCCACTAAAGTAAATGGAGCCTGGAACTACAGTTTATTAGTAGGAGTTGTGATTGGTTGCTATAGGAACAAAAGACATTCATAGTGTAAGAAGCTTATATGTGAGGTAATAAGATGTCGGTGGGGAGACGGATAGAGAGAGACAGAGAGAGACAGACAGGAAAGAGACAGACAGACAGACAGAGACAGACGGGGAAAGAGAGACAGAGACAGAACTGGAAAAAGACAGACCTGGTAAGAGACAGATGGGGAAAGAGACAGATGGGGAAAGAGACAGATGGGGAAAGAGACAGATAGGGAAAGAGACAGAGAAATAGAGACAGACAGGAAAAGACACAGACAAAGAGACGGGGAGACAGACAGGGAAAGAGACAGACCTGGAAAGAGACAGATGGGGAAAGAAACAGAGAGATAGAGACAGACAAGGAAAGAGACAGACAGAGACAGGCAGATGGGGAAAGAGACAGACGGGGAAAGAGACAGATGGAGAAAGAGACAGACGGGGAAAGAGACAGACGAGGAAAGAGGCAGACCTGGAAAGAGGAAGACCTGGAAAGAGACAGTCCTGGAAAGAGACAGACCTGGAAAGAGACAGATGGAGCACATTACTTGGCCAATTTAGTTAAATCTGTGTGGAATATCTGGGGTGTTGAAATATATGTTGTGGAATGCTTCTATTAGCTTAGTTTTTGCCTTTTAATAATTACATTTCTATTTGTTTTGTGGTTTTTGTGTGCAGAAGAAATTTCTGTTAATACATTCCATTTTGTTAACAGCAGTTATTAACCTGGGCGAAGCAGGGTAGTACAGCTAATTATATATATATGTGTATATATATATATATATATATATATATATATATATATATATTTATTTATTAGTAGCTGGGGTTTTTTCATTTTTTTGGGAGGAGGAGGGCAGAGACCATTCAAGATTTGACATATTTACAATGTATTTTCACAGTCACATTGTATATATGTCAAATTTAATCTTTCCTTTTTATATAAAGTTTAGAAGAAAGCTACTATTTAAGTTCTCCATAGAGGAATAACCAAGAATACCTATATTTATCTGTATATTAATATCATGGAAGACTGATATATTGAAAATGCAATATAAAGTCTTATGAGAACCTCTGACAGACTCATACTGGTCATCCAATAAAGTGGGATAAGTTTCTGAGCTAATCTAGAAAAGATTAAATTCATATAACCTCCGGCTAGAAATCCTTGCTAGGAATTGATATAGAGCAACAGCTGGAGAGCCAGAACTCGCCTTTCACAGAAACAAAGTTTTGAGCTATATACCTAACATAAGCTGCCCCTACATGTAGGGCAGAGTAATGTTGGTTGTGCTCATGTTAGAGAAACTTGGTTAAATGGAGTGTGCATGTTCATGGATGTTGAGGGTGCGGGCTAAATAACTGTTCAGCCAACTGTCTTGTATATATTGGCATTTAGTAGTTCACAATCAAGGCTGCTTAAAATTATTTTGTCCAGGAATTTTAGCAATTAAAAACATTAGTATTTTTAATAAAATAAATATAGTAGGTGACCCTGCTTAGGATATCTATAGAGACTGAGGCCTCAATTCCTCAAAGCTTCACCTCAGATTTCTTTGAAAAATCACAACATTTTGGCAAAATCGAAGTTGTGACTTTTGGTGTTTGCACACCAGTCCGCCAAAGTGGGCGGATCTGTGGCAGGACAGGGGTGCGACATTACAGCTTTTGTTTATTCACAACGAGCTGTAGCATTCTGCACTGCAGACTGGAGTAAGATTTTTGGTGTAGTGCATAAAGGGCCACTTGTCAGATGCTTTAGATTCATAAAGCGGCATATACTAGCGCCCCTGAGACATTCAGGGCACTACAGCGAACTGCATCCTCCTGGGGATCCAAACAAAGAGCCTCATGGTTATACCTTAAGGTCTCATGTGGGTCATACTGGGAAGGGTATACTTTGACCCTCCAGTGTGGCCACGAGACAGCACACTCCAAAAGCATATGATAAACAAGAGCACAAGGAGTTTTTTTGGTGCAAATATAGAAATTTATTTCAAAGTCAATAAATAGCAAGAAGAAGATAAAAGACGTATCAAGCACAGAATTCGGGAATTAAATACCTGGGTCCCGTGGACCACCATTGTAATTACTTCTACAAAGTTAATGTAGTGGGACAAGATTTTAGAAAGGCCAAGTAAAATCACAATGAATTTATATATCAAGCCAGGCACAGACAGTGATCTATGTCTAAAAAACCCTTATGTAGTAAAGTCATATTCAAAGGTTCCACTGTGAACCCACAATCCACCTTTGAATATGACTTGCAGTTGAGATCCTGTGAACTCTCTTTTTACACTACACATAGCTCATGGGTTCATGAGCCCGAGTGGCTCATCTGTGTGGATTACTTGTAATGTTTTGCCTTATCTATAAAAATACTTGTGACTCCATGTGGGCCTGCTTTGGCTAGGTCCTATCACTCTGATTATTGCACGGCTGGGGTGCACGGGACCCAGGTGGAGGTCCTCCTCTGACCTGGCCTTCGTGTACCACTGGTGTGAGCAGACAACTCATTTAAACCCACCTTTTTCATACAGGCTATTTTTATGATTACTGACTCTCATTATAACTATACCATATATAGCCCCCCTTTTTTACTACATAAGGGTTTTTGTGCCTGGCTTGATATATAAATTCATTGTGATTTTACTTGGCCTTTCTAAAATCTTGTCCCACTACTGGTGCCTAGTCAGCTTTTAAAGAAGGTTTTTCTCGGCAACGTTTTAGATTCAAACATATCTGGTTGGCATTAAATAGCCAGTGGATGATACATGCTGCCCACGGTTTGGACATGTATCAGCTATCAGATTCCCTTTAAGTGGTGAGTTGTAATGCAGCCATATTATTTACTAATGCCTGGTCACAATACTAATGTACTGTAGGATGCACCAGGTCCCCATGATTTTTTTTTCTGTGATTTTTTTTTTAGAATTTTCGATTTATGTTCTTCTCAGTGAATTTCTTTTAATTTTAGTGTAGGGACCCGCAAGACAATTAGGACACTTGCTGCATGTTGTGAGCTGGTATATTTTCGACAAAATATAAACTAATACCTCCCAGCAAATATTTTTTTCATATTTGCAGAATGCAGCCAGACACCATAGTGTTGCTAGGTGTATTAATATACCGTATTTTTCGGACTATAAGATGCACCGGACCATAAGAGGCACCCTGGTTTTAGAGGAGGAAAATAGGAAAATAAAATTTTAAGCAAAAAATGTGCTCATGACACACTATTATGGGGCGAGGATCTGCTGCTGACACTATTATGGGGGTAATGTCCCCAAATTCTCTAACTAAGGTCCCCCATCCTGGTAATGATCCTCCTGCCTTGTATATGATCCCCATCCTTGTATATATGTACCCCATCCTGGTATGTATTCCCATCCTGCTATATACCGCCATCGTGGTATAGCCCCCATCCTGCTACATAGTGCCATCCTGGTAAATGCCCTTATCCATCCTGCTATATACTCCCATCCATCCTGCTATATACCCCCATCCATCCTGCTATATACCCCCATCCATCCTGCTATATACCCCATCCATCCTGCTATATACTCCCAATCCATCCTGCTATATACCCCCAATCCATCCTGCTATATACCCCCCATCCATCCTGCTATATACCCCCCATCCATCCTGCTATATACCCCCATCCATCCTGATATATACCCCCATCCATCCTGCTATATTCCCCCATCCTGCTAAATGGCCTGTATCCTGTGGCACACAGGAAAAAATAAATAAACGTTTATACTCACCTTTCCTCGCTCCATGCAGCATCCCTCCTCCTCCTGTCAGTGCCAGCAGCAGCGCCGCTGGAGTGTGGAGCTGTCACCGTTGTCTGCAGCATCGCAATCTCCTCCTGTCTGCCTTTCAGCTGACCTGTGTGGAGACTAGAGGTGTGCACAGCGATGACGTCATCGCTGTGCTCACCGCTCTCTACACAGATCAGCTGGCCAGCAGACAGGAGGAGATCGCGATGCTGCAGACAACGGTGATGGGTGAGTATACTGATTCACTGCACCCCGCGCTAATGATGATACGCGGGGGGCAGTGAATACAGCCACATATGATCACTCCAGGCTGTAGTTGCCAGGGGTGCTCACGCGGGCCGACTGTTAATTATGCGCGCCCCCACGCCCATCATCCCGCCCACCTGTCAGCGCCGGCTTCAGCGCTTAGGGATGATGGGTGGGAGGATGGGCGTGTGTGCCGCCCCAGCATCAGCAGCCAGGCTGCTTGGATCTGGATCCACGGTGGCTTGAGGGACGTCCGGACCCAGGGGTCGTGCGGCCACTCAAATAAAGGGGGGCTATGTACAGGGGATCATGTGGAAAGTTTGTGACGCCACCCGTGGTGTGTGGTAAGGATAAAGTACCACCGCTGCGGCTGGGAGTACCTGGTGGCGATGGTGTGGACAGCCAGGTTTTTAACCCCTCCACTGGTAGGGAGGATGCCCTGGGACTCAGTGGTGTCGGGGAGGTGCCGTCGGGCCGATAGGGGTTAATTGCATACTCAGTCCAATAATGCTGATGCTGACAACCGTGGTAAACCAAAGTTCTTGATGCCACTGTAGCAGGGAGGGAGCACGCCTGGATCCCGTGCCCGTTGGTGTTGCTTGTTAGCCTGTGACCTTGACCTTGGCACCTCTTTTCTGTAGTTGGTCCCTTTCAGCTTAAAACTAAACGGGTCCCGCTCACCCGTATGGCTAACGGAGTGAGCTTGCTCTCAGGGTTCACTCTTGGGATTTTCTATATAGTATATATAGAGAAAAAAAACGGGTTTATCGCCGTAATAAAAACCACAGATGCTGTAGATTAAGACTTCCTTTTTATTTTTACAGTTCTACACGTTTCAGAGACATCTCTGTCTCCTTCCTCCGGAAAAAGAAATCATGCTTCAGTAACTAGCAGGCAGGACCTATATGTAGGTGTCCATGCTGTCATGTATGCATTTTGGACGTCATCAGCCCATATGACTCAGACATGACTCAGCGCTACATGGAGCAAAAAAACCACTAATAATTCATCAGTAACAAAGGATTATTACATACATAATACCAGAAAAGCAACGTTTAAGAATGAAACATGCAAAACCTTTCTCTTGTACTTGATCTGAATTGCTCAATAAAAGACTGTTGAAAGTAAAAAACATGATTTACAAAGAATAGGTAAATGCATAAATAAATAAATAAATAAAATAAAACACATTTCTGAAACAAATTGTATCCATTTTTTGTGTCAATACATGTAGAAGCAAAAAAAAGGGCTTGGATGGTTTGCGAACCTGAAAGGTATTGGGGAAAGTGAAAAAACTGGTGCTTAACCTCCGCTCTAAGCAGGAATTAAGTGACAGCGACCGTAAATGCTTGAGTGCGATTAATTCAGTTGTATTTCTATAAAAATACATCGACAGATACAAGGAGCAAAAATAAAAAATAAAGATTGTGAATAGTGGATTTATAGAAATAAAGATGGATTTCAGTGTCAAAAAATTATTACAGTGTCAAAAAAATGTTTGACACTGAAATCCATCTTTATTTCTATAAATCCACTATCTGTAGATGTATTTTTATAGAAATACAACTGAATTAATCACACCCAAGCATTTATATTCATTCACTGTCACTAAGTTCCCGTTTAGAGTGGTGGTTAAGCACCAGTTTTTTCACTTTCCCCAATACCTTTCAGGTTTGCAAACCATCCAAGCCCTTTTCTTTGCTTCTACATGTATTGTCACACAAAAAATGGATACAATTTGTTTCAGAAATGTGTTTTATTTATTTTATTTATTTATGCATTTACCTATTCTTAAACGTTGCTTTTATCCCGAGGAAGGAGACGGAGATGTCTCTGAAACGCGTAGAACTGTACAAATAAAAAGGAAGTCTTTTAATCTACCAGCATCTGTGGTTTTTAGCGCGGCGATAAACCTGTTTCTTTTTCTCTATATATACTATTATACTATATGTCATTTCGGGGCCGCTGCTAAACCACTAGACACTCACAAGCTTATGAAAGGGGTTGTGACTGGCACAACCTCACCAGGTGAGTGTATTCCTCTTTATCATTTCTACCCTCATACCGGGTAAGACCCTATTTGCGCTTTCTTTTCCTCCTACAGTGTTTCAAATCTTGGGATTTTCTGGACTATGCAGTGGGAAAGTCCTATCCCCCTCGTTGCGCTAGTACCCTGATTTTGGAGCGGGTGGAGAACTGATCTTGAAGTCTCCGTCCTCGTCGGGTGAATTACCAGGATGCCTGAAGCTACTTCGTGGCCTGGGGTCCACGTACCCCGTCGTGCTCTGGCCCCTGCTCAGTGATGGCACAATACCACTGGCTGCCCTCCTCGACAGTCCATGCCCCGTGTCCCCTGAGACCGGGGTCCAGCTCCTACAAGCCAAGACCAACGTCTGCCACCTAGTAAACGAGGAGCACAGTTCCTGACCTCCTCACTGGGGAGTCGCTCCTCCACCGACTACTGTCTCCTGACCTCCCCTTAACTAACCCCCCAAGTGGCTAGCCCTATTCCCTTCAGGTTGTCCACTGGTGTGTCTGGTGGGTGTGGTGCAGAGTGTTCCTAGGGTTTTGATTAGCTTGTTCTTAGCAACACTAAAGGTCAGGGAACCGTAACCAAGGAGGAGGTATGATGCAGAAGAGTAGATTGCACAATACCCTGTGATGACCTGATAGGCCATGGCTTCACAATCCCCCTTGGTTAAACGTAGCTTGTTCCCAAGCTACAGGACAACAGAGGTTTATTTATTTTTTCAAAACTGTGGAAAAGGTAGAAAAAGGGGTTAATATTTTTATTAACATTTTCATCCCATGCAGGGGAGGCACTTTTCTTAAACGTTACTAAACCTTTTATGAGTTCATCTCCTCAACGATGGGACGCTACCGGTTTCAATGGTCGCAGAGACTCAACCTGCTCCGTTGCAGCCTCTACCCACGACAGTCCAGTCCCAATGTCCCGGATCCCGTTAACGCCAAACAACCTGAACCCCTGCAAATCCTATGGTGGGTCCGTGACCAGGTTAAGGTCCCGGGTGTTGTTTTAGTCGACTCTGGTGGGCACAGGAGGTGCAACTATATACAAAACACGAGTTTGTGTTGGTCACGCCAGTCCTGTGACCATGGTCCATGTTTACTTATATATAAAAACGTAACAGAGTCCATGTAGTGGGTGTACACACTTTAGCAATTTTCTAGCAAATCTGGTTATTTTCACTCTGTTCATTAAAACTGGTCAATTAAGCACTTATTTACTAACATTTCTATATGGAAAATAACAAACTGTGGAAAATAAAAAACGAAAACACCGATACCTAACAGTTCTATGGCATCATTAAACTACTGGCATTTACATTTTTCAACACTCTTCTCTGTACCTCCGTGGAGGCTGACCAAAGTTAGCATGGGTCGATCTCCTCAACTCTGGACCCTCATCCTCTTCTTGTGGCATGGCAACACTCTCTACAGATTCCTCACCCTCAGCGCTAGGTGTTGCTTGTAGGACCCTACGTGTGCGTGGCAAGGGTATAGGCGCTACTCTAGGTGCTGGAGTGAGTGCAGTGTCAGTAAGCCTTTCCTGTTCCGGTTCTTCCACGGGTTGTGGGAATGTTAACACAGGGACTATTACTGCTCCATTCTGCATAGGCCAATCTGCTGGAAAATCAACTAGGATAGTATGAATAACCCTTTTTCTTCCTTCCACCACTGGAGTCTGGGGCTGAGGCTCATCTGCCACTCTTAAGGGTTCTGGGCACTGTTTCAAATGGTCTCGGGATACCGTAGTCGTGGTCCTTCCTTGATCCTTCCTGATTAGGCAGGTTTTTTGGTTATCAAAGTTGGACGGTTGTACTACATACGACTCCTTTTCCCACTGATCATCTAACTTGTGCAGCTTTCACTTTCTTTTTATCACTATCTCTATCAGGGGCGAAGGGGGCTGCTTTTGCTTGCTTGTTAAAGTTTCTTTCTTGCCGTTCCTGGGTTTGAGTCAGACTCTCTTCAACACACTTCTGAATCTGCTTGTACTGGGCTTGGCAACGTAAGTCCCAATCCACTCCAGGTGCGTAAGTCTCAGGCAATTCAACCTCCATCTACAGATCTACTGGAAGTCTTCCAGGCCGAGCTCTCATCAGGTAAGCTGGGGTACACTTGGTGGATCCCACCGGAATGTTGTTATAGATGTCTACCATGTCTGGTAGTTTTTCAGTCCACTGGTTCCGTTCCTCAAGGGGAAGGGTTTTCAGCAGATTGATCACCAAGTGGTTCATCATCTCACACATCCCATTTGACTGCGCATGATAGGGTGTGGTGAATATCTTCTTGCACACATACAAACTGCAGAACTCCTGAAAGATTTCAGATTCGAATACAGGGCCATGATCCGTAAGAACTCGGTCGGGGTACCCATGTGGCCTACAGAAGTGTGTCTGAAACACCTTCGCCGCGGTGCTGGCAGTCAAATCTTTAACGGGCACCACTACCAGGAACCGTGAGTAATGGTCAACCATGGTAAGCGCGTATGTATACCCACTTCTGATGGGGGTCAACTTGACATGGTCCAGAGCCACAAACTCTAGGGGCTGCTTGGTGACAATCGTCTGAAGTGGTGCACGCTAACTGGTGCCATCTTGCCGTCTCAAGGCACAGGGTCTGCAATTTCTGCACCAGGCTTCTATGGAGTTTCTCATTCCTATCCAGTAGAAGCGACTTCAGCAACATCTCCAGCTTCTTCGACCCAAAGTGCCCGGCACCATCATGGTATGCTTCCAGCACTACTGGGACGTACACTCTGGGCACCACAATCTGGCAGATCCTCTCGTGGGTCTTGGGGTTGGTTAGGCTCCGGCATAGCTTGCCTTGGTGAAGATAAAGCCGACTACGGTCTTGCCATAATTTTCTGGCCTCTTCTGGGGCGCCTGGCTCAAAACGGGCATCAGCTCTGGCCAGCAATGCTTTGACTAGCTTGATTGCAGGGTCCGTGTCCTGGGCTTCCTGCCAGCCATGGTGAGGCAATGGGTCACAGGTCATTTCCTGCTGGCGGACATATGGTCGAGGCCGCTCCTCGGATGGGGGCTGATGGAACGCAGGCAGTTCAACTTCCTCCAGGTCATCTTCGTCCCTCCCATCATCAAACAGATGGGGCATCCTGGACAGCTCATCTGCGTTGGTATTTTTGCGACCAGCCCTGTATTTTATAGCAAAATCATAGTTTGCCAACCTTGTGACACCCGTTGTTCCAAAGCTCCTAGCTTGGCGGTATCCCGATGAATCAATGGATTATTATCTGTGTACACCGTGAACTTGACAGCAGCAAGGTAATGTTTGAACCTATCGGTCACAGCCCACACAAGTGCCAGGAACTACAGCTTGAAGGAGCTATAATTCTCCGGGTTCCTCTCCGTGGGTCTCAGCTTCCGACTGGCGTAGGCGATCACCTTCTTCTTGCCCTTTTGCACCTGTGACAGGACGACTCTGAGCCCCAAATTACTGGCATCCGTATACAGCACAAATGGGAGACCATAATCGGGATAGGCCATGATTTTGTCCCTGATTAGGACAGAGTTCATCTGTTCAAAGGAATCTTCTTGCTCCTTACCCCCATTGGAACAGAGGCCCTGATGATTTGCCGTGTACAGACTGACCTACCAGGAGGTCCTGCAAGGGGGCCGCCATCTGGATGTACTCCTTGACGAATCTCCGATAGTACCCCATCAGGCCCGGGAACTGTCATACCTCTCTAATGGTGGTGGGCCTTGGCCAGTTCTGTATTGCTGTGATTTTCTCGGGATCCGTGCCACACCTTCAGCACTCACCACATGCCCTAAGTACTGTACATTCAGCTTTAGTAGGTGACACTTGGATGGCTTGAGCTTCATGCCGTATTTGGACGGGGCGTCAAACACCTAGGCCAGGTGTTTCAGGTGTGCTTTGTATGTCTTGGAATAGACAATGATATCGTCCAAATACAGCAGGACTGTTTCAAAATTGCAGTGGCCCAAGCAGCACTCCATCAGCCTCTGGAACATCCCCAGTGCGTTGCACAGCCCGAATAGCATGCTGTTGAACTCACACAGGCCCATCGGTGTAGCAAACGCGTTCTTCTCCTGGTCTTCCTCGACAACAGCCACCTGCCAGTACCCACTGGTGATATCCAGAGTGGAGAAGTAAGTAGCAGATTTCAGCGCGGCTAATGATTCCTCTATTCGGGGAAAAGGGTAGGCGTCTTTGTGGGTGATTTTGTTAATCTGTCGGTAGTCTACGCACATCCTCATGGTAGCATTTTTTTTTCTCACAAGTACCAGTGGGGCCGCTCAGGGACTGCAGCTGTCACGGATCACTCCTACTTGCTTCATGCTTCTGAGCATGTCTTTGGCACATTGGTAATGGGCAGGTGGTATGGGCCTATACCTCTCCTTGATAGGTGGGTGTGTGCCTGTGGGTATGTGATGTTGTACCCCCTTAATCCGCCCAAAATCCAATGGGTGTTTGCTAAAGACCTGCTCATACTCATTGACAACCCTGTAGACCCCTTGTTTATGATGTGCAGGCGTAGAGTCGTTGCCAACATTTAATTTCTAGAGAAATTTTTTTTTTAAAGGAATACAGGTTATATGCTGCGCTAGAAACCACAGAGATCCAGGGTGTAAAATAAAATTCCTTCTTTATTTAACACAGGTCTACGCGTTTCAGAGACAAAACCATCTCCTTCATCAGGACAAGAAAGAATCCTGTCTCTCTCCAAAACCCATTACCGGGTAAGATCCTATTGCGCTTCTTTTTCCACAGGTTTCCATTTTTTCACAAGTAATTCCTGACACCACTTCTCTACCGGGTCCTGGGGGCTATCATTGAGAGACTGACTAGGTTGAGCTGAGGAAACTGTTGTATGGATGTCATCTGTATTAACTAAAACAGCTTGGCTAGGGTGGCGTATCTGGGTAGTGTGACTTCCTCCTCCCTACAATTCAACACTCGCAAGGGCACTCCACGGTGTCGGGGAGGTGCCGTCGGGCCGGTAAGGGTTAATTGCGTACTCACTCAGTCCAATAATGCTGACGCTGACAACCGTGGTAAACTAAAGTTCTTGATGCCACTGCAGCAGGGAGGGAGCACGCCTGGATCCCGTGCCCGTTGGTGTTGGTGTTGCTTGTTAGCCTGTGACCTTGACCTTGGCACTTCTTTTCTGTAGTTGGTCCCTTTCTGCTTAAAACTAAACGGGTCCCGCTCACTCGTATGGCTAACGTAGTGAGCTTGCTCTCAGGGTTCACGCTTGGGATTTTCTGGACTAGGCAGTGGGAAAGTCCTATCCCCCTTGTTGCGCTAGTACCCCGATTTTGGAGCGGGTGGAGAACGGATTTTGAAGGCTCCGTTCTCGTCGGGTGAATTACCAGGATGCCTAAAGCTACTTCCTGGCCTGGGGTCCACATACCCAATCATGCCCTGGCCCCTGCCCGGTGATGGCTCAAGGCCGCTGGCTGTCCTCCTCAAAAGTCCGTGCCCCTTGTCACGATCCCCTGCGATCGGGGTCCAGCTCCTACCAGGCCAAGACCAACGTCTGCCACCTAGTAAACGGGGATCCCAGCTCCTGACCTCCTCAGTGGAGAGTCGCTCTTCCACCGACTACTGTCTCCTAACACTCCTGACCTCCCGTTAACCAACCCCCCAAGTGGCCAGCCCTATTACCTTCAGGCTGTCCACTGGTGTGTCTGGTGGGTGTGATGCAGAGTGTTCCTAGGGTTTTCATTAGCTTGTTCTTAGCAACATCAAAGGTCAGGGACCCATAACCAAGGAGAAGGTGGATATCATGCAGAAGGGCAGATTGCACAATACCCTGTGACGACCTGATAGGCCAGTGTGTCACACGTGCATATCAAATGAGCGGGCCCACGTGGTCACGGCAGGCTGCTACAGCCTGCTCATGCCACCGATGACCCGCTCCACCGCAGCCCCCTCATTCCCCACAGCCACATTCAGACTATAAGACGCACCCCCCCAGTTTCCCCCAACATGGGGGAAAAAAAGTGCGTCTTATAGTCCAAAAAATACGGTAGGTGCTGGACAGCCCGGCTGATCTAATGTCGCGGGCGGGGAGGACGCCGCCGCTGCGCTCGCTAACGCTCGGGTCCGGTGCTGCTGCGGCTGCTGCTCGGTGGCTCAAGCGGTGGGCCGGATCCGGGGACTCGAGCGGCGCTCCTCGTCTGTGAGTGAAAAAGGTGGTTGGTTTTGGGGGATTTAGTCCGTGACGCCACCCACGGGTTGTGGTGAAGATGGGCACCACCGCTGCTGGTGATGTTGTTTTCCCCCTCCGTGGGTAGGGGTCGGTGGTCCCGGGGCCCGGTGGTGTGACGGGGAGGCAGGGTTGGTGAGGTGCAGGGTTGCAGGGACAGCGCGGCGCGGTGCCGGATGACACGGGTGTACTCACTCAGTAAGAGATGCACAAAGTCCTCGGTAAACCAAACGACTGGATGGACGGGTCCCGCAGCCGGCTGCAGTGTCTCTCCCCGGACAGGTGATGGCGGCTGTCTTTCCCTGCATCTTTGTGTACTGTTTGACTACGGTGGGTCCCCAACGGTAGTCCGCTCCCCGGTGTATGGATGCCAGAGGAGCCCGTTTGCCGCAGGCGCTGGCCCTTGGGTCTCTAGCCTTAGGCGGTAGCTGTATACCCTCACGGTGCGGACGGTTGCCTTCTAACGGGTCTTTGGGTGTTAGGAAACCCCTGGGGTTCCTGTCACACTCGGATTTGACTGTTGACGGCGACTCCAAGCCTAGTCGGGGTCCGATGGCCCTGCCTGTGTGTGCTGGCTTCATTTCGCTCCCCGGTCGGTACCGGCGGGCCACCGCCCGACCCCGGTCCTACGGTTCCGCGTTGCTTCACCACTCCTGCAGACGGCCACCACCGTCTGCCAACCTTGTTGTCAGTGCCTGTGCCACAAACCCAGACACTCTCCACTTTACTCCTCTCACTTCAACCTCCTGTCTCTATTCCCGCCTCCAGGCCTGTGAACTCCACGGTGGGTGGGGCCAACCGCTTGGCTCCACCCCACCTGGTGTGGACATCAGACCCTGGAGGGAGGCAGCAAGGATTTTATGTTTGGCTAATGTTACTGTCTAGTGGGGGTGGGGGTGTATGTATGTTACCTGTGACGACCTGGCTAGTCCAGGGCGCCACACTAATATTACTATATATTATATATATAATACTGTCACTAATGATGAGCAAGCACTGCCATGCTCGGATGGGTGCGACTCAAGTACCTGATATTAGGGATGAGCGAACCTGAACTGTAATGTTTGGGGTTCATACCGAACACTATTTGTCTGGGTCCTGGACCCGAACACAGACTTTTACCTTATGTCTGGTTCCTGTTTGGGCTCAGTCACTCAGATAATTTGAAAAAAAAAAAGCAAAATGGTTAAAGCATACTTACCAGTCTCTGTGCGCATGGCTGTCACACTGCTTCTGAGTCTGCTCATTACATCTCATGCAGATTCACTGTTTCCCCCATCCGCCGTCTGTGACCGTGTCTGTGATTGGCTGCAGTAAGACTGCTGCCATGCTGTTGTCTCTTAATAGTTCCTGTCACAGATGCTGTCTGGGTCCCCTAATCAAGTGTAAAAATAAAAAAATAAAAAAAGTTGTAGAATCCCTGGTACATTGATACCCAACATAGGTAGAGCAGACGGCTACAAACTGCAGCCCCCAGGTATGCGCATTGTCTTGGCTGTGTATAAAAATAGGAGGGACAACGTATGACTTTTTTCATTATTGAAATAAATAATTAAAAAAAAGCGTACAGTTACCCCCCGATTTTCATGTTCATCCAAGATGAAGCCAACAGCTGGAGTTTAGTATTCTCAGGCTGCGGAGGCTCTTGATTATTGGCCTCCCCAGCCTAACAGCAGCCCGCAGTCACCCAGAATTGTTGCATCTATTAGATGCGACAAATCCGGCACTATACCTGGCTCATCCCAATTGCCCTAATGTGATGGCAATTGGGGTAATATAGGAAGTTAATGATACCTGTGATTTGTCAAAAATCAAAGCTGTCCCTAAACCCTGGATTAGTAATGGGTAAGAGTCTATGAGACCCCCATTACTAATCCTGTAAGTAAAAAGAAATAAGCACAAACACTCAAAAATTCTTTATTTTAAAAAACAAACAAAAAACACCCTCCTTCTCAAATTTATAACCCCAAAAACACTCCAACAGATCCGACATAATCCAAGCAAGGTCTAATGACGATCCCGGGTCTGCTACATACTAAAGTCTTATAGTGCACAAGCAAATTAGAGAACATGACCACCCGCTGAAGCTTCAGGTAGACACAGACTGAGCAGCGGCACACTACCCTAATAAGTGTCAAGACGAAAATTTGGAAAATCAAAAAAGGTTCTTTATTGCATGAAAGTCCAAACAAGAAAAAGTCCGAACAGAAGAGAAACGTTTCGACCAATCAGGTCTTCATCAATTGGACTATCTTTGTGAAACAGGATACGGAGAGTAAAAGGTCAGAGGTGCGACACAGTGAGCCCCTGGAGAATATTTATCCAGAGCATATCAAGGAAATGGGTTAGCCCTTAATCGCCTGAGTCAATGTGCATCACTGTGTATGGTCCTCACATGGGAAAGGATTGCTGCACCAGAATATACAGTATCCTTTAATGTGAGAGTAAGTGAAATCAGATGGATATCCACAAGGGTATGTGCCACTGTACGTTGTCTGTGTGTCAGGTTGAAGTTATGGACATAAAGATAAGGAAAAAGGGGGGGGGGCATCTGTAGTATTATAATATTTGTACCAAAACTAATGGTATACTACTGTACAAGTACCCAGGTAGCTCATCTGTATCATGCCAACTGATTGACAAAACAGAGGAACACCCACTATAGTAAGGACAATGAAATTCACTCTGTGCAAGGATGCACGACTGGAGTAGGGTCCTTAATGAAATTCTTATTAAGGCTACTGTAAGACAATAGGAAGATGCACCCGTAACGGGTAAATAGCAATATCATGCATATGTGAAAAGGCCGACTCCCTGCGTATCGATTAAAAGAAAGCATGATTTCTTTTCTCCTGAGGAAGGAGACGGATGGGCCGCCCCCATGCCAGCAGCTGGCGCTGCTCGGGTCAGAGCAATCTGGGGTGGTGGCTCGAGGGTCTCCGGACCCGGGGGTCTCGCGGACACGCCGAATAAATGGGGTGGAAGTAGATGTACGGGCTAGGCCGTAGTAAGCTCGTGATGCCACCCACGGTGTGTGGTGAGGTGGGACACCACTGCTGTTGTGAGGCACCCGGGGGAGATGTTGTGGCAGCTAGTTGTTAACCCCTCCATGGGTAGGGATGGTTGACCCGGTGCCTCAGTACAGGGTATAGCGACCGCAGGGAGTGTTTTTCTACTCACAGTTAATAAACCACACAAGTCTCTGGTAAACCAAGGTGATGGTGGCCGGTGCCGCGGCCGGTTCCATTCGGGTCCCCCACCTGCTGGTGGTCTCTATCCTTTTCCTCTGCTCTGTTTGTGTAAGGTGGACTTCCTAGTCTGAAACTCAGGAGTCAGCTCCCGGCTGGATGTGGCCTAAGGAGCTGTGCCCGCAGATGCTGGCCCGTGGGATCTATGGGCCCTGGCGGTGACCTCCTATCCCTATCGGTGGGCTGTTGTCTTCTATGAGGGACTTTGGGTGGGACAGGACCTCTAGCCCTGGCCTCAATCGGTGAATTAACCAGTCCACTTGTTTCTGGTTCTGGCTTCAGGGTCCGAGTACCCCCCTTTGTGCAACGGTTTCCGGGTCGGTTCCCCGTGTCGGTACCGGCGGGCTACAACCCTGTCCCGGTCCACCTCGGTTCTTCCGAGCCATCTTCCCGTCTCCGCTGACGGAGACCACTGTCTGCCTCCTAGCCAGTGGCACCAGGGCTCCTACCCTGGTACCGTTCAACTTGAACTTTCCTGCTGGAGCTACACCCAGCTCCATTCCACACTCCTCTCCAACTTGAACTCCAAACTCAACTAAACTAACTACTGTTTTCCCGCCCCGGGCTGTCTGGACCCCTGGGTGGGCGTGTC
Source organism: Anomaloglossus baeobatrachus (assembly GCF_048569485.1). Lineage (NCBI taxonomy): Eukaryota > Metazoa > Chordata > Amphibia > Anura > Aromobatidae > Anomaloglossus > Anomaloglossus baeobatrachus. The sequence continues at coordinate 250,884,956 of NC_134355.1, forward strand.
CCAACTGCCTGGTCATGCCCACTGGTGTGTCTATCTTTCCCTAAGGGGGTTGACTAGGGTTTCTAGGTTGGCTGTGTGTTTCCTAGTGAGGGAAGATGTTATGCGGGGGCTTATTTGTGACTACCTGGTTTTGCCAGGGCGTCACATTTCCCCTTGGTTTAATAAAGACCGTCCTCGGGCTGTCCGACCACCACCATTTATTGAACTGTAAAAGATAAAAGGGTAAAACAGCTTACAAGCATAATAACATATTTACAAGATAGCATATTTGTTGTTTCTTCCCTTACGGGAGGCATTTTTCTTAAACGTTGCACATATAAAAACCGGGACGGGACGGACCGGGTCCTTCTCACCTCACCCACCCAAAACAACCTAGCCCTGATGCCACCACTAAAGGCCGCTTTACACGCTACGATATATCTAACGATATGTCGTCGGGGGTCACGTTGTTAGTGACGCACATCCGGCCTCGTTTGACATATCGTAGCGTGTAACACAAATTAGCGACTGTGAACGAGCAAAAATACTCACCTTATCATTGCTCGTTGACACGTCGGTCATTTTCAAAAAATCGACCGTCCTTCTGTGCTCCAGTTGTTCATCGTTCCCGAGGCAGCACACATCGCTCCATGTGACACCCCGGGAACGATGAACTGCAGTTTACCTGCGGCCGCCGGCAATGCAGAAGGAAGGAGGTGGGCGGGATGTTTACATCCCACTCATCTCCGCCCCTCCGTTTCTATTGGCCGGCCGCTGTGTGACGTCGCTGTGACGCCGAACGTCCCTCCCCCTTCAGGAAGAGGATGTTCGCCGACCACAGCGACGTCGTTCGGGAGGTAAGTACGTGTGACGGGGGTTTATGATTTTGTGCAACACGGGCAACAAATTGCCCGTGCCGCACAAACGACGGGGACGGGTGTGATCGCAAATGCGATAGCACGACATATTGACACGTGTAAAGCAGGCTTAACACATAGGTTGGCACCCCTTGCCCAAGTCCAGGGTAGGTCCAGGTGTTGCCCAAACAGACCGGGTAAAAAATTCCTTACCCGGCAGTCCTTTTTCAAGGGCCCCACGGCCAGGGGACCCCTGACCCGAAGGGTAGTCACCGGTTTCGCTGGTGACAGGGCCTCAGCCGACTCTACCACAGGCCCGTCCTCCAATCAGCCTCTCCAGAGACTGCGGCTTGGTGAGAAGGTTGGTCGGGGGCTATTTACAAAACCCAAAAGTTCATGGGTTGGCCTGCAAATTCATGGCCATTGTCTTTTTAATTATAAATGGGAACTGTAACGGGATCAACAGATGGTCCCAACGGGGACTTTGCAGGAGAGGTAGCTTGGAACCGCTACCACTGCTGCATGGGGCCGTATGGCTCACTAGGCCCCTGGGGATCAGCATTCCGGGACCAGCTGCAACGCATCCCGAAGCTTTGAACTTCCATCGGGAACGGAGGTGGTGTAGCAGGTGATGCCGCTGCTGCTCCCGGGAGCAGTGCCGGCTGGCACTCTCCCATCACGTAGGAAACAGGCTCCAGCTCCGGGCAGGTCAGCGAGGACGAAACGGTCTGTGTACCTTTCTCCCGTCGCAACACTGTGCGGGTAGCTCAGCTCTCACGGGCCCACACCACGGCCACCATTCTCCAGACCTCCGCTGTCCACTCCAGCACCTGTTGCAGAGATTGCGACCGCACCCGGACACAGAATCTCGTCAGCTCCTGCTCCAGCCAGGCAGCGGTCCCCATCGCTAAGCGATCTGATTCGCGTCCCTCCGCAGGGACCTCCGCTCCGCTCTGCTCCGCTCCGTGGGGCCGGCACTAGGTTTAGGAGCAGACAACTTCCTGCTGCTCCCCCTTGGTCTTTTGCCGGCACTTCTTTCTTCGGCCTGTTTGTTTCGTTTTTCGACTTCCGGGATCGCTTTCCCGCTGCGTTCCCAGGGGGCGGTACTTCGGCTTTCGCGCCCTTTTCTCAGAGAAGAAGACCCTGAGCTGCAGTTTTCGCGCCCAAAGATGGCGGCAAAAATGGCGACTTCTGAAAATTCAGCAATGGATCACCGCTGACTGTCCAATACAAGGCGCACTTCCACAAGGTAAGTGGATGGTTAAGTATCCTGTTTGTGATGCCAAGTTTTGGGGTGTGCCGCCCCTGTGCCAGCAGCTGGCGCTGCTCAGGTCCGAGCCTTCTGGGGTGGTGGCTCGAGGGTCTTCGGACACGGGGGTCTCGCGGACACGCCGAATAAATGGGGGGGGTGTAGATGTACAGGCTAGGCCGTAGTAAGTTTGTGACGCCACCCACGGTGTGTGGTGAGGTGGGACACCACCGTTGCTGTTGTGCGGCACCCGAGGGAGATGTTGTGGCAGCTAGTTGTTAACCCCTCCGTGGGTAAAGATTGTTACCCCGGGACCCAATGCCTCAGTGCAGGGTATAGCGACCGCAGGGAGTGTTTGTCTACTCACAGTTAATAAACCACACAAGTCTCTGGTAAATCAAGGTGATGGTGGCCGGTGCCGCGGCCGGTTGCATTCGGGTCCCCCACCCGGCTGGTGGTCTCTATCCTTTTCCTCTGCACTATTTGTGTAATGTGGACTTCCTAGTCTGAAACTCAGGTGTCAGCTCCCGGCTGGATGTGGCCTAAGGAGCTGTGCCCGCAGATGCTGGCCCGTGGGATCTATGGGCCCTGGCGGTGACCTCCTATCCCTATCGGTGGGCTGTTGTCTTCTATGAGGGACTTTGGGTGGGACAGGACCTCTAGTCCTGGTCTCAATCGTTGAATTAACCAGTCCGCTTGTTTCCGGTTCTAGCTTCAGGGTCCGAGTACCCCCCTTTGTGCAACGGTTTCCGGGTCGCTTCCCCGTGTCGGTACCGGCGGGTTACAACCCTGTCCCAGTCCACCTCGGTTCTACCGAGCCGTCTTCCCATCTCCTGCTGACGGAGGCCACCATCTGCCTCCTAGCTAGTGGCACCAGGGCTCCTACCCTGGTACCGTTCAACTTGAACTTTCCTGCTGGAGCTACACTTAGCAGCAGCCCACACTCCCCTCCAACTTGAACTCCAAACTCAACTAAACTAACTACTGTTTTCCCGCCCCGGGCTGTCTGGACCCCTGGGTGGGCGTGTCACAACCGCCTGGTCTCGCCCACTGGTGTGTCTATATTTCCCTAAGGAGCGGTGACTAGGGTTTCTAGGTTGGCTGTGTGTTTCCTAGTGAGGGAAGGTGTTATGCAGGGGCCTATTTGTGACTACCTGGTTTTGCCAGGGCGTCACACGGAGATGTCTCTGAAACGTGTAGAACTGTAAAAATAAAAGGAAATCTTTTAATCTACAGCAGTTGTGGTTTTTAGCGCGGCTTTAAACCCGTTTCCTTTTACCTATATTTTATATTGTCTCTCCGGGGCCGCTGCTAAACCGCTAGACACTCACAAGCGCAATAAAGGGGTTGTGACTGGCACAAACTCAACTGGTCAGTGTATTTCTCTCTCTTCTCTCTACCCTCATACCGGGTAAGACCCTATTTGCACTTCCCCCCCCCTACAGTGTTACAAAACCTCTCTTAATGTAACACGTGTTCCATCAGTGCAGTGAGATTCCCCTCCTCCGACCTCTCTACAGTGCTACCAGGGTTCAACACAATCAGGCAGTGTTAAAATTAAAATCCATGGGAGAACGTAGTCATAAAGCTGCAGAGTTGTGGACAGCTATCCAGGCCGAGTTTGAGCAATGGCTGTCGCCACTGAACCTGGAGCTAGGGAAGACCGTGTGAGATAACAGTGCAGACATGGTGGCGGCTCTAGGCCGGGGCAACCTCACACACATGCCTTGCATGGCTCACGTCCTCAACCTGGTTGTACAGCAATTTCTAGGCCACTATCCCAGCCTGGAAGAGCTGCTGCATAAGGCACAGGCTCTATGTGGTCACTTCTGCCATTTGTATCCTGCGGCTAATCATCTTGCATCGCTACAGAGGTCTTTCAGCTTACCAGTTAACCAGTTGATATGCGATGTGCCAACATGGTGGAAGTCCAATCTGCACATGTTGCAGCGACTGCGGCACCAGCAAGGAGCAGTAGAGCAGTATGCCATAAGTATACACTGGGCCAACGCGATGCAGTCATGGGGCAAATTACGCTTGCGGAGTAGGCAAAGATGAAGAACCTCTGCACAGTTTCAAAATAGCTACTAAGGTGGTTAGCACTGACGATGCCATCATCAGCATCACTATTCCGGTCATCTACATGCTGGAACACACTTTGAATAGTCTTCGGGAGGAGGTGGTGGTCCCAGAAGAAGAGGAGGAAGCAGAGAAGGATGCAGAAGGGATACTAATAACTCTAAGGTCCAGACTGTTGCTGGACAGGCGGATGGCAAGGGAAGGTGGAGCACAGTAATCAAGGTGTGCTCATGGTACTAGACAAACTGTTGGTGGAAGTGTAGAAGCCCAGAAAGAAATGGAAGAGGATGAGGAGGAAAAGGTGATGGGCGTGCAACAGTCAGGAGATGAAGAATATATTGATCCCTGCTCTGTTTTCCATTGTTGGAGGGAGCAGACGGAGGAAGCAAGCTTGAGTGTTTCCCTGCCACTAACACACAATGGACCTCATGGAAACGCCAAACATATGAGCACCTTCTTGCTGGATTATTTGCAACATGATTCCAGACTTGTTAGGATGAGAAATAGTGCTGAATACTGGGTTGCCACTCTGTTAGATCCAAGGTACAAGAGTAAAGTTTGCCAGATGCGACCCCCCTGGAAAGAGACGAGCGCATGCTAGAGTATGGAAACAAGCCTGTCCATAATCTTAAGACTGCTTTTTCCCTAGACAGCAGTGGGGCACTCAGTGTGCATCACAGTTCTTCACCTCAAAAACACACCTCAAAATGTCGAGTCATCATCATAGTGTTAGGGCCAGGTGGACGGGCAGACCCAGGAGGTGGATCCACTGGGCCGAACACCTTAATGAAGGCAAGGGGTCCGGTAGCCGGAGCACTACGGGTAGCAGGACAGTCCGTGCAAAAGAGTGGAATGGAGAAGTCCCTGGGACCACGGAGTCCCTGATGGTAGTCCGGGTGACGGAGCTCAGGTTCGGAGGCCAAGATGTTGTCAGGCAGAGTCCGGAACCGATGGAGCGAGAGGACGGGTCACCACAGGGATCAGAGATGGTACGGACTGACGGGATGGCAGATAGTCAGCGTTCGGGGTTCGGGAATCAGCAGGACCGGATGGCGAGGCAGGAGCGGCTCTAGAAGAGAGATATGTAAGTATATCACAGAGACACAAGGAGACCTGACTCCTAGCTTAGGAAACACGAAGAACAGGCCCCGCCCACTTGGACATTAAACCCCTTTATACCCTGTACCTGTGTGTTCAATTTCCTGTCAGTGGACGCTGGCCCTTTAAGAGAGGGTCAATGACCGCGCGCGCGCCCTAATGCGCATGCGCGAGGCCCGGGTGCCAGAAGCCAGGGCAGGGAGCTGTGTATAGGAAGCAGGGGAGCCGGCCTGGAGCAGGGCTGCCGACGGGCGCCGGAAGCGGGGACCGGACCGCCTGGGGACCGCAGGTGATGGAGGCTGGAGACCGTGGAGCGGGGGACGCCTGACAGAGGAGCCGGGGAGCGAAGCAGGGAAGCCGGGGAGCATGGCAGGTGAGCCGGGGAGCAGAGCAGGGGACCCGGAGAGCGTGACACATAGCAACATTAGCAGCAGCAACAGTTTAAGTGGCAGAATCTCTTTCTACAACTTGTGATACACATTTTTTACACCACCCCGTGCACAAGCAGAACAGATTACAAGTCTGACAAATAGTGAATAATAATAATAATTAATAATAATAATAATTTTATTCATTTATATAGCGTTATTAATTCCACAGCGCTTTACAGGAGCTGGAGAAGATGGTGCAGGAATATCTCGAAGCTCAATAATGATGCCATCAGGGATAGGTCAGACCCTTTTGCATTTTGGACTTCAAAAATGGAAGATTGGCCTGAAATTACCAGTCACGCCTTGGTGGTTTTATCATGAGCAACAGCCAGCATTCTCTCAGAGTGCCTTCAATATTTCTTTTGCTAATAGTCTAGCAAGTTAATGGCTGTGCCATGACAGTGTGGCTCCACTGTAAAATGCTTTTGGCCCTCCCTAAAGGTGTTGTCTCTGCCTTTTTTTTTTGCCTCTCATTGATTTTAATGTGTAGGCCAGGATCGATGATCAGATAAGCTAGGATCGATGATGCAATCGCGATCTCAGTCGGGATCGGCGATCCTTAACTGATCCTTAGCTGGATCGCTCATCTCTAGTGCCAACATTAGAGATTTCTCTTAAAAAAGGAAATTTCTCAGGGAAAAGTGGCCCCTTCTACTTTCTGAAGCTAGTTTAGAAGCAGATTGCATGGGTACTTCAAAGGACCTATTTAATGCTCAACAGTTGCACCAAAGAAAATCAGAGGATCATAAAGCTGTAAATCCTGAAGAGCACTTCAGAGCTAATGTTTTTCATACGGCAATGGAAACTCTAATTTCTGATCCTCACCAGCGCATCAGGTCAATGGAAGATGTCTGCAATTTGTTTGCTACAATTCTTAAGTAGAGGATAATTTAGTGAAGAAAATCTGGTTGCATCTACTGAAGAATTGATCTTACCATACGCTGAAAATCTCAGATCACCGTTATTATCTGAGCATCAACATCTTCATAAAGTTTATGAAGCTACATTTACAGAAAACATGGTTCCACTGGAAATGTGGCGCCCTGGACTAGCCAGGTCGTCACAGGTAACACACACAAACACACCCCCACCCCCCAGACAGTAACATTAGCCAGACACAAAACCCTTGTTGCCTCCATCCAGGGTCCACACCAGGTGGGGCGGATCCCTGTCACCAGCTGTGGTGGTGCCTATCTTCACCACAACCCGTGGGTGGCGTCACGGACTAAATCCCCAAACCAAACCACCCCCACTTTTCACTCACGGGCGAGGAGCGCCGCTCGAGTCCCCGGATCCTGCCCACCGCTCGAGCCACCGAGCAGCAGCAGCAGCGCCGGACCCGAGCGTTAGCGAGCACAGCACCCCACCGCCTGCGGCAACTTGGCGTCACGAACAGGATCGAGCCGATCTAGTTACCAGTAGAAGTGCGCCTTGTGATCCCCGCCGGCGGCGTCCGGCCAAAAAATTGAAAGCGCTGCCATCTTTGGCGCGAAAATCTCCCGCTCGAGCGTCTTCCCCGAGCAGGGAAGGCGCGAAAGCGAAGCCCCGCACCCAACAAGCGGAAGTGCTAAAGAGAACCAAGGGGGGGCGGGTGAAAAGCCTGCTAATGTAAACCGAGGCCATAAAAGCAGGGACGCCAGGACTCTGCAAACATTTGGTTCCTGGAACACTGCTGCGCAAGATGTCCTGTCCGTCCAGCACCGCTGAAACCCCAGAGCCCACGCCAGAAACAGCGGCGTGGGTGGAGGTCCGGACCGCGGGGATGTGCAGCTGCCTGCAGGCCCAAGTGCAGTCCCTCGTGGAAGAATGGATGGCCGACATGGCAGAAGTGGCGGCGGCCGTGCGGAGACAGAGTTGGAGGAGCGGGTAGGTGACCCACGCCCCCGGTCGCTGCGGCTGAGGGGCCCGGTTGGGGCCCAGTCTGCGCCCGCTCACCCTGCTGCCTCCTCCGCTATCCGTTTTGGCTGCTGCTTCCCCGCCACTAGGCCCGCTACCCCCACCACCGGTAGCGGAGTTCCGGCCGTCCGTCCTGGAGGACCAGCCTGCCAGCGATGTCCGCAGACGACCCGCACCGCTACCATGGAAGATCCAGCGGGAGGTGCCCGTCTGCGAAGAAGAGCCGTCGGCACCGGAAGTGGCCGCACCTAAGTCCATTTCGGCTCCGGAAGTCCGTCCGGTCCAGAAGGAGGAGGAGGTCCAGCCGGTAAGGACCCCTGTTCCCAAAACCCAAACCTCGGCTGAGGCTGCGCTGGGTCACCGCTGTGAAGCAGCACCCCAGGCCATGTCACCGCGGGACCTTCCAAGAAGGGCGCCAGTTGTGGGCAGCGTGAAGGAAGTCCCGCGGGGCCTGACCCGTGCGCGGGGGCATGCAGACGCCCCTTATTGGGACAGGGAGACGGCCCCGCTGGGCAGGGAAATTGCTGAGAGGGAGCGACAAAGAGCCGAAGTGGTGGCCCGCACCATCCGCGAGAAGGACAACCTCCGCCATGCTACATTCCGGGTACAGGGCCCGGTGTATGAAGGTCAGGTCCGGAGATTTGATCCCCATCGGGGGTACGGCTTTATTTATGAGCCAGGCCTGGAGGCCTAGGTGCTCGTGGCTCGCCGAGATGTGCATTCCCATCTGCCGACGGGCCACCCAGGCCGAGACCTGCTGCCAGGTGACCTCGTGTCCTACACTCGACACTGCGGGGAGAGGGGCTGGTTTACCCTCGATGTAAAGGTGAGGGAAGGCCGTAGTTTCCAGGCGGAGTCCCAGTCCCCTCCTCCACCTTGCCGTCAGGATGTCGAGGTGGAGAAAGTCTACGAGGAGGTCGACCTAAAGTGAAGGCAGCGGTCCACCGTTGCACCCTGTTGTCCCACGTTGGGACCCTCAGCAAAATGAAAACTAATCAATCCGAAAAATTATCTGATTACCGTCCGAGAAGCGAACCGTCCCCGTTGGGACTGGAGTTGCCCTGTTGATAAGTGCACCCCCATACCCACATGAGGAACTACTCATGAACATGGCCGAGAACTAGCAGGCCACCCACGAACTTGTGGGCCTGTAAATAATGTTGTGGGATGGATACCGTTGCCTCCTCCGGAGAGGCAGATTGGAGGAAGGGCCCACAGCAGAGCAGGCTGGGGCCTGGCCACCACCAGGACCGGTGGCCATCCTCCGGGGGTCAGGGGTCCCCCTTGGACGTGGGGTCCCCTGAAGTGACAGTCGGGTGCGAGTAACCGTACCCGTTCCCGCTCGGGCAGCCTGAACCTGGACTGGGGTCAAGGGGTGCTGCCCACTTCTTAGGGGCAGCATCAGGGCTAGGTTGCTTGGGTGGGAGAGCAGAAGACATCCGTCCGTCCGTCCGTCTGTAATTAAAAATGTTTATTGGTGCAACGTTAAAGTGACCTGAAAAGAATGCTTATGTTTTATATGTTTACTGTTTACATGTTATTTATATTTTTACAGTTGAAAAATAAAACCGGTGATGGACGGGCAGCCCGCGAACGGTCTGCATTTCACCAAGGGGGAATGTGGCGCCCTGGACTAGCCAGGTCGTCACAGGTAACACACACACACACATCCCCACCCCCCAGACAGTAACATTAGCCAGTCACAAAACCCTTGTTGCCTCCCTCCACTGTCTGATGTCCACACCAGGTGGGGCGGAGCCAGGCGGTTGGCCCCACCCACCGAGGAGTTCACAGGCCTGGAGGCGGGAAAAGCAGTCAGTTAGAGTCTGGAGTAGAGAGTGGAGGAGGTTGAAGTGAGAGGAGTAAAGTGAAGAGTGTCTGGATTTGTGGCCCAGGCACTGACAGCAAGGTTGGCAAACGGTGGTGGCCGTCTGCAGGAGTGGTGGATCAATGCGGAACCATAGGACCGGGGTCGGGCGGTGGCCCGCCGGTACCGACCGGGGAACGGAGTGAAGCTAGCACATACAGGCAGGGCCATCGGACCCCGACCAGGCTTGGAGCCGCCGACAAAAGTCAAATCCGAGTGTGACCGGAACCCCAGGGGTTTCCTAACAACCAAAGACCTGTTAGAAGGCAACCGTCCACACCGTGAGGGTATACAGCCACCGCCACAGGCTAGAGACCCAAGGACCAGCGCCTGCGGGCAAAACGGGCTCCTCCGGCATCCATACACCGGGGAGCGGACTACCGTTGGGAACCCACCGTAGTCAAGACAGTACACAAAGGTGCAGGGAAAGACAGCCCCCATCACCTGTCTGGGGAGAGACACTGCAGCCGGCTGTGGGACCCGTCCATCCAGCCGTTTGGTTTACCGGAGACTTTGTGCCTCTTTTGCTGAGTGAGTACACCCGTGCCATCCGGCACCGTACCGCGCTGTGCCTGCAACCCTGCAGCTCACCGACCCTGCCTCCCCGTCCCACCACCGGGCCCCGGGACCACCAACCCCTACCCACGGAGGGGGAAAACAACATCCCAGCTGCTCCCTACCATCGCTCCCGGCATCCCCGTCACCAGCAGCGGTGGTGCCCATCTTCACCACAACCCGTGGGTGGCGTCACGGACTAAATCCCCAAACCAAACCACCCCCCTTTTCACTCACGGGCGAGGAGCGACGCTCGAGTCCCCGGATCCGGCCCACCACTCAAGCCACCGAGCAGCAGCGCCGGACCCGAGCATTAGCGAGCGCAGCGCCCCGCCGCCCGCGACAGATTTGCTAACCAACATATGCCAATTCGAACGTCAAGGGATATTTGGAGAGGTGTGTATTGCACTCAAAATTTTTATCACCCTACCACTTTCAGAACCAGAAGGAGATAGAGCATTTAGCAAACTCATTGGTCAAGAACTATCCACATTATACAATGATGTAACAATGGTTGAAAATCCTAGCCCTTCTATCAATAGATTATGAGCTCGCCATATGCCTGAATTTTAAAGACATTATTAAGGATTTTGGTAACCAAAAGGTACGATGACTTTTTTTCACGACTTGTGAATTTTTATCTTTTTTGACAAATAAAGAAATATTTTTTATACTTAGCCTTTAATGCTCCTATTCATTACCTTTTTATAAGGTAAGACGACTGTCTGTTCCACACATGTAAATTTCCATTTCACATCTTCTACAATGTAGCTAGTTTTACATTAGTAAATTATTGCCACATATATTATCCTGTATTAGAGATAAGTGTCCTATCCTGACTGTGAGTTTACTGACCCAGCTGGCGATCCTGAGCTGTAAACATTGGGGTCTGTACTGGATACCTAGTGTCCATGAATGGATCCCGAACAAGAACTTCTCAGGGAAATCCATGTAACTGTTTGGGTTCAGCCACCTCGATAATGATAGAATTTTTTTTAAAAGAAATAAAATAAGGAACAAATCTGGAGTGTTATGCATACCGTCCTTCCTTGTGGCTTTCACACTGGTTCCGGGTCCGCTCATTAACCCTAATACATATTCCCTGCTTCCCCAGCCCACCATCAGTCCCGGCATCTGTGATTGGATGCAGTCAGACAGCGCCCCCGCACATGCTGTCTGCTTCCTTATAGTGGTGTAAAAATAAGTAAATAAAAAAAGAATTGGTGTAGGGTTCCCCCATATTGTGATACCCAGTGCAGATAAAGCATACGGCTACAGGCTGTAGCCCCCAGCCATGTGCTTATCTTTGCCATGTATGAAAATAAGAGGAACCCTATGTAGCTTTTTTAAAATTATTTAAATAAATAATTTTAAAAACGACATGCGGTCCCCCCAATTTTAATTCCCAGCCAAGGTAAAGCTGACAGCTGGGGTTTGGTATTCAAATGATGGGGGGTCCCATGGATATTGATCCCCTCCCAGCAAAAAAATAGCAGCTTGCAGAATTGTCGCATACATTACTTGGCTCATCCCGATTGCCCTGGTATGGTGGCAATCGGCGTAATATAAGGGGTTAATGACAGCTCACAACTGCCATTAAACCCTAGATTACTAATGGGTAGGGTCTATGAGACTCCCCGATTACTAATTCTGTAAGTGAAAAGAAATAAACAGTTAAAAAAAAATTATATTAATAAATGATTGATAATTAATTATAAAAATAAACACAGACAATATTCTTTTTTTTTTTTTTTTTTAAATGAGATACGAAAAAAATTCACCCAATTTTACCCCTTTATTAACCCCAAAAACACCTAGGTCCGACGTAATCCACATGAAGTCCTATGATGATCCCAGCTCTGCTACATCCTGAAGTCATAGTGGCTACATCCTCAAGTCATAGTGAGCGGGCTCAATTTTGGTGCAGTTTTTTGCCAGGAAATACTTGGTGCAGAAATCTGGTGCAGATATTTCAGCACCAAATTTACTTCTCCTGGCAGAAAACCCCACTGAACCGGTATCAAAACCGGTTTTGTACGTTTTTTTGCCAAGAGATGTAAATTTCGTGCTGGAATTTATGGACCAAATTTCTACACCAAATCAGCATCTCCTGGCAAAAATTTACATCAATATCGCAACAAAACCACATCTCGTTTGATGGGGGTCTTTTCGACAAAAGATGCAGATTTGGTGGAATTTGTTGTATAAATTTCAGCACGGTGGCGACCTCTGCGCCCGTGCTTGTTACGCCTCTGCTCACAGCAGAGTTTGAGCCGAGTGTCATTAGCATAATGCATCCGATTCTCTGTCATCGAATGCTATACGCTAGTGTGACCCCAGCTTAAAAGGGGAATACTTTTAAGAATGTAAGGTTTAACAGATATTCTAGTATCACATGTATATTTTACTCATTATTTAAATATGTGTTGCTTCTTGGTTTTGCTGCCTTTAGTCTGAATATACAGCGTGCACATTCCAATAAGAGCAAAGAAAACAGGGATGTCCAAAGTTTTCACTGATACTGTCTATCTTGGCTATGTGTTCACCAGATCATGGTAAATGTTTTAATTTGCTGTCAGCAAGAAAAAAATATTTAAAATAATTAAGGACTAAAGTATTTTACAAAATTGTTATTTGTACAATCATACGATTTATTTAACCCATTCACAACCCAGCAATTTTCGTTATTGCTCTATTTTTTTTTACTCCCCTACTTTCAAGAGCCATAACTTTTTTTATTTTTCTGTCAATATAGCCATATGAGGCTTGTTTTTTGCGAGATGAGTTGTATTTTGAATTGCACCATTCATTTTACCATATAGTCTACTGGAAAATGGGAAAAAACCTCCAAGTGTGGTGAAAATGCAAAAAAAGTACAATGCAATAATTGTTTTTGGCTTCTTTATTTACCATGTTCACTCTATGGTAAAAATGAATAGATTTTTTTTAATTAAAGTGGTGCACAAAAATTCAGAAGTTTGTAAATAGAACATGTTACTTTTGGCTCCATTTTCCAAGAACCATAATGTTTTTATTTTTCGGGATCTGGGGCTAAGCTATGGCTAAAGGCCGCTTTACATGCTGCGATATCGGTAACGATATCGCTAGCGTGGGTACCCGCCACCATCTGTTGTGCGACACGGGCAAATCGCTGCCCGTGCCGCACAACATCGCCCAGACCCGTCACACTACTTACCTGTCCGGTGACGTCGCTGTGACCGGCGAACCGCCTCCTTTCTAAGGGGGCGGTTCGTTCAGCGTCACAGCGACATCACAGCTGCGTCACTGAACCGCCGCCCAATAGAAGCGGAGAGGCGGAGATGAGCGGGACGTAACATCCCGCCCACCTCCTTCCATAACGGCCGGGAGGCAGGTAAGGAGAGGTTCCTCGTTCCTGCGGTGTCACACGGAGAGATGTGTGCTGCCGCAGGAATGAGGAACAACCTCGTTACTGCTGCAGTAACGATTTTTGAGAATGGACCCCCATGTCACCGATGAGCGATTTTGCACGTTTTTGCATTTGATGCAAAATCACTCATAGGTGTCACACGCAACGGCATCGCTAATGCGGCCGGATGTGTGTCACCAATTCCGTGACCCCAACGAGTTTGCATTAGCGATGTCGTAGCGTGTAAAGCCCCCTTTAGTTTTTGCATTCTGAGCTGATGTTTATTGATACCATTTTGATGCGATAAAATGTTTTGATTTCCTCCTATTATATTTTATTACAATGTTGTGGAGGCCCAAAAAATGGAATTATTTTTTTTTTGTTATGTTGTTTACTGATGGGATTAATTTATTTTATATTTTGATAGATTGGACATTTCTGAACACAGACATACCAAATATATGTATTTTTTTATTGTTTTATTTTCAGTGGAGCAAAAGAGGGTTGATTTGAACTTGATTTGAACTTGTGTGTTTTTTCATATTTTTAAACTTTTTTTTAAATTCTTCTAGTAGTATTAGCCACACCTGTTTCTAGAAGCTTCTAGCTGCTTCTAGTAGTCCTTGTAGAACTATATAAACCAGCCAGAGCTAGCGAGGTGCTGAGAGTGCGAGGTACTGAAGTAAAGGGAGGCGACTGAAGATAAGTGTGGCATAGTTTTAACACAATCTCATAGTGGTGATAACTGTAGCTGTTTAAGAAGAGAAGAGTCGCCGTAAGCTGATCGATTGCTGGGACTTGCCGGGTCTCGCTGTTTGAGGACATCGCAAAACCGCGCGCCTGACGGCGCGCGACTTTCACCTGTCATACGCTACATCAGCATTATGGAAGAGAAGAAAATCCACATGGTCACCTGCAACACATGCTACATGTTTACGGATCTGCCGCACAAAAAATCCAACTTCACCTGTCAAAAGTGCAAACTTGTTGCCCTCTTAGAGGAAAAGGTGCAGGGACTGGAAGAAAGAATAGCAACTTTGAAGCTAATTAAAGAACATGAGGACTTCTTGGACGAGGCAGAAGCAACAATTCAGGATATGGAAAGTGAGAAAAGCTTCAGAACACATACAGAGGCTGAAAAGTGGACACATGTGACCAAAAGAAGCCAGCGGATCAAGTGGTCGGCACCACCCACACAGCTTAGCAACCAATATGAAGCCCTCATGCTGGAGAACGAAAATGGCACAGCTCAGGATGATACCGTCTCTACAGGAGAAGACACAGTATCATCAAAAGAAGTTACTTTGTCAACAAAAGCAGAAACAAAAGACACTCAAAAACACTCAGGAGCAAAATGCAGTGCATCCAGAAAGAAAAGAAGAGTGGTAGTTATGGGCGACTCACTACTAAGAGGCACGGAGGCAACTATCTGCAGGCCGGACATAACCGCACGAGAAGTATGCTGCCTACCGGGAGCAAAAATCAAGGATGTGGCCAACAGGATACCAACTATCCTCGGATCCAAGGACGAATACCCGTTCCTATTGATACATGTAGGAACAAACGACACGGCAAGAAATGATCTACCAACTATTTGTGAAGACTTTGAAATTCTGGGGAAGAAAATTAAGGAACGGAACGTACAGGTTGTTTTCTCATCAATCCTCCCAGTCGATGGCCATGGTGTCAGAAGATGGAATAGGATACTAGATTTGAACAACTGGCTACGACGGTGGTGCAGGCAGCAAGGATTTGGATTCTTGGACCATGGAGTGAATTACCTCTACGATGGACTTCTCGCAAGAGACGGGATACACCTCACAAAACCTGGGAAACACACGTTCGCCAGAAGGCTTGCCACACTCATCAGGAGGGCTTTAAACTAGAAGAAGAGGGGATGGGAGAAAAAACAGCAGACAAGAACATGCAACAGAAGGACAAACTAATCAAGGATACTAGATGCCGTAAAGAGGACCCAAGACAGGGTAATCAGAAGGAAGCTAAGAAAAGGGGAGCAAAACTTCTTTCCTGTATGCTGACCAATGCAAGAAGCCTGACCAATAAGATGGAGGAATTGGAGCTGGTAATGTATGAGGAGAAATACGACATAGTAGGAATAACTGAGACATGGTTAGATGATAGTTATGACTGGGCGGCTAACCTGCAAGGATATGAATGGTTTAGGAGGGATCGTAAAAAAAGGAAAGGGGGTGGAGTCTGTCTATATATAAAGTCCAGTTTAAAGCCCAGACTAAGAGAAGATATTCAAGAGGGAAATGAAGAGGTGGAGTCTCTATGGGTGGAGATACAAGGAGGGAAAACTAATAAAATCCTCATAGGGGTTTGTTATAAGCCACCAAATATAACAGAAACCACTGAAAATGTATTATTGAAACAAATAGACAAAGCAGCAAATCACAATGAGGTGATTATTATGGGGGACTTCAACTACCCCAATATAGACTGGGAAACTGAAACCTGCGTATCTCAGAAAGGAAACCGGTTTCTGTCAGTAACTAAGGATAATTATCTGTCCCAACTTGTGCCGGGCCCAACTAGAGGGGCAGCCCTTCTGGACTTAATTTTAAGCAACAGGCCAGATAGAATAACAGACGTACAAGTGGATGGGCACCTAGGGAATAGTGACCACAATATAATACAATTCCACTTGTCCTTTAGTAAGGTGCCTTGGAGGGGGGTTACAAAAACGCTGAATTTCAGCAAAGCAAAGTTTGATCAGCTTAGAGAAGACCTTCGCCAAATTGATTGGGACAATATCCTAAAAAATGGGAGCACAGAAAATAAGTGGGACATTTTTAAATCGGTATTAAACACCCACTGCGAGCTAGCCATACCATACAGAAATAAAAGGGCTAGGAACAGGAGAAAACCAATGTGGCTAAATAAGGATGTAAAAGGGGCAATGAATAATAAGAAAAAGGCATTTAAAAAGCTAAAACAAGAAGGCAGTGAGGAAGCATTAAAAATATATAGAGAAAAAAATAAAATGTGTAAAAAACAAATATATTTAGCAAAAGTAGAAACTGAGAGACTCATTGCTAAGGAAAGCAAAGCAAATCCCAAACTATTCTTTAATTATATAAACAGAAAAAAGATTAAAATTGATGGTGTTGGCCCTTTAAAGAATAATGAGGGTAAAATCATAGAAAGCGATGTGGGAAAAGCAAATGTTTTAAATACTTTTTTCTCAACTGTGTTCACACAGGAAAAGCATATGCCAGGGGAAATGCAGAGTGATCATGTAAATGCCCCATTAAGTATGACCTGCCTAACCCAGGAAGAAGTGCAGAACCGACTTAGTAACATTAAAATTGACAAATCACCAGGCCCTGATGGCATTCACCCTCGGGTATTAAGGGAGTTAAGTAATGTGATAGACAGGCCTCTATTCCTTTTATTTAAAGACTCTATAGAAACTGGGTCTGTTCCACTGGATTGGCGGCTAGCAAATGTGGTACCAATATTCAAAAAAGGGTGCAAAAGGGAACCTGGAAACTATAGGCCGGTAAGCTTAACATCTGTTGTGGGTAAAATGTTTGAAGGGTTTTTAAGGGATACTATTATGGAATGTCTCAATGTTAATAACTGTTTAACTCCATATCAACATGGATTTATGAAGGATCGCTCCTGTCAAACTAACCTGATCAGCTTCTATGAGGATGTAAGCTCTCACATGGACCAAGGAGAATCATTGGATGTCATTTATCTCGACTTCGGTAAAGCATTTGACACTGTCCCACATAAAAGACTGCTAAGTAAAATGAGAAAGCTTGGGCTCGGGGAAAATGTGTGTAGATGGGTAGGTAGCTGGCTTAGTGGTAGAAAACAAAGAGTGGTTATTAATGGTGCATACTCAGATTGGGCCAGGGTTACTAGTGGGGTGCCACAGGGGTCTGTATTGGGCCCCCTACTATTTAATATATTTATTAATGATCTGGTGGATGGTTTACAGAGTAAAATATCAGTATTTGCAGATGATACAAAACTATGTAAGGTAGTTAACACAAAGGAGGACAGTTTGCAACTACAGATGGATTTGAGTAAATTGGAGAATTGGGCTGAAAAATGGCAAATGAGGTTTAACACAGATAAGTGTAAGGTTATGCACATGGGAAGGAGAAACAGATGCTACGATTACTTACTAAATGGGAAACTGCTGGGGAAATCAGACATGGAAAAAGACTTAGGCATCTTAGTGAATAAGAATCTAAATTGGAGTGCCCAGTGTCAGGCAGCAGCCACCAAAGCAAATAGGGTGATGGGATGCATTAGAAGAGGTCTGGGGGCACGAGATGAAAACATCATTCTCCCTCTGTACAAATCACTAGTCAGACCACACTTGGAGTATTGTGTGCAATTTTGGGCGCCGGTGCTGAAGAAAGACATTACTGAACTTGAAAGGGTTCAGAGGCGGGCTACTAAAATAATAAATGGAATGGGTGCATTACAATACACGGAAAGGTTATCAAAATTAGGTCTATTTACTCTAGAAAAGAGAAGACTTAGGGGAGACCTAATAAATATGTACAAATATATCAGAGGGCCATATAGAGATCTCTCCCATGATCTGTTTGTACCAAGGACTATGACAAGAACAAGGGGGCATTCTTTTCGATTGGAGGAAAGAAAATTCCTACATCAGCATAGAAGAGGGTTCTTCACGGTAAGAGCAGTGAGGCTCTGGAACTCTCTTCCTGAGGAAGTGGTGATGGCCAACTCACTGAATGAATTTAAGAGAGGAATGGATGCATTTCTTGTTAGCAAAAGTATAGAAGTTTATAAATAGCATAATCTTACAGGTAGATAGAAGAGCGACCTAGATTATTAGAGGAATGGGGGGGGCTGCAATACCAAGACAGGTTATTAAACTTGGGGTTAGTTAGTTAGGAAAAACAAAGGCTTAGGGGGATCTAATCACAATGTATAAATATATGAGGGGACAGTACAGAGACCTTTCCAAAGATCTCTTTACACCTAGGCCTGCGACTGGAACACGGGGGCATCCGCTACGTCTTGAGGAAAGAATGTTTAATCATAATCACAGATGAGGATTCTTTACTGTACGAGCAGTGAGACTATGGAGCTCTCTGCCGTATGATGTTGTAATGAGGGATTCACTAGTAAAATTTAAGCAGAGCCTGAACGCATTTCTTGAAAAATATAATATTACCAGTTATGTATATTAGATTTTAAGACAGGGTGTTGATCCAGGGAACTAGTCTGATTGCCGTATGTGGAGTCAGGAAGGAATTTTTTTCCCCATTGGAGCTTATTTGACACATTGGGGTTTTTTTGCCTTCCTCTGGATCAACATGTTAGGCTACGGGTTGAACTAGATAGACTTAGAGTCTCCCTTCAACCTTAAAAACTATAAACTATAAACTAAACTATTGCATTTAGTAACCCTCATAGGGGCTTAAAGCTGCGATCGACCAATCACTTATGGTATACATTGCAGGGCATCAGCAGTGCTCTGTATAGCAGAAATCACAATCTCCAATGAACGCTGATGTTCACAGGAAGAGTGTCATGACAGATCCAGGAGTCATCTGCTGACCTCTGGCTGTCATGACAATCTATCGGCACCCCACAATGATGCCACGGGAGTGCAGATGGAAGAAGAGAAGTATGCACTCCCTGCTGATTCATGTTAAATCCCGCTGTCAGAGATTGGCTCTGGGATTTAATTGTTTAACTACTGCGGGCAGATCTCTGATCCACCCGTGCCTGTTAGAGGCACATGATGGCTTATCAAAACAGCCAGCATGTGCAGGGAAAGGTATAGGATCGGCATTAATGGGAAATACACATTCATCATAGGTTGTGAAGGGGTTAAAGAAATCAGAAAATCCCTTCAATGAATAATTCCTTGACATAGATTTTTATGAGTTGATATCATATAATGTTGATTCGTTTGACATATATTAATATATCAAGAACGTATTTTTTATATATCCATGCCTGGTAACCATTATTACTGTTTCATTCCTGTTACCTAGCTATATTATAATTTAATAGAATAGTTTACCTGCTGGCAAATGTTACATTGCATAATTAGAGAATCTTATGCAAAACTTATCCAAAGCCACTTTTTCCAGGAACAATTTTATTTTTAAGGCCAGACTATATAAGACAACAGTAAAAAAAAATAAATCTGATTTTACCACTACTCAGAAATGTTACAACTGTTACTATCTAGCCCTACCCTAACGACAAAAACATTGCTAACAAGTCCATAAATATTCTATAAAAAATGGTTTTCCTTTCAAACAATTGCTGCCGGTTTACAAACTTCAGTAATGTAACATCCATTTTTCATTTTCTGCATCATAGAACAAGTGCTGTGATTTGGCAAGATCTTAATTACATTTTAAAAGATGTAGGAACCTAGTTGTATTATTATTTTGTATTACTGGAGTAATAGATAAAGCATACGTTTTGACAATTACCACAATGTTTGCTGAAGGGAGTAAACAGATGTAGTATCCTAAGATAAAATGATTTACTCATATGTTGCTTTAAAACCACTTCCTCCCTCAACTAAGTGTATTTACAATGTAAAGCTATAACAGGAAACCATCTGCAGACTTATCTTCACCAATTCACATGATTAATGATCATTATCACCAGGGGAATATTTTACATTTTGTAGATTTGTAGGTTGAGATACTCCTGTAAAAAAGAAATACCAGAGCAACATAGCATATAATGACTTATAGAGAAAAAATAATATCCATAGAACTTAATACAATAGGACCCGAGGTAGTATTTTACTAATTTTCTAATAGTACTGTTAAATAGTACTAATAAAGCAACCCAACAGTGATTTTTATAAATTGTAACCTTATGAGCAAACCCCTACTCATCCTATAACTGTTGAAATATCTGTTACTTTGTCATTTATTTATTGTCTGTGGAAGAAAGTAGGTAGTCCAGCTTCACGGAAAAGCAAATCTTTTATTAGGTCACGTGTACATAGAAACTTAACCATGGTTAAGTGTGCTCTAAGCACCAAAAACGTGTAGATGTCCTTTTTTAAATCTGTATAGGTAAAAATGGTTGACCTCAGTGAGATCAACATCTAACACTGCGGAGACACCATCACGAGTTTCTCAATGCAGGCCCCCTGGGAAAATATGCAAAACAAGAATGCCGCGGAGACACCATCAGATGTTTCTCAACGCTGGCAGGAAACTAGCCAGGTCTTTCACCGGGAAGGAACAACCACGGGAAGGGCAGTCTCCAATCAAGGAAACCACCTATACCAAAACATGGTATCCATCCACAGACAGCTGTTTCGGGGTATTTGCCCCTCATCAGTGTGGAGTAGGAAACTGGCTAGTGGGAGTAATGCCTAGTAGAAGGATAACATTTTTAAGACTATTAATCCACAACCACCTGATATACTTCATGCCACTACTGAATACAGATTAGAACAACTCTGAACTAGTCTCCCCAATCAGGAAACACACCAGTGGTTCATGTTAAAAAAATTTAAATTTTATTACATTCAATTTAAAAACATTAAAAAACAGAGATATCCTGCAAGGAACCGATTTATACTCAGATGTCACAGTTATTAATTAGCCTGGAAGCTAAATTACCAAAAGTAACCTATCCTACTATAGCTATTCTGGACAAAAATACTTGGACAGGTGCTGCTGGTAAATACCTATACAGACACCATATAAACCAATGCTAATTGTGCCATAATGATGTTATTTGTTGCTAATAACTGGTTATAAACATGCTATACAATATTCAGCACTAAGGTAACAATAAACAGTGAAATACCTGAAAGTACAATACTGATCCAGGGTCTGAGTGAACGGTCCCTCCACCCCAACGCCGTTTCGCCCTAGCTTCTTCCGGGGGCGTGTTCCTTGCAGGATATCTCTGTTTTTTAATGTTTTTAAATTGAATGTAATAAAATTTAAAAATTTTTAACATGAACCACTGGTGTGTTTCCTGATTGGGGAGACTAGTTCAGAGTTATTTTTAAGACTATGTAGTCTTCTACTAGGCATTGCTCCCACTAGCCAATTTCCTACTCCACGCTGAGGTGGCTATATTCTGGGAATGTCTGGAAGAATAAAGGACTAGCTGGCAGGTCTAGATGTGCTATCTTCTCTGGATGACCTAGTATTGCTGGTTATCCGCATCGACCAACGGTTCCAAGCATGATCCAGAGAGACGAACCGGGATAAGAGGTAATTCCATTTGGCTCCTTCATTTCTGAGGCCCATCATGCTCCTACCTGTAACCTCTGCTGCTTGCTCCAAACCCAAGCAGGTAGTTGCTGCCGTAAAATTCATCACATGAATGAGAGGTGCTTTTACTGTGGAAGTTCTACACATCTGATCTGCTTCTGTCCTAAAAGCCAGGAAACTGCCCAGCAGTTGATA
Organism: Anomaloglossus baeobatrachus; assembly: GCF_048569485.1. Lineage (NCBI taxonomy): Eukaryota > Metazoa > Chordata > Amphibia > Anura > Aromobatidae > Anomaloglossus > Anomaloglossus baeobatrachus. Next base: position 250,906,781 of record NC_134355.1, read on the forward strand.
GGAGAGGCTACTCTAGGTGAGGGCAAGTCCTTTTCATCTCTATTTATGATTGTGTCCATACCTAGTGGCGACTTCCAGGTTCTCCAAGACGGCACTACTGGACTCTACTTCCGATGGGAATTTCATACAGCAGACCATAGTGGATCGATATTGGATTCCTGTTCATCAGTTTCAAATCCCTATTACTGTGCTGTTGGTGGATAGAAAGCCCCTGTCCGAGGCCATACAGTTCATCACCGAGGACATTGACGTTCGTGTGGGAATGCTACATACAGAGAGAATCTTGCATCAGCTGTTACTGGGCCTACCATCGCTTCGGAATCATGAACCAGTTCTGGACTGGAGATCGGGAGACGTGCTCAGGTGGGATCACTCCTGCCATGAAAGCAGTCTTATTTCCGTGCAACCTGTTCTGCCACCTGTGAGACCCTCTAATCTTCCAGGTCTGCCATCTGCCTACTGGACCAATGCAGAGGTCTTCAACAACAGAGGCATAGACTCTACCACTACATAGACTGTATAACTGTCTAATTGACCTCATCCCTGGATCTATTTCTCCTCACGGTTATATTTACCTACTGTCTCAGGCTGAGACCCGAGCTATGCCCGAGTACATTAAGGAAACTTTTTCAAGAGGTTTCATCCAAAAGTATTCTTCACTGGCCAAAGCTGGATTCTTATTTGTGAAGAAAAAGGACAGGTTTCTTAAGCCAAATACTGTATCGACAATAGAGGTCTCAATCAAATTACAGTCAAAAACAAATACCCACTATCGCTCATTACAGAATTGTTTGATTGGCTCCAAGCCTCCAGGATTTTTTCCAAACTCAATCTCCGTGGTGTGTACAACCTTGTCTGTTTACGGTATGGAGACAAATGGAAGAAGGTCTTCAATACCTGGAATGGCCATTATCAGTATCAGGTCATGCCTTTCGGGCTCAGCAATGCTGCGGAAGTCTTCCAGGAATTCGTCAATGACATATTCCATGATCTGCTCTACTATTGTGTCATGGTGTATCTGGATGACATCTTATTGCTCTCCCCGGATTTGCCTACTCATCGAAGGAATATTCCTTAGGTACTACAGAGACTTCAGGAGAATCGTCTCTAGCCAAATTCGAGAAGTGCTTCTTTTCATGGTGTTCCTTTCCTTTCCTAGGCTACATAATCTGAGAGACTGGCTGACAGATGAATCCAGACAAGTTATTAGCGGTACTGAAGTGGCCTCGTCCCGATGTTTTGAAAGTAATACAGTGGTTCGTCAGTTTTGCAAATTATTATCAGTTCATGCAATTCTCATCCCGGATTCTCACCATTTCGGCTCTGACCCACAAAGGGGGGAATCCCAAGGTGTGAACCTCAGAAGCAGAAGACGCATTTGTCACCCTCAAGCTGGCCTTCTTTTGGCTCCAGCACTTCATAGACCAGAAACCAGCTAGTAGTTCATCCTGACAGTAGATGCTTCGACCTCCGGTGCCAGTGTAGCCCTCACACAGAAGTGCGCTGCGGGTAAGAGAGCAACTTGTGGATTCTTTTCCAGGGCCCAGTGCAGCTATTCAATTGACAACCGAGAACTGTTGGCAATCAAGATGGCTATGGGGGAATGGCGATATCTGCTGGAGGGACCGTTGCATTCAGTCATCATCTATATTGACCACACGAACGTGGCCTACCTACAGTCAGTTCAGAGATTTAATCCGTGCAGAGCCTTGTGGTCATTGTTCTTTGCCCTCTTCAACTTCGTTCTGCACTTTCGCCTGGCCAGAAAAAAATGTTAAAGTCGATGTGCTGCCACAATCGTTTCTGTCAAACGATCTAGAGGAGGAGACTCAGCATATTATCGACCATTCCAGGATGCTGTTGGTGGCTCCTATAGACTTGTCTTGAGTCCCTCCCAGTAAGATATTCTTTGCTGAAGCAGACAGGAAGCAAGTTCTTCAGTGGGGTTATTCCTTCAAGCTGGCTGGTCATGTTGGACAAAAGAAGTCTCTTCATCTGATCTCTTGGCATTATTGGTGGCCAACGCTGCAACAACATATCCTGGAGTTTGTTTCGGCATATCCCTCATGTGCCAGCAACAAAACCACGAAGAAACTTCCCGTGGGTGACTGCCTCCTGGTGCCATCCGCTCCTTGGTAGCATAATGCGATGGACTTTATCACTGACCTGCCAAAGTCATCTGGTTGCACTGCTACCTGGGTGGTAGTAGATAGGTTTTCAAAAATGGCCCATTTCAGGCCACAGGCCAGGTTGCCCTTTGCACAAGTGCTGACTAGAGTTGAGCGATGTTCGAGGTTCGAGGTTCGCCAATTTCATGTTCGAGTGATTTTGGGGGTGCTCGAGATCGAACTCGAATGCGAGCTTTTTGCTAAAAGCTCGATAGCTCGAGTTACGTTCGAGAACGGTTCGATCAGCAAAATGCCTAGCTAGTTACTAGCTGGCTTTTCACTGTAATAGTGTGAGTCACTCTGTGATTCACACTATTATCTAATTTCAGCGTATAGTGTGCGGGGGTGGCGCGTTTAGATCAGTGCTGCTGGGATAATGGCGATCGCCATTTTTTCTTTTATTTCCCCCTAAGCGCGCATGCAGTGGGACGGGCCAGCATGTCAGCCAATCCCAGACACACACACAGCTAAGTGGTCTTTTTTGCCAGACAAGCAAGGGCATGTGTCATAGGCTGTCCATGTCACATGTCCTTGCATTATAAATACGACCATTTTCCCTCACGGCGCCATTATCTGCTTTCTGGGTGTAGGTGACAGTCACCGCTCACGCAGCTTCTGTCGCCGCTCCGGCTGTGTACGCTATACACACAGCACTCTACAGATTAGGGACAGAGGTTTATTTCAGCCCTTTGCAGGGCCCATTTCCTTGGGCTCAGAGCCATAGGTGACAGTCAGGTCCGTGGAAACGCTGTATACAGCTTCAGACAACAGCGTCTGTGTACCTAAGCTCAGGGAATTCCTTGCTGCATTTCACCATTAGGAGAGATAGAAAGTGAGGCTTCTTTTCATGTCCACTGACCCAGAGAACCCGGTCACTGTACTCACCTGCCCACTTTTGCCACGCTATTTTTATAGCAAACAGTGCTGAAAATTAGTGGCATCCAAAAAGTGGCTGCTATACTCCATTGTTGTCCCACTAGTGCCAAGCAAGTCCCAGCACCTCTGCATTCAACCCTCATGCACAGTTTGCTACGCTATTTTTATAGCAAACAGTGCTGAAAATTAGTGGCATCCAAAAAGTGGCTGCTATACTCCATTGTTATCCCACTGGTGCCAAGCAAGTCCCAGCACCTCTGCATTCAACCCTCATGCATAGTTTGCTACGCTATTTTTATAGCAAACAGTGCTAAACATAAGTGGCATCCAAAAAGTGTCTGCTATACTAATTTTTTGTCCCACTTGTGCCAAGCAAGTCCCAGCACCTCTGCATTCAACCCTCATGCACAGTTTGCTACGCTATTCTTATAGCAAACAGTGCTGAACATAAGTGGCATCCAAAAAGTGGCTGCTATACTCCATTGTTGTCCCACTGGTGCCAAGCAATTTCCAACACCTCTGCATTCAACCCTCATGCACATTTTGCTACGCTATTGTTATAGCAAACAGTGCTGAAAATTAGTGGCATCCAAAAAGTGGCTGCTATGCTCCATTGTTGTCCCACTGGTGCCAAGCATTTTCTAGCACCTCTGCATTCAACCCTCATGCACATTTTGCTACTCTATTTTTATAGCAAACAGTGCTGAAAATTAGTGGCATCCAAAAAGTGGCTGCTATACTCCATTGTTGTCCCACTGGTGCCAAGCAATTTACAGCACCTCTGCATTCTACCCTCATGCACTTTTTGTTACGCTATTTTTATAGCAAACAGTGCTGAACATAAGTGGCATCCAAAAAGTGTCTGCTATACTAATTTTGTGTCCCACTTGTGCCAAGCAAGTCCCAGCACCTCTGCATTCTACCCTCATGCACATTTTGCTACGCTATTTTTTATAGCAAACAGTGCTGAACATAAGTGGCATCCAAAAAGTGGCTGCTATACTCCATTGTTGTCCCACTGGTGCCAAGCAATTTCCAGCACCTCTGCATTCTAACCTCATGCACATTTTGCTACGCTATTCTTATAGCAAACAGTGCTGCCTGTTTTAGGGCCATAGTTGCATTGTCAAGGATAGTCAGTGTTGGTTCTTCAGCTGTCAATAAAGCTAGACCACCTCTGCAATCTACACCACCTCTCAATTTTTGCTACCACATTTTAAGTGGCTAATCTTGTCGCTAACAAAATGAGTGGCAAAAGGACAGATGCTGGTGGAAAGGGGAACAGGCGTGTTGGAAAAGGAAAAAAGTTTGTGTCCGTGGGGAAGGTGGCAAAGCTACATTAACATCTGCTGAAGATAAGCCATCTTCCAGCAAAAGTAAGATGTCTACTACTTTCCGTGGACAATCCGATGTGCTCCCTTTTTTAAAGACCCGAACAACTGTAAGAAAGGTAGATGATGCACAAAAAAAGAACATGCTTGAATGGATCTCAAGTGCTCCAACAAGTGCCCTCTCCTCCACCTCAACTACCACATCAAAAAAAAAACAGTCCTCTGAGTTGTCATCCCAATCACACTAGCTTTCTCCCAGCTATCAAGTCTCCACCCGCCCTGCACAGTATGGTGTACCAGAGATGATGAATCAGAGGTCTGCTCCCAAGCTACAGTGAGTACAGACCAGGAAATGGTCTGCAGTGATGCCCAGAAGCTTTGTGACTCAGATTCAGGCCCTAATGACCAAATTTATGAGCATAATGTAGACCCTCATTCACAAACTGTAACATCTGTTGGTGTAGACAATGAGGAACATACTGATGACGATGAGACGCAGATACCAGATTGGGATGACAACTTAAATATTTGGTCAGGGCAGGAAGAGGCTAGGTCTGAGGGCGAGGGAAGTGCAAACACAACGCTTGATGATGAAGTTCTAGATCCCACTTACTGTCAACCCACAGTCAGGCACTTGAGGAGGTCAACAGAGGCAGTGGAGGAGGATGCAACTGACGACGAAGTTACCTTGCGCCTTCCTGGACAGAGTCAGAGTACTGGTAGCACGTCTACTGCATCCTCAGCCACCACTATGCCTCTGAGCACAAGTCATGGTGGCTCTGCAGGTTGCATGTCCTCTAAGCCTTGCCTAGTCTGGTCCTTTTTTGACCTTGCAAAGGATCTCCCAAATCATGTGATCTGTAAAATTTGTCGGCAATCTATAAGTAGAGGCAAAAAGCTCACCAGTTTGACAACTTCTTCCATGAATCGTCACATGAATACCAAGCATATTTTCCCAGTGGGAAGCTCACTGTGCTGCAATGCGGCCTAGCGTAGCGGGCCAACCACCGCCTGCCCCTTCCAGTGCATCCGCGCGCTCTTCATCTTCTATGACTGTGGGGACAGCTGTCACACTTGGTTTTACACGCACACCTTCCACCACTGTAACCGCAACAGGCAGTTTGCTTGGTAGGTCACCAGTTGGTTTGGAAGGGGAAACAAGTGCGGGTGTACAGCCATCGCAGACATCGATAGCACCAACGTTGGATGAAGGCAACATCATGTCTACGCCTGCACTTTCCTCACAAACCTGCATTTTTCCAGGGACACCCTACTCACTACCATCTACACACAGCAGCCAGATCTCGGTCCCTCAGATGTGGACAAATAAAAGGCCATTTCCTCCGACCCATGACAAAGCTAAGAGGTTGACTTTATCCCTCTGTAAGCTCTTGGCTAGCGAAATGCTGCCTTTCCGCCTGGTGGACACACAGGATTTTCGAGACCTTATGTCCGTCGCTGTGCCCCAGTACCAGATGCCCAGTTGCCACTATTTCTCTAAGAAAGGTGTGCCTGCGCTACTCCAGCATGTCGCACACAACATCACCGCTTCCTTGACAAACTCTGTGTGTGAACGGGTGCATTTCACCACCGATACTTGGACCAGTAAGCATGGACAGGGACGGTACATGTCGCTGACTGGGCACTGGGTAACTATGGTGATAGATGGAGAAGGGTCTGCTGAACAAGTTTTGCCGTCCCCACGACTTGTGCGTCAATCCTCTGTATGTATAAGTTCCTCCAACGCTTCTGCCTCCTCAACCCCGTCTAGGTCCGCCCCAAGAGGCCACCAACGTTGTAACTGCGCAAAAGGAATCAGACACACCTCCTTACTATGCTAGCAGCAGAGCGCAACGGCATCAGGCGGTCTCTAGCTTGAAATGTCTTGGAAATAAGAGTCACACAGTAGCTGAGTTTTGGTCAGCTCTGCTGTCCGAGTTTCATAAATGGTTGTCTCCACTCAACCTGCAGCCAGGTAAGGCCGTGTGCGACAATGCAGCAAACCTGGGTGCGGCCCTTCGCCTGGGCAAGGTGACACACGTGCCTTGTATGGCACACGTGTTGAACCTTGTTGTCCAGCAATTTTTAACACACTATCCCGGCCTAGATGGCCTTCTGGACAGGGCACAAAAACTGTCTGCTCACTTCCGCCATTCAACCACCGCAGCTGAGCGACTTGCATTGCTCCAGAAGTCTTTCGGCCTGCCGGTTCATCGCCTGAAATGCGATGTGCCGACACGCTGGAATTCGACTCTCCCCATGTTACAGCGACTGTGGCAGCCCCGCCGAGCACTAGTGCAATACGTCATGACGTATAGCCTGGGCCAACGAGATGCAGTGGTGGGGCAGATCACGCTGATGGAATGGTCTCAGATCAAGGACCTATGCACCCTTCTGTGCAGTTTCGACATAGCGACGAATATGTTTAGCGCTGACAATGCTGACAATTCCAGTCATTTTCATGCTGGAGCACACGCTAAACACTATTTGGAGTCAGGGGGTGGTTCAACAGGAAGGGGAGGAAGTACATGAGGATTCATATGCGCAAGGGATAACAACATCACCAATGTCCAGACGTTAATCATCACCAAAGCGGCAGGCATGGGACGATGGGGGAGAGGGATTAACAAGAGCGCATGGTAGCAGGCAAAATGTTGAGGAAGGTGCAGGAGAACATGAAGAAATGGAGGACGAACTGTCCATGGACATGGAAGACTCAGCAGATGAGGGAGACCTTGGTCACATTTCAGTTGAAAGAGGTTGGAGGGAGATGTCAGAGGAAGAAAGAACGGTTAGCACCTCTATGCCACAAACAAACAAAGGACTTGGTCCGCATGGATGAGCAAGACACATGAGCGCCTTCTTGCTGCACTACCTACAACATGACCCTCGGATTGTCAAAATTAGAAGTGATGATGACTACTGGGTTGACACACTATTAGATCCCCGGTACAAGTCCAAATTTTGTGAAATAATTCCAGCCATAGAAAGGGACACACGTATGCAGGAGTATAAGCAGAAGCTGTTACACAATCTTAGCTCGGCTTTTCCACCAAACCCCAGTGGTGCACGGAGTGAATCTCCCAGTTGTAACTTGACAAACATGGTACTGTCTCGTCATCAGCAGTCTAACCGTACCAGCAGCACCGTATCTGGTGCTGGTAACAGCAATTTTATTGAATCGTTTCATAATTTTTTTAGACCATCCTTTGCAAGGCCAACAGAGACAAGAAGTCTGACACATAGTCAACGGCTGCAGAGGATGATACAGGAGTATCTCCAAATGAACATCGATGCCATGACTTTGCAACTAGAGCCTTGCTAATTTTGGGCTTCAAATCTTGAAAAATGGCCTGAGTTCGCCACTTAAGCCTTGGAGATCTTGTCATGTCCAGCTGCCAACGTTGTCTCTGAACGTGTCTTCAGTGCTGCTGGGTGTGTGCTGACAGATAAGCGCACGCGTCTGTCCAGTGACAATGTGGACAGACTAACGTTCATCAAAATGAACAAGTCATGGATCCGCAAGGACTTTACTACCCCTGTGTCATCCTGGGGAGAGTAAATGCTTGTGGATTTGGAATGTGCTTGATGCAAATGTACCTGTCAAGTTTTCAACTGGGGCACAAGTGCTACCACTGAAGTGGTGTCTGTGGTGCCCAATTTTTGGAAAAAAGGGAGACTCCGCTTGGAGTAACCCTTGCTGTGTTTTTAAAAATGAGCCAAGATGAACAGAGCTGGGATCAGCAAAGACTTTGCTAGACCTTCCCCGGTGTCATCCGGCCGACAGCTAAGGCTGGCATATTTTGGAATGTGCTTGATGCAAATCAAAACATCCTGCTTGCAACTAGGGCACAAGTGCTGCCACTGAAGTGATGTCTATGGGGCCCAATTTTTGGAAAAAAGGGAGACTCCGCTTGGAGTAACCCTTGCTGTGTTTTTAAAAATGAGCCAAGATGAACAGATCTGGGATCAGCAAAGACTTTGCTAGACCTTCCCCAGTGTCATCCTGGGGACAGTTAAGGCTGGCGTATTTTGGAATGTACTTGATGCAAATCAAAACATCCTGTATGCAACTAGGGCACAAGTGCTGCCACTGAAGAGGTGTCTGTGGGGCCCAATTTTTGGAAAAAAGGGAGACTCTGCTTGGAGTCTCCTTGCTGTGTTTTACATGATTTTAGAAGGGCATGACATGCCTATATCTGTGTCTCCTCCTCTTTTTCCTCGTCCAGCTGTTTAGTTTTCGCATGGGTATTTGTCCTTGTCATTTTCCCATGTGTTTGTGTTGTCTTGGGAGTTGTTTGTCACCTTTTGGACAACTTTGAGGGTGTTTTCCAGTTGTTTTTAGGTGTTTGTGATTGCCTCCCATTGTATTCAATGGGGTTCGAGAGGTTCGTCGAATGGCTCGTCAAACGGGGCACCGTTTGACGAACCGAACCGAACTCGAACTCTAGGGGGGTGGCTCATCTCTAGTGCTGACTGAGCATTTCATCCAGCACATCTTCACGGTCTACCACTCCACATTGTGGCCGACAAAGGTGTCCAGTTTACGCCTTATTTCCGTAGGGCGACCTGCAAACCATTGGATGTCACCTTAGACTACTCGTCGGCCTTCCATCCACAGTCCAATGGCAAAGTAGCACAGGTGTAATAGATCCTGACAAACTTCCTACGCCATTTCATCAATGAGCACCATAGCGATTGGAAGGGGTTTAGCCCTGAGGAGATGTTATGGTTGCCAAGGGATAATATTAATGCCCCTTTTCTCCTTAAGAGATTCCTTTAAAAGGGAGGTTGAAAGAGGGTACTGTAATGCCCGTACCAGCTGTCTTGCCCCCTCCCCTGGTGGGTGTGCTGACACTGTCCCCTTCCCGGCTGCCCAGCTGTGGCTGCTCCATTCCCGGTCCCTGTTGCTGTCTCCCATGGCCTGCTCACACCGCACAGACCTCCTGAGAATGCCCTTAGGGTGTGCAAGTGGACACACACCTTTTCTTAATGGGCCAGCACATTCTGACCTGGAAGTGCTTCTCAGCTCGGCTAAGAGGCATCAGGTATTTAAGGCACCTTCCCCTTAATGGAGGTGCTGTCATACTAAGTATGGGGAAGTACCTTACATACGGTGACAGGGAAGGGAAAAGGAAGCCCGCCCTGTGCCTGGGGAAGGGGGAGATGGTGACCCTTGACTAAACCTTCCACTGTCCCTGGCTGCCCTGACCACCCCAGATAGGTTCTACACCTATGCGCCAAGCAGGATCCCTGGCATTGGCTGAGCGTGTGCTAAGCACCAAGTATGGAATGACTGGAATGAGCACTTATTCAACCCCACTAAGTTCTTAGGAACACACAGGGAGTACACACAGGGAAAGTATAAGAACAACTTATCTCCAGAATGACTTTGGGAGAGGTACGGCAACAAACAACCGTTTTTTACTTCAGAGGGATACAAGCTGACTGCCCGCATCCAAAGCTTGTGTAGGAAAATAATTCTATCACCAGCAAACACCAGGAGGAAATGTGAGTATTTCAGGACACCAGGGAAAGTGATGATGATTACCAGAATTCTGAAAAGAAAGGGATTAACCCAAAGCAGATAACATAAGTAGGATACCATTTACACCACAGCAGGAAGAACCGAATGTAAGGGAGCAATTTGTGTAGCCAAACGCTGCAACCTTCTAAAGCCGGACACCACAGCACTGTCTGTCAACTTTGACACACTCATGACCAGTGCCTGGGTAACAAGTTCTATAAGTTTCTAGTTGCCAGGTCCCTTTGTACTGCCACTGCTGTTACTATGCTGTGTGCTGTTGCTCATTCCTGTCTATGTTTGAGTGCACGACAAATCTGCTGCTGCAACTTTCCATCTCGGCTGCATCCACGATATTCGCTGCCACTGCTGCGAGCAACCATGTCAGCCGCTGCTACTGCATTAATCCATCCCGGCTGAATCCATGTCATAGGCTGCTGCTGCTTCTACAACAAGAGACTGTTTGTATCCATTATGTCAGCTGTCAAAATACCCAGGATGATCCCCCGGGGACTGCCCTCTGTCGGCTACCTATCAGCGTTTGTGACTATCGCCATCTCTGGTGGCTTTAGTGAAGACTCTGTAGCCGATTCAGTTCACTCCTCCCGACCAGTGATCGATACCCTGTGTCCAGTGAATCCACTAACTCAATGATTGATGGCGAGCATTACAAGCATTTTGCTTGTTTATTGGGAGATCGCATGTTTACATAAGCCAATAGTCTTACAAGCATTTGATCACACAATATCTGCCCAACTACAGTGAATGTAAAAAGTTTACACTCGCGTGGCCTGGCCATGGTGGAGACAAGACGCATGTGAGCACCGCTCCTGACCCGAGCCAAGAATAAACGGAGAAACAGAGCAGTAAACACAATCAAAACCAGTCCATGGGAGTCAGGAAGAGGCAGAGATCAAAAGCAGCACCCGTTAGACCACCTGCAGCGACAACGGGAGACATAACCAGATACCTGACAGGCCCCAGTCAGACAGGCATGACAGACCGTGCAGCAGCTTCAGAGGCCATCCACCCACGCATGTCCCTGAGGAGTGCTGCAGACAGGCAGGGGACAGAAGCGATGCTCAGCACAGCCCCACGGGCCTCCGGTGGAGTGAATCAGGAGCTGCAGGGACCTCCGATGAGCAGTGAGTCAGTGCCCACGTGGAGGGAAGATGGCGCCGAGAGTGCAGAGGAGACGCTGCTGATAACACAAAGGTCACCACTTGAACGTGAGTCTCTGTCTGGGAGGGAGAAGGGGTTAATTGTTTCATGCAGCGGCGGCAGGAGACAAGCAGAGCAGCCACACGCACTGACATTAAACAGTGATAAGACAGAAGCCTGGATGACAGGAGCTGGCACACAGAGTGAGATAACTGCTGAGAACAGGAATGTGGTGAGTGGGGAGGGGAATGAAGGAGCAGACAGCAGACCACATAGCTCTTCCCAACAAAGCCCCCCCTCTCACTCTAATCTACCCCACATGAATGCACGCCAGGAATTGGGGCAGAAAGCAGATACCATCATAATGCCATATACCAATATAATAACAAGCTGGGAGCTCCCTCCACGGCTCCAAAGCACAGAAGCTGAAACAGACAACAGAGCCGCTCTAGGGGGCCATACACTGGCCATGGATATTCAAAGCCTGGCTGCTCATATCAGAAACATCCCAACCAAACATGACATGGAGAAATATGTCGAAAGACTGGAAAGTTCTTATAAAGCTGAATTGACAATGCTGAAAGATGAGGTCCAGCACTGGGGTGAAAGAGTCACAGCAATCGAGGCTGCTGCATCCACATTGTCTGCCCAAATTACAACACAAAAAGAGGATACATCTATTCACTCTTTTCAACTCCACTACCTGGCGGATATGATAGACGATGCTGAAAACAGGGGACGAAGAAACAACATAAGGGTCAGAGGGCTCCCAGAATCGGTACCCACGGGAGAGCTGCATGCAACACTCAAAGAAATCTTTAACCCCCTACTCGGTTCCCCCGGGGAGGCACACCTGGAGCTGGATAGAGCCCATAGAGCCCTGGGCCCTAAACCCATGGATCCAAACTTCCCACGGGATGTAATCTGCAGAGTCCACAGATACCAAGTGAAAGACTCTATAATGACCCAAGCTCGGGCAGTGGGAGATGTTCGTTTCCAGGGAACCCGCCTGCAGATCCTTCCGGACTTATCGAGATGGACCCTACAGAAAAGGAAAGCTCTAAGGCCATTGCTAGACGTCCTCAGGGAACGCAATATACCATACTCATGGGGCTTCCCATTTCGTCTGAGAGTACACCGAGAGGGCCGGATGCATATGCTTACCCATCCCAGAGGTCTTCAGGACTTTACGGCAGCATTGAATCTACCGCGGGTCCAGATAACAGAGTGGCCGGAGCTACCATCGGGTCTGCAGGCAGATGGTCCGAATCACCCGCAGCCACAACGGCGCAGAGACCCGAGGAGAAGGATGAGACGAGAGGAAATGGAGCAGTAGTGAATGAGGCTCTGAGCGAGTGGTCTTTATCACGGTTATACTGATAAAATTTATTGTTGATGGTCGGGCTGCGGAGGCCGGTCACACACGTCCCAAGACAACCCAGTTATGCTTATTTTCTAAGGATTAGAGGCAGTTGCCTCTCATTAAGGGCCCCACTGTGACCGGCCTCTGTGAGCACAAACCTAGGAGTAACACAGAAGAGTGGAGGAGCAAGTGGAGAGGGACCGTCGCTCCCTCATAATAAAGAAAGTGTATAAATATATGCATTGATAACATGATCCGCAAAGGAAGACCAACAGCAAATACTGGTACCATTATATAGTGTTGACACCTGTAGGGGGCATCGGTTTAAATGCTCGCAATAATATTTTGTTAAGCTTACATATATTGAAAGTTCTTGGCTCGGGGGGAGATTCTCCCCTTGGAAAGCACAACCCCTATAGAGGGTTCTATTCCTCACGTTGCGAGGATTAGTTAAAAGTATCACCCTCCTTTCTTGTGGCTGGGGGTGAGGAAGACGAGAATTTGAAGTTTTTTTTTTTTTTTGTTTGTTTTTAATTCTCCTCTGACCCACCCTTAGAGGAAAGTCAGGGAGATAGAGGTGGACTCGAAGTGCTGACTTCTTGACTTTTTTGTATTCTTTTTTCTTTTTCCTTTTTACCTTCATCTTCCTCCTAAAGGAACTCTAGTCTTCTCCCCACTTATAACCATAACCTTTTCTTCCCCCTCCTTTCCCTCTTCCCTGTGTTAATCCCCTAGTACCCGGAGTGTTCTTTACCTTAGGAGATAGTGCTGCGCTGGGATAGAATGCCGGGGTTAAAAATAGGCTCACTGAATGTTAGGGGATTCAACGTGCCCCAAAAGAGATCACATATCCTATATGAGATGCACAAACAAAGAGTTCAAATTTTCATCATTCAGGAAACGCACTTTAAAACTGGCCACATACCAAATCTACATAACAGATACTTTGCACATTGGCTTCACAGCATGAACAATGAATCAAGATCGAAAGGGGTCTCAATCGCAATACACAAAAACCTGGTCCACACGGTTTTAGACTCTAAGACAGACGAGACAGGCAGATATGCTTTGCTAAAAGTTAAAATAGGCTCGGTGGTCTACACGATCGCGGGGTGGTACGGACCAAATATTAATCAAACTAATGCATGCTGCTCTTTTTTAAAGGATCTATCAGAATTCGCGGAGGGGGAGGTGCTGGTGGGAGGAGACTTTAACTTTGCACTGAATCCCACAATGGATGTGTCAACGGGGAGGAGCGCCATACCTCAGAGACGCTTGAGCGCCCTAAAACGTAAGTTAGCAGATCTCCACATGGTTGATGTGTGGAGAATCATGCACCCCACAGATAAAGATTATACATTTTTCTCTAATCCCCACCAGACTTACAGTCGCATTGACTTTATTCTGGTCAGCCAAAGAGTTATTTCGTGGCACCCGGTCGCGGCTATAGGGAATACGGTCTGGTCTGATCATGCTCCAGTGTTCCTGGAGATCTCCCCACCGGACTACCCAAACAGGGCGTGGACGTGGCGGCTCAACGATTCCTTATTAAGAGATGAAACATGTGTAACAGACCTAAGGGAGACAATGGACGTCTTTATGTCCACCCACGCGACGGACTCTACACCCCTACCGTTTCAGTGGGAGGCATTTAAATGTGTAATAAGAGGAATCCTAATAAAACACGGGACAAGGATCAAAAAAGAGAGAACACAGGAGGTGGCCCAACTTCTCCGAACGATTAATTCACTAGAGACAACACACAAAAATAATCCCTTTTCGGATATTCTAGCCAATCTGACAACAACAAGGGACAAATTAAGAAAGCTACTGGATTGTAGACTTCTTAGGTTTCAAAATCAATTCAAAAGGCTATTATATAATCACTCGGACAAAAGCGGGCGACAAGCTTCGCACGTTACTAAAATAAAGACTCGGGGAAACTCAGACACGCAAGACCCCGCAAAAATTTTAAATCACTTTAAAGAATACTATGCAGAACTATACAATATACGGGGTACATTCTCAGATATGGCCCCGGGTGAATTACAGGCCCGAATTGAGTCATACATTACAGAGACAGCTCTCCCTGCATTAGATGGGGAAGATGCCAGGGGACTGGACAGGACAATCGAGGAGGGGGAGGTGGCCACAGCGATAGGGATCTCCCCAAGCGGTAAAAGCCCGGGACCTGATGGGTTCTCTCCTGCTTTTTATAAACTTTTTAAAGCCCAAATCACTCCATTCCTCACAAAAGTATATTACTCGGTATCAGAATCGTCCCCTTTCACCCCACAATCCTTAGAAGCCCACATCACAGTTCTACCTAAACATGGTAAAGACCAAACAATGGTAGCCGATCTCACTAATAAATATTGACGTAAAAATCTTTGCAAAAGTACTGGCTAGCCGGTTGGCACCTCTGTTGCCCTCCATTATACACACAGATCAGGTTGGGTTCGTGCAGGGTAGGGAGGCCCGCGACAATGTGACCAAAACAATTCACCTAATAGCCAGAGCCGCGTCGAGAAGGGAGTCCCTAGGGCTGCTCTCAATAGATGCAGAAAAAGCATTTGACCGTGTGCATTGGGGATTCATGAACTCAGCATTAAGACAAATTGGTTTAGGCCCGAACTTTGTGAGTAAGATAATGGCCTTGTACTCTAGACCGTCGGCCCGAGTTCGGGTTAACGGGGCCCTCTCGGATCCGGTGGAAATCAGAAACGGCACCCGTCAGGGGTGCCCTTTATCCCCCCTTCTATATGTCATTGTTATGGAGCACCTTGCAGTGGCCATTAGACAGAACCCCAATGTACACGGTCTGAGCATTGGAGACAGGGAATTTAAGACGGCTATATACGCAGATGACCTTCTGCTCTATACGTCCCAACCTCTGATCACATTCCCTTCACTACTAAAAGAATTCGAACGATTTGGAAATTTGAGCAATTTTAAAATAAATTATTCCAAAACAGAAGCGCTAAACATCTCCCTTAAAATAGAGGAAGTCGCCCTACTAAAAGAAAAATTCCCGTTTCGATGGCAGGCATCCTCAATAAAATATTTAGGGGTAACGATCCCATCTAATTTGGGGACACTTTATTCCCTGAATTACCAAGTCTTATTAAACAGAACCCTAAAAGATATAGAAGAGTACAACAAACGACCCCTTTCGTGGTTCGGCCGCGTAAACACGTTCAAAATGGACATACTACCACGATTCCTTTACATATTTCAGGCGATACCTATAAATCCCCCTCCGGCCTTCTTTAAGACATTGAGGTCCGCACTGGTTCGCTTTGTGTGGAAAGGGGGAAAACCAAGGATCAAATATCAGACTTTGATACGACCCAAACAGAGGGGGGGAGCCGGATTGCCTGATTTACGTACCTATCACCATGCTGTCCTGGTGGCTAGGTTGTTAGACTGGCATTTTCACCGGCAGACCAAGCAGTGGGTGGCACTAGAGCAGCTTTATTCCCCAGTTCCGCTTGGGGCACTTCCCTGGCTATTACCAAAAGAGTTGGAGGATGTAAGGAGACAGGTGGAGCCTGATGGGATTTTGCTCAGGGCGACACTGGAGGTATGGGAGGCCACAAAGCTGAAAAGCGGCCTGATTGGCTCGCCCAATCCTCTGATGCCTTTGTTTGGCAATCCGGGCTTCCCTCCGGGATGTACGGTGGAGAGATTTCTGGGCTGGCAACGAAGTTTGGATATTAGACTGGGGCAGATATTACAGGGCAGAGACTTGCCCCCTTTTGAAGACTTTCAGGCCGCGTTCCCCGGATTGAGATTGAGGTGGCTCGAATACATACAACTTCACTCCTTTGTGCGATCCTGGCTGGGTAGGAAGAGGCCCCCCTTGAAGCGGCTCAACTGACAGATTCTTCATTTTTTTCTTTTTGTTGACATCTTAGTTCATAGTTTATGCATTACTATTTGGTGAATATTTCTGCTTTTTCTGTTACCATGTTTGTATAATGCCATTATTTCTGTATACTTAAAAATCTTTTATGTATCTTTTTATTGTAGTGTAATCTGATGAAGGTCGGTTGACCGAAACGTCTTTAATAGTTACACGGAATTGTGTTCTTTTCAATGAATAAAATACAAAACAATTTCAGTTGTATGCTTTGAGTGCTGGATTTTTTTCAAGTTTTGATCTGGGGTGGGACCCTATCCAAGCACCAGCGACCAAAGAAGGAGTGCCACATTTATATATCTTTTTATTGTTTAAAAAAATATTATTTTAGCAAAGTGAAAAACAGATGGGTAATAGTATATGTACCTAAATGTTATTTACGCATTTCAAGACTACATGGCTCTTAGTCATAATAACCTATTTTGCAAATTTTATAAAATCATTATAAACTCTAACCAAAGATGTGTATTTTTCTTTAGTTAGAGTTTATAAGGATTTTATATCATTTGTAAAATAAGTTATGACTAAGAGACATGTAGCCTTGAAATGCATAAATCATATTGGGTACATTTACTATTACCAGGGCCAGCTCCAGATTTTTGTGGGTCCCGGGCCTGTGGCTGTGCAGGTCATGCTGCATGATGGACATCACTTTAACTGACCTAGCCGCTCATGGTGAGATGGCTGTATCACAGGAGGGGCTGGGGGCTACAGTATATACATCTATATACATCTATCTACATATATCCCTGTATTGTTATGATTAGAAATAGTGCTGGGTTGCCACTCTGTTAGATCCTCAGTACAAGAGTAAATTTTGTCACAGTATCGAATTAAGCTTGTACACAATCTATAAAGTGGTTTTCCCCAAGACAGCAGTGAGGCACACAGTGTGCATTGCAGTTCTTGACTTCCAACCCCGGGAATGTTGAGTCATCATCGCGAAACATTAGCAGCAGCAATTAAAGTAGGAGAAGCAATTTCTGTTGTGGCACACATTTTTGCATTCAAAGGAAACTAAAATATAGTGTGACGCCCTGGCAATACCAGGTAGTCACAGAGGTTGTACAAATCTCTCTCAGGTACAAAACTCCATCCTCCTTGGCAGTCCAACACAAAAACCCACACCCAGGTGCACAACACCAGCCAGTAAAGCCTAGTCACCCCCCATGACAATAGGGACACACCAGTGGGTGGGACCAGGCAGATGGGAGCACCCACCTAGGGGTCATGATGTGTTCTGGGAGGGAACAAGAGAGTTGAAGTCTGGGACAGACAGAGTCTAGTACTGACAGTTGAAGTGGAAGGGTGTGAAGTGAAGCGGAGTTAAGGGTTGGGGCCCCTGGACTGCCGGACTAGGTGGTAGATGGCAAGCAGGACCAAGGGCGATGGAGATCCGGTCGCGGGAGACCTTAAGTGGACCGGGGCAGGGTTGTAGCCCGCCGGTGCCGACAGCGGAAATCCGGTGTGGAGGCCGTGCACAGACTGGGTGCCTGGATCCTAGAGCGAGGAAGGATTCAAGCCCCTTGCCAATTGACCAGCCAGGGACAAGGTTTCAGGCATTGTTCCACAGTAAGCCCAGAGAGCGAAATGGATAGGGTGTCCACCAGAACCCACAGAGATCCCAAGGGTCAGATTTCGTGGGCCACAGCTCCCAATATACAAAGTACCAGGAGTGGACTTCCCCGTTCCAAGCGGAGTCGTCAAATTGAAGACACAAACACTGAGTGCAGGAGGAAGTGACCCCTGTTTGCTACACCAGGGTGTGGGACCTGAATACACCCACCAGACAGAGGCAACCGGTCACTGGCAATTTGGTTTCCCACTGCACTTTGTGTGCAATTCTTTGGAACTGTGAGTACACCATCCATCCCCGGTCCAACCCTGCATGAGCCTCTTCACAACCACCATTCCCGTTCACCTGGGACCCGGGACTACACCTCCCCTACCCGTGGAGGGAATTCCATCCTGCTGCCCCGCTCCATCAGCCCCGGGCATCCCATCACCAGGCAGCAGTGGTGCTCCCAACTCTCACCGCAACCCACGGATGATGTCACTAACAAATCAATCCCCTGTAAATACCCCCTTCCTACGGTTGTGAGGATGGACGGCTGTACGAGCCTGGGCCCGGCTACCACTCGAGCCGCAGTAACGAATCCGGATCCGAGCAGCCCCTGCAGCAGCCCAGCCCCCGTCCGCAACAATATAGCATCTTACAAATAGTGCTCCATCATTAATGGTGTCATACACATAGTGCTTCCTTTTTAATGTCCAACAAAAAATAGCACCATAAAGAAATTGCTCTCCAAAAAAATACACTCTACAGATAAAGCCTACTAGTAAATGATAGAATACAGATGGTTCCTGATATAAAATAGTGTTAAATACAAAGCCAAAATAAATAGTGACTTCAAACTCAAATCTACAGTGCCCCTGCCCACCAGCAGCCTCACACTGTCATAATGAGTTTATTACATCATACAGTGACACCATACAGCAACAAGAAAAGACACTATCCCCCAAATCAGACCTCTAAATTTAAAGAGACGTCAAACTAAACACATACCTCCCAACTGTCCCGGATTCTGCGACACTGTTCCGATTTGAGGGCTCTCTCCCGCAGTCCCAAGGCTCACAGCTGTTGTCCCGGCTTCTCCCTCAGTGCAGTAAATAAATTAAATACAATTCTCATCTGCTCTGGTTTTCTGGGACAGTCAGGACTTGAACTTGTGAACTCAGTGTACAACTGGAAGATTTGGTAATCTTGATCTGTATTGTAGCCAGAGAAACCAGAAGCAGCTACATAGATATCTAATAAACAGATAGCTAATAGATAGAGAGAGGAATAGAAAGTAGATAGATAATAAATAGATAGAGGGATAGATAATAGATAGATCATAGAGGGATGGATAGATAACAGATAGATAATAGAGGGATAGATAGATGATAGGTAATAGATAAATAATAGATAAAGGGATAGATCGATAGACAATAGAGAAATAGATAGATAGATAATAGATACTGTAGATAATAAATACAGGGATAGATAGATAATAGATGGCTAGATAACAGATAGATAGGTAATAGATAAAGGGATAGATGGATGGATAGAGAGTTAAGATAGATAGATAATAGAAAGATAGATAATGGTTAGATAGATAACAGATAGAGGGATAGATAATTAGATAATAGATAGGTAGATAGATAGATAGATAGATAGATACTGCATCTTTGTGTAGGTGAAGGTAAGAGTCAGACTCATATGTTCCCATAAAACTAAAAAATTAAGAAAAAAAATACAAATATATAAAAAAAAATTTACTTTCAACCCCCTTGGATTCAAACCAGCAACTTTCACACGTGTCCAGCAGCCCTTAGCTATTGAGCCACTAAGATTGATGATGTCAGAGTGAGGATTTTATATAGATGAACCTGCAATGCTGCCTCTCACACAGGACATAGAGCTCCATTGTACAGAGCAGCATCTTTATGTCCTGTATTCTAGAGGGAGAGGAAAAGAGGTCAACTAATAAAATTACTAAAAATAATAATACAAAATTAGAATAATATAATTTTGATTGCGCTTTTTTATAAAATAATAACCATCACAAATCATCAAATAACATGAACATATTTAGAGTCCCTGTAATCGTAACCACCCAAACAACAGAGCGATCAGATTATTTATAGGGATCGGTAAATGGAGTAAAAAAAATAGCGCAATTGATTATTTTTCTCTATTAAACCCATAAAAAATGTAATAAAAATGTAATATTGAGGCCATGTTCACAAATAGTGTAAATGCTGCTTTTTTTTCTGCAGGTGTCCGCGCCACACCACGCAATAACAATCTCTGAGTATTGCGTGTTTGCGGTATTTTTTTATAGGCATAAATGTCCCCTTTATTTGATACATGTTTGTTGTAGATGTGTATCCTGAAGCTTATAAAGAAAAAAAGCCCTCAAATCCGCAGTTCAGCAGTGATTTTAGACGCAAAAGGGGCAGAAATTTCATGACGTCTCATCCACTTTGCTTGGACATTTAGTCTGTGTTCACATGTAGCGTAAATGCCGGGTTTTTCTGCTGCTTTTTTTACACTTAAATACTGCTGTGTGTAAATGTCCAAGTAAAGTGGATGTGATTTCATGAAAAGACGCCGCTGAACTCTGAGGTTTTGGTGCTTTTTTCCTCCACAGGTTTCTATGTGGAACTTAAAAAAATGCAGGAGAAAACTTCAGATATTTTTATAAGTGCAGAATCCGATCTTCTCTGTACTATAAAAAAACACTTAAAAACGCAGATTCACATCTGAACCAAAAGCGCATTAAATAATGGAGAAAAGGCATAAAAAATGCAGCAAAAATGGAATAATAGGCACAAATACGCAACATGTGTGAAGTGATGCTTATATAAATATAAGAAAATTCTGGCTGCTATGGTTATCAATGAACAGTCCAGGGCATCTGCTGAATGACCCTTACTTCCAAATGGGTGTGGCTAGGGGTGTGGCTAGAGGTGTGGCCAAAATTTACCGTAGCTTCTCCCTCTTTCTGTTCTTCAAATGTTGAGAGGTATGCTAAACATCTTTAATTTTTCATTCTCAATACTAATAACTAAAATACATTTAGGAACTAAAATTGATTCTATCATTAGATTAGATCCCTTGATTAAATCAGATTAAAAAAAATGGATCCCTCTTCTGAAGTCTCCCTGTTTTTATCTTGTCTCTATTCCAAGGCAGCAGCACAGGCCAAATACAGAGGTAGCTGCAGAGGTCACTGGACAGGAGACTTAGGGATCAAGTCAAGAGAAAGGGTCTAAATGTGCTGGATGTGGCTCATAGTACTGACTGGCCCATTTTCCATTGGCCCATCTGACAATGCACAAAAATGCCAGATAGCTAGTCTGGTTTGGTCCTTCTACTACTATTTGTGTCTAAACTGATGAAAGATGTGTTTACAAACTCTCCATTGTATTCAGTCACTGAGCAACACCTTTACAAATGCTAACATTCAGAGCAAGAACTAAAATTTCATTTGTCCTGATGTTATCCCAACTTATAAGGAAGCAATTTTGGCATGAAATCCTTTTTGCTTACAGTGCTCATGCCATTGAAATGTAAAATTACAGGGTCCAAAAAATGTATTAAAAGTTCTTTGTTCAAAGCTGTGTGAAATTGCCATTGCTACGTAATAAAAAAAAAAAGATAGCTAAACCGTGTTCTGTAAAATGAGAAAATATGCTACATTAATATCAAGGCAGATATACCAAAAGGGTAAATTGTACAAATCCTCTTTGAAAAGAAGCCTTTACAGCTTCACACTATTAAAATTCGACGTTTTTGGTGGACCAGAAACTATAAAGTCATTTTTAGTTTCTTTTCATATTTCATTTTAAGCAAGTTTCAGAACAAGTTGTACTTTTATTACTATTTTATACGAGCTAAATTTCATGTGGACTAAACATAAATTATGTATATATAGTATTTGTCTTTCAGTAAGAGGGATGCAAAAATGCACCTAGGCGACATAGCAGAGAGGATACATAGTAATATCCATTATCACTCATCAATAATTAACTGCAAATGACACTTTGCTAGAACACCATGTCATTGAGATGCATCATACACTCCTCAAATGTGTAAAAATGCTTGGGGATTTGAAAAGATTTCAAGGGTGTGTATATATGTATATACTCCTTTATAACATTTTTTGAATTGCTCTAATAAGGCTATATAGTCAACTTTTTAAAATAAATATGATCTAAAATATCTTACCACTTCTCCAACAGCTACTGTGCAGGATCTTCCATATCCATGTTTACAGACAACCAATATGTGTCGTCTGATGCAGTAGACATGTTCAGATTTTCAAAACTTACAATAGAATACCTCCCAACTTTTGAAGAACAGAAAGAGGGAAAAATTCTGCACAGCATTCTGTGGCAATTTTTGACCACGCCCCTTGCCACACTCCAAGTCACACCCATTTGGCAGTAAGGGGCATTCAGCAGATGGCCCGGACTGTTCATTAATGCATATCAGCCAGACCTTTCTCATATTTATGTAAGCTTCACTATATGATATGTTGCTTTTTTGTGTTGTATTGTGCCGTATTCACACGTTGCATAAATCCTGTGTGTTTTGATTTCTGCAGGTGTCTGCTTCAAACTACACAATAAGATTATCTGATTATTTAGTTTTTGCTGCATTTCTTATTCTTTTTCCCCATTATTTGATGCGTTTTTGGTGCAGATGTGAAGCCACATTTTTAAGTGTTTTTATAGTACAGAAAAGCTGTGATTCTGCGCTTATAAAAGTAACTGCAGTTTTTTCCATGCTTTTTTTTAAGCTCATAGAAGCCTCTAGAGAAATAAAAGCACCAAAAGCTGCAGAGTTCAGCAGCGTCTTTTCTTGAAATCACATCCACTTTGCTTGGACAGTCATACACAGCAGAAAAAAATGCAACTTTTACAATACATGTGAACATGGGCCAAATGTCAAAGTAGAGTGGATGAGACGTTAGAAAATCTTCACCCTTGGTCCGTCTAAATAAGCTGCTGAACTATGTGCTTTTCCATTTTTTTTCTCTATAGGCTTCTTTGTGGATATGTAGCATCTAGCAGCAGAGCCTCAGCGATACATTTTTATGACATTTTTGTATGGGTTTAAAGAAAAGTAATCAATTACGCCATGTTTTTATGCCATTTACCGATCCGTATAAATGATCTGATTGCTGCATTATATAAGTCATTACAGGGACAACAAATATGTCCAAGTTATTTGCTGATTTGTGATGTTTATGTCGCAGGTGGGGAGGACGCCGCCACTGCTGGTCGCTCGCCATGCTCGGGTCCGGCGCTGCTGCTCAGTGGCTCAAGCGGTGGGCCGGATCCAGGGACTCGAGCGGCACTCCTCGCCCGTGAGTGAAAGGGGTGTATGGTTTGGGGGATTTAGTCCGTGACGCCACCCACAGGTCATGGTGAAGATGGGCACCACCGCTGCTGGTGACGGGGATCCCGGGAGCGATGGTATGGAGCAGCTGGGATGTTGTTTTCCCCCTCCGTGGGTAGGGGTCAGTGGTCCCGGGAGCTCGGTGGTGAGACGGGGAGGCAGGGTTGGTGGGGTTCAGGGTTAGCGCGGCGCGGTGCCGGATGGCACGGGTATACTCACTCAGTAAGAGATGCACAAAGTCCTCGGTAAACCAAACGGCTGGATGGACGGGTCTCGCAGCAGGCTGCAGTGTCTCTCCCCGGACAGGTGATGGCGGCTGTCTTTCCCTGCACCTAGATGTACTTGATTGACTACTATGGATCCCCAACGGTAGTCCGCTCCCCGGTGTATGGATACTGGAGGAGCCCGTTTGCCCGCAGGCGCTGGCCCTTGGGTCTCTAGCCTTAGGCGGTAGCTATATACCCTCACGGTGTGGGCGGTTGCCTTCTATCGGGTCTTTGGTTGTTAGGAAACCCCTGGGGTTCTGGTCACATTCGGATTTGACTATTGTCGGCGGCTCCAAGCCTGGTCGGGGTCCGATGGCCCTGCCTGTGTGTGCTGGCTTCACTTCGCTCCCTGGTCGGTACCGGCGGGCCAACGCCCGACCCCGGTCCTACGGTTCCGCGTTGCTTCACCACTCCTGCAGACAGCCACCACCGTCTGCCAACATTGCTGTCAGTGCCTGGGCCACAAACCCAGACACCCAAGTGTTTACTCCTCACTCTTCAAACTCCAAACTCTATCTGTCACTTTTCCCGCCTCCAGGCCTGTGAACTCCTCAGTGGGTGGGGCCAATTGCTTGGCTCCGCCCCACCTGGTGTGGACATCAGACACTGGAGGGAGGCAACAAGGGTTTTGTGTTTGGCAGGTGTCACTGTCTAATGGGGGTGGGGGTGTATGTGTGTTATCTGTGATGACCTGGTTAGTCCAGGGCGCCACATTTACATTGCTCTATTTTTTTTTTTTTATTATATTTAGGAATTTTATTAGAAGAAAAAAATCTCTTTTACTCTCCCTCTAGAATACAGGAGATAGAGATGCTGCTTTGTACAATGGATATCTATGTTTTGTGTAATCTGCTGTGGAGTCAGAGGCTGCAGTGCAGGCTCATGTACATAAAATCCTTCCTCTGATATAATCAAGGATTATGGCTCAACAGCTAAAGCTGCTGAATCATGTTTGAAGGTTGTTGATTTGACTCCAGGGGTGGGTGAAAATAAAGAAAAAAATGTGAAAATATATATATTTGTATTTTTTTCCTAATTTCTTTGTAGTAGTTTTATGGGAACTAAAGAATCTGACTTTTTCCTACAGCTACATAGAAATGCAGTATATATCTCTATGTAACTGAATAATCTGCTTCTGGCTTCTCAACCTGCAATACAGGTCAAGCTCACCAAATCCACCTATGCCTCTCAGTACAGGCAGTGGCTCAATGGAACAGCTGCTACATATACACATAGTGCTCACGAGCTCATAAGTTCTAGGCCAGTGAAACCAGAGCAGATTAGAATTTAACTTTTGCGCTGAACTGAGTTTGAATTCATTGTACAGAGAAGAGAAGCAGGGACTGACCAGCCAGAGGTATGGGATACCTGACTTCTATTCTTGATATATATTAAGGTGCATTTGTACAGTAATGGACCAAAGTTGTGAAACACATAAATCTTATAAATATGTGCCTTTAAACATGCAGTTTTGCACTGTTTTATATGAGGTATGCAGCACACACAGGTACACTAACCGTTAGTGTGACGCCCTGGACTAGCCAGGAAGTCACAGATAGACCCCCGCACAACACCTGTCCCCCAAAAAGGTGTCATCAGCCAACCATTAAAACCTAGTCTCCTCCCTCAGTGTTTGAGGAATACACCAGGGGGCGGAGCCAGGCAGTTGGCCATGCCCACCGAGGAGTTCAGAGGGCCTGAGGCAGGAAACACACAGTCAGATCAGTTTGAGAGTGCAGTGGAGGAGGTCAGGCCTGTGATAGTCTGACAGGTGCCGGGGTTGGAGCCCGGGCACCTTTGGCTAGGAGGCAAACTGTAGCCTTAGCCTGCAGGAGCCGGAAAGATGGCTCGGTGGAACCGTGGTGGACCGGGACAGGGTAGTGGCCCGCCGGTACCGACCCGGGGAACAGACTCGGAAACTGGAGCACACAGGGGGGTACTCAGACCCTGACACGAGGTCCAGAACCACTGGACTGAGTTAATAAACTGATTGCGGTCTGGACTATAGGTCCTTTCCCACCCAAGTCCCGACTGACGACAACAGCCCACAGAGGGGGATAGAAAGCCACCACACAGGCAGAGAGATCCCATGGGCCAGCGTCTGCGAGCAAAAGGGCTCTCCCGACTTACACAAAGCCAGGGAGTGGACTCCCGTCGCTGAAGCACAGGCAGCCCAAATACACAACACGGTGCAGGAGAAAGGCCAAGACCACCGAACTGGGTGGGGGACCAGACGCAGCCGACCACCATCAACTTTGTTTACCAGAGACTTGTGTGTGTCAATAACAGTGAATACAACAGTGCCACCCGGCTGCGCACCTCCCTGCACCGCCCAGCTACCCCCAACGGGTCCCGGGGCCAACATCCCTGCCCACGGAGGGGTTAACATCTTGCTGCACTACCATCTCCCCCGGGTGCCCCGTAACCGCAGCGGTGGTGTCTACCTTCACCACATTCCGTGGGTGGCTTCACAAACTCAAGCGTGGCTCCGGCCGTGCACCTACCTAACCCCCCACCAAAATCACCAGCATCCCCTTTCAGAGCAAAGTGACCCCGTGTCCGGAGGCATTCGAGCCACCCACCAACGAGCCCAGATCCGAGCGGCCTCGGCTGCAGCCAAGTGCGGGGATGTACATTAGCTTCTGACTGAGCCAGTTCCAAGGAGAATGGCTTGGAGTGGTGGAGGTTTAGTACACAAAAGCACAAAAAGTGAGTTTTGCAAACCAGAGTAGTGAAAGTGTGACGGCCTGGCAAAACCAGGTTGTCACAGGAGGCTGCATCCATCCTACAGATGCAGGACTCTCTCCTCCTTGTCTTACCAACACAACCCCACACACAGGTACAACACCAGCCAGAAAGCCTAGTCACCCCCCCAAGGACAATAGGGACACCCCAGTGGACGGGGCCAGGCAGATGGTGATGCCCACCTAGGGGTTCTGAGGTGTCAGGGGAGGGAACAAGTCAGTCTGAGTCACACAGTGAAGAAGATCAGTCTGGACAGTGGAAGTGAGAGGAGTGAAGTGGTAGTTGGTGGTCGTAGCGCCCGGACTACCTGAGCTGACTAGGTGGCAGACGGCAGAGCAGGGCCACAGGCGACGGAGATCCGGTCGCGGGAGACCTTAAGTGGACCGGGGCAGGGTTGTAGCCCACTGGTGCCGACAGCGGGAATCCGGTCCGGATGCCGTGCACAGTCGGAGTGCCTGGACCCTATTGCGAGGACAGCTTCAAGCCCCTTGTCAATTAGCCAGCAGGGGACAAGATTCTACGTCTTGTCCCACCAGTAGGCCCAGATAGAGAGAGACGGAAGCCCAATGCGAGGGATAGGGCGTCTGCAAGTGCCTGCAAAAAATCCCAAGGGTCAGTTCTCGCGGGCAACAGCTCCCACAGCAAAGACACCTGGAGTGGACTTTTCCCGTTTCAGGCAGACTAGTCAACACACAAGACAAAACACTGAAGTGCAGGAGGAAGGGCCCCTGTCCTGTCAACCGGTGTGCGGGACCCGAGCACACCCCTCCAGAGGCTACCGGTATCCGGCACTTGGTTTACTACTTAGACTTTGAGTGATTTATTACTAAACAGTGAGTACACCGGTGTCATCCGGTCCAGCCTGCAGATGGCACCCCAGCACTGCACCCCACCTACACCTGGGCCCCGGGACAACACCTCCCCTTCCCGTGGAGGGGATACCATCCTGCTGCCCCACTCCATCAGCCCCGGGTGCCCCATACAAAGGCAGCGGCGGTGTCACCAACAAATCACCGCAACCCACGAGTGGCGTCCCTGACAAACTCTCCCCTGTAAATAACCCCTTTATTATGTTGTGGGCGACGGGCTGCTACAAGAGCCCCGAATCCGGCTGTCACTCGAGCCACAGCCATGATCCCGGATCCGAGCGTCTCGAGTTGCCCCTTCACTGGCCGTGGCCTGTGCCCCCGCCTGCGACATAAGCAGGTAGAGAAGAGCAGAAGAAACCACCAGCAACCATGTAACCCCTGTCCCAGCAGCATGGATGGCTAGCAAGCTTATCCGATAACCCGTGCAGGGAGACGTGTACTTGTACTTTTAGTAAGAGAGGAATGCCTTGGTCCCCTAGAGCACCTAGTCCAGTGATAGCTAACCCATGACTCACATGTCAGAGGTGACATGCCGACAGTGGCGTAGCAAAGGGGGGGCGGAGGGGGCGGTCTGCCCCAGGCGGCACGTGTCAGGGGGGCGGCATTTTGGCCACTCGCCTTCAGTTCTGCTGCCCCCGGGCCGAGTTCCGGGGACCGGAGTCCTCGGCAGGAAACTGTGGCTGCCGTCTCTTTAAGGCGTGCAGACCACAGCGTCCTGCTGGATTGAGCTTCATCTGTGGGCAGAGCTACCGCCCGGCATCCTGCTCAGTCCCACAGATAAAGGAGTGCCAGCCAGCGACCCCCAGCACAGCGCTTGCCTCCGGCGCTGTGTGGGCCCCCTCTCCTCCATGACCGAGTGGTAAGTGCTACCCCCCCTCCCCCCTCGACCTGTATACTCCCCCCCAGCCACCCGGTTTATGGGCCCCAGTGAGCTGCATGGGCTTCCCACCCCCCAAGGAGCCGCGTGTGTCGGTGCAGGCTCAGCTCTGCTACATCTGCCCTGTGCTTGGTGCAGAATCAGCTCTGCTACATCTGCCCTGTGCTTGGTGCAGGATCAGTTCTGCTACATCTGCCCTGTGTCTGGTGCAGGCTCAGCTCCTCTACATCTGCCCTGTGCTTGGTGCAGCCTCAGCTCCGCCACATCTGCCCTGTGTCTGGTGCAGGCTCAGCTCTGCTACATCTGCCCTGTGTCTGGTGCAGGCTCAGCTCTGCTACATCTGCCGTGTGTCTGGTGCAGGCTCAGCTCTGCTACATCTGCCCTGTGTCTGGTGCAGGCTCAGCCTGCTACATCTGCCCTGTGTCTGGTGCAGGCTCAGCTCTGCTATATCTGCCCTGTGTCTGGTGCAGGCTCAGCTCTGCTACATCTGCCCTATGCTTGGTGCAGGCTCAGCTCTCCTACATCTGCCCTGTGCTTGGTGCAGGCTCAGCTCTGCTACATCTGCCTTGTGTTTGGTGCAGGCTCAGCTCCTCTACATCTGCCCTGTGCTTGGTGCAGGCTCAGCTCCTCTACATCTGACCTGTGCTTGGTGCAGGCTCAGCTCTGCTACATCTGCCCTGTGCTTGGTGCAGCCTCAGCTCTGCAGCAGCCGCGTGTGCGGGCCCCCAAAAATCGTGTGTGTGTGTCTATATGTGCAGCAGAGTTGTGTGTGTATGTATGCAGTAGAGCTGTGTGTCTGTGTGTATGTATGTAGCAGAGTTATGTGTATGCATGTATGCAGCAGCTACAGAGTTGTGTTTCTGTATGTATGCATGTATGCAGCAGCTACAGAGTTGTGTGTCTGTATGCATCAGCTGCAGAGTTGTGTGTGCCTGTATGTATGTATATATATATATATATATATGTATGCAGCAGCTGCAGAGTTGTGTGTCTGTCTGTATGTATGCAGTTGTGTGTGTCTGTATGCAGCAGAGTTGTGTCTGTATGTATGCTGTAGAGTTGTGTGTCTGTATGTATGCAGTAGAGCTGTGTGTCTGTATGTATGCAGTAGAGCTGTGTGTGTCTGTATGTATGCAGTAGAGCTGTGTGTGTCTGTATGTATGCAGTAGAGCTGTGTGTGTCTGTATGTATGCAGTAGAGCTGTGTGTGTCTGTATGTATGCAGTAGAGCTGTGTGTGTCTGTATGTATGCAGTAGAGCTGTGTGTGTCTGTATGTATGCAGTAGAGCTGTGTGTGTCTGTATGTATGCAATGCAGTAGAGCTGTGTGTGTATGTATGCAGTAGAGCTGTGTGTGTCTGTCTGTATGTATGCAGTAGAGCTGTGTGTGTCTATGTATGCAGCAGAGTTGTGTGTGTGTGTGTGTGTGTGTGTGTATACAGTGCCTACAAGTAGTATTCAACCGCCTGCAGATTTAGCAGGTTTACACATTCGGAATTAACTTGGCATTGGGACATTTGGACTGTAGATCAGCCTGGAAGTGTGAAATGCACTGCAGCAAAAAAGAATGTTATTTCTTTTTTTATTTTTTTTTTTAAATTGTGAAAAGTTTATTCAGAGGGTCATTTATTATTCAACCCCTCAAACCACCAGAATTCTGTTTGGTTCCCCTAAAGTATTAAGAAGTATTTCAGGCACAACGAATAATGAGCTTCACATGTTTGGATAAATTATCTCTTTTTCCAGCCTTTTCTGACTAATTAAGACCCTCCCCAAACTTGTGAACAGCACTCATACTTGGTCAACATGGGAAAGACAAAGGAGGATTCCAAGGCCATCAGAGACAAGATCGTGGAGGGTCACAAGGCTGGCAAGGGGTACAAAACCCTTTCCAAGGAGTTGGGCCTACCTGTCTCCACTGTTGGGAGCATCATCCGGAAGTGGAAGGCTTATGGAACTACTGTTAGCCTTCCACGGCCTGGACAGCCTTTGAAAGTTTCCACCCGTGCCGAGGCCAGGCTTGTCCGAAGAGTCAAGGCTAACCCAAGGACAACAAGGAAGGAGCTCCGGAAAGATCTCATGGCAGTGGGGACATTGGTTTCAGTCAATACCATAAGTAACGTACTCCACCGCAATGGTCTCCGTTCCAGACGAGCCCGTAAGGTACCTTTACTTTCAAAGCGTCATGTCAAGGCTCGTCTACAGTTTGCTCATGATCACTTGGAGGACTCTGAGACAGACTGGTTCAAGGTTCTCTGGTCTGATGAGACCACGATCGAGATCTTTGGTGCCAACCACACACGTGACGTTTGGAGACTGGATGGCACTGCATACGACCCCAAGAATACCATCCCTACAGTCAAGCATGGTGGTGGAAGCATCATGCTGTGGGGCTGTTTCTCAGCCAAGGGGCCTGGCCATCTGGTCCGCATACTTGGGAAGATGGATAGCATGGCCTACCTGGAGATTTTGGCCAAGAACCTCCGCTCCTCCATCAAGGATCTTAAGATGGGTCGTCATTTCATCTGCCAACAAGACAACGACCCAAAGCACACAGCCAAGAAAACCAAGGCCTGGTTCAAGAGGTAAAAAATCAAGGTGTTGCAGTGGCCTAGTCAGTCTCCTGACCTTAACCCAATTGAAAACTTGTGGAAGGAGCTCAAGATTAAAGTCCACATGAGACACCCAAAGAACCTAGATAACTTGGAGAAGATCTGCATGGAGGAGTGGGCCAAGATAACTCCAGAGACCTGTGCCGGCCTGATCAGGTCTTATAAAAGACGATTATTAGCTGTAATTGCAAACAAGGGTTATTCCACAAAATATTAAACCTAGGGGTTGAATAATAATTGACCCACACTTTTATGTTGAAAATGTATTAAAATTTAACTGAGCAACATAAATTGTTGGTTTGTAAGATTTATGCATCTGTTAATAAATCCTGCTCTTGTTTGAAGTTTGCAGGCTCTAACTTATTTGCATCTTATCAAACCTGCTAAATCTGCAGGGGGTTGAATACTACTTGTAGGCACTGCATATAATAGGGCTACATGTGTGTAAAAAGGTAAAAGTCTAGGACTAATAGCAGCAGTCTACAATTAGATCTTTGATTGCAGTTCCATGAAAAATAAATATTTTGATGGTTTTCCGGATTTTTGAAAGTTTCTGGATTGTCGACGGCCAACGGGGGTGGGGGGGCGGCAAATTTGACGACCGCCCCGGGCGGCAATAGAAGTAGCTACGCCACTGCATGCCAAGACGTTTGCTGACACATGCGGCTCTGGCTTCACTGCCTTAACTAACGAAGGTAAGATGGCACCATTCATGCTGCGCTCTCAGTAGGAGAGTTATCCAACCTCTGGATGCTTATGTCAGGTACTGAAGCCAGAGCATCAAGCAGACAGTGTCAGCATCCAAAGGAAGGGCGACCTTCCTATTGAAAGCGTGACATGAACAGCACCATCTTACCTCAGTTCGTGTAGGGAGTGAAGCCAGAGCTCTCCACCCACAGATTTGCACCCCCTGTCAGCGCCAGACGGCTCCTGGGAAATAGGAGAGTAATATTAGGCAAGTGTGCTCCTTACATACACACCATTATCACAGTTACCGCTCAGCAATACTGGGGGAAGATCTCAACGTTTGCTCCTTGTATACAATTAAGATGAGTGGGAGTGTGAATTTGGAGGCCTGTTACAAGACGCAGTCCTGGTGGGGTAGGGCAACTTCAATAGTACTCGTATTGAACTTCAGGTTAGACACCTGAGGGACGTGCTGCCATGCACTCCTCACAAGTATTGATGGGCAAAACCAGACTGAAAAATTCAGGATCTGTGCCGGATACCTAGCTTCCATGCACTGACATTGTGTAACTATCTGGATTCAGCCACCCATATAATTAAGAAAAATAAAGGAAAAAGTAAGAAAACAGGGAATAAAGAAGTTGCATTATACTTACCAAGTTTCCCGCATGAGTGTAAGGCTATGTGCGCACTTTGCTTCACCCTAGTCACAGTTCTAAACGCATCCTCTTGCAGAAATTGCTTTTGCCAAAGTTGCTTTTTACCACTAAATCGCGTTAAATACGCATGCGTTTTTACCGCATTTTAGCCGCTTTTTTAGCGCTTTTTACATGCTTTTCCATTGCGTTTAGAAAGATGCGTTTTGAACATTAAGACACTAATAAATAAAGTTTAAACAGTCAAACACAATAAAAAAATGGGAAAAAAAAGGAACACATATAATTATTGAAATCATAACGAAAATAGTTATATTTCATATAATTATAGCGGTTTTATACTATTTATGGCTAAAATAGCAAAAAAATTATATTTATCATTAATTTAATTGTCAGACTATGTGTGTGTGTAAAGGGACATATCATTTCTTTATTTTGATGTGAGAAAAGCATGCGTTTATGTAGTCCAAAACGCATTCTTTCTGCAGCTAAAAAGCAGGTAAAACTGGAAGCTGGATTTTTGATGTTTGTTGCTTTTTACAACTTCTCATTGACTTCAATGTTAACAAAACGCAGCCCAAATGGCAAAAACAATTGACATGCTGCTTCTTTGAACGCAGAGTTTTTGCCCAAAATTATGCAAATTAAACGCTGTGTTTGAAAAAGCAAAGTGCGGACAGGAAATCCCTATTTCCCAAAGACTTTGCTGGAAAATCAAACCGCATGCATTTTGGCATGAAAATGCTGCAGTTCAAAACGGACCTAAAAAGCAGCTGAAACACAGGTGGAAACGGAAAGTGCGGACATAGCCTAACACTAGTTCCGGAGCTGCTCATTACCCTCATACATATTCATTGTTTCTCCTACCCACCGGCAGTCCCGGCATCTCTGATTGGTTGCAGTCAGACTGCACCTCCACCCTGTGTGACAGTGTGTCTGATTGCTTGGAAGCATACATGCTGTATGAATCTCTACGGTGTTGCAAAACTAAATAAGTAAATAAAAAAATGGTGTAGGGTCCCTCCATATTGTGATACACAGCAGAGATAAAGCATACAGCTACAGGCTGCTGCCCAAGCGAGGTGCTTAGCTTAGGGCTTAGTGGCAGCTGTGAGCTGTCTTTAACCCCTTATATTACCCCGATTGCCATCAGGGCAATCGGATGAGGTGTGTAAAATGTCGGGATTGTCACATCTAATGGATGCGACAATTCTGGGCAGCTGCAAACTGCTATTTTTAGGCTAGGAGGCAATAACCATGGGCCTCCCCAGCCTGAGAATACCAGCCCCCAGCTGTCGGCATTATCATGGCTGGGTATCAAAATTGGGGGACCACACGCAGGTATTTTAAATGATTTATTTAAATAAGTTTAAAAAGCCATATGGGGTAGCTCTTATTTTGATACACAGCCAAGATAAGCACACGGCTGGGGGGTGTAGCCTGTAGCCTGCTTTATCTGTCCTGGATATCACGATATGGGAGAACTGTATTCCAAATTTTTTATTTATTTTTACACCACTATAGAGATGCAGACAGCGTGTGTGATTCCAAGCAATTATACACTGTCACACAGTGTGAGGGTGCAAAAATCTGCATAGGGTCCCTCTTATTTTGAGATACCGGGAGACTCGGTAAGTATAATGCTCCTGCTCTAATCCCCTTAGCCTTTTTTACTGCCATTTTAAAGCACAATATTTGGGTCCCATAGACTTACATGGGGATCAGAGTTCGGGCAGATATTCAGGATTAATTCCAGTCCCGAGCTGTTTTTTTTTTTTTTTTTTTTTAAAAATCCGGTTGGACCTGCCAATCCTAAATATCTGCTAGTTCGCCCATCACTACTCACAAGCCTAATTCTCTTTATCTGCTTCTGAAAGCTTGTGTTATGGAATCTACTGTACATGATATGTCATCTGGTTTGATACTGCTGCTCTTCAGTAAAGTTTGCATATGGTTTAATATAGCATTATGACTGTCTGCTGAATGTCTCCTGTTTCCCTCCACCACACTAACAACATGGGGAATGCTATTGAACATCACTACTAGAGGGAAACAGTAAAACAGCAGTATTAACCCAACCCCACCAAAAGATGGTGTGCCCTATTCATTGCATGGGTGCACGAGGCGCTGGTCACAGCTACTACCATGGTGCAAAGATCCAGGTCCCAGAACTCTTCTAAGGAGGCAGGTCACCGATTTTCTTAGTGACCAGGTCTCGGCCGCCTCTGCCGCAGACCTTTCCTGCACCTGGCCTCTCTTGGTGGCGGTGCCCACAGCAATGTCCGCTGGATGGGTGTACCCTGGTGGGGCACAACTGGTGCAATTATTTACAAGAACACAAGTTTGTGTTGGCTGCTGCCAGTCCTACAGCCTGGATCCATTTTTATATAAAAAAAACTCAAAACTGGTAACTCTTTCAACCTGGAACAGTCAACAGTACCAATTTAACGGGCAGCATATCAGGTTAGGGCTACCATGGTGCTCAGTAGGGGCCATCAGGTTCACTTGGCCTCCTGGGATCAGCACATAGACTCTGTGTGCACTGGTCCCGTGCACCTGCACTGCCTCCTGGTGGCTCTGCCGGCACATAGGGTGACATCTGAGCAGCAACTTCATGCCAGGCCAGGTACGGAATGACAGCAAATTGGCGCACCATGTTCTCCAGCTTTGGCGCCCGGGGTCAGGACACCCGGTAGCTCCTCAGCACGACACTAACAGCTTCGCCATCTGCAGGCGGAATCCACTCCAATACGGGGAGCTGGCCAGCCGGGTCCCCAACAGCTACTGGGCATGGTTCCTGCGGATGGTCGTAACTACCGGCGGCGGCCTTCTCAGCGGCTTTCAATGACGTAATCGCGTGGGCTGCCATCACTGGATCAGAGGACGAAGCTTGCTCCTTCTCCAGCGGAGAAGGTGATGCGGTTGCTTCTGGTCTGGCAGGGGATGCTGGCAACACTGTGTCCTTCTCCAGCGAAGTAGATGATGCGATCGCTTCTGGTCTCTCTGGCGGTGACACGGCCTAGTCGAGGATGGATCCCGGTAGCTGGATCTGTGCTTCCTGGTCAAGTGGCGATACACTTTCTTGAGCCCGCATGGCTACCACCACCTCCATCTCCGCCTTCCACTCCTCGACTCGCTGCAAGTGCTCTGCACGCAGAGTTCACCACAGCCGCTGGACCTCCGCTTCTAGCCTCTCCGCGGTCCAGGTCCCTGGTTGAACTGGAACACTAGCACGATCCCCTGGTGCAGACATGTTTGCTTGTCGCAGTCCTGGAGGCATTCTGGTGAAGGGCCCCCGGGCTCCCTGCTTCCGGTTTCGTTTTACATTCCGGATACTACCAGGGGGAAGGGCTTTCTTTTCGCGCCTTTTGGCCTGCTGTGGTGCAGTTTTTTTTCACAGCAAAATGATGGTGATTTTTCAAAGAATAAAGCTCAGTCCATACGATACAGTTTTTAAGGCACACATCACCCAGTTTGACAGAGTCCAGTTCAATCCTGTTCGTGGCGCAAGGAAAAAGGCTTGTAGCACCCAGGGATATGGGGTACTCAGTTACGGGTAGTGTAAGTCCTGGAGATGTCACGAGGGTGGCCGTTACCCGGTTCCGCGCCCTGGGCCCTTTTTGTAATGGGGATATTTACAGGGGATTTGTGAATAAAGTTATTTGTGACGCCACTTGCAGTGTTGCGGCTAGGTATAGGGAGCCGCTGCTGCAGAATGTCTCTACTGAGGCTGATGATATGAGCAGCTAGTATGGTAGTCCCTCCACAAGTAGGGTATTGCCCCAGCGGGTGTATGTTGCGGTGGACATCGGAAAAAGGAGTTCAGACAGGTATTCAGTGCAACTGGTTTACTCACTTTACGGGTGTTAACTGGTTGCCTGAGCCCGGCTGATTTCGCCTCCAGGTCCCCTTCGTCCCAGTGCCAGTCTGGTTCTCTGGTACTTTCTTACCCGGCACCTGTCTGTGGTAAGTGAGTCCCCGTGGTATGGAACACTGGGGGTCCTCGGTCTGTGGTTTGTCCACCTCTGTCCGTCTGACAGTAGCGTGAACCCTGTGTGGTTGGAGTCTCTGGTCCTGTCCCCGGTTCTCCCTTTGCTAATGAGTCTTTGGATTCTTTAGGGTCAGCAAGGTCCTTGATGGTCCCCTTTGCTGTGCTGGTGTTAACAGGACGGCTTGAAGCTCTTGTCCTAGGGTCCTGTACCCTGTTGGTGCGTAGTTCCGGGAGTACTCCACCATACTCCACCGGCAACCACTTCTACTGGGTACTCTCCACAGTCTGCCCACCTGGTCAACTAGTGGACTGGAGTGGCTCCACCTCTAGGCAGCCATCCATGGTCCCACCCTATATGGGTACCGTTGTATGATGGATTGTTGGGGAAAACTGGGATTACCTGGGTTCTTGTTATCACCGGCACTGGGGTTCTGGGTAACTAAGGGGGTAAGCCCTGCATCCTGGTGGGGATGCAGAACCTTGTAGCACCCTGTTGGTTCAGGGTCGCTACACAGGCATTCAGCCCACCTAGTCCACCAGAAGGAATGACAATATAGGAAGCAATAAAGCATAGAAGAAACTCTGAACCCAGTTTGAGATCAATTTTGAAAACCCTCTTAATTCTTGACTCTCAAACTACCAAAAGAGATGCAGACAGTAAGAGGCTTAGCTAAAATGAGCAGGCAGAATGGCAATAGAGCCAACAACAGACATACAGATTTTTTATTCATTTTTTTTTTCAAATGAGTTTTAATTAATAACTTTCAAATACTCAAAGGATCTGCAGTCAGTGCAAAGGCCTAGCCAAAATAATCAGGAGGCATGGCAATGCAGCCAGCAACAGAAGAATACGATATAATCTGATGCCATAATTTTGTTCCATTTTGAACACACTTTTAATTAGTGACTCTCAAACTGGCAAAGCCAGTTAAAAAACTATGAGGCATGGGTGACGTTATGGGACACTGGCTTGCCCATGATGGGAATGGCACACATGGAGAAATATTCACAACTGGGGACCGAGTACTGTAGGAAGATTGCCGCCATCAGGAAAGCCTCAGTGGCCACAACACCAATATTTCCAGGGCATGCAGTCTGGAAATGTGGCAAGTGGCAATTTAGTTTTTGGGCCTGTGGGTGGCTGAATATTTCTGCTTGCACTCCAAGGCCTGTGGTAAAGAAAACTGGAAGCTGCTTTGGGAAAAAGAAGTAGACGAGCTTGCTGATAGTGTTTGCAAATGTGCAAAGACAGCTTCAGGGTGGTAGGCATCGAAGCATGTGTCATAGACAGGGGATTGACCAGCACATAGCACAGGGGAAGAGGCAGTGGGGTAATCCACCAACAATAGTTGTGGTCCACGTAGTTGGATGTTTGGAGGACATGTGCCTGAGCATGCTGATGGTGGTCAGGCTGGTAGTGGTCTGAACCCTACTGAGATTGCTATGGCACAGGTTGCAAATTACCATTTTCTTGTTTTCTACAATTTTTGTAACAAAAGCACCAGATTGGGGAACACCTAACCCATACCTCCCAACCGTCCCGGATACAGCGGGACTGTACCGGATTTGTGTGGGTGTGCCGGAGTCACGATCGTGAGCCCCGTGTCTCGTGGCTCCGCCCACCCGCTCTCTCCCCGTCTGACTTTCTCCCCCTCCTATCCACATGAGCAGAGACGAGCGCTACTTCACTGCTCTGGCTCTGCATGCTGCCGCTTTTATGGGTGGGCGGCAGCAGCACTTTCCTGGCTGCCGGCGCTTTAAATACAGCAACTGCAGCCCAGTGCACTGCTCTCAGCTGTACTGCTTGTATACGGAAGCGCATCTGTGGGCGGAGCTACCGCATGACATGCTGAGCTCTGTCCACAGATGAAGAGACTGGAGGGAAAGGAGCTGCAGCACCAAGAAACGCTGTATGCGACCCCCCACCTACCCAGAGCTGTATGCCCCAGCCCCCTCCTCACCAGAGCTATATGCCTCTAGTCAACCCCCTTACCAGATCTGTAGGGCCCTCTCACCAGATTTGTATGCCCCCCCAGCCCCTCCACACCAGATCTATATGCCCCCCAGCACCCCTCTGCTCTGTATGCCTCCAGCCCCCTGCCACCAGATCTGTATCCCCCAGCCCCCTTCACCAGATCTGTATGCCCCAGCCCTCTCCTCACCAGAGCTATATGCCTCCAGCCACCCCCCTCACCAGATCTGTATGCCCCCAGCCCCCTCCCACCAGATCTGTATGCCCCAGCCCCCCATCGGAGCTGTATGTGCCCCCAGAGCTGTATAAGCCCCAACACCAGAGCTATATGCCCCTTATCTATGCTACCAGTAATGTGTTTACCCCTTAGTAACGTGTATGTCCCTCAGTGAAAAACAGTGACGTTCTTCACTGACGTGTTAAACACGCATATGTCCCTTCATACTCCGTGATTCACGGCACACAGTGGTTGTCCATGTGCAATCTGTGATACGTGATCCGTACTCTGTGATTGCACATATACTCACCAGCCCCCACTCCTGCTCTCCGTAGTGCTGAAGAGTCCCGCGATTCAGCATCCAGCCACCGCTCTCTCACCTCTGCAGCTACTTCCGGGCCGGCTCGGGCTGCATAAATGAATATGCATGCCATAATGAACCAGGCAGGTAGAAGCAGAGAGCAGCTGCCGAACTCAGCATCACTGGATAAGGTGAGTTGAAAAAGCTTTTTATTTTAAATGTCCGTGTTTTTCTGGTACGTGTTTCACGGATCACACCATAGTGTGGTCCGTTGGACATCAGTGATGCCAGAAAAAAAATGGACATGTTTCTGTGCGGCAATCACGGATACGCATGTACGCTGCACAGAGACACGGTCAGTGAAAAATCACTGATGTGTGTGCAGACCCATTGATTATAATGGGTCTGCATAGGTCAGTGATTCTGGTACGTATAAAAACTAGCACATACATACCAGAATCACTGACATCTGAAACAGGCCTAATATGTATGCCCCCACAAGTACTGTCTATTCCTCAAGACCCTCCTGTGATGTATATACTATATCCCCAGCCCCTCCTGTGCTGTATATACTGTAGACCCCAGCCCCTCCTGTGCTGTATATACTGTAGCCCCCAGCCCCTCCTGTGCTGTATATAGTGTAGCCCCCAACCCCTCCTGTGCTGTATATACTGCAGACCCCAGCCCCTCCTGTGATGTATATACTATAGCCCCCAGCCCCTCCTGTGATATATATTGTATAAATACAGTGTATATGTGTGTGTATGTATATATATATATATATATATATATATATATATATATATATATAAATATATACACATATACATATGAGTATATAAAACCCCCATCCTACCTTGTAATACATACACAGCGGTGTCAGTGTGCACTGTGCGTGGCTAG
Organism: Anomaloglossus baeobatrachus; assembly: GCF_048569485.1. Taxonomy (NCBI): domain Eukaryota; kingdom Metazoa; phylum Chordata; class Amphibia; order Anura; family Aromobatidae; genus Anomaloglossus; species Anomaloglossus baeobatrachus. The sequence continues at coordinate 250,946,172 of NC_134355.1, forward strand.
GTCTGTTAAAGTGATGCCAAGTGATCACATTTGGAAGAGCTGGACAGAGACAAGCGGCGTAGGTGAGTGCGGCTGCTGCCGGCTTCCTCATATTATTACCTCCAATGTGTGTATATGTATGATGTATATATCTATGTATGTCAGTGTAGATGACTGTGTATAGATTTGTCTGTTTATATGTATTTTAGGGAATTTTGTCTTCAAATATGTACCGTATATGTGCGTATGCCTGTACCCACGATCAGGACTCACTGTGTCCTGGAGGCAGCGGGTCCTGACCTGCGGGGCTGCACGTCTCCTCCGCAGGAGAACGCAGGAGACCGCAGCTGCCTGTGCCCATGATCAGGACTCGCTGTATCCTGGAGGCAGCGGGTCCTGACCTGCGGGGCTGCAAGTCTCCTCTGCCCACGATCAGGGATCAGTGCGCTGCGGTCTCCTGCTGTGTTCTCCCTATGGAGGACGCATGCAACTGCAGCAACAATTGATATGCTGCGTTCTGGAAAGACGCTCCGCAGGTCAGTGTTTGCTGCAGAAAAAACAAGCACAGTGGGCGCGGGATTTCTAGACATCCCTCCACTGTGCTTGTACTGTACAACGCAGCGTTTTGGACACAGCAAAAACATGGTACATCCAAAATGCTGCAAATACTGATCGTGGGCATGAAGCCTTAAACAATGCGATCAGCAGTGCTGAAAAAGATTGGATGTGGGCGTGACAGATTGCAAAATGGGTGTAGTTAGGGGGCGTGTCCTAAAATTGCCGCGGCGCGCTTTGTCCCTCTTTCTCATCTTTAAATGTTGGGAGGTATGCCTAACCCTTGGCCTGGGATCTTGCTACGTGTGGGTGCTCTTTGTAACAGTTGCCACCTTCTCCTTCTAGCCCCCCCCACTGCCTCTTGTTGTTTGTTGCAGTGCTGCAGATCCCTCCCCCTCTGATCTGCTGTTCTCTATCTACATGCCACCTCGCCATGACTGGTCAGTGACTTCATTGTCCACCACCTTGCCTTCCACTTATTACCTCTGTTCCTACTCCTGACTTCTAGACTCCATCTGACTTGCTGGGAAGTGTGTTTTATCATCATCCACCTCTTGATACAGTAATTGCCTTGCCCCACCATCACCTTCTTCTGACTGTGGCTGCTCAAATATTTTGCCATCCCCACACACAATCTCCTATTGTGCCTCTTGAAACATGCACATTGCGAGGCCAGAAGAAGCCATAACTGGAAGGGTAAAATGCTCCTCGGAATGTACAAGTGTGGAGTCACTTGTCTCCTTAGACTCGCTATAGTAGAAGCAAGGAGAATCAAGGTAAGGATTATGTGGTCCTGACTCTTGACTAGTTAAGGCCATGTCTCACTAAAGGCCGCTTTACACGCTACGATATATCTAACGATATGTCATCGGGGTCACGTCGTTAGTGACGCACATCCAGTCTCGTTTGACATTTCGTAGCGTGTAAGACAAATGAGCGTCTGTGAACGAGCAAAAATACTCACCTTATTGTTGCTCGTTGACACGTCGCTCATTTTCAAAAAATCGAACGTCTTTCTGTGCTCTGGTTGTTCATCGTTCCCGAGGCAGCATACGTCGCTCCGTGTGACACCCCGGGAACGATGAACTGCAGCTTACCTGCGGCCGCCAGCAATGCGGAAGGAAGGAGGTGGGCAGTATGCTTACATCCCGCTCATCTCCGCCCCTCCGCTTCTATTGGCCAGCCGCTGTGTGACGTCGCTGTGACGACGAACGTCCCTCCCCCTTTAGGAAGAGGATGTTCGCCACCCACAGCGAAGTCATTTGGGAGGTAAGTACGTGTGATGGGGGTTACCGAGTTTGTGCGACACGGCCAACACATTGCCCGTATTGCACAAACGATGTGGGCGGGTGCGATCGCACATGCGAACGCACGATAAATTGATACGTGTAAAGCAGCCTTAAGCGACATCGCTAGCGACATCTCTGCTGAGTCACGGTTTTTGTGACACAACAGCGATCTTCCTAGCGATGTCGCTGTGTGTGACATCCAGCAACAACCTGCCCCTGCTGTGAGGTCGCCGGTCGTTGCTGAATGTCCTAGACCATTTTTTGGTTGTTGCTCTCCCGCTGTGAAGCACACATCACTGTGTTTGACAGTGAGAGTGCAACGATCTGAATGTGCAGGGAGCAGGGAGCCGGCTTCTGCGGATGCTGGTAACCAAAGTACACATTGGGTAACCAAGCAAAGGCTTTGCTTGGTTACCCGATATTTACCTTGGTTATCAGTGTCCGCAGCTTCTAGAAGCCGGCTCCCTACTCCCTGCACACGTAGCCAAGGTACACATCGGGTAACTATAAGCAAAGCGCTTTGCTTAGTAACCTGATGTGTACCATGGTTACAAAGCACAGAGTCGTTACACGGGTCGCTGGTGGCTGGTGGCTGATCTCTGATCGCTGCGGAGATCTGCCTGTTTGACAGCTCACCAGCAACCATGTAGCGACGCTCCAGCGATACCTGCCAGGTCAGATCGGTGGTGGGATCGCTGGAGCGTCGCTTAGTGTGATGGTACCTTTAGAGTGAGCTGTGTGGAATACAAATGTAAAAGACTGACCAGCACATTCAATAGGTGTGAACAGGTGCAAGCTGAAAATTCAACAAAGTTATAAAAATATGTATAATAGCACTCTAAAAAGCTAAAATATAAAAACAGTATTTTTAGAGAATAAATTAAATTTTTGAGATATCACCAGCACGGTCTCTAAGGCTACAATCACTGCCTACAGGCCTGTAATACCCAATTCCTACTCCATCAGCTTGCCCTACACTAAATACAACAAAGAGCAGTATTATTAAAAAGAGTTTGTCACCAGGTTTTTGCCACTTACTCTGAGAGCAGCATAACATAGGGGCAGAAATCCTGATTCCAGCATTGTGTCACTTACTGGGCTGCTTATTATAGTTTTTATAAAATCACTGTTTAATCAGCAGTAGATTATCATAAAAGGCATTCTGCCAGATAGTCCAGCATATTCCTAAGCGCTGTATAACTGCTAGCTCTGCAGCAGAGAAAACATTGATTTTATCAAAATGACAGCAAATATGTCAGTAAGTGACACATTACTGGGAATCAGGGTTTCTGTCTCTACATTATGCTGCTCTCAGAAGGGGTAGACAAAATGGGTGAGAGATTCCCTTTAATGAATAAATTAAATTGTTGAGGTATTAGCAGCACGGTCTGTAAGGGCCGCTTTACACGCTACGACATCGCTAAAGCAATGTTGTTGGGGTCACGGGTTTTGTGACGCACATCCGGCCGCGTTAGCGATGTCGTTGAGTGTGACACCTATGAGCAATTTTGAATCGTTGCAAAAACGTTCAAAATCACTAATCGGTGACATGGGGGTCCATTCCCAATTATCGTTGCAGCTGCAGGTACGATGTTGTTCGTTGTTCCTGCGGCAGCACACATCGCTATGTGTGACACCGCAGGAACGAGGAACATCTCCTTACCTGCGTCCACCGGCAATGCGGAAGGAAGGAGGTGGACGGGATGTTACGTCCAGCTCATATCCACGCCTCCGCTTCTATTGGACGGCCGCTTAGTGACGTCGCAGTGACGCCAAACGCACCTCCCCCTTGAGGGAGGGATTGTTCGGCGGTCACAGCGACGTCGCGGAACAGGCATGTGCGCGTGACGCTGCCGTAGCGATAATGTTTGCTACGGCAGCGATCACCACATATCATACCACGTACGACGGGGGTGGGTGCTATCGCGCTCGACATCACCAGCAAATGCTAGCAATGTTGCAGCGTGTAAAGCGGCCCTTAGGCTAGAATCACTGCCTAAATGCCTCTAATACACTACCCGTACTCCAGCAGCTTGCTCACTACTAAATGCAGCTAATAGTGGTATTATTACTAGAGAATCAATTATAATTTTTTGGTATCAGCAGCACGGTCTATAAGGCTAGAATCACTGCCTACGTGCCTCTAGTACACTACCCCTACTCCAGCAGCTTTCTCTACACTAAATGCAGCTAAGAGCGGTAGAATTAGAGAATAAATAAAAAAAATAATAAAGTATTAACAGCATGGTCTGTAAGGCTAGAATCACTGCTTAAATGCCTGTAAGACACAATTCCTACTCCACCAGCCTGCCCTACACTAAAAGATCTAAGAGTGCTATTTTTAGAGATTGTCAAGAGGTGACTGTAAGGATAGCAGAGGACAAGGACTCCTATGCTGTACCTCATGGTAGGGGACCCTAGGCTATCCCTAACCTCAGAGTTACTCCTGATGGTAGAGAATCCCATTCCTGGCTATGCTCCTGACCAGTACTACTCTGATATCCCCCTCCTATCAGGGAAGGATGAGGTAGGAGTTTGATGGAAAAGAGATAAAGGCATACAAGAGAAAACAAAAACTCTGACACACTGCACACACACAGGAATAGAGAAAGAGAAATTCAGGAGTTAAGCAAGAGCAGGAAAGTAGCAACAAAAAAGCAACAAAGGTTAACTTCACAATTGCACTCAGTAATAAGTATAACCGCCACCAGATAGTCTGGATCACCACACCTCACCAGAACAACTAAGATAAACTACAGCTGGCATATATGGAAGGATCTTGTCAGCATATACAGTATAGGAGGGGATTGGCTTCCTCACAACATGTAATCAAAGTTGTCAGAGTTTGTCAACGTGATCTAAGGGGTTAACCGGCACATGTGGATTGGAAATCAGATCATCAGACATGGCCGGGGAATAATAGGGGCTTGCACGGGACAGACACGGCTAAGGATGTATATATATGTCCTTGGTCATGAAGGGGTTAATGTTATCATTTTTCTGAAATAGTTCCCATCAGGAGACCCACTTTCGTATCTACATATGATAATACGCTGGCATATACAAAAACTTTTATACATATCAAATTTATTAAAAAACATATTTAATGAAAATATAAACTATACCTAAATAAACACCCAACACATACAAATGAAAAGATTTAGAACCACACATAATATATATTGCCACTCAAATATTAATAAACACACACCAAGTACTTGAAATAGAGCAGAAGAGAATGCATAAACATAAAAGAACAATAGAGAATGAATAGCAAGCCTCTACACAGTAATACTACCTTTAATACTAAAGGTTCACAAGTCTCGCAGTAATACTAAAGGTACACAAGTCTCTACACAGTAATACTAAAGGTATAGAAGCCTTTACACAGTAATTCTAAAGGTACGCATGCTTCTACACAGTAATACTAAAGATATGCAAGCCTTTATGTCGGGGGCGGGGAGGACGCCGCTGCCGCGTTCGCTAACGCTCGGGTCCGGGGCTGCTGCTGCTGCTCGAGCGGTGGGCCGGATCTGGGGACTCGAGTGGCGCTCATCGCCCGTGAGTGAAAGGGGTGGTTGGTTTGTTTGGGGATTTAGTCCGTGACACCACCCACGGGTAGTGGTGAAGATGGGCACCACCGCTGCTGGTGACGGGGATCCCGGGAGTGATGGTAGGGAGCAGATGTGATGTTGTTTTCCCCCTCCGTGGGTAGGGGTCGGTGGTCCCAGGGCCCGGTGGTGTGACGGGGAGGCAGGGTTGGTGAGGTGCAGAGTTGCAGGGGCAGCACGGCGCGGTGCCGGATGGCACGGGTGTACTCACTCAGTAAGAGATGCACAAAGTCCTCAGTAAACCAAACGGCTGGATGGACGGGTCCCGCAGCTGGCTGCAGTGTCTCTCCCCGGACAGGTGATGGCGGCTGTCTTTCCCTGCACCTTTGTGTACTTGTTTGACTACTATGGATCCCCAATGGTAGTCCGCTCCCCGGTGTATGGATGCCGGAGGAGCCCGTTTGCCCGCAGGCGCTGGCCCTTGGGTCTCTAGCCTTAGGCGGTAGCTGTATACCCTCACGGTGTGGGGTGTTGCCTTCTATTAGGTCTTTGGTTGTTAGGAAACCCCTGGGGTTCCTGTCACACTCGGATTTGACTGTTGACGGTGACTCCAAGCCTAGTCAGGGTCCGATGGCCCTGCCTGTGTGTGCTGGCTTCACTTCGCTCCCCGGTCGGTACCGGCGGTCCACCGCCCGACCCCGGTCCTATGGTTCCGTGTTGATTCACCACTCCTGCAGACGGCCACCACCGTCTGCCAACCTTGTTGTCAGTGCCTGGGCCCCAAACCCAGACACTCTTCACTTCAACCTCCTCCACTCAACTCCGGAACTCAACTGTCACTTTTCCCGCGTCCAGGCCTGTGAACTCCTCGGTAGGTGGGGCTAACCGCTTGGCTCCGCCCCACCTGGTGTGGACATCAGACACTGGAGGGAGGCAACAAGGGTTTTGTGTTTGGCTAATGTTACTGTCTAGTGGGAGTGGGGGTGTTTGTGTGTTACCTGTGACGACCTGGCTAGTCCAGGGCGCCACGTTCCCCCTTGGTGAAATGAAGACCATCCGCGGGCTGCCCGTCCATCACCAGTTTTATTTTTTTTCAAAACTGTAAAAACATAAATTAACATGTAAACATTTAAACATAAGCATTTTTGTTAGGTCACTTGAACGTTGCACATATAAACAATTTTAATAATGACGGACGGACGGATGTCTTCCGCTCTCCCACCCAAGCAACCTAGCCCTGATGCTGCCCCTAAGAAGTGGGCAGCACCCCTTGACCCCAGTCCAGGTTAAGGCTGCCCGAGCGGGAATGGGTACGGTTACTCGCACCCGGCTGTCACTTCAGGGGACCCCACGTCCAGGGGGATCCCTGACCCCCAGAGGATGGCCACCGGTCTTGGTGGTGGCCTGACCCCAGCCTGCTCTGCTGCGGGCCCTTCCTCCAATCTGCCTCTCCGGAGGCGGCAACGGTTTCCATCCCACAAAACTATTTACAAGCCCACCAGTTCGTGGGTGGCCTGCCAGTTCTCGGCCATGTTCATGAGTAGTTCCTCATGTGGGTGGTAAAAACACACAGAGTCCCTCCGGGGACAACTTGCCGGCAACGGCCAGGATAATCACTGTAGCTAATCAGATGATCTTTTCGGTTGATTTTTGTCATTCATTCTGCTGAGGGTCCCAACGGGGACAACTTGCTTGCAACGGAGGACCGCTGCCACTACTGGAGGTCACGATCACCACTTACTTCCTCCGGAGCCGCCCTAGGACTGTATGGCGGAAGAGGTGACCGGGGCTGCTCGTGGGCATCATGGCTCACCCTTCTCTGGACATCCAGGGCGAACCAGCCCCTCTCTCCCAGGTGGCAGGTATATGTGACCAACTCTCCCGCACAAAGGTCCCGCTCCAGATGGCCCAGGGACAGCTGGCTGTGCAGATCTCGCCTGGAGAAGAACGCTTCGACCCTCAGGCTGGGCTCATGAGTAAACCCCCATCCACACCGGGGGTAGAACTGCCAAACTTGACCTTCAAACATCGGGCCCCGAGCTTCGGGAGAAGCTCTCCGGAGAGCATCCTTTGCCTCTACGGTGCGGGCCAGGATAGCAGCCTTCTCTTTCTCCCGGGCCTCTGTCTCCTGACTCATCAGGTTTGGCTGCCGCTCCCAACATGGCGGCTCCTCCAGCGCGGGGGTTGGGCCCAGCCGGTATCCCCCGATGCGGGCCACGACCGGCACCTTCTGGTTAGGGGGCACCGCTGTGTCGCAGCCTACTTTGCTGCCTTGCAGCAGCAACCCTCCGCAGCCTCAGCCGAGGCCTGAAGTTTGGGAGCGGTCAGCGTCACCTTCCGGGCTTGAGGCGGGCTACCCTCCTCCTCTGTACTGGCCGGGCGGACTGCCGGGGCCTTTTCAGGTGCGGCCGCCTCCAGGCTGGATGGCTCCCTTTGGGGAGCGGGCACCCTCCAGGGGAGCGGGGTCGGTGCTGGCCGGGCAAGCTGTCGTTCGCGGGCAGCACCCGCAGGTGGATCTTCGCAGGCGGGAGTGATGTCATCTGTTGTCGGGTTCGGGAGCAGCGGGCCGGCCAGCAGGGTGGCGCCGACCAATACAGGCAGCGGGGAACGCAGCTGGCTGAGCGACAGGCAGACCGGGCCCCTCGGCCGCAGCGACGGGTCCCTCCGGGACACAGGGGCGTGGGTCACTCACCCGCTCCTCCGATTCTGCTTTCGCCTCACGGACCTGCACGGTCATCACCATTTCCACCATTCCAGCCTCCCACTCTTGCACTAGGAGCTGGAGCCGGGTCTGCAGCCTGCGGCTTATCTGGGCCACCCGAGCCTCCACCCACGCCGCTGTTCCGGGCGTGGGCCTGCCGGACGGGACAGACATCCTACTTGCTCGGCCTCCAGGAACGGGATATCTTGCAGAGTCCTGGCGTCCCCGCTTTCATAGCCTCGGCTACATTAGGCAGACACACACTCGCCCCCCCCCCTTGGTTCTCTTCAGCACTTCCACTTGTTATGGGTGGGGTATCGCTTTCGCGCCTTCCCTGCTCGGAGAAGACGCTCGAGCGGGAGATTTTCGCGCCAAAGATGGCGGCACTTCAAAATTTTCGGCCGGACAGCGCCGGCGAAGATCACAAGGCGCACTTCTACTGGTAAGTAGATGGGTTCAATACTGTTCGTGACGCCAAGTTGTTGCGGGCGGGGAGGACGCCGCTGCCGCTGCCGCGCTTGCTAACGCTCGGGTCCGGCGCTACTGCGGCTGCTGCTGCTCGGTGGCTCGAGCGGTGGGCTGGATCCGGGGACTCGAGCGGCGCTCCTCGCCCGTGAGTGAAAGGGGTGGTTGGTTTGTTTGGGGATTTAGTCCGTGACGCCACCCACGGGTTGTGGTGAAGATGGGCACCACCGCTGCTGGTGACGGGGATCCCGGGAGCGATGGTAGGGAGCAGCTGGGATGTTGTTTTCCTCCCTCTGAGGGTAGGGGTTGGTGGTCCCGGGGCCCGGGGGTGTGATGGGGAGGCAGGGTTGGTGAGGTGCAGGGTTGCAGGGGCAGCGCGGCGCGGTGCCAGATGGCACGGGTGTACTCACTGAGTAAGTGATGCACAAAGTCCTCGGTAAACCAAACGGCTGGATGGACGGGTCCCGCAGCCGGCTGCAGTGTCTCTCCCCAGACAGTTGATGGCGGCTGTCTTTCCCTGCACCTTTGTGTACTTGTTTGACTACGATGGATCCCCAACGGTAGTCCGCTCCCCGGTGTATGGATGCCGGAGGAGCCCGTTTGCCCGCAGGCGCTGGCCCTTGGGTCTCTAGCCTTAGGCTGTAGCTGTTTACCCTCACGGTGTGGGCGGTTGCCTTCTATCTGGTCTTTGGCTGTTAGGAAACCCCTGGGGTTCCTGTCACACTCGGATTTGACTGTTGACGGCGACTCCAAGCCTAGTCGGGGTCCGATGGCCCTGCCTGTGTGTGTTGGCTTCACTTCGCTCCCCGGTCGGTACCGGCGGGCCAACGCCTGACCCCGGTCCTATGGTTCCACATTGATTCACCACTGCTGCAGACAGCCACCACCGTCTGCCAACCTTGTTGTCAGTGCCTGGGCCCCAAACCCAGACACTCTTCACTTCAACCTCCTCCACTCAACTCCTGAACTCAACTGTCACTTTTCCCGTGTCCAGGCCTGTGAACTCCTCGGTGGGTGGGGCCAACCGCTTGGCTCCGCCCCACCTGGTGTGGACATCAGACACTGGAGGGAAGCAACAAGGGTTTTGTGTTTGGCTAATGTTACTGTCTAGTGGCGGTGGGGGTGTTTGTGTGTTAACTGTGACGACCTGGCTAGTCCAGGGCGCCACATTTACACAGTAATACTAAAGGTACACAAGCCTCTACACAGTAATCCTAAAGGTACACAAGCCTCGTAGTAATTCTAAAGGTACGCATGCCTCTACACAGTAATACTAAAGATACGCAAGTCTCCACACAGTAATACTAAAGGTACACAAGCCTTTACACAGTAATACTAAAGGTACACAAGCCTCCACACAGTAATACTAAAGGTACACAAGCCTCCACATAGTAATACTAAAGGTACACAAGCCTTTACACAGTAATTCTAAAGGTACACATGCCTCTATACAGTAAAGGCCCCTTTACACACTGAGACTTTCTAGCGATCCCACCAGCGATCCCAACCTGGCCGGGATCGCTACAAAGTCTCTGGTGAGCTGTTAAACAGGCAAACCTGGCCAATGACGCAACAGCGATCCGGACCTGCAGAACGACCTAGCTAGTCTTTCGGGACGTTGTAAAGCAGCTTTTTGAAAGGGAAGTCACTAACGAAGTCGCTGTAAAGTCCTTTTACACACTGAGACTTTGCTGCACAGCGGGAAACAAAGGACCAAAGAATGGTACTGAACGATTTGTAGCGATCAGCAACTTCACAGCAGGGGCCAGGTCGCTGATGTGTTTCACACACTGCAATGTCGCTGGGGAGGTTGCTATTGCGTCACAAAACCGGTGACGTTACAGCGATGTCGTTTGCGATGTTGCAGTGTGTAAAGCCACCTTAATACTAAAGATATGCAAGTCTCCACACAATAATACTAAAGGTACACAAGCCTTTACACAGTAATTCTAAAGGTACGCATGCCTCTACACATTAATACTAAAGATACGCAAGTCTCCACACAGTAATACTAAAGGTACACAAGCCTTTACACAGTAATACTAAAGGTACGCATGCCTTTACACAGTAATTCTAAAGGTACACAAGCCTTTACACAGTAATTCTAAAGGGACACAAGCCTTTACACAGTAATACTAAAGGTACACAAGCCTTTACACAGTAATTCTAAAGGTACACATGCCTCTATACAGTAATACTAAAGATACGCAAGTCTCCACACAGTAATACTAAAGGTACACAAGCCTTTACACAGTAATACTAAAGGTACGCAAGCCTCTACACAGTAATACTAAAGATACGCAAGCCTCCACACAGTAATACTAAAGGTACACGAGCTTTTACACAGTAATACTAAAGATACGCAAGTCTCCACACAGTAATACTAAAGGTACACAAGCCTTTACACAGTAATACTAAAGGTACGCAAGCCTCTACACAGTAATACTAAAGATACGCAAGCCTCCAAACAGTAATATTAAAGGTACGCAAGCCTCTACACAGTAATACTAAAGATACGCAAGCCTCCACACAGTAATGCTAACAGTACATAGACAGAGACCTCTGTAATCGCCAGAAGAGAAGTGTCATATCCCAGCTGAATAAAGCTATGTACGCACATGTTCACTTCCCCTTAAATAATTTTTAATGACACTGATGGAGATAGCCAAGCACTGTAACATTATTTAATTTTACTCTAAGGCTATGTGCCCACGGGAGTTTGTACCTGTGGATATATCCACAGGTACTTCCGCAGGTTTCCCTCAGCTGCTCGCCGGAATCCGGAGCTATTTTTAGCTGCGGTAGTACAGCAAAATAGCTGTGGTAAAACTGCGGGCATTCGTGCGGCTTATCTGCGGAAGTCCCGGCCTCTGTCTCCATAGTGGAGGGCTGGATTTCCGCAGGAAATTCCGCCGAAATAATTGACATGCAATTACGTGCGGCTGTGGAACATCCTCAGCATATTCCACAGCTGCACATACCGCAGCATTGACACAGACACTCCCCATGTCCCATAGGATAACATGGGGAGTGTCTGTACATGCTGAAACCTGCGGATTTATCTGGAAAATCCAGAAAATCCACGGATTTTCCGGAGATAAATCCGCAGGTTTATTCTCCCGTGGGCACATAGGCTTAAGGAATAAGCTGTGCAACCATTGCTCCATTCATACAGCAGAAACATGAATTCTGTTTTTGTGAATGGCAGCGTTTGAACCCCCAATGACTGAGCAGTTGTCATCTATCCAGTGGGTATGGGAGAACTCTGAATTACCGCAATACACATTTATTTTCTTTAAAAAGCAAATGTTGCGCCTTGTTAACCTCCTCCTATTTGCTGGTATCCCCGACTCATCATCTGATTAGTAGGACTGTTGCAATATTGTGTATACATCATGAGAAAACAATTGCAACATGGCTGCTCATTGAGGGTCCTACAAATCTGTTTGCTCATCTCTATTTTGGACATAGTGATATTAATATTAATTTAGAATGTGTTGTGCTTTACTGTTTTTTTGGTACAGTGTTTTTTTATTTGATTTATTGAAAACCATTGCTAAATTCAACATTAATACATTTATACTAAAAGACAATATCTGAAGTAGAAAACTAAAGTACAGCAAGATACTGTACATTGTTTTTCAAAAGGTATATATAAAGGAGTTGCCAAGGTACACATATTGGATAGTTTTATAGTAGCTAGTCATTAATGATGAGTGAGCATATTCGCCACTGTTCGATACTCGATTAGGCATCGGCATACCTGCCAACTTTTAAAGAACAGAAAGAGGGACAAAGCATACACCGTGCAAGTTTTGACCAGATCCCTAGCCACACCCTTAGCCAGTAAGGGATATACAGCAGATGCCCTGGACTGTTCGTTCATTCATTCATAGTCATATTAGCCAGAACTTTCTCATATTTATATGAGTCACTATATGACATGTTACTTTTTGTGTCTGTAAGGCCCGTTTCACACGTCAGTGAAAAACACAGACGTTCTTCACTGACGAGTAAAACACGCACATGTCCCTCCATGTGCCATGATTCACGGCACATGTGGGTTATCTAAGTGCAATCCGGGCTCTGTTCTCCATGGTCTGTGATTGCACATAGAGATTAACTCACCTGTGCCCGCTCCCGCTCTCCATGGTGCTGAACGCTCCCGCGGTGCAGCATCCGGCCAGCGGTGACCCCTGCAGCAGCTGCTTCCGGGTCGGCTGTGTCGTGCATTCATGAATATGAATAGTAATCAGCCGGCTCAGAAGCAGCAGGCAGAACAGGCTGCACAGAGCGCGGCTTTATATGTAAGTTTTTTTCTGGCACGTGTTTCACGGATCACACCACTGCGTGGTCCGTGGAACATCAGTGATGCCAGAAAAAATTGACATATCTACGTGTGGCAATCACGCACACGTGGGTACGCCGCACGGAGACACGTGCAGTGAAAAATCACTGATGTGTGAGCAGACCCATTCATTATAATGGGTCTGCGTATGTCAGTGATTCTGATACGTAGAAAAAAAAGCACAAACGTATCAGAATCACTGACGTGTGAAACAGACCTAAGGCCGTGTTCACATGTTGTAGAAATCAGGTGGTTTTTTGTTTCTGCCGCTGTCTGCACCAAACTATACAATAACAATCTTCTCTGATTATTGCATTTTTGCTGCATTTTTTTTATTCTTTTTCCCCATTATTTCTTGCATTTTTGGTTAAGATGTGAAGCCGTGTTTTTTATAGTTGTTATAATACAGAAAAGCTTTGATTCTGCACTGATAAAAGTAACTGCAGTTTTTTCCATGCGTTTTTTAAGTTCCACTTAAAAGCCAATAGAGAAAAAAAAAAGCACCAAAACTGCAGATTTCAGCTGCGTCTTTTCATGGAATCACTTCCACTTTGCTTGGACAGTTAAACACAGCAGAATTTATGTGCAAAAAAACAGCAGAAGAAAATCCCAGCATTTACGCTACATGTGAACACGGACTAAATGTACAAGCAAAGGGCATGATAAAACATGCTCTCTACGACCTTGGTGCGTCTAAAGACGCTGCTGAACTCTGCGCTTTTGCTGTTTTTTTCTCTATAGACGTCTTTGTGGAGCCTAAAAAAATAACACAAGCGAAAAAAATTCTGTTGTATTTTTAAAGGCAGAATTAAAGCATTTCTGTAGTATAAAAATGCATTAAAGACCCGGGTTCACATCTGCAGCAAACATGGATCAAATATCCTGGAAAACGCATAAACTACAAAGCAAACACGCAATAATCAGAGAGGATTATTATTGCATTGTGTGGTGCAGACACCTAGAGAAAAACCACAGCATATACGCTATGTGTGTAGACTTCAGCTATATATTTTTATTACATTTTTATGGGTTTTAATAGAGAAAAATAATCAATTGCGCCTTTTTTTGGGCCATTTACCGATCCCCATAAATAATCTAATCGCTGTGTTGTTAGGGTCGTTACAATTACAGGGACAAAAAATATGTCCATGTTATTTGGTGATTTGTGATTTACCATATTTATATATTTTTAAAAGTGCAATAAAAATTACATTATTCTATTGTTTTATTATTTTTAATAATTTTATTAGATTTAAAAAAATAAATAAATCTTTTTTTACTCTCCTTGTAGAATACAGGAGAAAGAGCTGCTGCTCTGTACAATGGATCAGAAAGCCATGGACCCCATAGGGGGGAGGGGCGACATGACCAGAGGGAAGGGAGGGAGTGAGGGGTTAATAAAGTTATAATGAGGGGCATTATGGGAAGATATAGGGGATTGGTGGAGAAAAGGATCCCTGTAGGGAGGGGGGGGGAGTATAAAAGTGATGAAGGAGGGTCTTACCTCCCCTTTTGGATTCCGGACGGCGACAGATTGGAGACCCAGGACCAGGACCTAGGAACCAGCATGGCGGACCTCCAGGAGTTGGACAGGCTGATCAGAGCGGCGATGGCGGTGCACGGGGCCCAGGCAGTGCAGTCCCACGTCAGGGCTGCCTGGGTTTCCCCGTCGGCACCTGCCCCCCGCTCCCCCTCCAGCCGCGGGCGGCGTTCATGGCCCCCGCTCAGGTACTCTCCGGGCGCAGGGGGGGCGAGGAGGCCCAGCGAGAGCCCCCCTCGGGACCCTCCGCGGCGGGGCGGGCGACAGCAGCTCCCAGCGTCTGCCCCAGCCGCCGGGAGGAATCTCCGGCGAGGCCGCGGCGGCCGAGAAAGGGGCGTGGCCAGCCCGGGGCCTTCTTCCGATGTCAGGCCTCGGGCTGGAGTGCAGAGCCCAGCGGCGTCTCCCAGCCGGGAGCGAGCCCAGCGATGGAATGAGGCCAGCGGTGGCCTGGAAGGAGGCGGGCCCGGCCTGGGGCCTACTTCCGGTCCCAGGCCTCGGGCTAGATTTGACAGGCCGGCGGCAGCCCGGGAACCGGGCCGTGCCCAGTGAGGACCGGAGGCACGGAGAGGGGGCGTGTCCAGCGTGGGGCCTGCTCTGGACGCCGGGCCCCTGGCGGTGGGGCACGTCCCGGCGGCTGCTTCTGGACAGGAGCGTGCCCGGCTTGCGAGTGAGGCCAGCAGTACCCCCCAAGGACGATGGGGGGGCCGGGCGCAGGCAGCCAGCAGGGGGGCCGGTGTGGGCAGGCGTCACCCGGATACCTGTACGGCTGCGGAGGGCAGGAGGGACGGCGGGAGCCCCGCAGGGACCGCCAGGTCCCTCAGGTCATCTGCACTGCGCCCGGCGGCCGCGGTCTCCCTCGGGAGGGGGAGGACCCAGCGGGAGGTCTCGGTCGGAGGCCCTGGAGGGCAGGAACCGGCGGTGGGGAGCCCCCTGAGCTCGGGGAGAGGCTCCTCCAGGAAGAGGACTCGGTCGGCGGTGGCCCAGGGGACAGGACGGTCTTGTGGGCTGTCGCCGCACAGAAAGCAGAGGACACCCACCGCCAGTGCCCACGCGGCTGCCCAGGAGGGTGGCTGTGGTGGAGGGGACGCATCGGCTGCGTCCTCTGGAGCTGGGACGGTGGAGGACGGCTACAGTGAGGAGGAACAAGGAGCCCTCAGGTCGGGGGATGAATTAAAGGAGCCGATGGCGGACGACATCGCGGTATCGAATTCAATCTCCGTGTCATGGTCAGGTGAGCTAGCCGTGGATTCGGCATTGCTTGCGGCGCGGGGTGCTGGTGCTGGGGAGGTGGCTGCGGGCACGGCAGCGCCAGAGGGGTCAGCTTTGCTTAGCCAGTTGCTGGGGCTTTTGCAGGGTTTAGCGTGAGCGCCGGCGGCGGCGGCGGCCTGGACGGGGTCGGCGGTGGATGGCGCAGCGGCGGCTAGCGGCGAGAAGGCGCCGGTGGGGGCGGGTGTAGGTAGTGGAGTAGTGGAGCCTGCAGGCGATAAGGCGGGAGACAAGGAGAAGGAAAAGGAGGATGAGGTGGTGCGGCTGGATGATAGGGCTAAGAGCGAGGTGTATGTGTGCTTTGAGGGACCGCTAGGGGCGCACCTCAAAAAAGAGGTGAGGGAAAAAATTTGGAAAGGGGAGTATGTGGAGATATTTGTGGTGAAGCCGAGCGATTCCAAGAAGGAAAAAGAGGAGGAAGAAAGACGCCGTTATAGGCTCATTCCTCGTTCCTTTTCCAATTGGTTGCAGGCGTTCGCCATTTTGGCTAGCGTGGTAGGGGAAAAGGAGCCGGAGCACTGCTCGGCTCTATTCGGCTATATGGATGCAATCGGGGAGGCGTATCGCACGTACGGGGGCTTGGCATGGCTGCGGTATGATGAGCAGTTTAGGCAGCGGAAGGCGTTGCGGCCCGGCATGCGGTGGGATCATAAGGACATTTCCTTATGGATGCGCTTAATGGCGGCCCCGAGCCAGCCCTTTCGTGGCGGTGCCGGGGGCACGGGAGCCGGGCCCTCGGGGATCCAGAAAAAGGGATTGTGCTGGAAATTTAACGAAGGCCAGTGCAAATTTGGTGCAGCGTGTAGGTTCAAGCATGAGTGCTCCGGCTGCGGGGGGGGGACATAGTTTGTCCAAATGTTTTAAGAAAGGGAGAGGCAAGGCCGGGGACGGGTCTGGTAAAAGGGAGGACGCCGGTTAAAATAGAGGCGATGGCGCCGTTTTTAAGTAGGTATCCGGACAGGGCAGCGGCGCCGCTTTTGCAGTTTGTTTTTTTGTACGGTTTTCGGATTCCGTCGGCGGTTGAGGCATTGCCTCCGGTTTGTCGTAACTTACGGTCGGCAAGGGACCACCCTATGGTTGTGGGTGAGAAGTTGGGTAAAGAGGTTGAGCTGGGCAGGATGGGGGGCCCATTTGAGAGCCCTCCGTGCAGTAATTTGGTGGTGTCCCCGCTGGGGGTGGTGCCAAAGAAGGAGCCGAATAAATTTCGGCTCATTCATCATCTTTCATTTCCGGAGGGGTCGTCTGTGAATGACGGCATTGCGCCGGAATTGTCGGCGGTGTACTACGTCTCGTTCGACAAAGCGCTGGACTTGGTACGGGCGGCAGGACGCGGTGCATTGATGGCAAAGACGGATGTAGAATCGGCGTTTCGTTTGTTGCCGGTGCATCCGGAGAGTCAGCACCTTCTGGGTTGCTGGTGGAACGGGAAGTTTTATGTTGATCGTTGTTTGCCCATGGGCTGTTCGATTTCTTGTTCATATTTTGAGGCTTTTAGCTCCTTTGTTGAGTGGGTGGTGCGGGACGTGTCCAGCTTGTCATCCATTATTCATTATTTGGATGATTTTCTGTGTGTTGGTCCGGCGGGTTCCATGGTTTGCGCTGGTTTGTTGTTCGCCTTGCAGAGAGTGGCGGATCGTTTCGGGATCCCTTTGGCGCGGGAAAAAACGGAGGGGCCGGCGCCGGTTATGCGGTTCCTGGGGATTGAAATCGACTCGCTGGCCATGGAATGTAGGTTGCCAGAGGACAAGATTGTGGATTTGCGGAGTGCGGTTGCAGCAATGCTGGCAGCAAAAAAAGTGCGGCTTAAGGTGGTACAGTCTTTGCTTGGAAAGCTGAATTTTGCATGCAGGATTATGCCGATGGGGCGTGTTTTCGCCAGGAGGTTGGCGACAGCTACGGCAGGCGTACGGTCCTCGGCGCATTTTGTGCGGGTCACGCGGGAGATCAAGGCAGATTTGTTGGTTTGGGATGTCTTCTTGCGGCATTTTAACGGCCGCACTTTGTGGTTGAAGAAGGTGGTGCCCAATGATGCTCTGGAACTGTATACGGATGCGGCCGGGTCGGCGGGTTTCGGCGCCATTTTTCAAGGTCATTGGTGTGTGGGAAGGTGGCCCGAGGATTGGCGACAGCGGGGCCTGGTAAAAAATCTGGCCCTGCTAGAGTTGTTTCCAATTGTGGTGGCGGTGGAGTTGTGGGGGTCGCAATTTTCGGGACGTAAAGTGTGCTTTCATTGCGATAATCAGGCAGTTGTACATGCAATAAACAGCTTGTCAGTGAAATCTGGACCGGTAGTGGCATATTTGTGGCATTTGGTGCTCAAGTGTTTGCTGTGGAATATTCATGTGGTTGCAAAACATGTGCCGGGGGTTGATAACGGGGGGGCTGATGCTTTATCTCGTTTTCAGTTCCACAGGTTTCGGGAGTTACTGCCGGGGGCAGACGAGGTCAGAGCGGTGTGCCCAGAGGACTTGTGGAGCCTGGTGAGGCAGTGATTGCGGGCTTGATTAGGAATTCGGTGACCGAGGTGACTTGGTGCCGTTATGCTAAAGTGTGGGTTGAGTGGCAGGCAGTGCTGGGTGAGATGTTTGGTAACGGGCGAGTGGATTATTTATTGGCGCTCTTGGCATTGGTGAGTGAGGATTTTAGGGCTGGGAGGTCAGCGTCGGCTGTGGCGATTAGGGTGGCGGCCGTGGCCTTTTGGTTAAAGGTTAGGGGTGAGCAGGACGTTTCACGGGACTTCCGGGTAAGGCAGGCATTGAAAGGTTTTCGGAAAGGGGTGAAGGTGCGGGACACTAGGCGGCCCATTTCGTTGGGCTTGTTACGGCGTTTGGTGGATGGTTTGCAGGGAATTTGTGTCTCAGCGTATGAGACGGTGTTGTTTGAAACGGCTTTTGTGTTAGCTTTTTTCGGGGCTTTTCGGATAGGAGAATTGGTGAGCCCGTCAAGGGTTCGTAGGGGTGGTTTGCTATTCGAGGATGTGTCGGTACTGGGACAGAGAGTGGAGTGTCGGCTTCGGCGGTCCAAGATGGACCAGATGGGTCGAGGCAGGTTAGTAGTATTGTATGCGGTGCAAGGGGATGGCTTGTGCCCGGTGCAGTTGGTGAGTAAGTTTTGTGGTCTGCGGGGCGGTCTTCCGGGCCCGCTGCTACGTCACGAGGACGGGGCTTGGTTGTCTCGTTACCAGTTTGTAGCAGTGCTGAGGAGTTGCCTGCACTGGGTGGGTGAGCGCCCAGAAGATTACGGGTCCCATTCGTTCAGGATTGGGGCGGCTACTGAGGCTTCTCGTTGGGGCCTTGGAGATGACATGGTGAGACGGATTGGTCGGTGGGAGTCCTTTCGTTTTTGTGGTTATGTGCGCCCACAGTTATTATCTCATTGAGGGCTCTGGTTGGAGTTTTTGTTTGTTCTGCCGTTGGGTTTTTGTTGTTCTTTGTTGCAATCTGGAATGCTGGTGTTGTTTTGTTAAAATTGTTTCCTTTATTGTAGGAGTGTGTCTGATCTGGATCCTGGGGCACTCGTTCGTTTTCTGGGGGGCCCGTCGGGCCGACGCTCGCCCGAATGGTCGGCAGTTGGGTGTGGACAGATCGCTGGCATCGGTCAAATGGATTGGAGTGCGTGGCATGGAATGGAGCAGGGTCGTGCCGGAATTTGAATATTATTGCAGGATGGACAGACCTCCGAACGTGTTGGTTTTACACGTGGGGGGGAATGACCTGGGTTTGCGGGCATCCCGTGATCTCATTAGGGACATTAAGATCGACCTACTGCGTTTATGGGCAAGGTATCCGGGCTTGATAGTGGTGTGGTCGGATATTGTGGCCAGATTATGGTGGAGGGGGGCTCGGTCGGTTGAGAAGATTAATAGCGCCCGGGCACAAGTGAACAGGGTGGTTGCGCGTTTCGTGCGGAGAAACGGCGGTTTGGTGGTGAGGCATGTGGACCTGGAATCGCCGAAGTGGCAGTTTCGGAGGGGTGATGGGGTTCATCTTAATGACATTGGTTCAATTTATGGGCCCTGGGTTTGCGGGATGGTGTGGAGCAAGCCTTGGGTGTGTGGCGGGTCCAGGCCACGTAAGGTGTCACGTGTCCTGTCCTGTGGCGGGGGTAGGTCTGGTCCAGAAGCGGTTGGAAGGGTTTGGTAGCTGGACCGAGAGGCACTGTCTTGGTATGGTGTCTCTGGGTTCCGGGAAATTTCAGGCACGGGGTTCTGCAAAGTTTGTGGGGTATTTATCCGTGGGGTGATTAATACCTCATCTCTGGGTCGGAGTGTTGCGGCCAGGGATATTGGTGTAGGAAAGGGTTTCTGGACCGGGCCTACATAGGGTTTCATGCACCGTTTATTATTATTATGTGTTACCTATTATTGTGTGTTTGGGGTCGCCCGTTGGACGGCGCCCCCTTTGTGTTAGTATGTTAATAATAGGTAATAAAGGCTGCTGTGGCCAATTTGTTTAACCAAGTCGCATGCAGTCGGTGTGTTATTTTTAGGTTAAGTTTGGGGGGGTATAGTAACCATCACGACCGGAGAATCTTTCCTCAGTGGTCAAGAAAGCCATGGACCCCATAGGGGGGAGGGGCGACATAACCAGAGGGAAGGGAGGGAGTGAGGGGTTAATAAAGTTATAATGAGGGGCATTATGGGAAGATATAGGGGATCGGTGGAGAAAAGGATCCCTGTAGGGAGGGGGGGGAGTATAAAAGTGATGAAGGAGGGTCTTACCTCCCCTTTTGGATTCCGGACGGCGACAGATTCCCACCCACCCTCCCCTTTTTGTGTTGGTGAGTTTGTTTAACTATGTTCAAAAAAAAAAAAAAGGGAAAGTAACAATAAAAAAAAAAAAAAAAGAAATTATTATAAAAGGGATGTATGTATTGTCGCAGAAGCGGGGATAGGTCTGGTCCAGAAGCGGTTAGAAGGGTTTGGTAGCTGGACCGAGAGGCACTGTCTTGGTATGGTGTCTCTGGGTTCCGGGAAATTTCAGGCACGGGGTTCTGCAAAGTTTGGGGGGTATTAATCCGTGGGATGATTAATACCTCATCTCTGGGTCGGAGTGTTGCGGCCAGGGATATTGGTGTAGGAAAGGGTTTCTGGACCGGGCCTACATAGGGTTTCATGTACCGTTTATTATTATTATGTGTTACCTATTATTGTGTGTTTGGGGTCGCCCGTTGGACGGCGCCCCCTTTGTGTTAGTATGTTAATAATAGGTAATAAAGGCTGCTGTGGCCAATTTGTTTAACCAAGTCGCATGCAGTCGGTGTGTTATTTTAGGTTAAGTTTGGGGGGGTATAGTAACCATCACGACCGGAGAATCCTTCCTCAGTGGTCATGTATGTTCACTGTAATCTGCTGTGGAGTCATTCATCTATATTAAATCCTCTCACCATTGTCAGCAGAGCCTGTGGCTCCACAGCTAGGGCTACTGTCATGTGTTTGAATGTTGATGGTTTGATTCTAGTTGGGGGTGAAAATAAAATTATACCTTTGTCTTTTTTATTCTCATTTCTTTATAGTAGCTTTATAGGAACAAAAGGATCTGACTTTTTTTTCTTTCACCTATACAGAGATGCAGTGTATATATATATATATATATATATATATATATATATATATATATATATATATATATATATCTATAGTTCTATGGAACTGGATAATTTGCTTCTGGCTTCTCTGCCTATAATACAGAAGTCTACATTACCAAATCCTTTGATACATCTCAATACAGGCAGTGGCTCAATGGTTGAGCAGCTGCCTATTGACAAAGTGCTCACAAGTTTATGAGTTCTAACCCTGCCAGGGTTTAGCCATAAAAGGCAATTCATGCACTGCTCTTGAGTTAAATTGATCACTCTATTGAGGGGTGTAGTCAGGACAAAAACAATGAGCAACAGGACTGTAGGAGACAGTGCCCAAATTGGGACAGTCCCAATCTGGGATGTTTGGGAGGTTTGGCATCAGGGTGTTTGTGTATGTATGGTACTTGGCTGAGGTATAGTGGGTCTTTGGATGTGTTGTTTGTTAATGATCCAACTCGATGGGTGCCTTGTGCACTCTCTGAATGGCTCTCACTGGGGTTAAAATGGGTTTGGATGCTGTGTAAAAAAACAAGCTTGTCAACCTGTTGCAGGCAGGGGGACAGACTGTGACAAGGGGGAAGAGATGCTTGGATCTGGGGTTGTTGCGGTGGCTCAAGGGGAAGCCAGATCCAGGCTGTTTTTACTATGTCATCTGCCATTCAGCTCTGCTACATGGCCGCTGACAGCAGACACAGACAGAGCCATGTAGCAGAGCTGAATGACAGCAGACACCGACAGAGCCGCACGATCAGAATGAAGTCGGATGAACTTCACCCGACTTCATTGTCATCCTGCGGCTCTGTCTCTGTGGCATGGCCCCTGATTTTTGGTCACCGGTGAAGGTCTCGCTGGTGACCGCAAATCCCCTGAGTGGCCGCAGTGAGCCGCGCGATCAGCGGTGCCGTCACTGAGGTTACCCACGGCCACAGCTGGAGTCCTCCCGCTGAGATTTGTGGCCGCGGGTAACCTGAGTGACGTCATCGCTGATAGCGCGACTCACTTCAGTTGCTGCGGGGAGCTCACAGAGAGCGGTTGTGGTCTGTGACTGCTCTCTGTCAGCTTCTGATATAGCAGAGCTGATAGCGTCGAGGGACCTCTGCGGATTACGTCGGACATGGAAGGGTATTTGGGGACTTGAATAAAGTGGTGAAAGAGGGTTGTTTTTTTTTGTTATTTATTTCAAATAAAGGATTTTTTGGTGTATGTCTTCATTTTCTTAAACTTACAGGTTAATCATGGAAGGTATCTTGGGGAGACGCCTGCAATGATTAATCTAAGACTTAGTGGCAGCTATGGGCTGCTGCCATTAACTCCTTATTACCTCGATTGCCACCGCACCAGGGCAATTCGGGATGGCCGGGTACAATCCTGGGACTGTCTCATCTAATGGTTGCGGCTATTCCGGGCGGCTGCTGGCTGATATTGTTAGGGTGGTTGGCTCCCCATAATGCGGGGCTCCTCATCCTGACAATACTAGCCTTCAACCGTGTGGCTTTACCCTAGCTGGTATTAAAATTGGGGGGAACCGCACCCCATTTTTTTTTAATTATTTATTTATTTTACTGCATGATATAGACCCGCCCACCGGCAGCTGTGATTGGTTGCAGTGAGACAGCTGTCACTCATCATGGGGCCGTGTCTGACTGCAACCAATCATAGGCGCCGGTGGGCGGCTAAAACAGGGAATACGAGATTAAATAATGAGCGGTCGGCTTTTTCAAAAGAGGAGGCGCCGCCGGAGCAGTGTGAACGCCGTGCAGCGCCGCGCTGGTGATCGGGTATCGGTGAGTATAAGAGAGGGGGGGAAAGGAATAGACCGACATGGACAGAGAGAGAGACCGACAGAGAGAGAGACTGACTGACAGACAGAGAGAGAATAGAGACCGAGAGGGAGAGACCAACTGACAGAGATAGAGATTGACCGACATTGTGAGACCTCACTCATTTCCAGTGTTTTGTGAAACATGCGATAAATGTATTTAGAAAAACGAATGTCGCTAGGATGGTGTGAGTGCCGGTCCGTGTGACATCCGTTTATTTACCTGCTCCGATAGAGTTGCATTGGAGAGACTCGCGCGAGAAACTCTCCAAAACGCAGCATGCTGCGATTTTTTTCTCAGTCCGATTTGGACTGAGAAAAAAATAGCAGATGGGAGCTGCCTCATTGATTAACATGTGTCCGAGGGCAATGCGAGAATTTCTCGCATTGCACTACTGCAAGAAAATCGCAAGTGAGAAGCCGGCCTTAGTATTTATGCAATGTGTAAACACGGCCTGTTTTTTTTTTTTTTGTTTTCTGAATTTGTCTGCACCAAACTACACATTAAAGGCTCATGCGCACGTAACTGCTGACTATTCTGCAGTGATTTGACAGCACATGTGCGCTTCAAATCGCTGCAGAAACACTGCGTAATGGATGCAGTTTTTTTTGTAGAAAAAAGCCGATTTCATGAGCTCTGGCTGATGCCCCCACCATAGACAGTGGGAGCTGCATCCATAGCGCATGGAATAATTGACATGCTGCTTTTATGAACGCACGGATTTGGGTCAAAATTTTAGCATCCAAATCGCAGCGTTCATAAAAGTATTGTGCGCACGTATCATGCACAATCTTCATAGATTGTGCAGGGGACGCAGGACGCATGCATTTATGCTGCAGTGCAATACGCAGCGTAAATGCATGCAATTATGCAACGTGCGCACGAGCCCTAACAATCGTCTCTGATTATTGCATTTTTGCTGCATTTTTTTATTCCTTCTCCACCTTATTTGATGCGTTTTTAGTGCAGATGTGAAGCCACATTTTTAAGTGTTTACTGTATATAGTACAGAAAAGGTTTGATTCTGCTCTTAAAAAAGTAACTACCGTTTTTTTACATGCATTTTTTTAAGCTCATAGAAGCCTCTAGAGAAAAAAAAGCACCAAAACTGCGAAGTTCAGTATCGTGTGTTCAGTCTTTTCATGAAATCACATCCAAATTGCTTGGGCAGTTAAGCACAGCAGAATTTCTGTGCAAAAATAGATGCAACATTTATGCTAGATGTGAACACTGACTAAGGGTATATTCACATGACCGATCCGTTTGTCCTGGTCAGTTCCTGTTTTTATGCGGACCCACGGACAGGACCATCTTTTCAATGTCTTTTGTGTAGGATCGGATGGCAAATGGAAGAACTTCCGTGTGCATCCGATCCTACAAAAAAACACATCGGATGCCGTATGTCCGCTCCGTTATTATGGAACATGTCCTATTCTGTTCCGTAATAACGGACCATGACTCAATACAAGTCAATGGGCCCACAAAATCCCCGGAAGCCGCACGGAAGCACTTCCATGTGACCTCTGTCGGGTGCCCCTGCAGTCTGTGTCCTGCTCCAGCCCCACGGCTGCTCGCACTGCAGTGTTCAGTGTCTGCCCGCAGTATCAGCAGCTTCTCAGATTGCAGTGCCTGCAGCTGCGGGGATGACAAGCGCTGCTGTCCGGAGGATAGATGAGATTATTACCTGAGGTGACGATCTCCTGCTCTGCTGATGTCAGCACTTGTCACTGCTTTCTATGCCCGCCTCGTTCTCACATCTCGTCTCGCGGGCAGCCCGAGACTAGCGGTGACGTCACGGACTCTCGCGATACTGCTGAGAACGTGGTGGGCAATGGAAGGCAGTGACAGCGCTGACGTCAGCAGAGCAGGAGATCGTCACCTCAGGTAATGATCTCATCTAACCTCCTGACAGCAGCGCTGGTCATGCCCTGCAGTGACCTGGGCTGACCTCATGATGTTAGCTCAGGTCACTACATTACTCTCCCAGCCAATGGGGAACATGCTGTTCTTCATTGACTGGGACAGTGACTATGGTATGGATCACCATGGGACCCCTTTTTGGATTACGCCGGACCCGGATTTGATTGTTCTTTTCAATAAATTGGTGAAAGAGGGAATGTTTTTGGGAGTTTTTTTCAAATAAAACTTTTTTTGTTGTCTATTTTTTTTTATTACTGACTGGGTTGGTGATGTCGGGTATCTGATAGACGCCATGACATCACTAACCCCAGGGCTTGATACCAGGTGACATTGTACATGTGGCATCAACCCCATATATTACCCCGTTTGCCACCGCACCAGGGCAACGGGATGAGTTGGGGAAAAGTGCCAGGATTGGCACGTCTAATGGTTGCGCCACTTCTGGGGCGGCTGTGGCCTGTTATTTTTAGGCTGGGGTGAGTCCAATAACCATGGACCTCCCTAGTCTGAGAATATCAGACCCCAGCTGTCCCCTTTACCTTGGCTGGAGATCCAATTTTGGGGGGACCCCCACGTGTTTTGTTTTTTTTTTATTATTATTTATTTAATTTAAAATAAAAGCGTGGGGTGCCCTCAGTTTTGGATTACCAGCCAAGGTAAAGCTGCCAGCTGTGGTCTGCAGGCTGCAGCCGTCTGCTTTACCCTAGCTGGCTACAAAAGATAGGGGAGGACCCCACGTCATTTTGTTTTTAAATTTATTTATTTTTGGCCTAAATACAAGGCTAAGCACCCTTTAGTGCCACATGAAAGTCACAAAAGGGTGCCAGCTTAGAATATGCAGGGGGGTGGGACATTATATATGTCTTTCTATCTATCCATCTATCCATCTATCCCACTATTTATTAATTCATTCATTCATTCATCCCTCTATCTCTCGGTCTCTATATCTATCTATCCATCTGCATATCTAACCATCTATTTATCTTTCTTGCTGCTTCAGTTTTTTGCGGTCCGCAAAAAAAACGGAAGGCACACGGATGACAAATGGATGACATACGGACCGTATACGGAGCGGAATGGATGCCACACGGATGCCACACGGATGCATCCGTGAAAAAAACGGACCGTTTTTTTGCGGACCGCAAAAACGGATCAGTCATGTAAATGTACAAGTGAAGAGGATGCGATTTCATGAAATCTCCGCCTGCTGAGCATCTTAAGACACTGCTGAACTGTGCGCTTTTGATGCTTTTTGCTCAGTAGGCTTGTTTGTGGAGCAAGAAAAAAAGCAAGCAAAAAAAATGATATTGCATTGTTAAATGCAAAATCAAAACTTTTCTGTAGTATTAAAAAAGCATTAAAAACCCAGATTCTCATCTACACCAAACATGTATCAAATATCAGAGAAGACGCATAAAAAAGCAACAAAACAATACTCAGAGAAGGTTGTTATTGCGTTGTGTGGTGCGGATGTAGCGCCCCACGGGGCAGGTGCATTAACCTACTCGTCCCCGGGCTGTCGATTGTCGTCACAGACGGCCTAGCACAGCTCCGTTGCACCGAGGTGTACAGAAGATGGCAGGGGAGAGATGTTGGGGGTTGAAGTGAGGTGAATGTCGTGACACCACCTGTGGTATGCGGCCAGGGAATCATCCGCTGTGGCTGTCGCTGTCCTCCGGGGCGGATGGTGGTAGCAGCTGTGGATGGTATCGCTCCCCACAGGTGGAGCGGGCCCTGGGGAGGATGATGAGGGGAGTAGTAATGGCGGGCACCGAGGCGTGGAGCGGCAGTACCGGTAATAAAGAGTCAGAGTCTATGGCTGCGGTTCCAAGTCGTTTACTCACTTTTGTGCTGTGCCGCTCACCCAGGTAATGCCAGTCATTTGCTATGATGGGCTCTGTCGAACCCGAATCCCTTCAGAGATCAGTCTGATGTGGTGTTTAGTGGGTTCCCGCCTTATAGCGCCTGTCAGTGGATCCCCTGGCTTGAAACTACAAGAGGCCCCGAGTTTTCACGAGTAGTACTCTTGTCCCTATATGCAGGTGCCGCGGTTCCGATATGGGGTCCGGCATGATGCGAGGCCCCGAATCCTCTCTGGCACTGTGCTGTTGGGTGCTCTGTGGCCAGGGAAGGTTGAAACTTTCCCCCATCCAGTCAGATTCTGGAAAACCAACGTGAAGTATGATTTTCCCTAGGGTCCTGCCTCCCTGTGTGGCGCCGGTTCCAAGGGGAACAGATGCCCTCTTCCCACGGCAACCGTGTGAACTCTTTCTCATTTTCACTGGAGCACCCGTGAGACATGTCTGCTCCTTTCCTCTCCTGCTGTGCACACGTTGCTTTTTTTTCCCCGTGGAAAAAAACGCACCCTCTGGCAGAGGGGAGAATAGTAAACAATGCTTTTTGAGAAACAACGCATCGAAAACGCATGCGTTTTTCATGCGTTTTTCATGCGGTTTTCATGCGTTTTTCATGCGTTTTTTTAGGTGCGTTTTTTAAGACTTGTCAGTGTTAATAAAAGTTGGTTGAACACAGACCTTTGGAAAAAAAAACCTGTGATGTCATTTCCTTCCCCACATTCTGTTTGGATAAATGGGAGGGCTTGGAGTGGAAGGAGCACCATTTGAATTTTGGAAAAGTTGAAATAAACTTTGCGCACCATGTCACATTAGCAGAGCCCCTTGGGTACCTATATGTCAGAAAACCCCCACAAGTGACCCCATTTTGGAATCTGCACCCCTCAAGAATTTTATTCAGGAGTATATTAAGCATTTTGAATCCACAGCTACTTCACCCAAAATGTTGCTGTAGCAACAATATTCTCACTTTTAGGCCCGTTTCACACGTCAGTGAAAAACACTGACGTTTTTCACTGGCGTGTAAAACACGCACATGTCCCTCCGTGTGCCGTGAATCACGGCACACATGGGTTGTCTAAGTGCAATACGGGCTCCGTTCTCCGTGGCCCGTGATTGCACTTAGAGATTAACTCACCTGTGCGCGCTCCCGCTCTCCATGGTGCTGATCGCTCCCGCGGTGCAGCATCCGGCCGGCCTTGACCCCCGCAGCAGCTGCTTCCAGGTCGGCTGTGTCGCACATCATGAATATGCGCGACAATAATGAGCCGGCTCAGAAGCAGCAGGGAGAACGGGCTGCAGAGGACATCGCTGAACGCCGGGTGAGTTAAAATGATTTTTATTTTAAAAGCACGTTTTTTTCTGGCACGTGTTTCACGGACCACACCACTGCGTTGTCCGTGGAACATCAGTGATGCCAGAAAAAAATGGACATGTCTCCGTGCGGCAAACTCGCACACGCAGGTACGCTGCACGGAGACACGTGCAGTGAAAAATCACTGATGTGTGAGCAGACCCATTCATTATAATGGGTCTGCGTATGTCAGTGATTCTGGTACGTTTAAAAAAAAAGCACAAACGTACCAGAATCACTGACGTGTGAAAGAGGCCTAAGGCTATGTGGCCATGATCCAGCGACACGGCGTCTAGTACACAGTGTCAGCCTTCCTGCAGAGATGTGAGTGTTGTCCACGGGAGAACGCAGCTGCCCATGTCTACGATTTGGGTTCAGGCTGCTGTGGAGCTCTATGCTACCTGCAGAGAACACTCATCTACGCAGCATAAATTGACATGCTGAGGCTCGGGAAGCTGCGCCACCGGTCGGTTTATGCTGCGGAGAAGAGAAGCACAGTGGGCATGAGATTTCTAAAAATCCTTCCACTGTGCTTCTACTGCACAACGCAGCGTCATGGACGCAGGGAAAACACTCTGCGCCCAAAACGCTGCAAACCCCGATTGTGGGCATCCAGCCTAAAAAGCGTCAATGGAGGTCAAATATATATACAACGTCCCACCCCCCCCTGCATATTCTAAGCTGGCACCTTTAGTACCTTTCATGTGGCACTAAAGGGTGCCTAGCCTAGTTTTTATCACAAAAACAAACAAAAAAATGGCGTGGGGTCCCCCCTATTTTTGATAGCCAGTCAGGGTAAAGCAGACAGCTGTAGCCTGCAAACCACAGCTGGCAGCTTCATCTTGTCTGGTGATCAATTTGGAGGGCTCCCCAGGTTTTTTTTTTATTTATAAATAAAATTAATAAAAAAAAAACAACTTGGGGTCCCCCCAAATTAGATCACCAGCCAAGGTGAAGCTGACAGCTGAGGTCTGGTATTCTCAGGGTGGGAAGAGCCATGGTTATTGGACTCTTCCCAGCCTAAAAATAGCAGGCCACAGCCGCCCCAGAAGTGGCGCATCCATTAGATGCGCCAATCCTGGCGCTTCGCCCCAACTCATCCCGCGCCCTGGTGCGTTGGCTAACGGGGTAATAAATGGGGTTGATACCAGATGTGTAATGTCACCTGGCATCAAGCCCAGCAATTTGTGATGTCACGGCGTCTATCAGACACCCGACTTAACTAATTGACAGTAAACAAAAGCAAAAAAAGACAACAAAAAAATTTTTATTAGAAAAAACACTCCCCAAATCATTCCCTTGTTCTCCAATTTAATAAAAAAAATGGGTCCGCAGAAATCCATTTGGATGTCCCACGTCGCCTCTGAACCTTCTAGAATATGGGGGCACGTTCAGGGAACGTATCCCCCATTTTCTAGGAGAGCAGACCCTCCATTTGAGGAGAGTGGGTGCAAAAATCTGCACCCACTCTCCCCGGGTCACAGCTGCAGACTGCCGAGCAGCCAGCACAGCTCACACTGAACACTGTGCTGGCTGTCAGCTGCTCTGCTCATGTGACCGGCCGGCGTCTGCTGTGAAGGAGGAGGGAGCCGCGGGGGATCAGCGCTGCGACCGGACAGGTATGTATGACACCGGGGGGAATTGGGGTGAACGGGCAGGGCCTGGGGAACAGTTTTCTGTCGCATGTGTTATTGCACATGCGACAGAAATCATAGGAGCAGGGCGGCCGGTGCGCTACTGTGCGCGCGGCCATGTTGGATTTTCGGGAGGGGGGTCGGGGGTCGGGGCGGGCACTTTGGCGACACCGGGGGCTTTGCCAGGAAGTGAGGTCAACAGGAAACCTCTTGACCTCACTTCCAGGTAAATGCCTGCGTTCTGTATGCCGACAAAGCCCGCGGACCGCAACAAAAAAGCAGCTCCCTGCGGTGTAGCTGCTTTCTGAACCCACATCATTGATTTCAATGGGGGAGAGAACGCAGCCACAACGCACAAAAGAAGTGACATGCTGCTTTTCTTTCCGCACCGATTTTTGGCATCCAAAACGCTGCGGAAAGAAACGCAGCGTGTGCACTGATTTTGCAGCTTTCCCATACACTTTGCTGGGAAAGCTGAACGCATGCAATTTGCCACTGAAACGCTGCGGTTCAAAACGCAGCGTTTCCGCGGTAAAAAACGCAACGTGTGCACACAGCCTCACTGTTGTGTTGGCTCCTGACTCCTCCTGCTGACTGCACCATCCCCCTCCCAGGTCCTAAGCTAGTGGGACTGGGGCCCCTGCTTGAGGGCATCCTGTAAATGCCACTCTGTAGGCAACCCCTTTATTACCCTACTCTAGCCCAGTCCCCAGAGGGAATAGGGCAACCTGGTGTGTATTTGAGTGTGTAAGTGCTGAAATAACGGGAAATTTGGGTGAAATACTCTGTGGCGACTGAAGCCTCAGGGGCTGGAGAAAAGCATGCAGCATTTAAGCTACGTCTGAACACGGCCTTAATGTTACAGAGGCTGCACTGCAGCTTCAAGTATAGAAAACTCTCCCTCTGACATCACCAGTGGCTCAACTGCGGCTCAACAGCTGGGGCTTCTGCTAAAATGTTTGAGAGTTGTTTGTTTGAGACCTGGGGGGATGAAAATTAAAATAGAAATTATGGTTTTGTAATTATTTCATTGTAGTTTTATAGGAACAAATAAATCTGACTTTTTCTTCACCTCCAGGGACAGTATATATATATATATATATATATATAATATATATATATATATATATATATATATATATATATATATATATATATATATATATATATATATATATATATATATATATATTTATCTGAATATTCTGCCTCTTTGATTCCTGCATGTAATATAGGTCAGGATTATTAAATCCTCTACTACCTCTTAGTGTAGGTGGTGGCTCATTGGTAATGCTGCTGCCCATGGACAATGAGTTCTCCTCCCAAAGAAACCATAGCAGAGGCTTTAATATATTCACTGTGCAGAGAGGAGGAGCTGAGACAAGATCACTGAATGCCAGGACAGTGGGACTGGGCCCACCAATCAGGACAGTCCTGCTGAATCTGGGAAGGTTGGGAGCTATGGTTACCATAGCAACCTGCCTAATACATTCTTCTTATATACTGAACACCAAGGAGAACCCAACTGTGTTGTGTCCTTAAAAGGGACCTGTCAGGTCAGATAATGCTATTTACCTGCAGATATTGGGTTAATCTTTAGATAAATATATTTAGAAAGGTGCCTGGCTGCTATACTAAAAGCACAGGCCATAAGAAATCCTGTAGTTCTCATGGAAGCCACAGCTTTTAATCACACAGGAATGCTAGCGCCAAAAACACTGATTGCTTACAGCAGTGTGAGCGGCAGCTATAAGAACACAGCTGCACTTTAACTGACGGCACTTTAGAGCTGGCCGTCAATCTAAGTGCTGTTAGTGTTGCGGATGGGGGCCGGGCCGCTGCAGGGGTTGCTCGGATCCGAGTTCATTGCTGCGGCTCGAGTGGTAGCCGGAATCCGGGCTCGCACAGCCATCCGTCCTCACAACAGTAGAAAGGGGGTATTTACAGGGGATGGTTTTGTCAGTGACGCCACCCGTGGATTGCGGTGAGAGTGTGTAGCACCGCCGCTGCCTGGTGATGGAACACCCGGGGCTGATGGAACGGGGCAGCAGGATGTAATCCCCTCCACGGGTAGGGGAGGTGTAGTCCCAGGGTCAAGGTGAACGGGAGCAATATCTGCTGGAGGTGACGTGCAGGGTTGGACCGGGGGTAAATGGTGTACTCACAGTTCAAAGAATTGCACACAAAGTCCGGTGGTAAACCAAATTACCAGTGACCGGTCCCTTCCTCCTGCACTCAGTGTTTGTGTCTTCACTGGGACAACTCCGCTTGGAACGGGGAAGTCAACTCTCGGTATTGTGTATGTTGGGAGCTGTGGCCTGCGAAATCTGACCCTTGGGATCTCTGTGGGTTCTGACGGACACCCTATCCCCTACGTTGGGCTTCCGTTTCGCTCTCTGGGCTTCTGTGGAACAAGGCCTGAAACCTTGTCCCCGGCTGGTCAATTAACAAGGGGCTTGCAACCTTCCTCGTCCTAGGGTCCAGGTACCCAGACTGTGCACGGCCTCCGGACCGGATTCTTACTGTCAGCACTGGCAGGCTACAACCCTGCCCCGGTCCACTTTAGATCTCCCACGACCGGATCTCCGTCGCCTGTGGTCCTGCTTGCCGTCTGCCACCTAGTCCGGTAGTCCAGGGGCCCCAACCCCTGACTCCACTGCACTTCACACTCCTCTACTGTCAACTGTCAGCACTGAACTCTAGACTTCGACTCTTGTGTTCCCGCCCCTGACACCTCAGTACCCCTAGGTGGGCGCTCCTATCTGCCTTGTCCCGCCCACTGGTGTGTCCTTATTGTCATGGGGGGATGACTAGGCTTTACTGGCTGGTGTTGTGCTCCTGGGTGTGGGTTTTGTGTTGGTATGCCAAGGTGGATGGAGTTTTGTACCTGAGAGAGATTTGTACAACCTCTGTGACTACCTGGTTTTGCCAGGACGTCACGCTAGCGATGACTGTAGCCACGCCAGTACGCCTGTATCATACTTCCCAACGTTCACAGAATAGAAAGAAAGAAAAAACATGCGGCGTGGCATATTTTGACCCCACCCCTAGCCACACCCCCAAGCAACACCCATTTGGCAGTGAGGGACATTCAGCAGATGAACCAGACTGATCATTCATTCATTCATAGTCATAGCAGCCAGAACTTTCTCCTCTTTATATAGCTTCCTTATACAACATGTTGCTTTTTTGTGTCTTTAAGGCCATGTTCACACGTCGCATGAATACTATGTTTTTTCTTTTCTGCAGGCATCTGCTCGAAACTACTATAAAAAATTCTTTGATTATTGCATTTTTGCAACATTTTTTATGCCTTTTCAGACTTATTTGATGCGTTTTTGGTGCACATGTGAAGCTGGGTTTTTACAGTACAGAAAAGTTCTGATTTTGCACTTAAAAAAGTAACTGCTGCAGTATTTTCCATATTTTTCTTAGGCTCCATATAGAAGTCATTAGATAAAAGAAGCATACCAAAAACCGTTGAGTTCAGCGAGGTCTTTAGATGAACAGTGGGGGCTGTTTTCATGAAAACACAGAAGAATGTCTGCACAAAGAGCAGCAGAAAAAAAACGCAGTATTTACCCTCCATGTGTAAATGAACTAAATGTCCAAGCAAAGTGGAAGTAATGTCATGAAATCTCTACTCACAGTGTATCTAAAGACACTGATGAATTGTGCGTTGTTGGTGTTTTTTTTTTTTATAGGCTTCTATGTAGAGCCTAAAAAAATGCAAGTGAAAAAATGCTTGCTGCATTTTTAAAAACAGAATAAAAGCTTTTCAGCGGTATTAAAAACAATTAAAAATCCGGATTCACATCTGCATCAAAAATGCATCAAATAAGGAGGAAAATACATAAAAATGGGGGGCTGGGGTGGGTTAAAAAAAATAATTTTTGAAATTATTTTTCATATTTTTATAGTAGTTTTATATGAGCAACAATCTGACTTTTTGTTTACCTCAAGAATGCAGGGACATAGAAATACAGCTGTACATAGCAGTGTATCTCTATGTACCAGTATAATCTGCATCTGGGTTCCCTGCCTGCACTACAGGTCAAGATTACCAAATCCTTCCATCCCTCAGTCTGGGCAGTGGCTTTTTGGTAGATCTGCTACCTATGAATAAGGAGGTCATGATTTTGATTCCTGGGGAGACCAGTAGAAAAATTTAATTCAATTTATGGACTGCAGAGAGATGCTGCCTCTGAGGGGGAGGAGGGGGCGCTATGGAGCAGCGAGGTGAGAGGAAGCTGGGACAAAAGCCCTGACTGCTAGAACTGCGGGCTTGAGCTCTTAAATTGGGAAAGTCAGCTGAATATGGGACAGTTGGGAGCTATGCTGTATGACTAATAGCCATTGGCTCCCGGGGCTATCCAGTGTGACAGTTTCTCTTTAAAACACAAATAACATCAATTTTGTCTATTGTCACCCTAGTAACCAGATCAATATATTATTCTGCTGTAAACCCCAAGATGGCCACCGTTACTTTAGCAACTAGCACTTCGGGCCCCCTTAATCAGAACTGTCTAACAGTAAAACTCTCCTTGTTGCTAATAGTAACTAGTAAACAATTACAGTGCAGTTTTTATTTAGCCTCATCGGGTCAGAGATGAGAGATGAGCTCTGATTGATGTTAGCAGTTTTAACAAACGAGGCCACATCTTCTCATACAAGCCATAGTGCATCAATGTTATCATTTTGGTACCTTTCTATGAGGCATTTATAATACAGTAATTTTCAGCAAACACCAACATTTAACAATTTTTTATTGATCATTTTTATATTTTATTTATAGATCTGAATTTACCGGGACAAACCCAAATTTCAGCGATGCTATAATATAAAAACATTCCTGTGCAGCCATTGTTTTTCACAGACCCATACAGGGCCGGCATCAGCAGTTGGTGCACCCAGGGAAGTTCTGGTGCCCTAGGCAAACGGGGGTCCACTCACCGTCATCAGGTGAGGGGATCTTTCCCCAGGGCCAATTTCTAGGGACCACAGTGCTTGGGCCAGTAGCCACACTTTGCTGGCTGCTAGCCCTTTAAACTCCCATTTGCCGTGCGAGCAGGTGTACTGCTAAATGCTGCATGCATATGTATTGTAGATTATAGAAAAAATGGTTTGCACTCAGTGACAGGTCGTGGGAGGTGCTGGTGAAACTCGGTTGTGTCCCTTTGTCATAATAATGGATAAGAATTCACTGCACTCTCAATTTGAAATGCAAGAAAAAAATGTACTAGTGTAAAGAAAATCTTTTGAGTGCCAAGTCTAGTCTTGACATTTTAACCCTCCCGGGTCTTAATCATACAGTTATTGTGGGAAGGAATCAGGGCATATGGAGGAGCATATGCCTTGATTCCTTCCCACAGTGACCGTATGATTAAAACCCGGGAGGGTCAAAATGTCAAGATTAGACTTGGCGCTCAAAATCAAGTTCCAAAGAAATGCAAGCTGTCCTGTAGGCTCAGGGTCCATCAGTGTCAATGTGAACTATTTGTCAACATTTGAATGAAATGTAACGCTATGGCATGAGACCCAGGGGGACTGCTAACACAG
The DNA here is from genome assembly GCF_048569485.1 of Anomaloglossus baeobatrachus. Classification (NCBI taxonomy): domain Eukaryota; kingdom Metazoa; phylum Chordata; class Amphibia; order Anura; family Aromobatidae; genus Anomaloglossus; species Anomaloglossus baeobatrachus. Next base: position 250,981,586 of record NC_134355.1, read on the forward strand.
AGATATGAAAAAGCTAGGTTACCTTTTGCCAAAATGTATGTGAATGAGCAAAAATCCTTCTGCAAAAGCATCTTATAGACAGATGAGACCAAGATAGAGTAGTTTGATAAAGCACATTATTGTACTGCTTACTGAAAACAGAATGAGGCCCACAAAGAAAAGAACACAGTACCTACAATCAAATATGGTGGAGGTTCAAAGATGTTTTGGGATTGTTTTGCTGCCTCTGGCACTGGGTGCCTTGACTGTGTGCAAGGCATCATCAAATCTGATGATTGCCAAAGGATTTTGGGTCGCAATATAGTGCCCAGTGTCAGAAAGCTGGGTTTGCATCCTAGGTCATTGGTCATCAAGCACAATGACTCCTAACATACTTTAAAAATCACTCAGAAATGGATGGAAATAAACTCCTGGTGAGTTCTGAAATGGCAGCAATGAGTCCAGATCTAAACCCCATTGGACATCTGTGGAGAGATATTAAAAGTGCTGTTGTGTGAAAATATGTCCAATTTGTCTTTTTTTCCTCTGCTTTTTTTGTGTTGTTATAATACACACAAAGGAAAGCATGTAATTACAATCATTTTCTTGGAGAAATACTTCATTTTCTACAACAATTTCATGGGTGCCAATATTTTTGGCCATGACTGTATACAGATCTTTGGGAGTGGGGGAGAGGACACTATATAGGGATTTCAAGTGCATTGTGAGGTGGGACATAGGACACAATATAGGGACTTATTCTGAAGTTGGTGTATATAAAGAGACATAGGACTAAGACGTATACTTAATTAGACTGTGGGAGCGAGGACACAGGACAGAGACTTATAACAAGTTGGACTAATGGAGAAAGGACACAAAGCAGTTCAATAGGCGGTGGGATAGAGAACACAGTACAGAGATTTATGTGTTGGGGTGGTAGAGAGGATATAGGACAGAGATATATAATGAGTTAAAGGACTTTAGAGAGGACACCATACATGGATTTGCAATGAATTCAGTAAGTGGGGAGAGAGAGAACACAATAAAGAGAGTTATAATGAATTGGGAGGTGGGGAGAGAGGACATTATACAGGGAAATACAGTGACTTGAAAAAGTATTTATACCCTGTGAACTTTTCCACATTTTTTCATGTTACACCCACAAATGTTAATGTATTTTATTGGGAAATGAGAAGGAAATGATACATGAACTTCTAAATATTTTAAAAATATAAATCTGCAATTAGTGACATGCACTTGTATTCTTATTATATTCCTTTACATTTTACAAATACTTGCTACTTAGTGTTGGTATATCGATAAAATTTCAATAAAATACATATAAGTTTGTGGGTATAATATTAAACATGTCTTTTTACTTTTTTTCTACAACAACCTCTTTTAGAGCCTGCACGCTGATGCTCAACTTGTCTCTGCAGAATTCCCTATAGGTGTTAGATTGGGTTCAGATCAGGAGACAGATTTGGACACTGAATCACTTCCACCCTGTTCTTCTTCAGAAATGTAACAGTGGCCTTAGATGTGTGTTTTGGATTATTGTCCTATTGGAAAAATGCATGTCTACCAAGTACATGGAATGATGGTAGCATCTTTCAATATAGAGCAGTACATCTATGAATTTATGATCAATGAAATTAAGCTCCCAGACACCAGAAGCACTTATGTAGCCCCACATAAGGACATTGCCACCACCATGTTTCACTGTAGGCACCCTTCATTTTTCTTTGCACTCCTCATCTTTGCGAGGCCATACAATTTTGAAGCCATCAGTTACAAACACAGTTATCTTCGTCTTCTCACTCCATATTATAGAGTCCCAGTAGTCTTCATATTTTTCAGCATGAGCCCTGGCAAGTTGTAGGTGGGCTTTTTTGTGCATGGGCTTTAGCAGAGGATGGATGACAGCCATGCATCCCACATATATCATATACAAAGCACCTTGCTGTTCTTGTGTTAAGGATTACATAGGGTGCACTTCAAGATCACTCAGGGTACAATTATCTGAGCATACCAGGACCACATCTTCATCCTTACTCACACCATCCACTGAGACTAAAAAAAACGCTCATTATCAGGTGTTACCCGTCATTTGTTAGACTCACATGGAGGTGATTTTTCGTCCTTGATAGTAACAGGTATCGAGCATATCTCAAGGTCCCCTAGAGGTGACGATCGTTTTGCTGCCTTGTTACAGGCTGAAGCCAAGTGGATCCTGAAATTGGATACCAGGCAGCAGACGGGTCTAAATTTTCGTTCAGACTTACGCTATATAATTTAAATTTATTTATTTATTTTTCTCACATACATTTACCACACACATCTAATGCAGTTGATATATATACATAATTTATACATGTATTTATATGCATACTCATGGGCATACACTTATATATATATTTTTTCCAATACAAATATACTTAGTATTTGCTTATACTGCATTAGTATTAAATTGGTCCAAAATACGGGAATCTATCAATGTGCCTGATAGTGCCTGTACTGCACTGGCTGCACCTTATATAGGAAAATGCTGATGTTTGGTTCACTTTAAGGACTCTTTTGCTTTTAGATATTAATGTCCGAAACGCGTAAACTTTTGCCTGTGGCACATATTGTACGGTGTGTTTCCAGGTATAATTTTTAAAGCATACCAATAAAGTTTTTTACATTTTACTGGATTGGTGCTGAGCCCTCTTTTTCCTCTATAAACCTTCTGCATTCATACCGGCATGGACTGACCGGTGGGCCTCGTGCACCTCGGAGGATTACATGGTTTTGGATGACAGGTGAGCTGAATAACTCTTTTTGTATGCCATTCCTCTACTTGACTTGACTTGGCTTTACTTTATATATGAAGATCCTGATGGTAGGTTCTCTTTAAGCTTTGCAGTGAGTGCACTTTTTTAACGTGACCATAGCCACACCCCCAAGGCACAGCTATTTACCATTTGTTTTTATATCCTGGCAGGACGAGATGTCAGGGGAGGCATGGTGGCAGTGAAAGATATTCAGCAGACTGCCCAGGACAGTGGGTAATAGACTTAATTCCTTGACTGTTCTGCTGTATCTGGGTTAATTGGGACGTATGCATTTTATTCTTCTGCTAATTCATTCATATTTATAACGTCCATAACGTTTTCATTTTTCTTAACCGTTAATATATGAGATCTTTCATTTTTGCATCTTTATGGCTGTGTTCACACGTAGCAGAAATAGTGCAGTTATTCTGCTGCTCTATAGCTGCATGTTTTCTACAGCTGTCTGCACTAAACTACACATTAACAATCTTCTCTAATTATTGCATTCTTTTTGCATTTTTTTATCTTTTTATTTGCTGCATTTTGGGTACAGATTTGAAGCAATGGTTTTAATGTGTTTATTATATTGCAGAAAAGGTTTGATTCTACACTTAAAGGGAATCTGTCACCAGGTTTTTGCCACCTAATCTGAGAGCAGCATAATATAGGGGCAGAGATCCTGATTCAAGCGATGTGTCACTTACTGGGCTGCTTAGTGTAGTTTTGATAAAATCACTGATTAATCAGCAGGAGATTATCATTAGAGGATTACTTGGGGTGCTGCAGGTTGTCCGGCATATTCATGAGCTCTGTATTAACCAACGAGATAGGAGTGTTATGGTAACTATAATACAGCAAGCTTTATTTATCCAAAGTTAAAAAAGACATGGTCAACACAATTCCGAAACATCAACGGGACATTTACAACAGATAAAAGAAGATGCAGTGGGTGAAGCACCAGTCAGTACTTAACTGCACAATATGTCTCACATTAATCCATTCATTGAGATTTGTACATAACAAGGGCAGAGTAGTCCATTAATTATAACAGGAGTTAAGTGCACATTATGTCTCACATTAATCCATTCAGTGTGATTTCATACATAACAAGGTCAGAGTAGTCCATTAATTACAGCAGGAGTGAGGCATATTCAGTCAATGTACATACCCAATAAAGTGACTTGTGCAGATATGGTGCTAGTGGAGCAACCAGTGAAGCACACCCCTCTCCTCCTCCCCCCGAGGCACGTTTTCATGGGGATATACAAAAATGTATCTGATAAGACCTAATATCCTCATCATCGCGGACACATGACCGCTATTTAGGCCAATGCAATCGGGTTTACTCGGCGCATGCGTACCCACATCACGCATTGCATACACCCCTTCACCCCCGCCTGTGTCACAGTCCGCGCATGCACATGGTTCCCAAACGCACACACGCAGACCCGGAAGACACCGCGAGGGCAGCAGCAAGGAAAATCACATAGGTAGCATGCGCACACCGGACGCATCGCGGAGACACAACAGGTATGCAAAAATTATCAATTTTAGTCCACCATATTCATGAGCGCTGTATAACTACTAGATCTGCAGCAGAAAAAATATTGATCTTATCAAAATGACAGCAAACAGCTCAGTAAGTGACACATTGCTGGAATTGGGGTCTCTGTCTCTACATTATGCTGCTCTCCGATGGGGAGCAAAAACCTGGTGGCAGAGTCCCTTTGAAGCAAATTTGTTTCTTTACATGTGTGTTATTTATGTTCTTTTTTACCAATGATTATTTTTTACACCATTCATCGATCACTATAAATCAGTATAGGGATGCCAAATATGTATGTGATATTTGCTAGTTTATGATGTTTATTTTATTTTAAAAAAAAATTGATTAAAATATCATTATTGTAACTTTTTTCTTTAATTTTCTATTTTCCATCTAATATATAAAGCTGTGTGTATGTGTGTGTGTGTGGGCATATGTCCGCTAAAGGAATCCACACCGATGCATTTACAAGCACAAACATTTGCACAGCTGCCATATTTGACTCAGGGAACATCATAGACCATGTTTTGAGGGGAAAATTTAATACCGCACTTTACAGTTATTCAACAAAAAACCTGCTTCCATTAAAGTGAATGGAGCTGGGAGCTACAGGTCATTAATAAAAACTGTGATTGGTTGCTTTAGGCAACAAAAGACATTCTTAGTGTAATACAGCTTATGTGTAAAGAGAGAGAGAGAGAGAGACTGAGACAGACAGAGAGAGACAGACAATGAGAAAGAGACAGACAGCGAGACAGATACAGCGAGACAGAGGCAGCGAGACAGAGGCAGCGAGACGGAGGCAGCGAGACAGAGACAGCGAGACAGAGAGACAGAGACAGCGTGACAGAGACAGCGTGACAGAGACAGCGAGACAGAGACAGAGAGAGAGACAGAGAGAGAGACAGAGAGAGAGACAGAGAGACAGCGAGACAGAGACAGAGAGACAGAGACAGCGAGACAGAGACAGCAAGACAGAGAGACAGAGACAGCGAGACAGAGAGAGACAGAGAAACAGAGAGAGAGACAGAGACAAAGAGACAGAGAAAGCAAGACAGCGGGACAGAGACAGCGGGAAAGAGACAGCGAGACAGACAGCGAGACAGAGAGACAGAGGGACTGTGAGACAGAGGGACTACGAGACAGAGACAGAGACAGAGAGACAAAGACATCATGACAGAGACAGCAAGACAGCGAGACAGCGAGAAAGAGAGACAGACAGAGAGGCAGAGATAGCAAGACAGAGACAGCGAGACAGAGACAGCAAGACAGAGACAGGGAGACAGAGACAGCGAGAGAGAGACAGCAAGACAGAGACAGCAAGACAGAGACAGCGAGACAGAGAGACAGAGACAGGGAGACAGAGACAGTGAGACAGAGACAGCGAGACAGAGGGACTGCGAGACAGAGACAGCGAGACAGAGACAGAGAGACAGAGACAGAGAGACAGAGAGACAAAGACAGCGAGACAGCGAGAAAGAGAGACAGAGAGACAGAGATAGCAAGACAGAGACAGCGAGACAGAGAGACAGAGAGACAGAGACAGAGAGACAGAGAGAGAGACAGAGACAGCAAGACAGAGACAGCGAGACAGAGACAGTGAGACAGAGACAGAGACAGCGAGACAGAGACAGCGAGACAGAGAGACAGAGAGACAGAGACAGAGAGACAGAGAGAGAGACAGAGACAGCAAGACAGAGACAGCGAGACAGAGACAGTGAGACAGAGACAGCGAGACAGAGACAGAGACAGCGAGACAGAGACAGCGAGACAGAGAGAGAGACAGAGACAGCGAGACAGAGACAGCGAGACAGAGACAGCGAGACAGAGACAGAGAGAGAGACAGAGAGAGACAGAGAGACAGAGAAAGCGAGACAGAGACAGCGAGACAGAGACAGCGCGACAGAGACAGCGCGACAGAGACAGAGACAGCGACAGCGAGACAGAGACAGCGAGAAAAGAGAGACAGCGAGACAGAGAGACAGAGAGACAGCGAGACAGAGAGACAGCGAGACAGAGACAGCGAGACAGAGACAGCGAGACAGAGACAGAGAGACAGAGACAGCGAGACAGAGAGATAGAGAGAAAGACAGAGATACAGAGAAAGAGAGACAGAGAGAGACAGAGAGACAGAGACATCGAGACAGAGACATCGAGACAGAGACATCGAGACAGAGAGACAGAGAGACAGAGAGACAGAGAGAGAGACAGAGAGAGACAGAGAGAGACAGAGACAGCGCGACAGAGACAGTGAGACAGAGACAGTGAGACAGAGACAGCGAGACAGAGACAGAGACAGCGAGACAGAGACAGCAAGACAGAGAGACAGAGACAGCGAGACAGAGACAGCGAGACAGAGACAGCAAGACAGAGACAGAGAGAGACAGAGACAGTGAGACAGCGAGACAGAGACAGCGAGACAGAGACAGCGAGACAGAGAGACAGCGAGACAGAGAGAGACACAAACAGACAGACACAGACAGACAAACCTACAGATAGACATAGACAGAGACAGGTAGAGAGGGAGACAGAGAGGAAGAGAGGGATACAGACAGAGACAGACAGAAAGGCAGACAGACAGGGAAAGAGGGAGACAGACAACTAGCCAGACAGATGTGCCGCCCTGGCGCAGACCGGGGTGCTCGGATCTGGGATGGTCGTGGCTCGAGGGGTCCGGACCCGGGCTCGGCAGACACTCCGATCCTTGAAAGGGATTATTTACAAGGGAGGAGTTTGTGATGCCAACCAGCAGGTTGCAGTAATGGGAGTACCGCTGCTGCTGAAAGGAGTACCGAGGCAGATGGTGTGGAGCAGCAAGGTGTTAGTCCCTCCGCAGGTAGGGGAGGCCCCAGCCTCCGGGGTTTTGGTAATTATTTGGGAGTGCAGGGGTACCAGGGTACTCACTGTGGGTAGTCGTGGTGCTGGATGAGGATTATAAAGCAGACACTCACACTGAAGATAAACCAAAGACTCTGTGCATCAAAGTGACCATGGGGAGCCCGTCCAGGTGTCCGCTCCCACCGGTGTTACTTGGTAATCCGGAGCCGCCTCCGTGCACAATTTAGTTCTCCGTTGTGGCCCCTTGGCTTGAAGCTGTTAAGGCCTTGCTGACTATATTTAGTGTAGCTGTGATCTGATGGATGGCCACTTTTAGTGGGCCGCTTTACTGGAAAGCCCTATCCCCCGCGGTGTGCTGTCGCCTTCAATCTCTGAGCTCTTAGGAAAGCTCATAAAGATACTCTCCCTCCCAAGTTAATTATCAGGACGTTGAATCGGTTCCTGTCCTAGGGTCCTGTACCTCGTCGTGCTTGGTACCAGTTAGTTCTTTTGGGCTTCTGATGCCGACAGTCCTCCTAGACTATGTCCGTCGCACCCTTTTCCAATGTTTCCGCCACCGGTCCCCGCCTTTTCTGGTCCCGGACTACCATCTGCGACCCAACCTCGGTCTAGCTCCCCGGGAGCTACTACTCCAGCTCACTCCTTGAGGGCTCTCCCTACTCTGCTCACTTCCTCCCTCCCACCAGTCTGCCTTACACCTAGGTGGGTGGCCCTATTCCAGCTTGACTAACCCACTGGTGTGTCTGACAGGTCATGATGTGAGGTGTGATTGGGATTTGTGGTGCTGATGGTAGTGACACCGGTTTCTTAGGAACTTGGAACCATAGGGGGTAGGCCCTGCACCCTGGGTGACAGGATGCAGTTCCCTGTGGCACCTTGATACACTCATGGGCGCCACACAGACAGGGAGAGTGAGAGAGTGGGAGAGAGATATAGACATTTAGTTACGGGTACTACAGCTAGTTGGTATATAAAGAGAGAGACAGACAGACAGGGAAAGAGGGATGCAATGAGCTCAGTGGCTTGTGCCATTTATATTGGCAGAGCTGCTGAGCTCAGTGATTGTTTGTAATGTTGTCAACGTGACATTATTGCTGCGGCCAAACAATAGAGAGCACTGCAGAACCCTCAATTATCATGCTGTACACTTCTCCTGTCCTTAGTGTGATGGACAGCACTCGCATGCCCAAAGCATGCTGCTCTTGTCTTTGTTTGACTGCAGTGTTGAAATTGCATTAACAGCTGATTTCAGCAGCTTGTGCCAACTACACAGGCAGAGCAACTGAGTTCAGTGATTAGCTGCAGCACTATTGAGTAATATTCACTTTCTATTTTTGCAAGTAACTGAGCTTGCAAGCAGAAGTCTATGAGAAGGGTGAAAGTGGCTTAGGAAGGATTTCCAGCTAGTATAACAATAAGGACAAATTCACACTAGCGTATGGCATCCGATGCGAGAGCATCGGATGCCATATGATAATGAGCCTCGCTCAGGCCATGCTGCGAGTGTGAGCTGAGTGCCATGCAACTGTTATTCAATCCAGAGATTGGATCATTGCTGCCGAGGAGAGGGAGGGATTAATCTATTCATCTCCTCCATTCTCAGCCTGTGCATATCGCACTGCACTTGTATGACATCCGAGCACAGTCCAATATTTCACTCGCACCCATAGACTTGTATGGGTGCGAGTGATTCCAGACTCGCAGACAATCGCAGCATGCTGCAATTTTTTTTCCTCAGTCTGATTAGGGCTGAGGAAAAATTTTGCAGATGTAAGCTGCAGCATTGTCTTACATGAGGCCAAGACTAGAGCAATTCAAGATTTTCTCACTTTGCACTTGTGCAAGTCATACGCCTGTGTGACTCTTTCCTAAGAAATATGATAAATGAAAGAAGTTGCTATTAAGGCTTATTCATATGTCAGTATATGGTCAGTATTTTTCATCAGTGTTTATGTCAAATGCTGGAATGGAACTTACTGAGAAAAACTATAATTGAAAGATTTACACTTGTCTTGGCAGATACTGCTAGAATCCCCTCTCCAGCATTTTTGATCAGGTAGTCCTCACCAAATTTTATTTCTGTGTACTTCCATTGTAACCATAATTAACTTGCACTGGCCTCAGCTGTTTTGTAACATACAAAGACCAAAGGGACCACCAGGGCATTGAAACTGGAGTGGTGGGAGATTTAACATTTGATTAATGGTTATTTTTTAAAAACATGACCTGTTGTTATCCTAATTTTTACAACTTCCAGGAACCCTAATACATGGCACCTCTAATGTTCCTGATTGTCTTGTCTCCTCAAAAAAATTAAATCAGGCAGATGTGGTGATATTGTCTTTATATGATTAAATATAGATGTCTTTGAATAATTAATACTGCCAGTATTGATGGTACAGTTAGTATTGTCAGTAATGCCGATATTGTCAGTGCAGTTACTTTTGTCAGTATTGTCAGTGCCGATTGCAGTAACACTCTGCACCCCTCTGTCATACATTGCCCCCCCCTGTCACACTCTGCTCCCCTCTTTTACAATCTGCCTCCCTGTCATAGCCTGCACCCCTCTGCCACAGCCTGCACACCTCTGGCATAGTCTGCACCCATGTCACAGCCCAGTGGCGTAACTACCGCGGTCGCAGCGGTCGCGATCGCGATCGGGCCCGGGAGGTTAGGGGCCCGGCGGCCGCCAGGCAGATCAGCAGCCAGCTCCTGTCAGTGTGAGAGGAGCTGCGCTGATCTGTCACAGACCTCGCGGCAGCTATTTGACCCGCTGCCGCTGCCGACACCGGGCCCCCCTGCCTGATGTCAGCGGCGGCACCGGGGCCCCCTGCCTGGTGTCAGCGGCTGAAGCGTCTCCCCCGTCACCGCGCACAGTAATGATGAAGCATAGCGCGGCCGGTGCCGCGCTATGCATCACCATTCTCCCCCTGTGCGATGACGTCACTCCCGAGCGACTGCTGTGCTGAGTGCACAGAGTGCAGGACAGGAGGACGCCGACCGCAGCACCGAGAGAACGAGCAGCGGGGAAGACAGCAGCGGTGGAAGGAAGAGAGAAGGTGAGTACTTGTTTTTTTTTTTTTAATATAAGTGAGTAAACGGTGGCCAGAGGCTTGGGAAGGCAGTTTTGGGGAAGCTGCATTATTGTATATGGAAGCCTGGAGAGGCTGCTTTATACATGGAGGTCTGAGGAGGCTGCATTATATGTGGAGGTCTGGGGTAGCTGCATTATTATACATGGAGGCCTGGAGAGGCTGCTTTATACATGGAGGTCTGAGGAGGCTGCATTATATAGAGAGGCCTGGAGAGGCTGCTTTATACATGGAGGCCTGTAGAGGCTGCTTTATACATGGAGGTCTGGGGAGGCTGCATTATATATGGAGGTCTGGGGTGGCTGCATTATTATACATGGAGGCCTGGAGAGGCTGCTTTATACATGGAGGTCTGGGGAAGCTGCATTATTATACATGGAGGCCTGGAGATACTGCATTATACATGGAGGCCTAGAGATACTGCATTATACATGGAGGCCTGAGGAGGCTGGGTGCATTGTTATACATGGAGGCCTGGAGAGGCTGGCTGCTATATTATACATGGAGGCCTGAGGAGGCTGGGTGCATTGTTATACATGGAGGTGGTCTGGAGAGACTGGGTGCTATATTATACATGGAGGCCTGAGGAGGCTGGGTGCATTGTTATACATGGAGGCCTGGAGAAGCTGGCTGCTACATTATACATGGAGGCCTGAGGAGGCTGGCTGCATTATTATACATGGAGGCCTGGAGAGGCTGGCTGCATTATTATATATGGAGGTCTGGGGGGCTGCATAATACAAAATGAAGGACACCTTATACATGGAATATAGGGGTGCCTTATGCATGGAGGAGTATGGGGCTGCATAATGCAATATGAAGTTTTATGGGGTTGCGTTATAATACATATAGGACTATGGGGGCTACATTATAATATATGGAGGACTATGGAGGCTACCTTATACATGGACTATGGGGATGCATTATAAAACATTGGGGACTATGTGGTGCAGTGTAATATATGGAGAACTATGGGGTGAATTATAATATATGGAGAACTATGAGAAATTCATTATAATAATTGGAGGGCTACTTTATACATGGAGGACTATAAGGCTGCATTATAATATATGGAGGCCTATGTGGTGCAGTATAATACATGGAAAACTATGGGGTGAAATATAATACATAGAGAACTATGAGAAATTCAAGATAATAATTGAAGGGCTACTTTATACATGGAGGATTATGGGGGTGCATTATAATATATGGAGGACTATGTGGTGCAGTATTATATATTGAGTACTATGGGGTGAATTATAATGCATGGAGAACTATAGGAAATGCATTATAATACATGGAGGACTATGGAAGTGTATTCTAATATATGAAGGGTTATGTGGGACCCTTTATACTATTTGGAAGGCTATGTGGGTGCCATTATTGTATTTGGAGAACTATATACAAAGGGAGACAAAGATACAAGCAGGGGATGGGAACGTTTTGTGCTGAGGGAAAAAGGCTCTTTTCCCTCAGCACCCAGCTTTCCCATGCTCTGCTATACATCTTCTCTCAGCACCCAGCTTTCCCATGCTCTGCTATACATCATGTCTCAGCTCCCAGCTTTCCCATCCTCTGATATGGGAATGCTGGGTGCTGAGGGAAAGATGTATAGCAGAGCATGGGGAAGCAGTGTGCCGAGGACAAGATGGATATCAGAAAATAGGAAAGCTGGGTGCTGATAGAGGGATTTCAGATCATGGGAAATCTGGGTGCTGGGGTAAGAGCCAAGTGTCAGCATCACTATCCTGTACCCCGAGTGTCAGTGTCATTATCCTGTACCATAAATGTCGATGCACGTGGAGGGGGGGGCCAGGTCTGAACTTTGCACCGGGGCCCATCAAACTCTAGTTATGCCCCTGTCACAGCCTGTACCCCTTTGTCATAGTTTGCCCCCCTCTGTCACAGCCTGCCCCCTCTGTCACACCCTGCACCCCTTTGTCACAGCCTGCACCCCTCTGTCATACTCTGCCCCCTCTGTCACACTCCTCACCACTCTGTCACACCCTGCACTCCCCTGTCACACCCTACACCTCTCTGTCACACCCTGTCCCCCTCTGTCACACTCTGCCCCTCCTGTTTCACACCCTGCACTCACGCAGAATGGGCGTATGTGATTGGATGTTGGAGTAACCTGGAACCTGTCCATACAGTCTAGATGCTAGAATGAATGGGCTGGTTTCAGGTTACTTCAGCAACCAATCACAGACGCCCACTCTGTGTCAGCATCTGTGATTGGCTGATGGGTCCCTCACACATATAGTAGTATAATAATAAATAAATAATTTAAAAAAATGATGTAGCTCTATTTTTGGTATTTTTGATTCTCATCGCAGATAAAGCCAACGTCTTTGGGCTGCCACCCCCATCTGCCTTGTTTTAACTTGGCTGGCAATCAAAATACTGGGAAGCCAATTAATTTTTTAATTATTTTAAAAAAAATGCGTGTGCTCCCGCCGTATTATGATCGCCAGCCAGGTAAAAACAGGCAGCTGGGGGATGTGAATGTCAGCGTCGTAAGACCCAAGCATTCTGGGCCCCCCACGCTAAAAACCATAGCCTGCAACTGCCCCTGGAAATGGCGCATTGTTTATTAGCGCCATTTCCAGGCGCATTACCCAGCTAGTCCAGCGTCCCTGATGGCGGTGGCTCACTGGGAAATAAAGGGGTTATTACCAGCTTTGTATTTTCAGCTGGTACTAAGCCCGAAATTCATGGTGTCACGCCAAATTAGACATGGCCACCATAAATGTCTAGTAAACAGTAAAAAAAAAAACCACAGCACATAAAAAATTTTTTTTTAGTAGAAATAAAACAAAAAAAAATTAGACTCCATCTTTATTATAAAAAAAAATACTTAGTCCGACGTAGTTCACAAGGAGAGCAATGTCAGCCCTGCTTAATCGCTCTGTACAGACAAGCGTCTCTACAGAGAGAGAAGCAGACTGAGAGTACGGTTCCACTTGCGTTTTGCACAGACGAGTGCAATCCGATAAAATATCGGATTGCTCTCACTCTAGTGTAAAACTATGGGGCAGTGTCCATCTGCGATTCATTTCTCCTGTAATAGTGGCACGCTGAATGAATTGCAGCATGCTGCATTTGGCAGCGAGTTTTGGCTCACGCACCCCCTTGCAAGTCTATGGAAGCACGTGAAACATCGCACTGCACTCGCATGTAATCTGACTGCAGTGCAATGTACGCAGAGCCAGGCAGCAAAGGAGATGGAGAGAAAGTGCTCCCTACTTCTTCTCCACAACTGTGACCCGATTGCAACAGTCGCATGACCCTCGAATGACGCTCGCAGCAGAGGGTCATTAGCATATCTCTTACGATGCTTTCACATCGGAAGCTGTACTCAAGTGGAACCGTACCCTGACAGTGATAGTCAAAGTTCAATTGAGTCCATGGCTAAGCCATGGACTCGGGTGAACCCTGCCGAAAAAAGCCGAAGACTGCCGAGTGACAAGCAGTGCAGTAAATACCTCCGGAAGTTAATGATCGGACCCGGAAGCAGAAGTGGCCAGGAGATAGCGAGTCTGCAGGATGCGTCGCGGGACCTGTATGTATAATCATAAAGTTTTTTAATAATGTGCTTTTTTTTTACAGCCCCTGGTCCCGAACTGGACCCAAACTGTAACACGGGTTTCCCAGGAAAACTAGTGTTCTAGACCTTGTGCATGAACACTATGTGTTCGGTACGAACCCCGAACTTTACAGTTCGGGTTCGCCCATCACTACTCAGGACCCATATGGATTCAGCATATCCCTCCCCCTTCTCCTAACAGTTGACTGAAGCCTACTGCGGGATCAGTAATATCCCAAAATAAGAGGACCATTACAACAGCCAACACACTTAAGGGACAGAGGGCACTAGGACAATGGTTACCCATATCCTGATGCATACAATGCTATATATATTATAACATTAAGGCCTCCTGGTATCCCCATCTACGATTGTGACCCCTAGATGGTTCATTCACCCTTATTATACCATCATAGTCTTAGGCGGGCTTTGCACGTTGCGACATCGCAAGCCGATGCTGCGATGTCACACGCGATAGTCCCCGCCCCCGTCGCAGCAGCAATATCTTGTGATAGCTGCCGTAGCGAACATTATCGCTACGGCAGCTTCACATGCACTCACCTGGCGTGCGACGTCGCTCTGGCCGGCGTCCCGCCTCCTTCCTAAGGAGGCGGGTCGTACAACGTCAGAGCGACGTCACACGGCAGGCGGCGAATAGAAGCGGAGGGGCGGAGAGGAGCAGGATGTAAACATCCCGCCCACCTCCTTCCTTCCGCATAGCCGCCGGCGGCAGGTAAGGTGATGTTCCTCGCTCCAGCGGCTTCACACACAGCGATGTGTGCTGCCGCAGGAACGAGGAACTACATCGTACCTGTCGCGGCACCGGCATTATGGAAATGTCGGAGAATACACCAATGATACGATAATGACGCTTTTGTGCTCGTTAATTGTATCATCTAGAATTTACATACTACAATATCGAAAGTGACGCCGGATGTGCGTCACTTTCGATTTGACCCCACCGACATCGCACGTGCGATGTTGCAACGTGCAGTCGCCCTTAGACTTTGATTAACTTACAGTCTTGTCTGCGACAGGGAGATACAGTGGGGAAAAAAAGCATTTAGTCAGACACAAATTGTGCACGTTCTCCCACTTAAAAAGATGAGAGATGCCTGTAATTGACACCATGGGTAGACCACAACTATGAAAGACAAAATGAGAAAACAAATCCAGAAAATGACCTTGTCTGATTTGGGAAGATTTTTTTTTTTTAAAAAATTATGGTGCAAAATAAGTATTTGGTCAATAACAAAAGTTCATCTCAATATTTCATTATGTATTCTTTTTTGACAATGATAGACGTCAAATGTTTTCTGTAAGTCTTCACAAGGTTGGCATACACTGTTGGTAGTATGTTGACCCATTCCTCCATGCAGATCTCCTCTAGAGCAGTGATGTTTTGGGCCTGTCGCAGGGCAACACAGACTTTCAACTCCCTCCAAAGGTTTTCAATGGGATTGAGATCTGGAGACTGGCTGGCCACTCCAGGACCTTCATATTCTTCTTACAAACCCACTCCTTTCTTGCCATGGTGGTGTGCTTGGGATCATTATCATGCTGAAAGACCCAGCCACGTTTCATCTTCAATGCCCTTGCTGATGGAAGGAGATTTGCACTCAAAATCTCACGATACATGGCCCCATTTATTGTTTCATGTACACGGATCAGTCATCCTGGTCCCTTTGCAGAGACACAGCCTCAAAGCATGATGTTGCCACCCCCATGCTTCACAGTAAGTATGGCGTCCATTGGATTCAATTTAGCATTCTGTCTCCTCCAAACACGACGAGTTGTGTTTCTTCCAAACAGTTCTACTTTGGTTTCATTAGACCATATGACATTCTCCCAATATTCTTCTCGATAATCTAAATGCTCTCTAGCAAACTTCAAACAGGCCCGTACATATACTGGCTTAAGCAGTGGAACACGTCTGGCACTGCAGGATCTGAGTCCCTTGCGGCGTAGTGTTTTATTGATGGTAGCCTTTGTTGCAGTGGTCCCAGCTCTATGCAAGTCATTCATTAGGTCCCCCAGTGTGTTTCTGGGATTTTTGCTCACCATTCATTTTGATCCCACAGGGTCAGATCTTGCATGGAGCCTCAGATCGAGGGAGATTATCCATGGTTTTGTATGTCTTCCATTTTCTTATTATAGCTCCCACTGTTCATTTCATTACGGCAAGCTGCTTGCCTATTGCAGATTCAGTCTTCTCAGCCTGGTGCAGGGCTACAATTTTGTTTCTGGTGTCCTTCGACAGCTCTTTGGTCTTCACCATAGTGGAGTTTGAGTGTGACTATTTGAGGTTTTGGACAGGTGTCTTTTATATTGATAACAAGTTCAAACAGGTGCCATTACTACAGGTAATGAGTGGAGGACAGAGGAGCTTCTTATAGAAGAAGTTACAGGTCTGTGAGAGCCACAAATCTTGCATGTTTTTAGGTGACTAAATATTTATTTTCCACCATAATTTGCACAAATAAAATTTTGCCAAACCAGACAAAGTGATTTTCTGGATTTGTTTTCTCATTTTGTCTCTCATAGTTGTGGTCTACCTATGATGTCAATTACAGGCCTCGCTCATCTTTTTAAGTGGGAGAACCTGCACAATTTGTGGCTGACTAAATACATTTTTCACCACTGTATTTTTCCACTGTGAGATTCACAAGTACATCATTCATGCTTCATACCACATATCAAACAAAGAAGGAAAGGCGATCAATTGGTTCAAAAATATTTTTATTAATTATTGCAAAGAGGTAGGAGGGTAGAGGCAAAAAAACGGATTACATTACCACAGTCGTAAGGTAAAGATATGTATATATGTTTTTAAATGTACAGACAGTGGCTGGCAAAACAGTGCATTATAGATAAAGAAAATACACCCGTATTACTGTATCGGACATCCGAAAAAATATACGCATATATAAATACATCTACATGTGCACAAATGCTGATATCTCAGTGACACATACGGTTAACACCACAGATACATTCATATCATAGATGGTCCATTACCTAATAGGCAAAACATGAAAAATATTATCATATGTGCCTATGTTTTTTAATACAGATCAGCATAAATACGCCTATACCATTGATTATCCACTGTCTTATGGGCAGAGGAATCCAGCATGAGGAATATTATAACATGCGCCCATGTCCACTACACAGGCCAGCATTACACCCGATGGAACACGCATAAGAGACATCCACATGCAACGGTGGAAATGAAACTGTCATAAATTTCTCCACTAAGGGAATACAATAAGTATACAATAAGTGCTCCAGCAGGTGAATGCGATCAAAGAACGGACAGAGGCACATATCCCAACATGCCCATGCAAGGGATTCAAATAATCAAAGTACAGCACATACGGCAGAGTGCCATGGAGAGAACCGCATACATCGGAAATATTAAAGAATGGTGCAAAAATAGCAACAAACAGCACTGGAAACGATAGGCCAGCAACAGTAAACATTACCTAAAGAGTAAT
The DNA here is from genome assembly GCF_048569485.1 of Anomaloglossus baeobatrachus. Lineage (NCBI taxonomy): Eukaryota > Metazoa > Chordata > Amphibia > Anura > Aromobatidae > Anomaloglossus > Anomaloglossus baeobatrachus. The sequence goes on from NC_134355.1 coordinate 250,998,940, forward strand.
CGCTGTGGTGGTAATGCGCCCGATGCGCATTTCGGTGTGAACCTTCGTCAGGGGGCGTGACCGGAAAGGGAAAGGGGGTGCCGTTAAAAGGCCTCAATCCCCAGCTGATTGGGCAGACGTAGTGACGCATCCGAAGCCGGCCGGGCGGAAGTCCCGCCCCACAGACGCGTCATGGTCACAGAGGACGCCGGGTAATGAAACCAGCATCCCCGTAACCATAGAGACGCGCCCGAGAGACATGGAAATCCAAGGCCGGCGACGCATGCGTAGACCACACAACCAGGTGGGGAAAGACAATATAATATACTAGATGAGATACAGGGAGAGGTGCACGCTTTTTGACAGATAAAGTTAATAAATCTCATCACAATAGGAGGGTCATTGTACTAGCTGGCACAAAACCCCAAAGGGGGCAACGAAAAAAAGAAACATTAATGATCTATATTACCATAAAAAAATATTATAGAATAATATAGTGCTACCACCAAACCAAGGGGGCAGTACACAGAGAGAGTCAATCAAGACTACATGTACGTTACTCTGACACCAAAACATTGTATCATAAGTCACGCTAGAAAGCTCCATCGCACCATATGTATAATACCATATAATGCTTAAGTGGGAGAACTGGCACAATTTGTGGCTGACTAAATACCTTTTTCCCCCATGTATTTTTCCACTGTGAGATTCACAAGTACATCATTCATGCTTCATACCACATAGTATTGGTAACATTGAAGCCCACATGAGAGCATACCTTACTCTACTTCCATTAGAGAATATTACAATCTCTTTTGTCCTCTTGTCCTCCATGGGAATATCCTACATTCATTGTAGCCTTCTAGATAATGATTCCTTTATGAAGGTTGATTTTTAGGCCGAAATGTCAGATGGACTGTATCTGTATTTATTTTGTTGCCACAAGACCACGTTAAAAAGCATTACAAAAGAAAGCAATTCTCATTTTTCAAGAATTTTTCTTCCATTAACATTTGGTGTGCCAGAGTTTAGAGTTATTGCTGATTGAGCCAGACTTCTCCTTTTTCCTTGTGTTCTTATAATGGTAATAAATAAATAAAACAATTGGTGTAGGGACCCCATGTATTGATACCAGCACAGATAAAGCCCACGTCTACAGGCTGCAGGCCCCAGCAGTGCACTTATTGTGGCTGTGTATCTTAATAGGAAAAACCACATGCGGCTGTTTTTTTAAAAGAAAAAAAAAATAATTCAAAAAAACAGTGTGCGGCCCCCTAATTTTGATACCCAGCCAAGGTAAACACCAACAGCTAGGGCAGAGGAGTATCTAGGCTTTCTGGCACCCGGGGCAAGAATTCAGTTCGGCGCCCCCCCCCCCCCCCTGCAGTTTCGGTAGTTGTCATGTGACCGCTCATTCATATATGATTTGCACAATTAGTCACATGTGGGTGAGCTGCTTTTCCTAACTCTCTCAATGTTTACTGAAAAATGGAAGTAAAAAGAGAAGCAAATTGTCACATGACTAAATATGAAAATCGCACATGAGTGGAGCGTCCATGTGATGACTGCTGGAGCCAGAATGCAGAGCTGAATCCTGACAGTGAGTATATTACACGCTGTTAGGACTGGGCTTCAGGGCTTAATGTTATAATTAGAGGGGTTGTCCAGGTTTATGATGAAAGTCTGTAGTCACTCTAGGTGATTGCAGACTTTTTAAATTCTCACGCATGCTCTGCACACCTTTAGGATTCTCTCATGTCAGTGGCGAGAGTGGATGGTCATATGAGCACAGGTTTGCCGGGTACTGCACATACGCCTCACTGATTTGAATAGGAGCGGATGTGCAGTACCTGGCTGCGGCCACCATCCGAATACGGAGCAAAATTGAGCACTCCGGCCATCTGCTGCCACCGCTGGTACCAAGAACAGCCGTTTGGCAGGGGGCCGGAACCTGTCCAATCAGAAATTGATGACCTTACATGGGAATACAGGGTAATCCTGACAGTGTGCACAGAGCTCTATCACCATTCATCAGTCTGCTGTCACATGGTGACTACAGAAATCTGTCTACAGCTCAGAAAAAAGTGTTGGAAAAAACGTGTGACCTGGAAATTGCATGTTGTCCTCAGAATTGATTCATATATACACGGCTCCATTGTAAACAGACAAAACCGTCCATCTAAAGAAGCCGCACAGTAACTGCTCTAAACCTGTGTAAATGTTAGTGTAGAGTCAGTGTGCTATATACTCACCGATCATGGTCTTCTCCAGTGTCCAGCGCAGCTCCGGTCCTTTCCTGAGTCACCTGATGGCTCTTCACTCTCCGGGTCACACTCCGCTCTACACAACACAGAAGTGACTTTTACAATGTAAGTCTATGTAATGTCAGAATGAGGCCCAGAACAAGGCTCCATAGACTTACACAGATATACTTCACTTCACACACAGAGCAAAGTGATCCGCAGAGTCTGATCTGGTGTCACGTGACTCAGAAGAACAGCGCAGCGGCACTGGACACCGGAGAAAGCACTAGGGGAATATATTAACGCACCGACACTGCAGTACATTAACATTTACACAGGATTTAAGATGGCGGGAATGAATATACTATACTATGACCACAGACAATAAGATGTCATCTTGTATATAACACTGGATGTCTGTAGTCACAGTATATCATACACCAGTCATGTATTCTCCTGTATACTGGATGTAATATACTACTGCATGTGCAAAGACATCAGATGGTATATACAGGATAATATGCACTGGTAATATCTGATATTCTGTACTCAGCATAATATGTAACAGTCACATATCCTGTATACAGTTAGGTCCAGAAATATTTGGACAGTGACACAAGTTTTGTTATTTTAGCTGTTTACAAAAACATGTTCAGAAATACAATTATATATATAATATGGGCTGAAAGTGCACACTCCCAGCTGCAATATGAGAGTTTTCACATCCAAATCGGAGAAAGGGTTTTAGCTGTAATGCATAGCCTCCTCTTTTTAAAGGGACCAAAAGTAATTGGACAAGAGACTCTAAGGGCTGCAATTAACTCTGAAGGCGTCTCCCTCGTTAACCTGTAATCAATGAAGTAGTTAAAAGGTCTGGGGTTGATTACAGGTGTGTGGTTTTGCATTTGGAAGCTGTTGCTGTGACCAGACAACATGCGGTCTAAGGAACTCTCAATTGAGGTGAAGCAGAACATCCTGAGGCTGAAAAAAAAGAAAAAATCCATCAGAGAGATAGCAGACATGCTTGGAGTAGGAAAATCAACAGTCGGGTACATTCTGAGAAAAAAGGAATTGACTGGTGAGCTTGGGAACTCAAAAAGGCCTGGGCGTCCATGGATGACAACAGTGGTGGATGATCGCCGCATTCTTTCTTTGGTGAAGAAGAACCCGTTCACAACATCAACTGAAGTCCAGAACACTCTCAGTGAAGTAGGTGTATCTGTCTCTAAGTCAACAGTAAAGAGAAGACTCCATGAAAGTAAATACAAAGGGTTCACATCTAGATGCAAACCATTCATCAATTCCAAAAATAGACAGGCCAGAGTTAAATTTGCTGAAAAACACCTCATGAAGCCAGCTCAGTTCTGGAAAAGTATTCTATGGACAGATGAGACAAAGATCAACCTGTACCAGAATGATGGGAAGAAAAAAGTTTGGAGAAGAAAGGGAGCGGCACATGATCCAAGGCACACCACATCCTCTGTAAAACATGGTGGAGGCAACGTGATGGCATGGGCATGCATGTCTTTCAATGGCACTGGGTCACTTGTGTTTATTGATGACATAACAGCAGACAAGAGTAGCCGGATGAATTCTGAAGTGTACCGGGATATACTTTCAGCCCAGATTCAGCCAAATGCCGCAAAGTTGATCGGACGGCGCTTCATAGTACAGATGGACAATGACCCCAAGCATACAGCCAAAGCTACCCAGGAGTTCATGAGTGCAAAAAAGTGGAACATTCTGCAATGGCCAAGTCAATCACCAGATCTTAACCCAATTGAGCATGCATTTCACTTGCTCAAATCCAGACTTAAGACGGAAAGACCCACAAACAAGCAAGACCTGAAGGCTGCGGCTGTAAAGGCCTGGCAAAGCATTAAGAAGGAGGAAACCCAGCGTTTGGTGATGTCCATGGGTTCCAGACTTAAGGCAGTGATTGCCTCCAAAGGATTCGCAACAAAATATTGAAAATAAAAATATTTTGTTTGGGTTTGGTTTATTTGTCCAATTACTTTTGACCTCCTAAAATGTGGAGTGTTTGTAAAGAAATGTGTACAATTCCTACAATTTCTATCAGATATTTTTGTTCAAACCTTCAAATTAAACGTTACAATCTGCACTTGAATTCTGTTGTAGAGGTTTCATTTCAAATCCAATGTGGTGGCATGCAGAGCCCAACTCGCGAAAATTGTGTCACTGTCCAAATATTTCTCTGGACAACACAATCTCCTTCAGAGATAGATCAGTATATGATATACAGTGACTACAGACATTAGATGTCAGATATAGGCTAATATGTGATAGTATATAATATACTATGAATATAGAATGTTACATATAACACCAGTCACATATTATCTGTATATAATGTATATAACATCTGGTGGCTGTATATAGGATATTACACCCAGTATACAGGAGAATACAGAATACAGGACGTGTGTGTGTGTGTGTGTGTGTGTGTGTGTATTTGTGTATGTATATACGCTATTACACTATGATTATAGAAATCAGATATTACACCACCATTCTGTTACATCCGGGTGGTGGAACCTCTGGACCGTACACCGGTTTCCCTTGAGGAGGCAGCCAGGCAGGTCACCCCGCCAGAGGGTCTGGGTGCACGGCAGCCGAAGCACAGGTGGTAGTCAGACAGTCCGTAGGGGAGCAGGAAAGGTGGATGGAGTTCTAGACGGTAGTCCGGGTGACGAGGCTCAGAGTCCGAGGCCAGGTGGTAAGGTCAGGCGGGATCCGGAACTTGCTGAGCGATGGAACGGGTCACCAAACGGAGCCAGGGACTGGAGACTGGCGGAGCTGCAGAGGTGGTGGAACATCCGCCGAAGTCACCGTCAGGGTACGGGAATGAGCGTGGTTCGGAGCGTCTGGCGTGGCAGGACAGGCTCTACGAGACAGGACAGGGTTAATGCAGGCAAAGCACAAGGCAAAGCAATAGGGGACCTGAACACTAGCTTGCTAAACACGTAGAACAGGCCCCGCCCACCAGAAAAGTGAATCTTAATATACCCTGTACCTGTCTAAGCAATTTCCTGTTTCTAGGTGCTGGCCCTTTAAGAGAGGGTCAATGTCCGCGCGCACGCCCTAATGCGCATGCGCGAGGCCCGGGTGCCAGAAGCCAGAGGAGGGAGCGGTGAGTAGGAAGCAGGAGAGCCGGGCTGAGGCCGAGTTGCCGACGGGCGCCGGGAGCGGGGACCGGGCTGTCTGGGGGCCGCAGGCAACGGAGCAGGAAGGCTGTGGAGCGGGGGACCGGGAAGCCTGGCACGGGAGCGGCGGAGTGCGACCTGAGAGCCGGTAAGCAAGGCAGAGGGGCCGGAGAGCATGGCAGGAGAGCCGGGGAGCCTAGCAGGAGAGCCGGGGAGCGTGACAGTACCCCCTCCCCCACGCCCCCCTCCCCGCAACCGGGACAGGAAGGCACGAATCAGAGGAGTGCCAAGATTCTCCCGGGGCTCCCAGGACCTATCCTCGGGACCATACCCCGCCCAGTCCACCAGGAAATACTGCCGACCTCGTACGGTCTTCATGGCCACGATATCCCTTACCGCATAGATGTCATCGTCAGCGATGGGAGGAGGAGCAGTACCGGCATCAGCGAAGAAGGGACTAAGGACAACAGGCTTGAGCAGGGAGACATGGAAGGAGTTGGGTATCCGCATCGTGGCCGGGAGCTGCAGCTTGTAGGAGACTGCATTAATCTTGCTGATGACTTTAAACGGCTCGATGTAACGAGGACCCAACTTGTACGATGGCAACTTCAATCGGACATACTTGGATGCAAGCCAGACCAGATCACCAGGGGAGAAACACGGGGGATCCAGGCGCCTTTTGTCCGCATGTCTCTTCATCCGCAAAGAAGCACGCTCTAGGGAAGTCTTGACAGAGCTCCATATGGCTGAGAAGTCTTGGACCAGAGCATCTGCTGCGGGGACGTCGGAAGCCGAGGATACTGGCAATGGGACAGAAGGCTGAAATCCGTAAACGACTCGGAATGGAGAGCTGGAGGTGGACTCGCTGATGTGATGGTTGTGGGAGAACTCCGCCCAAGGAAGAAGTGTGGACCAGTCATCGTGATGGGCATTAACGTAGTGGCGCAGGAAGGAGGTCAGGATCTGATTGACCCATTCCACTTGCCCATTCGACTGAGGATGATAGGCCGAAGAAAAGTCCAGAGATACTCCCAGATGTTTGCAGAGGGCCCTCCAGAAGCGCGAGGTGAACTGAGTTCCTCTATCAGACACAATGTGTGCGGGAAAGCCATGCAATCGGAATATATGTTGGATGAAGGAGTCAGCTAGCTCCTGGGCAGAGGGCAGCCCGGCCATGGGAATGAAGTGAGCCATTTTTGAGAAACGGTCCACCACAACCCATATGACTGTGTGTCCGGAGGATAAGGGTAAGTCCGTAATGAAGTCCATTGCAATATGTTGCCACGGAACAGAAGGAATGGGCAGAGGCAGGAGACGTCCATATGGTAGGTGCTTGGGTGTCTTGTTCCGGGCACAGGACGGACAGGCCGAGACGAAGGTTGTGACATCTTTACGGAGGGATGGCCACCAGTAGTGACGGACAATCGTACTCCAAGTCTTCTTCTGACCAGCATGGCCGGCGATCTTTGAGGCATGGCCCCAGTGCAGGACTCTCTGTCTGTCAGAATCTGAGACATAGGTTTTCCCAGGGGGTACCTGAGTTAAAGCGACAGGATTCACCGGAATGATTTTGCTGGGGTTGATGATGGGCTGGTATGTCTCCTCCTCCAACTCCACGGGCACGAAGGACCTGGACAAAGCGTCTGCCCGCACGTTCTTGTCCGCAGGCCGAAAATGGAGTTGGAAATCAAATCGAGCAAAAAACAAGGACCAGCGGGCTTGTCGTGGGTTCAGTCTTTGGGCAGACCGCAGGTACTCCAGATTCTTGTGGTCCGTGTATATGATTACAGGGTATACTGCTCCCTCCAAGAGGTATCGCCATTCCTCCAGGGCAAGCTTCACGGCCAGTAGCTCCCGATCCCCGATGGTGTAGTTGCGTTCGGGTGCCGAGAAGCTCTTGGAGAAGAATCCACAAGTGACCATCTTGCCGGAGGGGGAGTTCTGCATCAACACTGCCCCGGCTCCTGAGGAGGAGGCATCCACTTCCAAGGTGAACTGTCGGTTCAATTCAGGGTGATGGAGAACCGGGGAAGAAGCAAACGCCTGTTTCAAGGAGCAGAACGCGGCATCGGCCGCCGGGGGCCAGTCCTTAGGATTAGCTCCCTTCTTGGTCAAGGCAGAGAGAGGCGCAGTCAAGGCAGAGAAATGTGGGATGAATTGCCGATAATAGTTCGCAAAGCCGAGAAAGCGTTGGATAGCCTTCAGTCCTGAAGGAGGAGGCCAGTTGATGATGGCAGACACTTTCTCAGGGTCCATCTGCAGGCCGGTGTCCGAAATTACATAACCCAGGAAGGGAAGAGATGACTTTTCAAAAATGCACTTCCCGTACTTGGCGTACAGACGGTTTTCTCTAAGCCTCTGAAGAACTAGCTGCACGTTTTTTCTGTGGGTCTGTAGATCCGGAGAGAAGATCAGGATGTCATCTAGATATACCACAACACAGACATAGAGGAGATCTCTGAACACGTCGTTCACCAGTTCTTGGAAGACTGCCGGAGCATTACACAGACCACAATACTCGTAGTGCCCATCCCGAGTGTTGAATGCGGTTTTCCATTCGTCTCCAGAGCGAATGCGAACCAGGTTATAGGCCCCACGGAGGTCCAACTTGGTGAATATACGGGCTCCTCGGAGCCGATCGAATAGTTCGGGGATAAGCGGCAGAGGGTATTTGTTCTTTACGGTGATCTGGTTTAAACCCCGGTAGTCAATGCAAAGGCGCAGATCACCTTCCTTCTTCTTGACGAAGAAAAACCCTGCTCCGGCAGGGGATGAGGACCTCCGAATGAACCCCTTTGCCAGGCTCTCGGTAATATAGACAGACATAGCTCGTGTTTCAGCAGGGGACAAGGGGTATATTCTTCCTCTAGGAGGCGTGGTTCCTGGCAGTAAATCGATGGCGCAGTCGTAGGGACGATGAGGCGGTAGTACCTCTGACTCCTTTTTATCAAACACGTCCGAGAAGGACCAGTAGGCAGAAGGCAGTCCTGGTAGAGACTCTGGAACCGGAGGGCGTCGAACGGGCTGGATGGTTTTCAGACATCTCTCGTGGCACGAGGAGCCCCATCGGGTGATTTCACCTGTAATCCAGCTGACCGATGGTTCGTGTGTCCGTAACCATGGGAGCCCCAGCAGGATCTGGTGAGACATGCGCGGGAGGACGTAGAAGGCGATCTTCTCGGTGTGCAGGGCACCGATCCGTACTACCATAGGCTTGGTGATCAGTGAGACGGTGTCAGAGAGGGGTCTCCCATCTACAGAGGCGATCACCAGCGGTTTCTCTAGTGGGAGGACAGGCACCTGGTACTTATCTACCGTGGCCTGCTGGATGAAGTTGCCTGCTGCTCCGGAATCGAGATATGCCTCTGCCGTGAACCGGGTCTCTTCTGTAGTGACTTGAATAGTCCAGGTGACGGAGTCAGAGAGTGTCCCAGCACCTAAGGTGGCCTCTCCTACCAAGCCTAGGCTTTGGAGTTTCCCGGCTTCTCGGGACAAGAGCGTAGCAGGTGGGAGCCATCACCGCAGTAGAAGCAGAGACCCTTTGCTAGTCGTTCTGCTCGGCATTGCTCCGACTGCCTCAGGCGGTCAATCTGCATGGGCTCGTAGGTAGACGCGCCAGGTAACGCCGACTGAGGAGCCACGGGCTTCTGTGGTGGGGAGGAGTGCCGTATTGGACGCCTCTCGCGGGACACCTCTTTGGATCGTTCCTGAAAGCGAAGATCCACGCGAGTCGCTAGAGCAATCAGGGCATCCAGGGTGGAAGGCACGTCACGACCAGCCAGCTCATCTTTAATGCGACCCGAGAGTCCTTCCCAGAAGGCGGCGGTTAGGGCCTCGTTGTTTCACCTGAGTTCCGAGGCCAAGGTGCGGAAACGAATAGCATATTGGCCCACCGTCTGAGTCCCTTGACGTAGCCGGAGGAGGGATGAAGCAGAGGCGGTGGAGCGTCCGAGCTCGTCAAAGGTGTTACGAAAAGCCTGCAGGAATTCCTGGATGTCAGTGGTCACCGGATCCTCCTTCTCCCACAAGGGGTTCATCCAGGCCAGTGCCTCTCCCTCTAGATGGGACATCATGAACACGACCTTGGCTCGGAGGCAAACAAGTGCGGCAGCAGCTTGAAATGGAGAGAGCATTGATTGATGAATCCCCTGCAGGTCTTGGGATCTCCGGCGTACCGGAGTGGTGAGGCCAAACGAAGACTGGAGGCATCCGAGGAGGCTGCCACGGGAGCAGTGGCCGTGGATTGTACTGTGGAAACCCGAGATGCCGAGGATGTGGCCGCCGCTTGTAGCGCGTTCAGGCGGGTATCCACAGAAGACATGAAGTTCAGTATGCGGGTCTGGGTCTCACGCTGGCGTGTGAGTTCCTGCTGCAAGGCCGCTAGTGCTTCGGCGGGATCCATGGCCTGTTCTAGCTGTTACGTCCGGGTGGTGGAACCTCTGGACCGTACACCGGTTTCCCTTGAGGAGGCAGCCATGCAGGTCACCCCGCCAGAGGGTCTGGGTGCATGGCAGCCAAAGCACAGGTGGTAGTCAGACAGTCCGTAGGGGAGCAGGAAAGGTGGATGGAGTTCTAGACGGTAGTCCGGGTGACGAGGCTCAGAGTCCGAGGCCAGGTGGTAAGGTCAGGCGGGATCCGGAACTTGCTGAGCGATGGAACGGGTCACCAAACGGAGCCAGGGACTGGAGACTGGTGGAGCTGCAGAGGTGGTGGAACATCCGCCGAAGTCACCGTCAGGGTACGGGAATGAGCGTGGTTCGGAGCGTCTGGCGTGGCAGGACAGGCTCTACGAGACAGGACAGGGTTAATGCAGGCAAAGCACAAGGCAAAGCAATAGGGGACCTGAACACTAGCTTGCTAAACACGTAGAACAGGCCCCGCCCACCAGAAAAGTGAATCTTAATATACCCTGTACCTGTCTAAGCAATTTCCTGTTTCTAGGTGCTGGCCCTTTAAGAGAGGGTCAATGACCTTGCGCGCCCTAATGCGCATGCGCGAGGCCCGGGTGCCAGAAGCCAGAGGAGGGAGCGGTGAGTAGGAAGCAGGAGAGCCGGGCTGAGGCCGAGTTGCCGACGGGCGCCGGGAGCGGGGACCGGGCTGTCTGGGGACCGCAGGCGACGGAGCAGGAAGGCTGTGGTGCGGGGGACCGGGAAGCCTGGCACGGGAGCGGCGGAGCGCGACCTGAGAGCTGGTAAGCAAGGCAGAGGGGCCGGAGAGCATGGCAGGAGAGCCGGGGAGCCTAGCAGGAGAGCCGGGGAGCGTGACACATTCACATATTATCTGTAAATAACATCTGGTGTCTGTATATAGTATACCACATACAGTATACAGGACAATATTTCACTAGTGTATGATATATTGACTGAAGACATCCGATATATAATACGTACATAATATGAGACATTACACCAGTCACATATTGTCTTGTATATAACATCTGATGTTCATACATACGAGTATACAGGAGCGTGTGTGACTGGTGTATGATATATTAACTACAGACATGCAATGTAATACTAATTCTACCATCATATATTATATCACATTGGATGTCTGCCACATAGTATACCACATTTACTAATCTATACACTACACTACCACTCTCGAGGGGCCACATGACAGACAGTGACTGGTGTGGAGGCCGAACCAAAAGGCTGAAACTAATTCTGCTCAATATTAATATTAACATATAAATTATTTTATATGAATATGATTTGTCACTTAATATTGAGCAGAATTAAGTACGCTGACACCCCCCCCCCGATATAACCGCTCGGGTCCGTGCTCGCGTACTGCAGGCGGTGGCTCGAGCCTCTCACGGACCCAGGGGTCACACCGCTCTGAAAGGGGTAGTGGTGATGCACGCAGGGGGTTCGGGTGGTTGGTTGGTGGAATTGGTAAAGTTCGTGACGCCACCCACGGGTTGTGGTGATTGTATGGTGGACACCACCGCTGCCGTTGACAAGGCCTCCCGGGGACGGTGTTATGCAGCTCGGTGTTAACCCCTCCGTTGGCAGGGGCGATGGTCCCGGGGGCCTGCGGGAAGGTGCTAGGGGTGAGAGAGCGTGGGCGTACTGGACACGGGTGCGGTCAGTGCGGTGCGCGGCCCGAAGGCGCTGGTGTACTCACTCTGACACAAGATACTAGAGTCTCTGGTAAACCAAACGGCAGGATTGACGGGGCCCACAGCCGGCTGCAGTGTTCTCCCTGGACGGGTTGGTGATGGCTGTCGTTTCCCTGCACCTGTGTTATGTCGATGTCGACTCCTGTGCCTGGACACTGGAAGTCCGCTCCCCGGCGTGTAAGTGTTGTGGGAGCCCGTTTGCCCGCAGACGCTGGCCCTTTGGATCTCTTGCCCTTGGCTTACCTTTTATATCTTTTCAGAAAATAAAACCGGTGTTCGACGGGCAGCCCGCGGACGGTCTGCATTTTGCTAAGGGGGAATGTGACGCCCTGGGCAAGCCAGGGGTCACAGGTCATGACACCACCACACCCTACACCCCAGTTAGGTACACCAAAGCTACACAAAAATCCTTGTTGCCTTCCTCCAGGGGCTGATGTCCACACCAGGGGGTGGGCCAGGTGGTTGGCTCCGCCCACCAAGGAGTACACAGCCCTGGAGGCGGGAAAACCAGGCAGTTAGAAGTTAGAGTTGAGTCTAGGGAGTGAAGTAGAAAGAAGTGGTAGAGGAGCAAGTGAGAGTAGTGACAGTGAAAGTGACAGTTGAGAAAGCCTGAAGTTGGTCCGGGTGTGTGCCCCGGACTGAGAACAGCAAGGTTGGCAGACGGCGGTGACTGCAGGAGAGGCTGCTTGGAGGTTGCCGGAAGGACCGTGGACGGGTGGTGGCCCGGCGATACTGGAGCGGTATACGAAGAGCAGTCAGCACCATTGGCAGGGGCCTTTCGGATCCCGGCAAGGCTAGGAGTCGCCGTGAATTTGCCAAATCCGTCAGTGAAGGGGACCTCTGGGTCTCCCAACAACCAAAGGCAACAGTCCAACCGTTAGAGAGAGACACCGCCACCGCCAGTGCACCAGTTTCTCAGGGCCAGCGCCTGCGGGCAAAGTAGGGCTCCTCCGGCCCATAACCAAGTTCGGGGAGCGGGTTACCGGTGGGAACCCATCGCTACCATCATCATCTCAGGTGCAGGAAAAGGGACCGTCACCGTCAACTACTGGGGAAAAGCAACTGCAGCCGTCCGTGGGAACCGTCTTTCCAGCCGCGTGTTTTACCGAGAACTGTGTCACCGTCTCAGGCTGAGTGAGTACCACCGTGCCATGAGGCACAGCGCTGCCCCCGCGTCCCTGCACCCCACCAAGCCCTGCAACGGCCCCGCCATCCCTCATCACCCACCTCATCACTGGGCCCCGGGACAACTACCCCCTACCCACGGAGGGGAGAACCAACAACTTTGCTGCTCCCTGTCATCGCTCCCGGGATCCCCATACAGAGCAGTGGTGGTGTCCACATAATCACCACAACCGTGGGTGGCGTCACGGACAATAAACCATCCCAAAAACCAATCCCCTTTCACTCACGGGTGAGGAGCGCCGCTCGAGTCCCCGGGATCCGGCCCATCGCTCGAGCCACCGAACAGCAGCAGGCCGCAGCAGCAGCGGCAGCCAGACCCGAGCAGTGGGAGAGCGCAGTGTCCCCTCCTCCGCCCGCGACAACTTGGCGTCGCGAACAGGATCTTACCGCTCTGCCGTTGGGTAGAGGTGCGCCTTGTGACCGCCGGAGGTGTCCGGCCGGAAAATTTCAGAAGTCGTCATCTTTGGCGCGAAGAGTTCCCGCTCGAGCGTCTTCTCGAGTAGCGGAGGCGCGAAGGCCAAAACCCCGCCCCGATAGAGGAGGGGCCGGAAAGAGGCTAAGGGGGACGAAATGGCGACTGGTCGTATGTAGCTGCGGCTATACCGATAGGAACGCCGGGACCCCACGATCTGCTGACCCCTGCAAAGAATGTCCGCTCCACCTAGCTATGCGGAGGCTACCGAGCTGGTGCCCGAAACAGCGGCATGGCTGAGGGCCCGAACGGCTGGGATCTGCCGACACTACCGGAGCCAGATCTGCCGGCTGATGGAACAGTGGACCGCGGAGGTGGAGGATGCAGCTGCAGTTGCACGAGTGTATGGAATGGAGGCCATGATGGAGGAGCTGGTGAGTGACCCACGACCGTATGTCCCCGAGGGACCGGCCGCTGCGGCTGAGGGACCCGGTCTACCCCTGGCCCCCATGCCACCTCTGTCCTCCTTGCCCGTGCACCGCACTGCACCTGGCCCGTCGGGCGTATATTCCCCCGTGACGGGGGCGGAGAGAGTGGCAAGCCTGGAAGCTGCGGCAGCTGGCGGCAACCCACCTGGCGCAGAGACGGATGATAGTGATTCCGGGCCTGACACCGAGCCCGTTTCGGAGGAAGATGAAGAAGTCGTCGCTCTGCAGGGCACGGAGGCCACTTACATCCCCCAGAGTGGGAACAACGGGTATCGGGCGACCCTTCCTCGCCGCGCTTGCTATGCGCTGGAGGGGCTGGTGCCCGTGTTCTTCCACCCAGAGCCGGGTGAGGAGGACGAAAAAATCTGAGTAGGGCAGCGGAGCACCGTTGCACCGTCCCCGTTGGGACCGAAGAAAGTCTGTATGTTTGAGTTTGACAAGTTGTTAGAAAATGAAAATTGATTACCGAACAGTAACCTGATTACCGTGATTGGAACCGGCCGTTGCCGGCATTGTTGTCCCCGTGGGGACTCTTCAAAAAGATTTGCATAGGAACTCCTATGGACAAGCCCGAGAACTTGCAGGGCAACCACAAACATTAGTGGCTTGTAAATAAAATCTGTTGTTGCAGCTAACCGTTACCGCCTCCGGAGAGGCAGGTTGGAGGGAGGGCCCGCAGTGGAGCAGGCTGGGGCCCAGCCACCACAGGAATCGGTGGCTACCCTCTGGAGGGGAAGGACAGATCCCACTCGGGTAACTGGTTCAGGACTGGGGTCAAGGGGTGCTGCCTGGGTTTTAGGGGCAGCATCAGGGCCAGGTTACTTGGGTGGGAGAGAGCGGCAGCCGCAACCGTTTAAAATGTTGGTAACATTTAAGAACTGAACCTCCCGATGTGGGATGAAGTTATTCTATTTGTATGTTTACCTTTTATATCTTTTCAGAAAATAAAACCGGTGTTCGACGGGCAGCCCGCGGACGGTCTGCATTTTGCTAAGGGGGAATGTGACGCCCTGGGCAAGCCAGGGGTCACAGGTCATGACACCACCACACCCTACACCCCAGTTAGGTACACCAAAGCTACACAAAAATCCTTGTTGCCTTCCTCCAGGGGCTGATGTCCACACCAGGGGGTGGGCCAGGCGGTTGGCTCCGCCCACCGAGGAGTACACAGCCCTGGAGGCGGGAAAACCAGGCAGTTAGAAGTTAGAGTTGAGTCTAGGGAGTGAAGTAGAAGGAAGTGGTAGAGGAGCAAGTGAGAGTAGTGACAGTGAAAGTGACAGTTGAGAAAGCCTGAAGTTGGTCCGGGTGTGTGCCCTGGACTGAGAACAGCAAGGTTGGCAGACGGCGGTGACTGTCCGCAGGAGAGGCTGCTTGGAGGTTGCCGGAAGGACCGTGGACGGGTGGTGGCCCGGCGGTACCGGAGCGGTATACGAAGAGCAGTCAGCACCATTGGCAGGGGCCTTTCGGATCCCGGCAAGGCTAGGAGTCGCCGTGAATTTGCCAAATCCGTCAGTGAAGGGGACCTCTGGGTCTCCCAACAACCAAAGGCAACAGTCCAACCGTTAGAGAGAGACACCGCCACCGCCAGTGCACCAGTTTCTCAGGGCCAGCGCCTGCGGGCAAAGTAGGGCTCCTCCGGCCCATAACCAAGTTCGGGGAGCGGGTTACCGGTGGGAACCCATCGCTACCATCATCATCTCAGGTGCAGGAAAAGGGACCGTCACCGTCAACTACTGGGGAAAAGCAACTGCAGCCGTCCGTGGGAACCGTCTTTCCAGCCGTGTGTTTTACCGAGAACTGTGTCACCGTCTCAGGCTGAGTGAGTACCACCGTGCCATGAGGCACAGCGCTGCCCCCGCGTCCCTGCACCCCACCAAGCCCTGCAACGGCCCCGCCATCCCTCATCACCCACCTCATCACTGGGCCCCGGGACAACTACCCCCTACCCACGGAGGGGAGAACCAACAACTTTGCTGCTCCCTGTCATCGCTCCCGGGATCCCCATACAGAGCAGCGGTGGTGTCCACATAATCACCACAACCGTGGGTGGCGTCACGGACAATAAACCATCCCAAAAACCAATCCCCTTTCACTCACGGGCGAGGAGCGCCGCTCGAGTCCCCGGGATCCGGCCCATCGCTCGAGCCACCGAACAGCAGCAGGCCGCAGCAGCAGCGGCAGCCAGACCCGAGCAGTGGGAGAGCGCAGCGTCCCCTCCTACGCCCGCGACATTGCCTTCAATCGGGACTTGAGTGGGAATAAACCCTTGAGGTCCAGACCGCAATCAGTGAATTTGACTATCAGGGTGGCTACTAGCCTAGTCGGGGTCTGAGTACCCTGCCTGGTGCTTGGCTTCCAATCGGCTCCCCGGATCGGTACCGGCGGGCCACCGCCCGACCCCGGTCCTATGGTTCTGTACCGCTCCGCGGCCTCGGCTGCGGCTGCCGAGCCGCTCGGATCCATGCTCGTGTACTGCGGGTGGTAGCTCGAGCCTCCCATGGACCAGGGGGTCACGTTGCTCTGAAGGGAGTAGTCGTGGTGCACGCAGGGGTTTGGGTGATTGATTGGTGGAATTGGTAAAGTTCATGACGCCACCCACGGGTTGTGGTGATTGTATGGTGGACACCACCGCTGCCGTTGACTAGGCCTCCCGGGGACGGTGTTATGCAGCTCGGTGTTAACCCCTCCGTGGGCAGGGGGCGATGGTCCCGGGGGCACGCGGAAAGTTGAGGACCGGGGTGCAGGGCGAAGAGGCGCGGTGCAGCGCGGTGCGGTGTCTGACGGCACTGGTGTACTCACTCTGACACAAGATAACGGAGTCTCTGGTAAACCAAACGGTAGAATGGACGGGGCCCACAGCCGGCTGCGGTGTTCTCCCTGAACGGGTTGGTGGCGGCTGTCGTTCCCCTTGCACCAATGTTATGTTGTGAATGACTCCCGTGCCTGGACACTGGTATTCCGCTCCCCGGCGTGTAAGTTTCGTAGGAGCCCATTTGCCCACAGGCGCTGGCCCTTTGGATCTCTTGCCTTTGGCGGTGGCACTTATCCGGGATGGTTGGGCTGTTGCTGTCAATCGGGACTTGGGTGGGAATGAACCCCTGAGGTCCAGACCGCAATCAGTAAATTTGACTATCAGGGCGGCTTCTAGCCTAGTCGGGGTCTGATTACCCTGCCTGGTGCTTGGCTCCAATCGACTCCCCGGTTCGGTACCGGCGGGCCACCGTCCGACCCCGGTCCTACGGTTCCACCAACCGTACACCAACTCCTGCAGACGGCCACCACCGTCTGCCGACCTTGCTGGAGGTGCCTGGGCTCCGACCCAGACACCTAAACAGTCCGTGGCAGGCCTGGTCCCAGGTCTGCCCTTGACCTTCCCTCCTCACTCCTGAGCTCCACTCTCCTCCACTGCTCAACTCAACTGTGTTGACTGTTTGTCGTGTTTTCCCGCCTCCAGGCCTGTGAACTCCTTGGTGGGCGGAGTCAACCGCCTGGCTCCGCCCCACCTGGTGTGGACATCAGACCCTGGAGGGTGGCAACAAGGATTTTAGTGTGACTGTTGTCACCTATTTGGGGAAGGGGTGTGTGTGGTGTTGTGTCTGTGACTACCTGGCTAGTCCAAGGCGTCACAGTTCCACCGTACTCCCAACTCCTGCAGACAGCCACCACCGTCTGCCGACCTTGCTGGAGGTGCCTGGGCTCCGACCCAGACACCTAGCAGTTCCACTGGCGGGCCTGGTCCCAGGTCCGCCTGTGCGTGTCCTTTCTCCTCAACTGTCACTGACACTGTCCTGAACTCAACTGCAACTCAACTCAACTGCCCTGTTTTCCCGCCTCCAGGCCTGTGAACTCCTCGGTGGGCGGAGTCAACCACCTGGCTCTGCCCCACCTGGTGTAGACATCAAGCCCGGAGGGTGGCAACAAGGACTTTTGTGTGAATGATGTCACCTGCCGGGGAAGGGGTGTGTGTGGTGTTGTGTTTGTGACTACCTGGCTAGTCCAGGGCGTCACATTATATATATATATTTACTGATCACCCCTGGTTGCAGGACATCATATATAATGTAAGGCCCTGTATATGATGTATAATGTCCTGGAACCAGGCGCAGGAGCTGTCACTGTGTGATGCTATATGCTGGTGTCTGCAGTCCCTCACTGTGAGTTATTGAGGTGGCCTGGCCGTGCGACCTGATCTGTGCGGAGGCTGGAGCCATAACTCACCACATCTCAGCGCCTCGACAGACACACAGGAGCCGGCCCTGACCTCTTGCACGGACCATGCGACTGTTCTCTGATGAGGAAGCAGCATGACCAGGGTGCTGGGGACGTCAGCTCAGCAAACGCCAACACAACACTAGTGTGGCTCTGTCTGAGGCACTAGGCAGCCCTGCAGCAAACAGCTGGGCAGCCTGAAACTGCCGCTGAGGGACCAGCACGGGGGTATTTACCTTTCTGTCTCCTGGGCCAGTCCGCCTCTGCAGAGAATAGCAGTCTCCCACTATGAAAGGCGGCAAACGCAGCCACCAGGGAGACTCTCAGAGCGCTGTATCAGGCAGCCCGACGGCGCCCCCCTGACAGCTGCGCCCGGGGCAGATGCCCTGCCAGCCCCCCCCAGATACACCTCTGGCAAGGGGTTGGTATTCTCAGGCTGGAGAGACCTGTGCTTATTGGCCTCCCCTCAGCTTAAAAATAGCAGCCTGCATCCGCCCAGGATTGCTGCATCCATTAGATGCGACAATCCCAGCATTTTACCCGTTTCTTCCTGGTTTCCCTGGTGTGGAGGTAATAAGGTGTTTCTATGAGACTCCTTTACCCCATTACTAATCTGTAAGTGAAACTAAATAAACATAAAGTCCTTTATTTGAAATAAAATACAAAATCACTACCCTCCTTTACCAGTTTATTAAGCCCAAAAACACCCCTGCAGGTCTGACGTGTTTCTATGAGACCCCTTACTAATCTGTAAGTGAAACTAAATAAACATAAAATCCTTTTATTTGAAATAAAATACAAAATCACTACCATCCTTTATCAGTTTATTAAGCCCAAAAACACCCCTGCAGGTCTGACGTGTTTCTATGAGACCCCTTACTAATCTGTCAGTGAAACTAAATAAACATAAAATCCTTTTATTTGAAATAAAATAAAAAATCACCACACTCCTTCACCAGTTTATTAACCCCAAAAACACCCCTGCAGGTCCGACGTAATCCACACAAGGTCCCATGACGATCCCGGCTCTGCTACATTACTGAAGGCACAGAGCGCGATCATAGAACATGACCGAATGCTGTAACTTCAGGCAGAGAATGAGACGCAGAGATGAGTAGTGACATCACTCAGGTTACTCGTGGATTTCCTGATGAAGAAGTGCGTTTACACTTCAAAACGCGTTGAATTAAACTACCTCATATTTTACTTCTCCTGGATGTGTGTTGTATCTCCAGCAGCGCAGTAACAGTTACACATTTACAGTGTTCCAGAGTGATCTTTGGCTTCTTCAGCACGTGGACTCTGCAGCAGCTGGTTACATTCTTTACTTCTGGTTGTGGGATACACAACCCAATAAGGTGAGCACATTCCCTTATCACTTTTATTCCTTGTTAATTTGTAAGACCCTATTGCGCTCTTTTCCCTCCAGCTTTGTATCACTCAGGTTAGTTGCGGTCACAGCTGGAGATTGTCCAACAAAGAAAAAAATTCCAGCACAGAGAGGACTAAACTAACAAGACTTATCATTTAAAATTTCTCTTGGGGGGCGGAGCCTGGCCATGAGAGAGTGAGGACGTGTTGGTATCTCGCTCCTGTCCTGAGCTGGGAATAAGAGCAACAAAATCAAACCAGCATCATTTTAAATGCCACCGATGGGAGCAAAAAAGAAAAAGAATCCTGCAGCGGTGCCCAGCTCTGACCCACCGTCACCACAGGCAAGCATGGACAGATTCTTGGTCGGACCCCGTGGGGCAGGAGAGGAATGTCAGGAACTGAATGCAGCAAACAGCATGACACCATTTAAGAGGAGAGAGGAGAGGGAGGATCCTGAAGCTCCGACCAGCATGAACACGGAGCTAAACCTTCAGGTGGGGAGATCTGGAGCTGAAGGTGCACTTGAGAGTGGAGGCCGCGCTGACACCTCGTGGCAAGATGGTGACGAGACACAGAGAGGGGAGACGCAGGAAGCTGCAGCTGCCAGGAGCACGGTGAGAGCGGAGGAGGGGGGGACGGAACAGATCAGATGCCCAGAGGCAGTAGCTGGAAAAGAGAGGGCTGAATCCAGGAGAGCACAAGGAGGAGAAGAGAGGGGGGGTGCTGACAAACAGGGTCAGGCACAATATAAGTATAACCTGGAGGTAACATCTTCTGGAGCGGGGCAGGGAGGCAGAGCTCAAGATCAAGTCACTATACCACCAGCTGTTGGTATGCAAACACCCCCCCTTAGCTATCTAAGCACCTTGTCTGGCAGTGGAATAAATAAGAGCCCGGGGACACTCCATGACACAGACACAGCTGCAATGTCTATCTATACACTCAGAAACACAGAGACACCTGGAGCTGAGTTAGAAGAAATAGGAGCAAATGCTGATGTAAGAATAGGAGATTCTCTATCCCTGGACATATGAAATCTCACTGCATATATCCGGAGCATTCCGACAAAGAAAGAGATGAAGCAATATATCACACACCTGGAAGCCTCATATAAATCGGAAATAACAATCCTGAGAGATGAGGTGCAGCATCTAGGTGAAAGGGTGGTGGCAGTGGAGGCCTCTACTTCAGCTACGGCTGCGAGAATGGATTCCCACAACTCAGAAATCTCAGTCCATACCTATCAGTTGCAATACTTGGCCGATGTGCTGGATGATGCTGAGAATAGGGGCCGTCGTAATAATATAAGGGTTAGAGGTTTACTCGAAACAGTGACCCCGTCTGAGCTGCACAAAACCTTATGTCACCTCTTTAACTCCCTTTTGGGAGTCCCCAAAGACACTCCCTTAGAGAGGGACCGTGCCCATAAGGCCCTGGGCCCGAGACCAGCGGATCCTGCCTATTCTAGGGATGTCATATGTCGGGTCCACAGGTACCAACCTAAGGATGATATAATGACACAAGCCAGAGCTGCTGGGAATGTACCGTTCCAGGGAACAAACCTGCAGATTTTACCTGATCTTTCAAGATGGACCCTCCAAAAAAGAAAAGTACTTCGTCCACTATTGGATATCCTGAGGCAACGCAACATCCCCTACACCTGGGGCTTCCCTTTTCGCCTGCGGGTCCGGCAGGCGGGAAGGGTACACACTCTCAGTCACCCGAGAGGACTTCAGGAATTCACTCCAGCTCTGGAGCTACCATCGGTTTCCATAACAGAATGGCCAAATTTACCAACAGGTCTTCTGGGCAATGATCCGCCTCAGCCTAGACCCCAGCGACAAAGAGAACCCAGAAGAGTAAGGAGAAGAGAAGTGGATGACCAGGGATGACATGGAGAACGCCAGATTAATCCAGTAGAGTACAGTGTTCACTTATCCGATAACTTTGTTATATAATGTTAATGCATATACGGGTATATCTGTGTTAAAAAAGTTTCGATTTCACATATAGTAAACAGTTGTGGGTGCTGTTCCCACCCTCCTTGCTCACGCCCTTTTTCCATACCCCTTCCCCCTCTCCCCCCCTCTCCCCCACTCTCTCCCCTATCCCCCTCCACCTCTTTCCTCCCCCTACCCCCTCTTCCCCTCCCCCATCCACCCTTAAACTCACCCCCTTCCCCCCCTACCCCCCTACCCCCCCTCCTCCCTCCTCCTCCCAAGCAAATTACATGATTTAGAGGTGGAATATCCTACCGTTAAGGGTTTGTAGGATCAGGAGAGCTTTATAATACAACCAGCCCCACAAAGGGAGATGCAAATCAGACGAGTTACAGGATGGACAATTTAAATATACTTAGTTTTCTTTAACCTTTCATCATAAAATCGTTATAATAATACAATGATTGTTAGCTTGGTTTAGAACATAGCTGAGATAGTTCCCGGCTCCGGGGGAGGATCTCCCTTTGGAAAGCACGCTCCCAATAGAGGGCACTATACCTCGCAGGTCTGGGTGTAGTATAAAGTTCAAGGCCCTCTACCTTACTCGCAATACGGGATTAGCCTGGGGCGAGTGAGGTCATACAAATTAGTTAGTTTGGTTATTTTACAACCAAACTTTATCTGTTGTTCATATAGTTTGTATCTTCTATTTTCTTTTCTTCTCTGACTTCTACTATTCTGGTAGTGTTTTTCCCCTCCCCTGTGTGTTGACCGGTACTGCTATAGACCAAGATGCAGAACATAAAGCTGGGATCTCTGAATGTCAGGGGTTTTAATATACCGCAAAAGGGATCTCAGATATTATACAATATGAACAAACAGAAAATACAGATATTGCTTCTAAAAGAGACACATTTTAAAATGGGTCAAGTGCCTGACATTCACAACCGATATTACACCGAATGGTTGCATAGAACTAATAACGAGTCTAAATCAAAAGGAGTTTCGATAGCCCTGCATAAAAACCTAAGCTACTCAGTGTTGGTGGATGACGCGGGTAGATATGTCTTGCTTAAATTAAAAATTAGCTCCACCATTTATACAGTGGCCAGGTGGTATGCCCCGAATCGAAACCAAACTAATGCTTGTTGTTCATTTCTAAAGATTCTGGCTGATTTCGCAGAAGGTATGGTTTTGCTGGGAGGAGATTTCAATGTAACCCTGGACCCACAGATCGATGTGTCGACTGGAAGAAGTACGGTGCCCACTAAACGAATAGCAGCATTGAAGCGTGAGTTACACAGGCTACACCTCTCAGATGTATGGAGGATCATGAATCCCCAGGGAAGAGACTACACGTTTTTTTCCAATCCTCATCAGTCTTATAGCAGGATTGATTTTTTCCTGGTTAACCAACCCGTCCTGTCATGGCATCCGAAGCCTACGATAGGAAACATGATTTGGACAAATCATGCGCCTATATTTTCACAGATTGCTCCAACAGACTGCCCGAATCGGGAATGGACCTGGAGACTGAATGATAGGTTATTGTGGGATGAAGTGTGTGTCTCTGACCTGGGTAATTCTATTGGTCTCTTCATATCTTCACATGCAAATGACCCTACACCTCTCCCAGTTCAGTGGGAGGCATTTAAATGTGTACAGAGAGGGGTGCTAATTAAGCATGGAGCGCGGTTTAAAAAGGAAAGAGCCATGGAAATAGCAGGCCTCCTTCAAACAATTAACACATGTGAGAAGGTACATAAAGCCCACCCCTCCTCAGACATATTAGCCCAACTGATTAAGGCCAGAGAAGACCTCCGAGGTATTCTGGATACCAAATTTCTAAGATTTAAAACCCAATTTAAAAGAATATTATACTGTTATTCCGATAAGTGCAGCCGTCCTTTAGCTCGTCTCCTTCACCCACGTAACCATACCTTATATATCCCTAAAATGAAGTGAAAAGGCAACACAGACACACATGACCCTGCGGAGATACTGAACATATTGAGAGAGTATTATTCGTGATTGTACAATAATCATGGGAAATTTGCGGACATGGCCCCACAGGACTGACAACATTGTATTGATTCATATATCACAGAAACCTCCCTCCCAACTCTAAAAGCAGAAGAATCGACACTATTAGATGACATCTTCTCAGGGGAAGAGGTAGATGCTGTCATTAAAAATACACCAGCAGGGAAGAGCGTGGGCCCTGATGGATTTTCACCGGCATTCTATAAGAGATTTCGAGAAAAAAATCACCCCTTTTATCACTAAAGTATTCAACTCTGTGTCAGAGGATTCCCTATTTACCCCACAATCCCTCGAAGCCCATATTACAGTGATCCCGAAGTTGGAAAGGATGCAACGGTGGCCTCCATCTACAGACCCATATCACTGATAAACATTGATATGAAATTATTTGCCAAACTTTTGGCAGGTAGATTGGCTCCCCTGCTTCCTTCCCTGGTTCAGACGGATCAAGTGGGGTTCGTTAAAGGGAGAGAGGCCCGGCACAACATAAATAAAACAATCACTATAATAGCACAGGCCATTTCCAGAAATTAACCGGTGGGGCTCCTTGCTGTAGACGCTGAAAAAGCGTTCAACCATGTACACTGGGGGTTCATGAGGTCTGCATTAATGCAGATAGGTATAGGAGGGAAATTCCTCGGAAGGATTATGGCTTTGTACACCCACCCCTCGGCCCGCATCAAAGCCAATGATTCCCTTTCTGCTCCCTTTGAGATCAGGAACGGCACCCACCAGGGATGTCCACTGTCCCCCTTACTATACATAATAATTATGGAACACCCCTGGCAAATGCGATCAGACAGAACCCCAGTGTGCACAGTCTCCATGTAGGACAAAGAGAATACAAGACGTCGCTATATGCAGATAACCTTTTGTTATATATATCACAACCAGTGGTCTCCTTCCCAGCGCTCTTAGGGTATGTGCACACGTTGCTTTTTTTTCCGTGCGGAAAAAAACGCACCCTCTGGCAGAGGGGAGAATTGTAAACAATGCTTTTTGAGAAACAACGCATCGAAAACGCATGCGTTTTTCATGCGTTTTTCATGCGTTTTTTTAGGTGCGTTTTTTAAGACTTGTCAGTGTTAATAAAGTTGGTTGAACACAGACCTTTGGAAAAAAAAACCTGTGATGTCATTTCCTTCTCCACATTCTGTTTGGATAAGTATATATATGGATATGTATGGGAGGGCTTGGAATGGAAGGAGAACCATTTGAATTTTGGAAAAGTTGAAATAAACTTCGCGCACCGAGCCCCTTAGGTACCTATACGTCAGAAAACCCCCACAAGTGACCCCATTTTGGAATCTGCACCCCTCAAGGATTTTATTCAGGAGTATATTAAGCATTTTGAATCCACAGCTACTTCACCCAAAATGTTGCTGTAGCAACAATATTCTCACTTTTAGGCCCGTTTCACACGTCAGTGAAAAACACTGACGTTTTTCACTGGCGTGTAAAACACGCACATGTCCCTCCGTGTGCCGTGAATCACGGCACACATGGGTTGTCTAAGTGCAATCCGGGCTCCGTTCTCCGTGGCCCGTGATTGCACTTAGAGATTAACTCACCTGTGCCCGCTCCCGCTCTACATGGTGCTGATCGCTCCCGCGGTGCAGCATCCGGCCGGCGCTGACCCCCGCAGCAGCTGCCTCCGGGTCGGCTGTGTCGCGCATCATGAATATGCGCGACAATAATGAGCCGGCTCAGAAGCAGCAGGCTGCACGGGCTGCAGAGGACATCGCTGGACGCCGGGTGAGTTAAAATGATTTTTATTTTAGAAGCACGTTTTTTTCTGGCACGTGTTTCACGGACCACACCACGGCGTGGTCCGTGGGACATCAGTGATGCCAGAAAAAAATGGACATGTCTCCGTGCAGCAATCACGCACACGCGGGTACGCCACACGGAGACACGTGCAGTGAAAAATCACTGACGTGTGAGCAGACCCATTCATTACAAAGGGTCTGCGTATGTCAGTGATTCTGGTACGTTTAAAAAAAAGCACAAACGTACCAGAATCACTGACGTGTGAAAGAGGCCTAAGGCTATGTGGCCATGATCCAGCGACACGGCGTCTAGTACACAGTGCCAGCCTTCCTGCAGCTGCCCATGCCCACGATTTGGGTTCAGGCTGCTGTGGAGCTCTATGCTACCTGCAGAGAACACTCGTCTCCGCAGCATAAATTGACATGCTGAGGCTCGGGAAGCTGCGCCACCGGTCAGTTTATGCTGCGGAGAAAAGAAGCACAGTGGGCATGGGATCTCCAAAAATCCTTCCACTGTGCTTCTACTGCACAACGCAGCGTTATGGACGCAGGGAAAACACTCAGCGCCCATAACGCTGCAAACCCTGATTGTGGGCACACAACCTAAAAAGCGTCAATGGATGAATGGATGTCAAATATATATAACGTCCCACCCCCGCCTGCATATTCTAAGCTGGCACCTTTAGTGCCTTTCATGTGGCACTAAAGGGTGCCTAGCTTAGTATTTATCCAATAAGAAAAAAAAAAAAAAAATGAAAAAAATGGCGTGGGGTCCCCCCTATTTTTGATAGCCAGTCAGGGTAAAGCAGACAGCTGTAGCCTGCAAACCATAGCTGGCAGCTTCATCTTGTCTGGTGATCAATTTGGAGGGCTCCCCATGTTTTTTTTTTATTTATAAATAAAGAATTAAAAAAAAATAACGTGGGGTCCCCCCAAATTAGATCACCAGCCAAGGTGAAGCTGACAGCTGGGGTCTGGTATTCTCAGGGTGGGAAGAGCCATGGTTATTGGACTCTTCCCAGCCTAAAAATAGCAGGCCGCAGCCGCCCCAGAAGTGGCGCATCCATTAGATGCGCCAATCCTGGCGCTTCGCCCCAACTCATCCCGCGCCCTGGTGCGTTGGCAAACGGGGTAATAAATGGGGTTGATACCAGATGTGTAATGTCACCTGGCATCAAGCCCAGCAATTAGTGATGTCACGGCGTCTATTAGATACCCGACATAACTAATTGACAGTAAACAAAAGCAAAAAAAAAGACAAAAATTTTTTTATTAGAAAAAACACTCCCCAAATCATTCCCTTGTTCTCCAATTTAATCAAAAAAATTGAAAAAAATGGGTCTGCAGAAATCCATATGGATGTCCCACGTCGCCTCTGGACCTTCTAGAATATGGGGGCACGTTCAGGGAACGTATCCCCCATTTTCTAGGAGGGCAGACCCTCCATTTGAGGAGAGTGGGTGCCAAAAATCTGCACCCACTCTCCCCGGGTCACAGCTGCAGAGTGCGAGCAGCAGCCAGCACAGCTCTCTGAACACAGTGCTGGCTGTCAGCTGCTCTGCTCATGTGACCGGCCGGCGTCTGCTGTGAAGGAGGAGGGGGCCGCGGGAGATCAGCGCTGCAACCGGACAGGTGAGGGGGAATACTGGGGGAATAGGGGGTGACCGGGCAGGGCCTGGGGGGCATTTTTCTGTCGCATGTGTTATTGCACATGCGACAGAAATCATAGGAGCAGGGCGGCCGGTGCGCTACTGTGCGCGCGGCCATGTTGGATTTTCGGGAGGGGGGGTCGGGGGTCGGGGCGGGCACTTTGGTGACACCGGGGGCTTTACTGGACTTTGCCAGGAAGTGAGGTCAACAGGAAACCTCTTGACCTCACTTCCAGGTAAATGCCTGTGTTCTGGCATGCCGATAAAGCCCGCGGACCGCAACAAAAAAGCAGCTCACTGCGGTGTAGCTGCGTTCTGACCCCACATCATTGATTCAATGGGGGAGAGAACGCAGCTACACCGCACAAAAGAAGTGACATGCTGCTTTTCTTTCCGCACCGATTTTTGGCATCCAAAACGCTGCGTTTAGAAACGCAGCATGTGCACTGATTTTTCGGCTTTCTCATACACTTTGCTGGGAAAGCTGAACGCATGCAATTTGCCACTGAAACGCTGCGGTTCTAAACGCAGCGTTTCCGCGGTAAAAAACGCAACGTGTGCACACAGCCTTAAGGGAGTTTGACAGATTTGGTGCATTGAGTAACTTTAAAGTTAATTATTCTAAAACAGAAGCAATGAACGTAACACTGGCCTTGTCAGAAGTCCAGATAATAAAAAACACATTCCCTTTCCGGTGGCAGACAAAGGCGATCAACTACTTGAATATTCCAAATAGGCTTGACCTGCTGTACGCTCTCAATTATCAAAGTTTGTTATCCAAGACCCTAAAGGATCTTGAGTCGTACGGCAGGAAAAGCTTATCTTGGTTTGGAAGGATGAACTCCTTCAAAATGGACATTTTACCACGATTTTTGTATATCTTCCAGACAGTACCCATTAACCCACCGGCGGCCTTCTTTAAGACTCTTAAATCTGCACTGATATGATATATATGGAAAGGAGCCAAGCCCAGGATTAGTTACCAGACTCTCACAAGATCAAAAATAAATGGAGGGGTGGGACGACCAAACCTGAGAGTATACCATCAGGCCTCATTGTTGGCCCAGCTTATTGATTGGCATTTTTTAATGACCAAACTAAGCAATGGGTATTACTAGAACAAGAATGCTCCCGGACAATGCTGAAAAAATTACCCTGGATCTCCCCTAGACAGGACACATTGCCTGACCCTGGAGGGATCTTGCCTGCGGCTACGTTAATAGTATGGGACAAAATTAAAATCACAAAGTGGTTAACTAGCACCAGTTCCCCACTGACCCCCCCTGTTTAACAACCCTGATTTCCCCCCGGGGTGTCTGGTGGAGGAATTCCTGGGATGGAACAGGAGGTCAGATATCAGAATGGGTGACATAATGAGAGAGCGATCTTTACCATCCTTTGAGGATTTAAGCTGGTGTCACACACAGCGACAACGACAACGACGTCGCTGCTACGTCACCATTTTCTGTGACGTTGCAGCGACGTCCCGTCGCTGTCGCTGTGTGTGACATCCAGCAACGACCTGGCCCCTGCTGTGAGGTCGCCGGTCGTTACTGAATGTCCAGCTTCATTTTTTGGTCGTCACTCTCCCGCTGTGAAGCACACATCGCTGTGTGTGACAGCGAGAGAGCGACGAAATGAAGCGAGCAGGAGCCGGCACTGGCAGCTGCGGTAAGCTGTAACCAGCGTAAACATCGGGTAACCAAGGGAAGACCTTTCCCTGGTTACCCGATATTTACCTTCGTTACCAGCCTCCGCCCTTGCTGCCAGTGCTGCCGGCTCCTGCTCTGTGCACATGTGGCTGCAGTACGCATCGGGTAATTAACCCGATGTATACTGTAGCAAGGAGAGCAAGGAGCCAGCGCTAAGCAGTGCGCGCGGCTCCCTGCTCTCTGCACTGTGACATGTAGCTGCAGCACACATTGGGTTAATTAAGCCGATGTGTACTGTACCTAGGAGAGCAAGGAGCCAGCGCTAACCGCGGCTCCCTGCTCTCTGCACATGTAGCACAGCGACGTTATGATCGCTGCTTCTGCTGTGTTTGACAGCTAAGCAGCGATCATAACAGCGACTTACAAGGTCGCTGTTACGTCACCGAAAATGGTGACGTAACAGCGACGTCGTTGTCGCTGTCGCTTAGTGTGAACCCAGCTTTACAGATCCAATCCCCCTCTAGACAATTAAAGTGGATAGAATATATACAGCTAAGGTCATTTGTAAATTCCAAATATGGGGGGGGGGACGATCTCCCCGATTAATACAGACCACACCATTTGAACAACTATTCTCAAGGGAGACACCACCCACACACCAGATCTCATTAATAAGTAACCTATTAAATCGACAAGGGTCAGGGGACCCCAATTATATCCGGGCATGGGAGAAGGAATTGGGATACGACCTCACAGAGGTAGACTAACAAAAGGCATATATATTTTCCTATAAGATATCTTTAGCGAGTAATGCACTAGAAAAAAGTTACAAGCTACTGACGAGGTGGTACCAATGCCACACTAGAGTCCACAAGGCATTCCCTTTGGTATCAGATCGTTGTTGGAGATGCGATAGGGAAAAGGGAACCATGGCGCACATATGGTGGGAGTGTCAAGGAGTGGCCCCATTCTGGTCAAAGGTGTATCAGATTTATAATCAAATGACGGAGGAACGAGTCATGCCATCATTCTAAACCGCAACAGAAAAAGAGTCTTCTGTCTAATAGCATCACGAGCAGTTATCCCAAGGCACTGGCGATCGACGACGCGACCTAGTATAACAGAGTGGCTGACGGAATTCCCCCATGTATTTCATATGGAGGAACTCTCGTCGGAACTCTCAGACTCACAGGAAAAATGTGTGAGGTCGTGGCAACCTTGCATATCATTTAAGGAAACAGCAGACTTTTCAAATATATTCCGGTAGCAGTATCCTGTGCCCCCGTTTTCCCTTGTCATTCTCTTTAGATCTTTCCTCTCTTCTTGGTTCTCTCTTGATCTTAATTCCTTGTTTCATATGTATTAAGTTGGAATAAATCATTATGTTCCAGTAGTCCAGAGACAGCTGGATTAATAGTAGATTCTGCAGTGGAGTTTGAGGATTACCCCAAGAGTACAGTGATAATAATACAAGGCAGAAATGACATGAATATATGAGAGTATGATATGTATATATGCTGTGTTTGATATTAATAGTATAGTTCCTATACTCTTCACCCTTTTTTTGTTTTCTGTATTTCTTAAAATTCTTTTAATAAACACTGATTGATTATAAAATTTCTCTTTTATTTTTCCATTAAAATCATTTGCCAAATGGTCAGACAGCTAAAAAACAGACATCCATGAATAAGGGGGTGTGGGGGTGGAGAAAAAAACAACGCGTTTCGGCCTTTGCCTATATAAACCCTTCTTGTTTATTGTTTTCAGTAGAGAAAGCCTTGTTATCAACGAAAAGATTTATGAACATGAATACCCATAAATAATATATTATTTTTTCAACTATTGGTAAAGTAAACAATATACAGTATGTGATTTATATGATAGAAATGTTTATATGCCATGATGATATAGTAATGATAATCCATGTGGCTTATGAATGCGATCGAGGGGTTTATATCAAACTTGTTGTTTAAAATAGATATTGATATAAAATGACATAAAGAGCATTTTTATTTTTTCCTGTGTTGTTTTTGTTTTATTTTGTGTTTTTCCCATATAAATAGACTCAATCATCCAGCATATCATTTGTAAAATCAATTTGAGGAAGACTGCCTTTTTGTATACTAAATAGGACAATAATAAATTGTAATACACATGTGCTTATTTTTATACTCTCCGTCATATAAAGTATAGAAGATAGAACTACCAAGGGGTATGGAACAGACTTGTTTTTTTCAAAGTGAAGACGTTGGGTGAGGCTGACACACACCTGTTTTGGATTCCCTGATTGAAATCTGAAGGCTTTTGGGAACTGAGAACATATTTCCAAATCTTATAATGGACAATATCTAATATATAAAGCTGTGTGTGTGTGTGTGTGTGTGTGTGTGTGCGTGTGTGTGTGTGTGTGTGTGTGTGTCCACATTTACAATCACAAAACGTTGTAGACTATGTTTTGACAGGAAAATTTAACTCCTGCTTTACAGTTACTTTTCGAAAAAAAAACTGCCTCGATTAAAGTCAATGGAGCTGTGAGCTACAGGCTATTAATAGCAGCTGTGATTGGTTGCTATATGAACAAAATAAATTTAGTATAAGAAGCTTATGTGTGAGGTAATATGATGTCGGTGGGGAGACGGATAAAGAGAGACAGAAAAAGAAAGTCAGACATAGGCACAGACAGAGTAAGAGGCAGACAGGGAAAGAGATGGAGAGAGAGACAGACAGGGAAAGAGACAGATGTAGGCAGTCACAGACAGGGAAAGAGACAGGCAGACAGGGAAAGAGACAGGCAGACAGGGAAAGAGACAGGCAGACAGGGAAAGAGACAGGCAGACAGGGAAAGAAACAGACAGACAGGGAAAGAAACAAAAACAGGAAAAGAGAGAGAGACAAGGAAAGAGACAGGGAAAGAGACAGAGAAAAGGAAAAAGACGGGGAACGAGACAGATGGGGAACGAGACAGACGGGGAACGAGACAGAGACACAGACAGACAATGGGAGAGAGACCGAGAGACAGTTACTATCCCGGGCAATGCCAGGTACTACAGCTAGTACAATATAAAGACATGTTTGAGACTATGCTGTATGACCATGATTAAGTCTTAGGCCAAAAAGTGTTGTTCCACCCCCCTAGCCCCCTACCCGCCCTTTTTCATGGATGATTGATTTTTAGCTGTGTGACCATTTGGCAAAATTATTTTAATGAAAAAATAAAAGAGATATTTTATATGATAAGTCTTGTTAGTTTGGTCCTCTCTGCACTGGAATTTTTTTCTTTGCTGGACTTTCTGCCTTGTCCAGGCCTCTCAGCGGCAGTTCTAAAATCAGACTCTACACTCAGAAGGTGAGCTGACACAATTTTCTTTACAGCTGGAGATTCCCACGGTCCTCGACCTGTGACTGCAGGCAACCTGACCTCAGGTGACGTCAATGAACTCTCACTGAGTTCACAGACCTGCATCTCCTGGCAGAAAACTGTGTTTTTTGCCAAGAGATGTAGATTTTGTACTGAAATTTCTATACCATATTCCTGCAACCAATCTACACCTCCTGGCAAAAAAGGTATCACTACCGCATGTGGGATGATGCAATAGTTATTCATTTTTTTTTGCCAGCAGGTGTAGATTGGGTGCAGGAATATGGTGTACAAATTTCAGTACCAAATCTACATCTCTTGACAAATAAATTCACACAAAAAGTTTTGACACCGTTTCAGTGCAGTTTTCTTCCAGAAGGTGCAAATTTGGTGCTGAAATGTCTGCCAGATAAAGTGCTTGGATTGTCACATCTAGTGGATGCGGCAATCCTAGGCTTCTGCAGGCTGTTATTTTTAGACTGGGGGGGGCTCAATAACCATGGGTCTCCCCAGCCTGAGAATACCAGCCCACACCTGTCAGGCTTTATCATGGCTGGGTATGAAAATTAGGGTAGAGAGCATACTGTATTTTAAAAATTATTTATGTAAATAATTTTAAAAAAGCCACATGTGGTTCCTCTTATTTTGATACACAAGCAAGATAGGCACACGGCTGAGGGCTGCAGCTTGTAGCCATGGGCTTTATCTGTGCTGGTATCATTAGATGGGGAGACCCTATGACAATTGCTTTATTTATTTATTTATTTATTTATTTATTTTATACTGCGATGGAAACCGCACACAGCGTCAGTGATTCCAACCAATCACAGACGCTGTCTGGGGGTGGGGTCTGGCAGCAGCCAATCAGAGACTCCTGTGGCTGGGGAAGCAGTGAATATGCATTAGGGATCATTTTCGGCCCTGGAAGTAGCACTGCAGCTGCAGGAGACTTAGTAAGTATGTACTGCTTTAACCATTTTGCTTCCTTTTTATTTTTACAGTGGCCAATCACAGCCATGCCAATACTTGACATGGCTATGATGTGTAGGGAGAGGATAGTTTTTGCAATCAAAACATTTACCAATCCTTGGTAAGATTTACGACTTTTGTGGTAAATGATCGGATGTCCAATCCTGAGCCAACCCGTTCAAAGATCGTACGATTTTCACATTTTCCGATATTTGCCGATCAGGATCGCTCATCTCCAGTTGTAATACCATAACTGTAACTAACTTATTGTGCACGGCACTTTAATTTTTTATTTTACAGTACATAGAGTGATAGAATCTATTTATCACGTATCACCCTATGACCCTCCTTATATTGTATTACTGTCCTAGTCAACACAACTAAAATAACTGATCCTTTAACTGTGTTTCACTGTAGGGGACTGGAACTTATTTTTCCTATAAAGCATGTCTTCTTTTCTCCCTAAAGTTGAAAGAAAGATGTAAAAGAATTATTACACAGTAAAACCCTTATTTTGACCAAAATTAACTGATGAACTGGCTAAGATATGTTTGTAGACTCTTCCATTAGGATCCTCTGGAAAATGACTGGAACAGATGCAAACACAGTAACATACTTATATTGGCATGGAACCTCGTTTGCCAAAATGTTTTATTTAATTGCTAGTTACCTCCCAATTTGAGACATATGGTAGCAACAAATATTCCACTGACCTTGATGTCCCTTCCAGTTTATAATTAATTTCAGGCAGAAGTGACAATCTTATTATGGGACTTTGAAAATGGGGTTGGCAAGCGTTACTCAACCTTCTTTCCATAGTGCTCATTTGCTTCCTCTGGCTATAAAGCTTTATAATTTTTTATCCATCTGGAGTTCATATGTGTAACTGCCTTGTGTAATCTGCTTGTAACCTGTGTAACTCTGACCTTACTCTTTGTTAAACAGTTTAAACTCAACTGCTTTAGGCTATGTGCGCACAGTGCGTTTTTCGCGGCGTTTTTGCGTGTTTTTCGGGTGCGTTTTTGGCCTCAAAACTGCAGGACTTTGCTTCCCCAGCAAAGTCTATGAGTTTTCATTTTTGCTGTCCGCACACATCTGTTTTTTTTACCTGCGTCTTTGAGTTAAAAAAAAAAATGGACATGTCAGTTCTTTCCTGCGTTTTTCTGCGTTTTCCGCCCATGCAATGCATTGGAAAAACGCAGCAAAACGCAGAGATCAAAAACGCAGCAAAACGCAGCCAAAAACGCACCAAATCGCGGTAAAAACGCATGCGTTTTTTGATGCGTTTTTCGACGCAGGTGCATTTTTGTGCGTTTTTAGCGGCCAAAAACGCACAAAAACGCAGCGTCAAAAAGACGCTGTGTGCGAACCTAGCCTTACTTCTCAGCCTAAATTTAGATTCAGGAATAGAGCTGTCATGTAAAAAGACATCTTGACTGTCCTGGCTTATATACTATACCTACAGGCCATTTAATTGTAACTGTAGGTGAGGTTCTGACCTGTCCTGCCAGTTCTAAGAAGGGGGCTCTAAAATAAAATATCCCATAGATCCTAGCTATCCTTGGCAGTCCCATAAAGAATCAGTAGAGCAATGGCTCTCAAGCATTTTGGAGCTCTTTGCTTGGATCAATGTTGGTCACTGCAATTGGACCCCTACAGATCCGCAAGTTATCACCTATTCTGTAGATAATGTGATATCAAACTTTTCAATACAGTAAAAAGAAAAAGCTAAAAATGCAATCAAAATATTTGGGGTCAATTGAAGATTATAGGAGACGAAGATAAGAAGATAAGGCATTCTCAAGGCCCCGTTACACGCAATGACATCGCTAACGAGATATCACTGGGGTCACGGAATTCGTGACGTACATCCGGCGTCATTAGCGACGTCGTTGCGTGTGACACTTACAAGCGACTGCTAATGATCCGAAATACGGCAAAAATCGTTGATTGTTGACACGTTGTTCCTTTCCCAAATATCGTTGCTCATTTTGGACGCAGGTTGTTCATCGTTCCTGAAGCAGCACACATCGCTACGTGTGACACCCTGGGAACAACGAACAACACCGTACCTGCATCCTCCGGCAATGAGGTGGGAGTGACATTAATGCGGCTGCTCTCCAACCCTTTGCTTCTATTGGTGGCCCGCTGGGTGACGTCGCTGTGATGCCAAAAGAACCGCCCCCCCTTAAAAAAAGAGTTTGTTCACCGACCACAGCGACGTTGTTAGGAAGGTATGCGCATGTGACGCGTACTAGCGATATTATTCGCCACGTTCAGCGATTTGCCCGTGACGTACGCACGACGGGGGCGTGTGCTATCGCTAACGACATCGCTAGCGATGTCGCAGCGTGTAAAGCAGCCTTTACATTGGCACATTAATTACACCAATTTCATTTAAGTAGCTAAGGGTATTTTCTTATACACATTAGAAATAAAATGTATAATTCAGCACAATTTGACAGGGGCTACACTTCCCATCAAGACTTCTAAGCCTAATGTATCTGCCACTTTTACCGTGCAGCAGCATGACAAAACAATCTGGAAAAAAAAAAACACAAAGCTTTTTATAATAGACATGAATTAGGAAATCAATTCATTTTTGTGCATCGTTATTTGGACAGGATTTGTGAAACCTGGCTTTAAAAATGGTTGATGTAATGAATACTTGTTGTCAGTGCCATTTACAGCGTAACACATTTAATCTACATTGCTCTGTAATGAGTTTTGTAAACACTGCTTAATTAACTTGTGCAATTTTGCATGCTAATAAAAAAATAATTATGAGCAACATTAATTACATATTTCTTGCTTTTCTTAAACTACTGGTTTTTTTAACTTTTTGTGTAATTAGCGGCTGACCAGTGCCATCTTGTGGTTATTTCGTGGAATATCAACTCTTCTACAGCAAACGTTTAGTTACATGAAGACAGGGAAGCTGGTCAGGGTTGATGGGAAGATGGATGGAGCTAAATACAGGGCAATCCTGGAGGAAAACCTGTTATAGGCTATGTGCGCACGCTGCAGATTTGCCGCGGATTTGCTGCAGAAAATGTGTCTAACATTTCTGCAGTCATTACCCAGCAAAACCTATGGGTATAAAAAAATACTGTGCGCACACTGCGTTTTTTTATACCTGCAGATTTACCCGTGGAATTTCCGCTGTGGAATTAATGTGCATGTCACTTCTTTTCTGCAGGTACCTGTGGTTTTTGTTTTTTAGATAATTGTAAAAAACTGCAGGGAGCAACCCGCAGAAAAACGCGACAAATTGCGGCAAAAACGTAGGTGCGGTTTTACCGTGGTTTTTGCCACGGGTGCGGTATTCTGTCAGAGGGTGAGGATTTTTCTTAAGAGAAGTTCATTTTCTAGTGCACACAAAGCCTTAAGGCCGCTTTACACGAGATCGCTAGCGTGCGTACCCGCCCCCATCGTTTGTGCGTCTCGGGCATATCGCTGCCCGTGGCACACAAAATCGGGCGGACCCATCACACTACTTACC
This sequence comes from Anomaloglossus baeobatrachus, assembly GCF_048569485.1. Classification (NCBI taxonomy): domain Eukaryota; kingdom Metazoa; phylum Chordata; class Amphibia; order Anura; family Aromobatidae; genus Anomaloglossus; species Anomaloglossus baeobatrachus. Next base: position 251,035,000 of record NC_134355.1, read on the forward strand.
TGCATAGCGACGTCGCTGGGACCGGCGAACCGCCTCCTTTGTAAGGGGGTGGTTGGTTTGGCGTCACAGCGACATCACTTTTCGGCTGCCCAATCAAAGCAGAGGGGCGGAGATGAGCCCACCTCCTTCCTTCCGCATTGCTGCTGGGACGCAGGTAAGGTGATGTTCCTCGTTCCTGCGGTGTCACACGTAGCGATGTGTGCTGCCGCAGGAACGACGAACAACATCGTACCTGCAGCAGCAACGATAATTGAGATTAGGGGTGCATGTCACCGATTAGCGATTTTGAACGTTTTTGCAACGATTCAAAATTGCTAATAGGTGTCACACGCAACGACATCGCTAACGCGGTCGGATGTGCGTCAAAATCCGTGACCCCGACATCGCTTTAGCGATGTCGTAGCGTGTAAAGCCACCTTTAGTCTGCAAAAGACTTCCATTGCACTTCAGACATACTTGCTACTTTGTGTTTGTATAACACATACTGTACATTCTTAAGAAATTACATTTAGGCCATGTTGCGCACTAGAAAGTGACTTTTTCCTCAAGGAAAATCCGGACCCTCTTAAAGAATCCCGCACCTGCGGTAACCAAAATTGCAATGAAATCCGCATGCGATTTTGCCGTAGTTTGGTACGAATTTGCCGCGGTTCTTCCGCAGGTTAGTCCCTGCAGATTTTTACCATTATCTATGGCAAAAATCGCAGGTACCTGCGGAAAAGAAGTGACATGCACATTAATTCCGCAGCGGAAAATCCGCGGGTAAATCAGCAGGTATAAAAAAACGCAGTGTGCACACAGCATTTTTTTTATACCCATAGGTTTTGCTTGGGATTGACTGCAGATATGTTGTTAGACACATTTTCTGCAGTAAATCCACGGCAAATTCGCGGTAAATCTGCAGCGTGCGCACATAGCCTTAAAGGGGATTTCCCATGAACAAAGTTCATTTTCATTAATAAATCTTGGAATAATAATAATTCCCACAATTGGATGTGTTTAAAAAATATATTTCTTGGTGGAGATAATGTAATACATATGTCCCTGCTATGTACTGTGTAATGGATGTGTCTGACAAAAAAGGGACATAGTCTAATCATAAAACATCTCTTGGGCCAGGGAGGAAGTAAAAAATATACATACATTATAGCATGGGATCACACATTCTTTCTTAGAGGTAAAAACATTTTTAAAAACAAGCACAGAAATTATTAACCTCACAAAAATAATCATCTATGATCCCCTGTTGTGTTACCTGTATACTCACCTTCTCCTCTGCCCAGCAGATGAGGTGTAATCAGACCATACACTTATACAGTCAGGCACTGCTATTACGCAGTACTTTGCTTTTGGCCTCTTTCACACGTTCGTGAAAAACCACGCACATTTTTCACGGACGTGTCAGAGGTGCGTTTTGCCCTCCGTGAGCCGTGTTTATGGGCTACGCGTGTTCTCCGTGTGTTATCCGTGATAACACACGGAGAACGGGAACTTTCTACACACCTGTCCCTGGCGTCGCTGTCCGGGGTGCTGAACTATGGTCTTCAGTCCTGCCGATTACTCGCTGCTGCTGCTTCTGGCCGCAGTGAAGTGAATATTCAATTAGCATAATGAGCGGTGGTCGGCAGCAAGTGACAGCAGCGGCAGAGACTGCAGGGCTAGAGAAGGTGAGTAAAGTTTTGTTTTTTTTTTCTCACAGACACATGTCTTTTCTCCAGTGCGTGTCACACGGAACACATCCGTGTGGTCCGTTTGCATTACGTGTGACCCGTTTGCGTTCCGTGTGACACCCGTGATGCCGGAGAGAAAATGGACATGTCGGCGTGAGAAACACACGGACACACGTAAGTACAGAACGGACACACGTTCCGTGCACAAATACTTACGTGTGTCCAAAATCATAGGAATACCTAGATCTACGTGTGTACGTGTCTCCCGTAGGTGAGAAAAATCACAAACACATACCGGAGGCATGTACGTGTGAAAGAGGCCTTTCAGAAAGGCCCTGACAAAAATGGCTTCTGAGCGTGTGGACATTCCACCTGGTGTCAGTGGTCCATTTGCTGACCAAAATTCCTCTACTGATCCCCCCCCCCACTGCCAAAGGCTTCGTAGCTTAGACTCAGCAAGAAAACTCAGTCTGGGTCATCATAAATGAAACTGAGGGCCACAAAAAACTTGTCTACTGACCCAATGAACAGAGAATTGTGGTGCCCCTTGGCTTCAGGCGCCACAGGGTATTACACCACTTTTGAGGTGTAAAATCTATCCCGGGTTAGGAGGAGGTTAACTGTCGGTGCCTTCACAAAACCACACACACAAAACAATAAGGTGCTTCCCACAGGGGGGTGGACTAGGGCAGACAGGGTAGTTAGCCATCACGAAGCATGGGACTTCCCCCGTCGCTATGACAACCACTGGGGGCGGGCATCACTTGGAGTAAGAAGTAGGCGCAATCATCTCACTAGAGCAGACCTTCCAGGGCACAGCTTGGGATAATATCTTGTATAGACAACGGGAGTTTAGTGTCTCTGTCTCTTCTCGGGCCCGTGGTTTGGAGCTGGAGGCTCAGCCCGGGTTCCCGGATAGCAACCGAGGGACACTTCACAAAGACTTGTACGGGCACCGACGGTGACCGCTTACTTCCCCGGATTGGCTGGAGCCCCTCGTGGCAGAGATCGGTACTGTGGGGTAGCGCCTGAACTACCTGTGAGTAAAAGACCTGGAACCGCAGTCCCTGCCTCTCATTTGCAGTCGCCGTCACCCACCGCTGCGGCGCCAATGGGGACTTCCACTACCCCGGCTGGGAGCAATTCCATCAGCCCCGAAAAGCAGCACCCGCAGCAGCGGTCCATACCTGGCCGTGGACCACAGGTGACGTCACGATCTAAAAAGACTTTCCTAACCGTCACTATCACCACCATCCTCGTCCCCTCCTGTATATCTCGGGGTCAAAAAAATGGGTCAGGCCAGCCCATGACGACGCACAGGATCTGCACCCCCAACCCGTCGATGAGTCAGGTAAGTACCCCTCGACGCCGATGTGTTGCAGAATCAGTCAGAAAGGAGAAGGCCCAGGACTAGGGATTAGAGTTGAGCGCGGTTCGTGGTTCGAGGTTCTCCAGTTCGGGGCTCGAGTGATGTTGGGGGCTGTTCGAGATCGAACTAGAACTCGAGCTTTTTGCAAAAGCTCGATAGTTCTAGATACGTTCGAGAACGGTTCTAGCAGCAAAAAGCAGGGCTTTTTACAGCTACAGTGTGCAGGAGCCATCGCTGGCAGCCTGCCACAAGCTGGTAACCAAGATAAACATCGGGTATCCAACCAAAACGCTTTGGTTAGTAACCCGATGTTTATCTTAGTTACGTGCAGGAAGCCCACACTTTCCCGCTCAGCTCGTACATACATACATACATACACACACACACACACACACACACAAACAAACACACATGGTCCCGCTCGGCTTACCTGCGGTGATGAAGTCTCGCCATCCCGACCTCAGCGCTGTCATTGTCCTCCATGGCCGCCGCTTGTCACATCACCTCTCGCTTCCGACCCGAGACTGACTAGCGGTGACGTCACGGACCTCTCGCGATACTTGATGTGAAGGCGCCGGTCATTGAACTCAGTGACAGGGGCTGTCAGTGTGCTGGAGATCAGCGCAGGTAATGTACCTCGCTGACAGCAGCACTTGTCATCCCCTGCAGTGACCTGGGCTGACCCATTGATGTTAGCTCAGGTCACTGCACTGCTCTCCCAGCCAATGGGGAACATCCTGCTCTTCATTGACTGGGACAGTGTGGATCGTCATGGCAACCCCTTGGATTACAGCAGACCTGGATTTGTTTTTCATTCTAATAAATTGGTTAAAGAGGGAATGTTTTGGGGAGTGTTTTTTCAAATAAAAATGTGGTTGTCGTCTATTTTTTTTTATTACTGACTGGGTTGGTGATATCGGGTATCTGATAGACGCCTGACCTCACCAACCCCAGGGCTTGATGCCAGGTGACATTACACATCTGGTATTAACCCCATATATTACCCCGTTTGCCACCGCACCAGGGCGCGGAATGAGCTGGGGCGAAGCACCAGGATTGGCGCATCTAATGGATGCGCCACTTCTGGGGCGGCTGCGGCCTGCTATTTTTAGGCTGGAGAGAGTCCAATAACCATGGACCTCCCTAGTCTGAGAATATCAGGCCCCAGCTGTCTGCTTTACCTTGGCTGGTGATCCAATTTTGGGGGACCCCTACGTGTTTTTTTTTTTTAATTATTTATTTAATTTAAAATAACAGCGTGGGGTGCCCTCAGTTTTGGATTACCAGCCAAGGTGAGGTTGCCAGCTGTGGTCTGCAGGCTGCAGCCGTCTGCTTTACCCTAGCTGGCTACAAAACTAGGGGGAACCCTACGTCATTTTTTTTTCATTTTTTTGGCTAAATACAAAGCTAAGCACCCCTTAGTGCCACATGAAAGGTACCAAAGGGTGCTCCACTTTTTCTCCATTTTTTTCTCCACTTTTTCTCCACTTTTTCTCCACTTTTTCTCCACTTTTTCTCCACTTTTTCTCCACTTTTTTCTCCACTTTTTTCTCCACTTTTTCTCCACTTTTTCTCCACTTTTTCTCCACTTTTTCTCCACTTTTTTCTCCACTTATTCTCCACTTATTCTCCACTTATTCTCCACTTTTTCTCCACTTTTTCTCCACTTTTTCTCCACTTTTTCTCCATTTTTTTCTCCACTTTTTCTCCATTTTTTTTCTCCACTTTTTCTCCACTTTTTCTCCACTTTTTCTCTGTTCTTTTTCTATGGTCGGTCTACCCATTAGCTCTGCCATGCATACTGTAGCTCTACACCTACTGCACATGTTACTTTATTATTGACATCTCTTTCGTACCAGAGCTGTCTAAGTCTACTCTGACCCCATATTTGTCATTAATATATTGTCCTTGTACTGTATTATGACATTTGTATCATGTGTTTCATTTCTTGCTGTGTTGCAATTTTTTTGCTGCATCCCAATTGTACCTCTACATTGTTCGAGTTTATGTTATTGTTCTCTCACTCTTATGTGATACTGATTATTGTCATTTTTCATGATTACATGCTGTGACAATGTGGGCCCCAAGTGTATGTGGGCCACACATCAGGTAGCGGGATTAAAGCACGCCAGAGTAATTGGTCTCTTTAACAGACCATCTGGTTTATTAACAGGTCCATAAACCATATCAGGTCACATAACATAAAGATGCCGTTCGTTGGCTTTCTCCTCAAAGACCAACACATAATATAAAGTCCACACACTTTTGGACTGCCACCCATGTGTCACTGACCCTTGTCAGTATCCAGACCCCAGGTCCAATCCCAGTTACCTTCCTCTTAAGGTGGCTAGTGTCCTTTCCAGGTTCCCCCTGGCTCCAGCCACATGGCTTTACACATGGACCTAAAAGCCCCTTCCTTCAGAAGAAGGTCTCCGGAGGAGTGCAAAACACCCTGCTTCTGCTCTCTCCATCTCCAGCACACACACTGGAAGTCTAGAGCCAGTCTCTCCCTAGACTGCCCTCGACACTCTCCATGCAGAACTCTCGGCTCTGCTCTCACTCTCTCCCAGCATACACACTGGAAGTCTAGAGCCAGTCTCTCCCTAGACTGCCCTCGACACTCTCCATGCAGAACTCTCGGCTCTGCTCTCACTCTCTCCCAGCATACACGCTGGAAGTCTAGAGCTAGTCTCTAACTAGACTGCCCTAGACACATTCCACCCAGGTTCAGAGACAGGATTGCTTTAACCCCTGGAGCCACACCCACAGGTGGTAAGGAGTGTGTAATCAGCATCACACACCCTTCCATGGCTCTGCATGTAATGCAATCCTGTGGAACCACAGGTCCCAGCCAGCTTCACATTGCAGAGCACCCACGCTTCTGCAAAACATACCGGCCCTTTGTAATACAGCCGGTTGATACCTCACATACCCTCCCCCTCTGTTCAAACCCGTAGGGGAGAACACTTGCCAATGACCTGGGGCCGCGAGACAGGGCATCCCCGCTGCCATGCCCCACCAGTCGAGAGGGCCGTCCAAGAGCAGTAGTCCCTGAGGCATCGCCCGACACTGTCACCAAACCCTGTCTGGTCAACCTAGGGTTAAAGGACGTCCCATTTCCAGACCGTTCTCTCCCTGACCCCCTCCCAGGGTCACCGTAGTAGAGAGACATGTCCCCAGTCAAACCTACAGTCTTGTCCGAACCTAGGCTTTTTCGAGTACCCCCAAGGCTACTGTCGGGAACTCTAAGCTCATAGCGGCCACTATCTACCGTACATCGTAGGTTACCACTCTGTCGGCGATTCCTTTTATCGCGCGTCTGAACTACTGGACCGACACGCCATCTTCCACTTCTTTCCCCTGAACAACGGGTGGAAGACGGCTGCTGTCCCCCACACAGTTGGCGAAGCTGCTCCTTAATTTTCAGGTTTTCTTGCCACAACCGCTCCATGTCACGTACATGGTGTACCCGATATTCAATAAGGCTTCGAATGGTTCCAAGACTCTCTACAGTCCCGACACAGACAAACGGAACCATACCAGCTTCCCTGGGTATCTTGCTCTCATTAGCAGCAGGGATTCTTAATCTCACCAATCCCGACTTATTCACCATGTCTTGCATGACTCGTCCGGTTTTTCCAATGACTCTCCCCACCAGAGCCCGGGGTACTTGGACAATATCTTCCGCCAGACTCTGCGCTTTCCTTTTATACTCCAGCTGTCTAGTGGCTTCTTCCTTTTGCAGTTGGGCCTGCCACTTCATACGAACACATCTGAAGTGCATGTCCTTTAGAATAGCCACCCGCTGCCCAGTAATTTTACTGGTAGACAATATCACTAACTGTTCAGCCCCTGGGGTACAGTAGACCTCACACGCTTCCACAGCTCTCTTAAATTCGTCATGCATGCACCCGGTGGCACACGCTTCTCTTAAGTCCTCAGGTATATCCACCATGCACTTGACTACAGAAGTCTCATTCATCCCTGCCACATGCTTGTCAAGTTTAGCTTCCAGAGTTAGCTCTCTTTGGGCCTCCCCTGCTTCAACAAGTTTGGTCAGGAGTGACACTCGCTGCTCCATCTGCTCCAAGTCTCCCTGGGACTTGGACTGGTACTCTGCCAAGCGACTTCGGAGCTCAGCCACTTCTTTCTCCAGCTCCCTTACTCGACTCTCAGTAGCCTGCCTAAGAAGTATCTCTTGTTGCAGATGGTCTTTGCTCATCCTCTTGAATGAGTCTTCACTTGCGGACCTCTCTGGTCTATGACACACTATTTCTGAGGCTTCTTCCACCTCAGCTTCAGAACATTTGGGTTTCTTACTCTTCTTACCCACGACCTTCTCTATATCCTCCATCATGGTTTTACCAAGCAGGTCAGGCAGGCTCCCAGTCCTGGATGAGACCTCTGGTCCAGGCTTCACCTCCTCAGAGGCTCTCTTCACTTCAGCGCCAGCTGTTTCTTGGTTCTTCACTGCATTATCTTCCACTTCCTCTGGGGTCTCTGCAGTGTCACCCTCAGCCTGGGTGTCACACCCTTCAACATGGCACTCTGTTCCTTTTAGAGATTTGGGGCTAAATTCGCTGTCATCTACCCCAGCACTTGGTAGTTCACCAGTCTGCTCACCACGACTGTTGGGGATTATTCCTTCCCCCACACTCTCTAGGATTCCATTTCCTATACCATTCTCGCCTGACAGACTATCAACTTCACACTTTGAAATCATAGGGACCACCACCATTACGTCCTTGGTTGGCTCCTTCTCTGCACTTGCAGCGCGCTGATTTCTGTCGTCACAATGTGTCAGTTCAATCTCTGATTCCTCAGTCTTTTGTAGGATATCACCGTCTGACTCCACCGTAGCAGGTGTTATTAGCACCATGTCTTTATTAATCAGGCATGTCACTTTCTCTGCACCCTCAGACGGCCTACACTGTGCCCCCTCTCGGCGCTTATTACGTCTTCGGCGTCGGGAGGAAGTTTTGCCCTTCTCGCCCATCTGTACCACACTGTACTCGTTTGTCACCTTACTAGAGTCAGTGTCTTTACTGGAGTCATCATCGCTCCCCCTGGTATCCTGGACTATCATGTCCCCACTTAACCAGATATCTGCCTCCCTTTCTGGAGCTACCCCGTTTTTAACGGTCACACTATCGGTTATTCCCTTAGTCCTTATGTCACTAAGTTGGGTCCGTCCATCATTTTCTTTGGTCACCCCTAACTTAGGACAGTCAATTTTAGGAGGTGCTATCTCCTCCTTACCACACATAACTGCACAACAAGGACCCCTTTTCACCTCCCAATGTGGTGGGGTTTCCTTTGGGCTGTTCCGGCTCTTACACAAGCAACCGTATACGTCCCCCTGCTTCCACAAGTGCACAAATAATTTAGAGTCCCAACCTATAATAATTGGGTGCAGTAAATCTGAGACTACACCAACATCATGAGAACCACTGTCCCAGGCTGTCTTAATGACCACGCTGGAGACCGGGTATTCTGTCTCATTACTGTGGGTGCAGCCGACGTGGATCTTCCTTCCAGGAATCAAGTGGACATCAGAGGTGGCCCTCACCAGGGTCACCAAGCTCCTTGAGTCTACGACTCCTGTTACAGATTCCCCATCCACTTCCACGGAACACAGACGTGGCTTCTCGTCGGATGGGTGGTCTATATTGCAAACAGGACACTTGTGGCATGAACACTGTTGTCCCTGGCTACAGTCCATCTGCGCCACTTCACCCTTGGATTTGGGATGCTCCGCACCCTTTTGGGGGACCACCGCTTTCTGGGACTCCATCCCCTTATGGGCAACCACCCCTTTATGGGCAACCACCCCCTTATGGGCAACCACCCCTTTATGGGACTCCACCCCCTTATGGGCAACTATTCCCTTCTGGGACTCCGCCCCCTTTTGCGGTTTCCATGCAATGTCCTTAGCCCCCAGTTCACACCGTGTGCCCTTGTCTCCCTGGGCACCCAGTGTCCATACTGGCCCCCGAAGGGTACGCTCAAACTGGTCCATGGCTGCGACATCGCTACACACTGACAGCTCCTGCTGTCCCTGGACCAGGTACAGCTCCTCCACAACGTCCGCAGGGACCATTCCCTCTTTTTGGCTTTTAGCCCCCACTGCTGTCACTGGACCTCCAGGCACATGCCGTTGGTGCTGCTGGCTCTGCAGCAGCTGGTTCAGGAGCTCCTCCATGCTGCAACGAAAAGAGGAACAGGAGGGGCGCTCCAATGGGTAATACCCGGTGGTCAAAGACAGGGGGGGGGTTAGAGAACCACTAACCTTTCCGGGTTGTACCGCCCGTACAACCAGGGTCTCCAGCTTGTGGTGTATCACTGCTCACCAAGCAGGGCCTCGCAATTCCGGCTGGCCTGGAACCTCCAGTCGCTTGACTCTCGCCACTGCAGCACAGGTCCCCAACGACCTGCTGATTCACCGCCAGGTGCTTGAGAGCGCTGTCCCTGTTCGTGGACCCGCCGATCCACCGCCAGCTGCTTGAGTGCGCAGACAATTTTCGTGGACCCGCCGATCCACCGCAAACCGCTTCAAAAAAATTTTCGTGGACCCGCCGATCCACCGCAAGCAGTCCGTATCCACAGGAATATGTCCTAGGCCGTTGCCCTTAGCAACCAGGCTGCATTGCCCTTAGCAACCAGGCTGCGTTGCCCCTAGCAACCAGGCCATATGCCCGCATTCTCCACCATAATGTGACAATGTGGGCCCCAAGTGTATGTGGGCCACACATCAGGTAGCGGGATTAAAGCACGCCAGAGTAATTGGTCTCTTTAACAGACCATCTGGTTTATTAACAGGTCCATAAACCATATCAGGTCACATAACATAAAGATGCCGTTCGTTGGCTTTCTCCTCAAAGACCAACACATAATATAAAGTCCACACACTTTTGGACTGCCACCCATGTGTCACTGACCCTTGTCAGTATCCAGACCCCAGGTCCAATCCCAGTTACCTTCCTCTTAAGGTGGCTAGTGTCCTTTCCAGGTTCCCCCTGGCTCCAGCCACATGGCTTTACACATGGACCTAAAAGCCCCTTCCTTCAGAAGAAGGTCTCCGGAGGAGTGCAAAACACCCTGCTTCTGCTCTCTCCATCTCCAGCACACACACTGGAAGTCTAGAGCCAGTCTCTCCCTAGACTGCCCTCGACACTCTCCATGCAGAACTCTCGGCTCTGCTCTCACTCTCTCCCAGCATACACACTGGAAGTCTAGAGCCAGTCTCTCCCTAGACTGCCCTCGACACTCTCCATGCAGAACTCTCGGCTCTGCTCTCACTCTCTCCCAGCATACACGCTGGAAGTCTAGAGCTAGTCTCTAACTAGACTGCCCTAGACACATTCCACCCAGGTTCAGAGACAGGATTGCTTTAACCCCTGGAGCCACACCCACAGGTGGTAAGGAGTGTGTAATCAGCATCACACACCCTTCCATGGCTCTGCATGTAATGCAATCCTGTGGAACCACAGGTCCCAGCCAGCTTCACATTGCAGAGCACCCACGCTTCTGCAAAACATACCGGCCCTTTGTAATACAGCCGGTTGATACCTCACAATGCAGATAAGTCCAATCTGACGAAGGCTCAGGCCGAAACATCATTTGTAACTTGTTTTGGACAAAAACATATATGCTTATGAAAAAAATTTTTTTCTTAATACGGACCAATAAAGAGTGATTTTGCATTACTATCCGTTGTGACTTACTGACTTAGTCTGGGAGATTTAGAGTGCCGAGGTTACTCACTAATTTTATCTATTATTACTTCTGAGCACCTATATACCAGTGAGCAGAGCTTCCTCTACAGTAGTTCTCCTGATTAGGCATGCCCTTACCTCATGAGCAGGGCATTGCAGCTTTGGTAGCAACCATTACGACATGGACTCTGCTGCTGTGGACCCGGGGAGAGTGAGTGCAGATTCATTGCACCCACACTCCTCACATGAAGGGTCCGCACTCCTAGAAAATGGGGGATACGTTCCCTGAGTGTCTGCCCCCCATATTCTAGACGGTCCAGAGTCGTCGTGGGACCCCTTTATTTTTTTTCTTACAATAAATTGGTGAAAGAGGAAATGTTTTGGGGACTGTTTTTTCAAATAAATTTCTTTTGTCGATTTTTTGTTTTTGTTAGTACTGACAGTTTATGATGTTAGGTATCTAATAGACGCCATGACATCACAAACTGCTGGGCTTGATCTCAGGTGACTTTACAGCTAGTATCAACCCGATTTATTACCCCGTTTGCCACTGCACCAGGGCACGGGATGAGCTGGGGTGAAGCGCCAGGATTGGCGCATCTAGTGGATGCGCCACGTCTGGGGTGCCTGCGGCCTGCTATTTTTAGGCTGTGAAGGCCCAATAACTATGGACCTTCCCACCCTGAGAATACCAGACCACAGCTGTCCGCTTTACCTTGGCTGGTGATCCAATTTGGGGGGGACCCTACTTTTATTGTGTAATTATTAATATTTATAAAATAATTATAAAAAAGAGCCTGAGGGGACCTCCACATTGGATCCCCAACCACGGTAAAGCTGCCAGCTGTGGTTTTCAGGCTACAGCCGTCTGCTTTACCCTAGCTGGCTATCAAAAATGGGGGGACCCAACGTCATTTTTTTTTTTAACCATTTTTTAAATAGAAAAAATTAATGGGCTTCCCTGTATTTTGATTGCCAACCAAGGTAACGGCAGGTAGATGGGGGTGGCAACCCATAGGTGTCTGCTTTATCTGCGCTGAGAATCAAAAATACCGCGGAGCGCTACGTCATTTTTTTAAAGATTTATTTTTACAGCACTGTGATGTCCAGCAATCAAAATACAGGGAAGCCCATTTTATTTTTAGTTATTTAAATAAATAATTAAAAAAAATATATATGGGCTCCCGCTGCATTTTTTGTATTGCTAGCTAAGGGTAATCCAAGCAGCTACTGGCTGCTAACCCCCACTGCTTGGTGTTACCTTCACTGGCAATGGAAAATCCAGGGAAGCATTTTTTATTTTTTTTGCCAAAAAACTACAAAAAAAGGACGTGACCTTCGCCATATTTTTGTATGCTAGCCAGGTACAGCAGGCAGCCACGGGCTGCCTCCAATCCCCAGTTGCCTATTTGTACCCGGCTGGGAACCAAAAATATAGGGAAGCCCGTTTTTTTTTAATTATTTCACTTATTTCATGAAATAATTAAAAAACAAATGACGTGGGCTTCGCCCCATTTTTGTGTCCAGCCGGGTACAACTAGGCAGCTGGGGATTGGAATCCGCAGCACAGGTTAGCCCGAGGTTTCTGGGCGCCTCTACTGCGGATTTCAGTCCGCAGCCGTCCCAGAAAATGGCGCTCTCATAGAAGCGCCATCATCTGGCGCTGTATCCAAGTCTTCCAACAGCCCTGGAGCCGGGTGGCTTGTTGGGTAATCATGAGTTAATACTGGCTTTGTTTTACTAGCCAGTATTAAGCCAGAGATTCTTAATGTCAGGCACGTTTGACCCGGCCATTAAGAATCTCCAATAAAGGGTTAAAAAAAACACCACACAGAGAAAAAATACTTTAATAGAAATAAATACACAGACACATTAGAGACTCCATCTTTATTACCCCCTGTCAGCCCTCCACGATCCTGCTCTTCTGTCTTCTTTCTTTCTAGTGTAGTAGTAGTGACGATTGTAGTGAGGATGAGATTCACCAGCTCATGACTTGGGGCTGGGGAACCTCCATCCTCACTACAATCCTCACTAGTGTAGTAGTAGTGACGATTGTAGTGAGGATGAGATTCACCAGCTCATCACTTGGGGCTGGGGAACCTCCATCCTCACTACAATCCTCACTAGTGTAGTAGTAGTGACGATTGTAGTGAGGATGAGATTCACCAGCTCATCACTTGGGGCTGGGGAACCTCCATCCTCACTACAATCCTCACTAGTGTAGTAGTAGTGACGATTGTAGTGAGGATGAGATTCACCAGCTCATCACTTGGGGCTGGACAACCTCCATCCTCACTACAATCCTCACTAGTGTAGTAGTAGTGACGATTGTAGTGAGGATGAGATTCACCAGCTCATCACTTGGGGCTGGGGAACCTCCATCCTCACTACAATCCTCACTAGTGTAGTAGTAGTGACGATTGTAGTGAGGATGAGATTCACCAGCTCATCACTTGGGGCTGGGGAACCTCCATCCTCACTACAATCCTCACTACAATCGGGAAGCAGCGTGCAGCCTTCACTCCATGAGTGATCAGTGCTGGCTGTCAGCGGTAACAGTGGTAACGCTGACAGACGCGTTACCATAGCAACGGTGCTCTCGGAGCCGCGGTTAGCGGTGACATCACCGCTAACTGCGTTGCTATGACAACGGTGATCTCCGTTAATGACCGGCTGTCAGCCGGTCCCTAACGGAACGGGGAGTCGACCGTGTGCTAGAGCATGTCGCCGGTACACGGCGATACACATATGTGCACCGTGTACCGGAGAGATGCACTCGCAGGTCCTACATGACGTGTCATAGTCATGTGACCAGTCTGTAGCCAATGAGATAATAGCCACGTGACTGGTCACATGGCTATTTTGACGTCACGATAGGTCCTGCATCTCTGCTGGCAGTGCCGGTCACCGTGAGGATTCAGCGATCATCGGATGGAATAGCGGCAGGAGACAGAGTGCAGAAGGGATCGCGAGGACCGGAAAGTGTTATGGCAATGTTTATTAACTGTTTGTGTACATTTATCATGCATTTTTATGTGTTTGTGATTGCCTCCCATTCTAGCCTATACGTTCGAGTTCGGTTCGTCGAACGTTCGACGAACCGAACTCGAACGGGACCCCCGTTCGGCGAGCCGACCTCGAGCCGAACCGGGACCGGTTCGCTCATCTCTACTAGGGATCCCCTTGCATGAGTAAGACAACAATCCTCATCCGCTGTTTCTCACTCTGTGAAGAGCAAGGACGAAACTTGAAATAGAGTTTACAAGTGTGTAGCCCCCGTGGAAGCAGCCGAGTTGCTCGGATCCGGGTTCGCTGTGGCTCGAGGATCTCCGGACCCGGGGGTCTTGCGGCCACTCAAATGAAAGGGGATATTTACAAGGGAATTGATATGTAGTTCGTGACGCCACCCGTGGTGTACGGTAGTTTGGGGAGTAACGCCACTGTCGCTGGGAGTACCCTGGGTGATGAAGTGGGGCAGCAAGGTGTTCTAGCCCTCCATGGGTAGGGGGGAATGCCCCGGGACTCGGTGAGGGGTGCTGTGGAGTGCAGGGGTAACTCTCGTACCTACTCAGTTTGTAACCAGACACTAACAACCGGGTAAACCATGTCTCTGGGTACCGCTGCCACTGAGGGGATCTTGTCCAGGTCCCGTCCCTAATGGTGCTACCTGGTGATCTGTGACCTGCCTCCTGGCACTTAGTTTGACTTCAACTTGGTGGCCCGGTAGCATGGAACTAGCCGGGCCCCGCTCCCTACTATGGCTAGGTATGGGAGCTTGCTCTCAGGGCTCACGCTTGGGATTTTCTGGACCGTTTTGGATTGGAAAGTCCTATCCCTCTCGTTGCGCTAATACCCCTATTCTGGAGCGGGTGGGAACAGATCATAAAGGCTCCGTTCTCCTCAGGTAAATTATCGGGTTGCCTGAAGCTACTCCCCGACCTTGGGTCCGTGTACCCCGTTGTTCCTTCGGTCCCGGACCGGTGACAGTGCTAGGCTGCCAGCTGTCCTCCTTGACAAGTCATGGCACCTCACCACAATCCCCTCCGACCGGGGGTCCGACTCCTCTAGGCCCAGACCACCGTCTGCAACCTAGACAGTTCCTTCAGGAGCCACCGCTCCAAACTTCCTCTGAGTTCCTTAAAGCTCAAGGGCTCCTTCACGACCCTCTCTCAACTCCTCACTCTTTACTCTCCTCACCTCCCATCTCTGACCCCCCAGGTGGGTGACTTTATTCCACTCAAGCCGTCCACTGGTTTGTCTTGTGGGTGTGGTGCAGGATTTTATCTAGGATTTGATTTGCTGTTAGAGACAACACCATTTAAATAGGGACCCAGAACCAAGAGGAAGGTGGAATACTGCACGGAAGGGCAGCTTGTGCAGTACCCTGTGACGACCTGATAGTCCAGGGGCGTCACACAAGCTTCCCTAAATACCACAAATGTATCCCTTCCTGCAAAAAAAACAATCTGGGAGGACTCTCTTGGGTTCTGGTTTAGTCTGACTGCAAGCCGAGACCAGCTGACCAGAAATTTGCTGCAGCTCCTACACAACCTGCGATCGGGGATCTGTCACTGCCAGAGATAAACTCAGCATCTGTTGTGCAAGAGCTGCAAGTGGATCCATATAAAAATTCTGGAAAAAGTTTGGACTGGCTATAATGTCACACCAGGGAGAAGATTCCCCCAGCGAGTGACTCAACACAAAGGGTACTCAAGGGAAACAGTAAAACTGATGGTTCTCACCTGAAGCTGATCCCTTCATTCCCTAAGGTCCCTAGATGAGCCCTTCCCAATGTGAGCTGTCACATGCCTAGACCCTAGACACTAGTCTCACCACTACAATAAGACAACTTGAGGAGGGTAATACAAACAGGGGAAAGACACAACAAATAGCTGCAACAGCAACAACACCTCAGCTGCTCCAGAGCCAGGCTTCTACAAAGTCATCAGTTAGACAATGAGCTAAAGCCAGCATAGGAGAGAGTGAGGAGTGATTTTATATCGCAAAAGGGGATAGGTCAATCTCAGCAGGATAGAAAAGAGACCTTAACCCCTTCAACACCAAATGTAATTAAATATGCTCCTGCTCAGAATATGCAAAAAGCAGATTTTAAAACACATCAAACAAATGCTGAGACCTTCTGAACCCCGATTCCCCGGGATCCCAGCAGAGTGCAACACACTCGTGACAGTATATTACACTCTGTTAGGATTGGTATGCTACAATGCTTAATTTTATAATTAAAGGGCTTGTCCGTCCAGGTTTGAGATGAAGGTCTAGAATCCCTCTAGGGCAGGGCCGGCGTCAGCAGCCAGAAAACCCGGTCAAATGTCGGAGCCCTGGGCTGCCGGGGGCCCACTCGCGATGGCAGGAGTGGCGTACCGCAAGTAAGGAGGGCCCGGTGCCTGCGCTGTCACCCTGTCTCCCCCTGCCAAGGATCGCACTTTCAATTGTATCGGCATTGCAGTTGCCGAATGCCGATACAATTAAGAGAAATGATGAGATGGGACGGCGCGCTGCCTCTCTCATCATTCTCCCCCTCTGTGTCTGTCGGCGCTCTGACTGCTAAACAGCGGAGCGTGGTGACATCAACTCTGCGCGCCTGCTGAGAGGTCAGAGCAAGCGACAGCAGTGGACGCGCCGAGGAGACAGGAGCAGCAGGGGAACGAGGAGAAGTGAGTATGTATGTAATCTGGCCAGACGACCATGGGGTTGCATTAAATGATATGGCGGCTGTATACTACATGAGAGTGCCTAATGCTATCTGGCTCTGCACTGTGCTATATAGGGGCTGTGTACTACATGAGGGTACCTAATGCTATCTGGGTCTACACTGAGCTATATAGGGGCTGTGTACTACGAGAGGATGCCTAAGGCTATTGTGACGCCCTGGAACCCAGGGGTCACAGAATAACATCACATACACACATCCCCCTACCCCGGTCAGGAACATCAGTCAAACAATACCCTTGTTGCCTCCCTCCAGGGTCTGATGTCCACACCAGGTGGGGCAGAGCCAGGCGGTTGGCCCCACCCACCGAGGAGTTCACAGGCCTGGAGGCAGGAAAAGTTAGTCAGTCGAGTGGAGAAGTCAAGTTCAGGAGGAGAGTGTGAGAGGAGAAAGTCTGTGTGTGTCTGAGTCAGAGCCCAGGCACAATCAGCAAGGTCGGAAGACGGTGGTGGCCGTCTGCAGGAGTTGGTGGAGGTTTGCGGAACCATAGGACCAGGGTCGGGCGGTGGCCCGCCGGTACCTAACCGGGGAGCAGATTAAAGCCAAGCACCAAGGCAGGGTGCTCAGACCCCGACTAGGCTTGGAAGCCGCCGTAAAGGTCGAATTCTCTGATTGCGGTCTGGACCTCAGGGGTTCATTCCCAACCAAGTCCCGTCAGAAGGCAACAGCCCAACCCGTCCGGATAAGAGCCACCGCCAACGGCCAGAGATGCAAGGGCCAGCGCCTGCGGGCAAAACGGGCTCTCCTGACACATACAAGCCGGGGAGCGGACTACCCGTGGGAATCAATAGGAGTCAAACACTTACACATAGGTGCAGGGAACGACAGCCACCATCAACCCGTCCGGGGAAAGTGAAGACACCGCAGCCGACTGCGGGCCCCGTCCATCCAGCCGTTTGGTTTACCAGAGACTCTGTTCTTGTCTACCTGAGTGAGTACACCAGTGCCATCCGGCACCGCGCGGCGCCGCAACGTTTCCCCCGCATCCACGCTGCCTCCCCGCATCGGCACCTGCACCTATTCCTCCTCCCTACTCCCCAACCGGGGCCCCAGGACCAACAGCCCCTACCCACGGAGGGGTCAACACCTTAGCTTCTCCCCGCCATCGCTCCCGGGATTCCCCGTCACCAGCAGCGGTGGTGCCCACCATCACCACAACCCGTGGGTGGCGTCACAACCGATATCCCACCACAAACCTCCCCTTTTCACTCGTGGGCGAGGAGGCGCTGCTCAAGCCCCCGGGTCCGGCCCCGTGCTCGAGCCACCGAGGAGCAGAAGCACCGGACCCGAGCGCCAGCGATTCCCAGGCTAGCAGCGTTCCCAACCCCTCCGCCCACGACACTATGTGCCCACGGGACACTGTAACCGCGGAATTTGCCGTGGAAAACCTGCGGATTTATCTGGATTTTCTAGATAAATCTGCAGGTTTTAGCAAGCACAGACACTCCCCATATTATCCTATGGGACATGGGGAGTGTCTGTGTCCATGCTGTGATATGTGCGGTTGCGGAATATGCTTCGGATCTCCTGCAGCCGCACATAACTGCATGTCAATTATTCCTGCGGAAATCCCGGCCCTCCACTATGGAGATAGAGGTCAGGACTTCCGCAGGTAAGTCGCACAAATGTCCGCAGGTTTTCTGCACCTATTTAGCTGGAATCCCGCAGCTATGTATAGCTGCATATTCCGAGGAGCAGCTGCAGGAAACCTGCGGCCGTATCTGCGGATATATCCGCGTGTATATAGTGCAGTGGGCACATAGCCTTATGCTATCTGGCTCTGCACTGTGCGATATAGAGGCTGTATACATCAGGATGCCTAATGCTATCTGGCTCTGCACTGTGTTATATACGGGCTGTATACTACATGAAGGTGCCTAATGCTATCTGGCTCTGCACTATGCTATATAGGGGCTGTATAGTACATGAGGGTGCCTAATACTATCTGGCTCTGCACTACGATGCTATATAGGGGCTGTATACTACATGAAGGTGCCTAATGCTATCTGGCTCTGCACTGTGCTATATAGGGGCTGTGTACTACGTGAGGATGCCTAATGCTATCTGGCTCTGCAAGGTGCTATATAGGGGCTGTATACTATATGAGGATGCCTATTGCTATCTGGGTCTGCATTGTGCTATATGGGGGCTGTGCACTACATGAGGATGCCTAATGCTATCTGGGTCTGTATTGTGCTATATGTGGGCTGTATACTACATGAGGGTGCCTAATGCTATCTGGCTTTGCACTGTGCTATATAGGGGCTGTGTACTACATGAGGATGCCTTCTCCTATCTGGGTCTGCACTGTGCTATATGCTGGCTGTATACTACATAAGGGTGCCTAATGCTATATGGGTCTGTATTGTGCTATATGGGGGCTGTATACTACATGAGAGTGCATTATGCTATATGGGGGCTGGTTAATGTTATATGGGGGCTGCATAGTGCCATATGGGGGCTGCATAGTGCCATATGGGGGCTGCATAATGCCATATGGGGGCTGTATAATGCTACATGGGGGCTACATAATACTATATTGAGGACTATAGGGGCTTCATAACACTATATGGAGGAATATGGGGCTGCATACTACTATACTCCCAGAGTTGTATGTCTCCTCCTACCCAGTGCTGTATACTCCCTCAGAGCTGTTTGTCCCCCCACCCCAGTGCTGTATACCCCCTCGAGCTGAATCCCCCCCACCTCAGAGCTGTTTGTTCCCCCACCTTAGAGCCACTACCCCCTTCTAGAGCTGTATACTCCTTTCCTCAGTAATATGTATGCCCCTCACTAATGTGTATGTCCCCAGCCTCTCTTATGATGTATATACAGCAGTGTCAGTGTACTCTATGTGCAGCCATGTCTGTTAGTGACTGCCACCAATCAGCGTAGCACAGACACATGTACAGGAGAAGTTAGATGGTGACAAACGGGGAGGTGAATGAGGCTGTTGCCGACTTCCCAATATTAGAAATATATATAAATACTAGCTGTACTACCCGGCTTCGCCCGGGTTAATAACTGCTGTTAACAAAATAGAATGTATTAACAAAAATGTATTCTGCACACAAAAACCACAAAGCAAATAGATATAAATGTAATTATAATGCCTGTCTCCCCCTGTATATATCTCTGTCTCTCTCTATCTCTTTGTCTGTCTGTCTCTTTCCCTGTCTGTCTGACTCTTTCTTTCTCCGTCTGTCTCAATCTCTTACCCTGTCTGTCTGTCTCTGTCTCTTTCCCTCTCTTTCCCTCTCATTCCCTGTCTGTCTCTTTCCTTGTCTGTCTCTTTTCCTCTCTTTCCCTCTCTTTCCCTGTCTGTCTTTTTCCCTCTTTCCCTCTGTCTCTTTCCCTGTGTCTGTCTATTTGTCTGTCTCTTTTACCTGTCTTTGTCTGTCTCCTACTCTGTCTGTTTCTTTCCCTCTCTTACCCTGTCTGTCTCTTTCCCTCTCTTTCCCTGTCTGTCTCTTCCCCTGTCAGTCTGTCTCTTTGTCTGTGTCTGTTTCTTTCCCTGTCTATGTGTTTCTTTCCCTGTCTGTGTCTGCCTCTTTCCCTGTCTATGTCTGTTTCTTTCCCTGTCTGTGTCTGCCTCTTTCCCTGTCTGTGTCTGCCTCTTTCCCTGTCTGTGTCTGTCTCTTTACCTGTCTGTGTCTGTCTCTTTACCTGTCTCTCTCTTTCCCTCTCTTTCCCTGTCTGTCTCTTTCCCTGTCAGTCTGTCCTCTTTGTCTGTGTCTGTCTCTTTGTGTTTGTCTCTTACCCTGTCTGTGTCTGTTTCTTACCCTGTCTGTGTCTGCATCTTTCCCTGTCTGTGTCTGTCTTTTTCCCTGGCTGCATTGTGACACGCCAACATTCCATATAAGGGCGTGGCTGCGCATTCTTCTGAAGTTCTGGCTGCACTGTGGCTCCCAGCTCCATTCGCTTTAATGGAGGCAGGTTTTTTGGTGAATAACTGTTAAGAGCGGGGTTAAAATTTCACCTCAAAACATAGCCTATGACGCTCTCGGGGTCCAGAAGTGTGAGTGTGCAAAATTTTGTGGCTAAATACATAAGATCCAACAATATCAAAGGGCACAGGTCTGTCAATCCCTCAGGGGATATCACACACTGTGCTGAGCTACTCAAATAGCAAATACAAAGCAGGAGGAAACGAGTAAATTGCTTCAAAAATATACAGTTAGGTCCAGAAATATTTGGACAGTGACACAATTTTCGCGAGTTGGGCTCTGCATGCCACCACATTGGATTTGAATTGAAACCTCTACAACAGAATTCAAGTGCAGATTGTAACGTTTAATTTGAAGGTTTGAACAAAAATATCTGATAGAAATTGTAGGAATTGTACACATTTCTTTACAAACACTCCACATTTTAGGAGGTCAAAAGTAATTGGACAAATAAACCAAACCCAAACAAAATATTTTTATTTTCAATATTTTGTTGCGAATCCTTTGGAGGCAATCACTGCCTTAAGTCTGGAACCCATGGACATCACAAAACGCTGGGTTTCCTCCTTCTTAATGCTTTGCCAGGCCTTTACAGCCGCAGCCTTCAGGTCTTGCTTGTTTGTGGGTCTTTCCGTCTTAAGTATGGATTTGAGCAAGTGAAATGCATGCTCAATTGGGTTAAGATCTGGTGATTGACTTGGCCATTGCAGAATGTTCCACTTTTTTGCACTCATGAACTCCTGGGTAGCTTTGGCTGTATGCTTGGGGTCATTGTCCATCTGTACTATGAAGCGCCGTCCGATCAACTTTGCGGCATTTGGCTGAATCTGGGCTGAAAGTATATCCCGGTACACTTCAGAATTCATCTGGCTACTCTTGTCTGCTGTTATGTCATCAATAAACACAAGTGACCCAGTGCCATTGAAAGCCATGCATGCCCATGCCATCACGTTGCCTCCACCATGTTTTACAGAGGATGTGGTGTGCCTTGGATCATGTGCCGTTCCCTTTCTTCTCCAAACTTTTTTCTTCCCATCATTCTGGTACAGGTTGATCTTTGTCTCATCTGTCCATAGAATACTTTTCCAGAACTGAGCTGGCTTCATGAGGTGTTTTTCAGCAAATTTAACTCTGGCCTGTCTATTTTTGGAATTGATGAATGGTTTGCATCTAGATGTGAACCCTTTGTATTTACTTTCATGGAGTCTTCTCTTTACTGTTGACTTAGAGACAGATACACCTACTTCACTGAGAGTGTTCTGGACTTCAGTTGATGTTGTGAACGGGTTCTTCTTCACCAAAAAAAGTATGCGGCGATCATCCACCACTGTTGTCATCCGTGGACGCCCAGGCCTTTTTGAGTTCCCAAGCTCACCAGTCAATTCCTTTTTTATCAGAATGTACCCGACTGTTGATTTTGCTACTCCAAGCATGTCTGCTATCTCTCTGATGGATTTTTTCTTTTTTTTCAGCCTCAGGATGTTCTGCTTCACCTCAATTGAGAGTTCCTTAGACCGCATGTTGTCTGGTCACAGCAACAGCTTCCAAATGCAAAACCACACACCTGTAATCAACCCCAGACCTTTTAACTACTTCATTGATTACAGGTTAACGAGGGAGACGCCTTCAGAGTTAATTGCAGCCCTTAGAGTCCCTTGTCCAATTACTTTTGGTCCCTTGAAAAAGAGGAGGCTATGCATTACAGAGCTATGATTCCTAAACCCTTTCTCCGATTTGGATGTGAAAACTCTCATATTGCAGCTGGGAGTGTGCACTTTCAGCCCATATTATATATATAATTGTATTTCTGAACATGTTTTTGTAAACAGCTAAAATAACAAAACTTGTGTCACTGTCCAAATATTTCTGGACCTAACTGTATGTATTTTTATTTATATTTCATATGCTCATTTTAGTAATATATATTTTTTGTGAAAAAGACACAATGAACCAGAATACACATATATCAATATATAAGAAAATTACAAGAATTGGACGGCCAAGAGGAGGGGTGTTAAAAATGGGCACAACTATATCCTGCCAAGCCCAAAGTACATAGTATTTGTCAGTGACAGAATCAAGTGTAAGGATAATTCACATAAAGGTAAACTCACATTCCCACGTGAAAAAATTGGTTGTTGCACCAAACGGGGGAATAGTTTTTCTCTCAATGAGGATTATGCATGATGCTCAGACCGCATATTGCAAACACTGCTGACCACATCGATCAATCATAATAATAGAGTCATATTATATAATATCATAGGCAAACTGTAGACCTAGTATACAGTATAAAGATCTATCAGTGGAGCAGTGCGAACATATGCAGAAAGAGAGCCCACGCACACCTCATTACGGGGGTCCCATCACTGGTGATCTACGTAGGAAAAAGCCAGATCATATTCTTACACCAGAAGGGATTGATTCAGTAAACAACAGACTCAAAATTATTGCATCAAAGAGGGTTATGCATGATGCTCAGATCGCATATCGCGGACACCGCTGACCACATCAATTAATCACATAAGGGGAGCATAGATTATAGTAAACAAGCCATAAACCAATATTAGTCGGTACAGCAGTGTGAGCATATATACAACGAGAGCCCCCGCACACCTCATTAAAAGGATCCCATCACTGGAGCTATTACATAAAAGAGCGGGGTTAAAATTTCACCTCAAAACATAGCCTATGACGCTCTCGGGGTCCAGAAGTGTGAGTGTGCAAAATTTTGTGGCTGTAGTTGCGACGGTGCAGATGCCAATCCCGGACATACACACACATACACACATACACACATTCAGCTTTATATATTAGATATAAATATATAAAAATAATGTGTCTGTGTGTGCATGTATGATGTGTATCTACAGTATGTATGTCAGTGTATATGACTGTGTCTAGATTTATGTCTATTTATATATGTTTTTGTGAATTTCTCTTTAAATATGTATGTGTACGTATGCCTGTATGTGTGTGTATCTGTGCATGTCTATGTGTGGATGGGGCCCACTGAGACTCTTTCGCCCAGGGCCCACAAAAACCTGGAGCCAGCCCTGCTCTAGGGGATTGAATGCTTTTGAACTTTCCCAACGCATGTGTAGCACCCCACGGGGCAGGTGTGTTTAACCTACTTGTCGCCGGGCCATTGACTCTCGCAGTCACGGGCGGCCTAGCCCGGCTCCGTTGCCCCGAGGTGTATAGAAGATGACAGGGGAAGGATGATAAGAGTAGTGGTGAGGTGTTTGTCGTGACGCCACCTGTGGTATGCGACCAGGGAATGGGCCGCCGCTACTGTCACTGTCCTCTGTGGCAGATGGTAATAGCAGCCGGGGATGGTATCGCTCTCCACAGGTAGAGCGGGCCCAGGGGAGGATGATGAGGGGAGTAGTAATGGCGGTGGGGAAAGGCATTACGGGTAATAAAGAGTCAGAGTCTATAGCTGCGGTTCCAGGTTATTTACTCACTTTTGTACGATGCTGCTCACCCAGGTAATACCGGTTAATTGCTATGATGTGCTCCATCGAACTCGAATCCCTTTAGAGATCAGTCCGGTTTGGTGCTCGGTGGGTTTCTCCTTGTAATGCCTGTCTATGCTTGAAGCCTGGGTTTCACGAGATATACTCTTGTCCCTATCTGCAGGTGCTGTGGTTCCGATGTGGGGTCCGGCTTGATGCGAAGCCCCGGATCCTATATGGCACTGTGCTCTCGGGCACTGTGTGGTCAGGGAAGCTTGAAACTTTCCCCGTCTGGGCAGATTCTGTAAAACCAACATAAAGTATGATCTTTCCTAGGGTCCTGCCGCCCTGTGTGGCGTCAGTTCCATGGGGAGCAGAGATCCCTCTCCCCACAGCAACCGTTGTAAACTTATCCTTCCCACTGGAGCACCTGTGAGGCATGTCTGCCCCGTTGCTCTCATGCTTGAGAACTCCCTAACTGTTGTGTTGGCTCCTGACTCCCCCTTCTGGCTGCTCCTCCCCCCTCCCAGGTTCTAGGCTAGTAGGACTGGGGCCCCTGTTGAGGGCATCCTATAAATGCTTCTCTGTAGGCGACCCCTTTATTACCTTACCCTAGCCCAGTCCCCAGTGGGAACAGGGCAAACTGATGTGTATTTGAGTGTGTAATGTGGTGAAACTGGGACTGACCTCCTCAGGAACCGGGTTTAGCATTACATACAATGTTGGGTGCAATACTCTGTGGCGACTGAAGCCTCAGGGGCGCCACATTCCCCCACAGCAAATGACGGCACTCCCGTGCTGCAGCAATTCAAAGTTTGGTACACCGCATTTTGTATATGCATTAAACAAACAACATTCTTCCCTTTATGGGAGGCACCATCGATGAACATTACAAACATATCAACTCTACACCGGTAGCAATATCAAAAGCAGTATCAAAACATTTGCAAGGCAAAAACATCATCAAAAACATTCCAAATAGCAAAACTATGAAAAACAGTGTCAAACATTTTCAAGTATTGGTTATAGCAGCATGCATTGTCATAAACCATTGTCATTTTAAAACTAGTGCAAACTTCCAGTATTTAAAACATTCATGTCAGCATATGAAACATTTTCATGTAAACATCATAAAGAGTGGCGAGGCAACCCCTGGAGTCTTTTTGTGCCACTGATCAGTGCACCGCTCCCGGTCAGCAAACTTTCCTTGTTAAGTGCAAAATGTTCAAGTATAAAATATTTAAGTGCAGTTATTCAAGTCACCCTAATTCTGGTAGGGTGCACAACGGGTGTAACTATATACAAAGAGTTCCGATCACTGTCAGTCCTGTGGCCCGGTTATCCTTATTAAAGGACAAAATTAAACTGAAGGAAAAATACCGTATGTACAGACTGAAAAATCAACCGTTAAAGTGACCAGTTACTGGGAACATTCCTTACCGGACTGTGGCAGGAGGTCCGCTCCCAGGATTTATGTGCAGCAGTCTCTTGTACCCGGTTTCTGTGAAGCTTTGGAAGAAGCGGGGACTGGCAGTGGACGCTCCGCTGCTGGGGAGACCGGCTTTGCAGCTGCCTCCTCCTGAGAACACAGTTCCACGTCAAGGGCATCCCAGCCCCGCTCTCCCTTGTGCCGAGTATACATCACCAGGTCTCCGGCGAACAGGTCTCAACCAGGGTGGCCCCTACGGAATCGGGAGACGACATCACGGAGGGAGAAAAATACTTCTTTTGAAAGTTTTTTTTCCACGATGAAGCCCCACCCCGCTGTAAATCGAATCGGGAGATGACTCCGGTCCGTATTGGGCCCCGCTCCAACGGGTGGCTTTTCCGGAGCCTTTGTTTTGCAGCAAGGTTTCTGGTTTCCATGGCCGCTAACCATTCCTGGCGTACCATCTCCTCTTCTGCAAGTTTGAAAAGGGTGACCTGGCAGTTGGCCCAGTCTCTGTCCTCCTTGCTGTTGAACTCTGGGGACAGAGGCTCCAGCTCAGCGCAGCGGTCTCCCTAAGTCATTCCCAGGGGATCGCAACCTCAAGCTCCCAGTTCGGGCCTCTGGTTCGAAGGTGATTAAATCTCCTTCGGTGCACACATCAGCACCCGGGTCCTCAGCTGTCGGGAATGGTATAAACAGGTCGACAGCCGAAGGTTGTTCGGTAACCGGTTCCTCCTGTGCCATGCATCTAGCAGCCGGGTCGGTAGCTCGGTCCTCAGCTACCAGGGGGTCGAATGCTTCTGCTTCTGGGGATGCTGGGCTGCTCGGTGAGACCTGAAGAGCGTCATTGGTGGCAATGGCGACAGGGGTCTTCGCAATTTCCACTGCAGACTGCTTTTCCTCCAGGTATTGCGATTCCAGTTCTTCATGGGCCTGCATGGCTCCCACCGCTCCCATCATGGATGCTTTTCCATTCATGGATGGCGTCCAAGTGAATCCTCCTCAGCATCTGGCTCAAGCGAGCCACCTTCGCCTCCATGTCCCAAGCGCTCCAGGACAGGGGTCATATCGGTGTTGCCCCATGACAGCCAGGGTTTGCCGTTGCTGACACCTGGCACCCCATGTGATCCCAGTACGCCCGACTTCTTTGCTCTCCAGACTCTCACTCCATAAGTTTCGTTTCTTAATCCATTTGCACACCAGGAGGCAAGGCTTAGCTTTTCTGCCCCTCGCCTCATGTTAGTTTTGCTTCCTATTTTCCCACGTCTGTGAGGGGGATGGGCCTTGATTTTCACGCCACCATCCTCACCAGCCCACGAAGGGCGGGAATTCTTTAACCCCTTCTTGTTCAATAATGGCTACTGGTCACAATTAAACAGTTTTTCAGCAATCCATAAGGTGCACACTACCCAGGTTTTTAGGCTGGGCACGTTATCTTGTTCGTGATGTCAAATGTAGCGCCCGGCGATGAGTAGGTTAAACGATGGTTCATGAGGGTGATACCTGAATTGCACTAACATGTGTCAGCTCATATATCCGGTAGTGGCATGCCTCAAACCCGAAAGTGAACAAATGTGTTCCAAAGTGCGTACCAGAAGTGCATCATCAAGGAAGGGGCATGGATACCAGGATCTCATAAACGGAAGTTAGGAATACATAAATAGAATGCAAATGCTTTCTACTAACGCCGCATGGTCCGTGCACAGGAAGTGCGTCATCACAGCGCCAGAAGTGAAACGCAAATGCACTCCACACTATAAGCAGTGGCACTTCTGGATAGAAGTCAGTCGAACGGTGCCCGTTTAGAAGTTCAAAATCATGCAGGCAATATACATGTATCTCAAAAGAGTATAATTAGAAAAATTACTGTATAGATCCTGGTGCCCATCACCCTTGCCTGATGATGCACTTCCGGTACATACTTTGGAACGCATTTGCGTTCCAGAAACACACACTGTTGGAATACTTCCGGTTAATGTGTTTTATTTTTCCATTATATACTTTCCAGAGTTCTATTTACATTCTGGACATATCCCTTATCTCTCACTGTGGATATCGCTATATTTTGGAAGCTGGATTTATTGGTGATTTGTGCATTTCTGGGTTATGAGGCATGCCTCTACGGGATATAAGAGCAGACACATGTTAGGGCAATTCAGGTATCACCCTTATGCACCATCGTTTTGGTGTCCCAGGGAGGCTCCTGCATTGGCCTTTTCCCCCTGGTTCTGTTCCCTGATGAACTGCTTGCATCTTTGGGAGGAAACGCATCGGGACTGCATCTTTGAACATTCTCAGATAAGTGATCTATTTGTTTTCTCCATCTTATCCTGATAGAGGTTAAAACTTGTTGCTATGGTGTTTGTTATGGCCTGTGCAGGGTTTTTTAGGGTCATGCAGGATCTTCCATCAGTGAATGGGGGCGACATAACCCTAGTGCGCCATACCCTCCATTGCTAGGAAACTTGGACAAACCCTTTAATGCTCCTAACATAAATAAAAAATAGTAACCATTAACTTGTCAGATGAGACAATTATTAAATGACACAATTAATCTTTATTAATATACCCATGTGTCATATTGTGTTACAAATTATGGATTGATACATGTGTACAGGATCAGAACCTATAACAGTAGAAGGATACATCAATAGAACCCCCACCAGAACCACCATCAGTACAAAAATACATCACCAGAACCACCATCAGTACATAAATTCATCATCAGAACCACCAGCACCACAGATGTAGGTGGAGCAGGTTGAACTAGATAGACCTAGGTCTTTTGTCAACCTATGGTGTAACATCACTAAAACCCCCATCAGTCCAGGAATACATCATAAGAATGACTATCAGTACAGGAATACATCACCAGGACCACCATCAGCACATGCTACATCAATTGCAATGTTAGGTAAGACTCTTATACAGCTTTGAGCATGAGTGTCATGCGGTTTGCTGCTCTATACACACCAGGTGTCATGGCGACTTTTGACTCTGTTCACACTGCAGAATCTGACAGGCCACCTGGTGCTTGTGTGTTGCTCACTCGGTGCTGGGCATCGACCAATTTTGTGGTCGCTGGTGATTGGTCTGGCAGGAATTAATTCTTTCTACCCGGTGAGTTGTCACTGGTGTCACAGGTTAATAAAGACCTATCACAGCCGCTTCCACCCTTTAAAAGATGGTGGATCCTGTTCCTATGCCTATTATAGCAAAATACATACCGGTCTTTGTGAATGGTGATTCAGCTTCTGGAGCACTTCTGTATGCTATCTTGATGTGTTGTGGTGATATTGGTGTCAATGTGTATTTCCTTCCTTTTCTTTGTTTCTCCCCTGTGCACATATTGTCTTTACCTCTGTGAGTGGCTGCTGTGAGTTTTAGTTCCTCCCTGTCTATCTATTTGTGTGTGCATTTATCACTGCAGTCACACTCCCCTCCTGGGGTGGTGGTGAGAGGGTATAGGACCAGAGCTGCTCAGGGGTTAGGGATACGCTGGAGGTTGAGACCTCGCCACCAGCCGGTTTGCTTCGGGAATGTGTGACAGTTAGAGGCTCCCCTAAGCTGAGGGCCAGTTTAGGAGTTCTGATTTCCAGTCACTTAACTACTGGACCCCATCAGCACTCCCAATCCAGGAGTGCTGATGCTCCCCCAGGCTTATCTTCTCTGTTCCCGCAGCCTCTGTCCTGCCCCATGTCCATCGGGTCCCTCCTGTTCACCTGTTGGTGCCCCCGCTCCCTGTGTGTTAGAGGTGCCAACGTTTCCCTGCTGTCCACACCTGCTCCACACTGTTTGGTCAATCCTCTGGCTCCCAAGGCCCGAGCAGGCACAGTAGGGCTCTTGGGAGCATGCTTATGTTTAGGGCATGGCCGCACTGCTCTCCCTTTTCTTAAAGGGCCAGCACAACTTAACCTGGAAATGTCACTCGGCCCTCACCATTAGGCACAGTGTCTATAAGACATCCTACCCCATGCTAATTGTCAGGTCCCCATGCTATAACTCGTATTCCATATTGGTCTGTGACTGTCTCTGTTCCATCTAGTAGTGCCCATTTACCCACCCCCAGTACCAGCTAGTTACAGATCGCACCAGCCTCTGCCTCATGCGCTCTGGCTCCTGGTCTTTAGGCACTTTACACAAAGCGACATCGCTAGCGATGTCGCTGGTGAAAGCACCCGCCCCCGTCGGTTGTGCGTCACGGGCAAATCGGTGCCCGTGGCGAACAACATTGCTAACACCCGTCACACATACTTACCTGCCTAGCGACGTCGCTGTGGCCGGCAAACCGCCTCCTTTTTAAGGGGGCGGTTCGTGCGGCGTCACAGTGGTCTAGCTAAGCGGCCGCCCAATAGAAGCGGAGGGGCGGAGATGAGCGGCCGTAACATCCCGCCCACCCCCTTCCTTCCTCATTGGTGGTGGCCGCGGGTACGATGTTGTTCCTCGTTCCTGCGGTGTCACACATAGCGATGTGTGCTGCCGCAGGAACGACGAACAACATTGTACCTGCAGCAGCAACGATATTTGAGATTAGAACGACGTGCCAGCGATCAACGATATGGTGAGTATTTTTGATCGTTAACGGTCGTTCCTGCGTTTCACACGCAATGACGTCGTTATCGAGGCCATATGTGCGTCACGAATTCCGTGACACCAACAACATCTCATTAGCGATGTTGTTGCGTGTAAACTGGCCGTTTGTCCTGTGTCACCAGTAGAGTTGAGCGCGGTTCGTGGTTCGTGGTTCTCCAGTTCGCGGCTCGAGTGATTTTGGGGCATGTTCTAGATCGAACTAGAACTCGAGCTTTTTGCAAAAGCTCGATAGTTCTAGAAACGTTCGAGAACGGTTCTAGCAGCCAAAAAACAGCTAAATCCTAGCTTGGTTTCTGCTGTAATAGTGTAAGTCACTCTGTGAATCAAACTATTATCACATTTCAGTGTATAGTGTGCGTGAACAGCGCCTTCAGATCACTGCTGTTTCTATAATGGCGATCGCCATTTTTTTTTTTTTTTTTTCTTGTCTTCCTTCCCTAAGCGCGCGCGTCTTGTGGGGCGGGCCAGCATGTCAGCCAATCACAGACACACACACACCTAAGTGGACTTTGAGCCAGAGAAGCAACGGCATGTGTGATAGGATCTGCATGTCACATGTCCCTGCATTATAAAACCGGACATTTTCTTCACGAACGCCATTATCTGCCTTCTGCGTCTTTGGTGTCAGACATCAGTGTCGCAGCTCCGTCCTCCTGAGTCCTATAGCCGATACAGCTGTATGCGCTGCATACACAGCGTTAGACAGCTTAGGGAGAGCACATTCTAGCAGTCCTTTTAAGGGCTCAAAGCGGCAGGGTCAGAGAGCCATAAGTGACAGGTCCTGCAAACAGCAACAGCGTCTGTGTAGCCCAGGTCAGGGATTTCCTCCCTGCATTTCACCATTAGGAGGGAATAGAAAGGCAGGCTTCCATTCCTCTACCCAGAGCACCACAATCCTGCCACTGTACCCTCTTGTCCTCTGCACACTCCAACTCATTCTAAGTAAGCCATTATACTAGCAAACACTCAGTGTACCTAGTGGCATCCTAAACGTGGCTATTGGACTTTGCTATAGTCCCACTAGTGCAAAGACATTAGCAGAGCACATCTGCCTGCATTGCACACTCCAAGTTTTTTAAACTAAGCAATTTTACTAGCAAACACTCAGTGTACCTAGTGGCATCCTATACGTGGCTATTGGACTTTGCTATAGTCCCACTAGTGCAAAGACATTTGCAGAGCACGTCTGCCTGCATTGCACACTACAACTTTTTTAAACTAAGCAATTTTACTAGAAAACACTCAGTGTACCTAGTGGCATCCTATACGTGGCTATTGGACTTTGCTATAGTCCCACTAGTGCAAAGACATTTGCAGAGCACGTCTGCCTGCATTGCACACTACAACTTTTTTAAACTAATCAATTTTACTAGCAAACACTCAGTGTACCTAGTGGCATCCTAAACGTGGCTATTGGACTTTGCTATAGTCCCACTAGTGCAAAGACATTAGCAGAGCACATCTGCCTGCATTGCACACTCCAAGTTTTTTAAACTAAGCAATTTTACTAGCAAACACTCAGTGTACCTAGTGGCATCCTATACGTGGCTATTGGACTTTGCTATAGTCCCACTAGTGCAAAGACATTTGCAGAGCACGTCTGCCTGCATTGCACACTACAACTTTTTTAAACTAAGCAATTTTACTAGCAAACACTCAGTGTACCTAGTGGCATCCTATACGTGGCTATTGGACTTTGCTATAGTCCCACTAGTGCCAAGACATTTGCAGAGCGCATCTGCCTGCGTTGCACACTCCAACTAATTATAACGAAGCCATTATACTAGCAAACACTCAGTGTACCTAGTGGCATCCTATACGTGGCTATTGGACTTTTGTCAATTCACAGTATTGGAACGTTATTTGCAGCACGTCTGCCTGCATTGCACACTCTAACTTTTTTAAACTCAGCCATTATACTAGCAAACACTCACTGTACCTAGTTGTATCCTAAACGTGGCTATTGTACTTTTGTCAATTCACAGTATTGGAACGTTATTTGCAGGACATCTGCCTGCCTTGCACACTCAAACTTTTTTAAACTCAGCCATTATACTAGCAAACACTCACTGTACCTAGTTGTATCCTAAACGTGGCTATTGTACTTTTGTCAATTCACAGTATTGGAACGTTATTTGCAGCACGTCTGCCTGCATTGCACACTCAAACTTTTTTAAACTCAGCCATTATACTAGCAAACACTCACTGTACCTAGTTGTATCCTAAACGTGGCTATTGTACTTTTGTCAATTCACAGTATTGGAACGTTATTTGCAGGACATCTGCCTGCCTTGCACACTCAAACTTTTTTAAACTCAACCATTATACTAGCAAACACTCACTGTACCTAGTTGTATCCTAAACGTGGCTATTGTACTTTTGTCAATTCACAGTATTGGAACGTTATTTGCAGGACATCTGCCTGCCTTGCACACTCAAACTTTTTTAAACTCAGCCATTATACTAGCAAACACTCACTGTACCTAGTTGTATCCTAAACGTGGCTATTGTACTTTTGTCAATTCACAGTATTGGAACGTTATTTGCAGGACATCTGCCTGCCTTGCACACTCAAACTTTTTTAAACTCAGCCATTATACTAGCAAACACTCACTGTACCTAGTTGTATCCTAAACGTGGCTATTGTACTTTTGTCAATTCACAGTATTGGAACGTTATTTGCAGGACATCTGCCTGCATTGCACACTCAAACTTTTTTAAACTCAGCCATTATACTAGCAAACACTCACTGTACCTAGTTGTATCCTAAACGTGGCTATTGTACTTTTGTCAATTCACAGTATTGGAACGTTATTTGCAGCACGTCTGCCTGCATTGCACACTCAAACTTTTTTAAACTCAGCCATTATACTAGCAAACACTCACTGTACCTAGTTGTATCCTAAACGTGGCTATTGTACTTTTGTCAATTCACAGTATTGGAACGTTATTTGCAGGACATCTGCCTGCTTGGCACACTCAAACTTTTTTAAACTCAGCCATTATACTAGCAAACACTCACTGTACCTAGTTGTATCCTAAACGTGGCTATTGTACTTTTGTCAATTCACAGTATTGGAACGTTATTTGCAGGACATCTGCCTGCATTGCACACTCAAACTTTTTTAAACTCAGCCATTATACTAGCAAACACTCACTGTACCTAGTTGTATCCTAAACGTGGCTATTGTACTTTTGTCAATTCACACTACTGCAAATGTATGTGCAGCACCTCTGCATGACAACCTCGTGCTCTGTTTTTAATAAGCTATAATGATAGCACAAAATACTGCCATTTTGTGGCATCATAGAACTGGCTGTTGTATTCCATTAGTGCCCCACTGGTGACAAGCTATTTCTAGCACCTCTACATCACACCCTCATGCACATTTTGCTACGCTAATGTTATAGCAAACTCATGGAATTCATTGTTGCATTTCATAATTCGGAGGGATAGAAAGTCAGGCTTCCTTTAGCTTTTCCTTCTGTTCATAGACAGCATCTCCAAGACAAATTTCCCCTCCACGTCTAAGTGTGGAGAGGCAGCTAGTGCGCATGCGTGTGCCGATGTACCCCAGCTGCAGCATAATTACAGTGTTTCGCCTAGTGAGTATGCTCAGCCTGACTGTACCATTCCTGACGCTAAGTTTTCATTTCGGGATACAGCGCATGCTCCCACACTAAGTGTGAAAAGCCTCTTTGCACAGGTGCTTGCATTCCGTGCCGGGTATAAGTCCTGTTTTGGGCATAGACACCATGCTAAAGCTGATAGTCTTTTTTCAGAGACTGTATTTCATGCTACTGAGCATGCTCAGGCACTTCCTGCATCAGAGACTAGGTCCGGTAATGAACTCTTTGGCCCTGGCCCTGATGTGGGGGTCCCATATAGACCACAGGGCATCAGGTGTCCTCCCAAATGGCTTGCAGAGGCCCACACCTATGACTTGTCACCGCATTATTGATGCTCAGACGATGACTGGTGAGGTGTTTGGGTCATGGCAGCCATGAGGTCATCATTGAAGTTGCGTTTCCAAATAGGACGCTAGTTATGCCACTCATGACGTGTCACTCTACTTTTGTCTCCAGGAGGTGCATTGTGGTTCACCCTGGTTTGGGGCGGACCCAGGTTATAAAAGGGGCTGGAGCCAACAAGGAGGTGCGCAGTCTTCTATTATGCTCCGAAAGAGCACACCTCCATGTGTTGAACCCATTGCGGCTTTAGGCCAGAGGTAGGCAGGGATCGGGTGGTGGATGCAGGCCACCACCACAGTTGGTAACGCAGAACGGTTAAGACCAGCTCCTGTCCTAACAGTCCTGCTTGTGCAGCCCAGTGGCATTAACAGGCCTGCTGCTGCTGATGCGCCTGCTGTCCACAGGTGTGGCCCCTACGCACACGGTCAGCGTACTCAATGGCCCCTGTGTTGTTAACAGGGAGTTCCTGGGCTGGGTGGGCATGTGGACCCTGTGACGCTAACAGGGCTCACAGTCTCCAGATCCGAATGGCGTCTAACTCGGTTCAGGCTACTATTAGTTTCATAGCCACACAGCTCTGTATCCTCCACCAAACCTTCAAGTTGCCAACCTCTCCTTTTCCAACTGGGAGCACGGTGGACACTGACTGCTGATGGGGATATATACCTTTCTCTTTCTTTTCTTATTAATTTTCGTTATATAGCGGTCACAGATTATATACCACTTTATCCAAATCTGCCAGTCCCACTGTAACAGATGTTGTTTCTTCAGCAAATGTTACAGTTGCTTAACCACCAAATCCACGGACCAAAACTTTTTTCCCCTTTCCAACACACCTGTTCCCCTTTCCAACAGCATCTGTCCTTTTTCAACTCATTTTGGGATATGACCAAAAGTGCAACTGTGCAGGGACACCGTACTCAACGCCATCTCAGCACAGCAGCCATCCCTCGGTCCCTCCGATGTGGACAAGTAAAAGACCATTTCCTCCTATCCATGACAAAGCGTTGAGATTCACTCTGTGCAGCACTGGTGTTTAGTGGACAAGTAGATCTAAGATTGCGTACCACATTCTGCAGATACTCCTGTATACGTGCGTCTATTTCTATGGCAGGAATTAGTTCGCCAAATTTTGTCTTGTACCGGGGATCTAACAGTGTGGCAACCCAGTATTCAGGATTAGTTCAAATTCATACAATCCGAGGGTCATGTAGGTAGTGCAGCAAGAAGGCGCTCATGTGTCTTGTGCATCCAGGAGGACCAAGTCCTTGGTGTGTTGGTGGCAGAGAGGTGAGAATCGTGCATCCTTCCTCTGCCCTCTCCCCCCAACCTCGCACAACCGAAATGTGAGCAAGCTCTCACTCATCTGCTGAGTCTTCCATGCCCATCGCCAGTTCGTCCTCCATTTCTTCATGGGCTCCTGCACTTTCATCAACACTTTTTGCTGATACTATGCGCCCTTGTTAATCCCTCTCCCTCACCATGACTGCCGCATAGGTGCCGCTGACCATCTGGACCTCGTAGATCTTGTTATCCCTTCCGCATATGACTCCTCCTGTACTTCCTCCCCTTCCTCTTGTCCCAACACCTGACTCCGAATAATAATTACAGTGTGCTCCATCATGTAGATGACCAGAATTGTCACGCTGAGAATGACATTGCCAGTGCTAAACATCTTCGTCGACATTTCAAAACTGTGTAGCAGGGTGCATAGGTCCTTGATCTGACACCACTCCAGCAGCGTGATCTGCACCACCTCTGGATCAAGTTATCCCAGGCTATATGTCTTACCGTATTTCAGCAGGGCTCTGCGGTGCTGCCACACACGCTGCAACATGTGCAGATTCCAATTCCTGCGTGTCGAAACATCGCATTTACGGCGTTTAACTGCCAGACCCTAAAACTTCCGGAGTGATGAAAGTTGTTGAGCTGCTGTGTGCGCACGATGGAAGTGAGCACATAGCGAGCGTGCCCACTGCACAAGGCCATGTAGGCCGTGATGGTGTTTTAAAAATTGCTGGCGAATTCGGTTCAACACGTGAGCCCTAAAAGGCACGTGTGTCACATTGCCCTGAGGATGGCCCGCAGCCAGGTTTGCATCATTGCCGCACACGGCTGTTAAGTCACCAACGGAGTCCGCTCCGTCAATTTGTACTCCGGTCGCCAGGTGACAACGTGTTCCTTTCATGAATAGTGCTGATGATGGGAGAGTAGTCGATGCCAGCGGCGCAGGTGGACGCAGGTTATGCTCACCCACTGGGCTGCATTACCTTGACAGATGCAGAATCTCTGGCTGAATGTAGCTGGTGGGTATCTCACAGATGAAATACCATCATTCAGCTACAACCAATGGGAAGACACCACACCCTTTTTTATGCCCATCCTGTCTGCAGACCACTGCCAGACATAGCTATGAACCTCTGGTTAATTTTACCCCCAGTTCAGTTTTATGATTTTGTGTGCTTGTTACCTGACTACTTTTCCTGCTTGCTGTTTATGTACCTTGTTGGCCGATACGCATTTCACCTCTGCTTGTTTTCTGATTCTTTCCTGGCCGTCCCATTCTGTTCCTGTTCCTCAATTAATGTTTTGACCCTGCCTGACTACTATTCTCTGTAATAGCGGTGTGACTCACATTTCCCATACATTTCAAAGTAAAACTTTGACCGCCTGATGGCATTGAGCTCTGCTGCCAGCATAGTAAGGAGGTGTGTGGTAGTCCTTGTGCGCAGTTGCAAGGAAGGGTGGCCTGACCACACAGGGTTTGCGCCAAGGTAGAGGACCCACACGAGGTTGAAGAGGCAGAAGCAGTGTATTAACTTCTACATACAGAACAAGGATTGAAACAACTCGTGGGGACGGCAAGACTTGTACAGCAGACCCTTCTCCATCTCTCACCATAGTTTGCCAGTGCCCAGTCAGTGACATGTAATGACCCTGTCTATGCTTACTGGTCCAAGTATCTGTGTTGAAATGCACCCTGTCGCACACAGATTTTCTCAAGGAAGTGGTGATGTTGTGTGCGACATGCTGGTGTAGCGCGGGCATGCTTTTCTTGGAGAAGCAGTGGTGATTGGGCATCTGGTACTGGGGCACAGCGACAGACATAAGGTCTGTAAAATCCTGTGTGTCCACTACGCGTAAAGGCAGCATTTCGGTAGCCAACAGCTTACAGAGGGATAGAGTCAACCACTTAGCTTTGTCATGGGTCGCAGTAAGTGGCCTTTTATTTGACCACATCTGAGGGACAGAGATCTGGCTGCTGTCTGTAGACGGTGTTGAGTAGGGTGTCCCTGGAAAAATGCAGGTTTGTGAGAAAAGTGCAGGCGGAGACATGATGTTGCCTTCATCTTGCCTTCAGATCTGTTCATCTTGTATCATTTTTAAAAAACACAGCAAGCAAGGGTTACTCCAAGAGGAGTCTACCTTTTTTCCCCAAATTGGGCACACAGACACCCCATCAGTGGCAGGACTTGTGCCCTAGTTGCAAACAGGATGTTTTGATTTGCATCAAGCACATTCCAAATCCACAAGCATTTACTCTCCCCAGGATGACACAGGGGTAGTAAATTCCTTCTGGATCCATGACTTGTTCATTTTGATGAACGTCAGTCTGTCCACATTGTCACTGGACAGACGCGTGCGCTTATCTGTCAGCACACACCCAGCAGCACTGAAGACACGTTCAGAGACAACGCTGGCAGCTGGACACGACAAAATCTTCAAGGCGTAACTGGAGAGCTCTTGACATTTTTCTAGATTTGAAGCACAAAAGGAGCAAGGCTCCATTTGCAAAGTCATTGCATCGATGTTCATTTGGAGATACTCCTGTATCATCCTCTCCATCCGTTGACTATGTGACACACTTGATGTCTCTGGTGGCCTTGCAAAGGAGGGTCTAAAAAAATTATGAAAAGATTCCATAAAATTGCTGTTACCAGCACCAGATACGGTCCTACTGGTACGGGTAGACTGTTGAGGATGACGAGGCCGTCCCATGTTTGTCAAGTTACAACTGGGAGAATCACTCCCTTCACCTGCACGGTTGTTTGGTGGAAAAGCCGAGCTAAGATCGAGTAACAGCTTCTGCTGATACTCCTGCATACGTGCGTCCCTTTCTATGGGTGGAATTATGTCACAAAATTTGGACTTGTCCCGGGGATCTAATAGTGTGGCAAGCCAGTAGTCATCATCACTTCTAATTTTGACAATACGAGGGTCATGTTGGAGGTAGTGCAACAAGAAGGCACTCATGTGTCTTGCGCAGCCATGCGGACCAAGTCCACGCTGTGTTTGTGGCATAGAGGTGCTAACCGTTCTTTCTTCCTCTGTCATCTCCCCCCAACCTCTTTCAACTTAAATTTGACCAAGGTCCCCCTCATCAGCTGAGTCTTCCATGTCCATGGACAGTTCGTCCTCCATATCTTCATGTCCTCCTGCACCTTCCTCAACATCTCGCCTGCTACCATGCGCCCTTGTTGATCCCTGTCCCCCATGGTCCCATGCCTGCCGCGTTGGTGATGATGAACGTCTGGACCTTGGTGATGTTGTTGTGTCTTGCGCATATGAATCCTCCTGTAGTTCCTCCCCTTCCTGTTGTCCCACCCCCTGACTCCGAATAGTGTTTAGCGTGTGCTCCAGCATGTAAATGACTGTAATCGTCATGCTGATAATGGCATTGTCAGCGCTAAACATATTCGTCGCCATGTCGAAACTGTGCAGAAGGGTGCATAGGTCCGTGATCTGAGATCACTCCATCAGGGTGATCTGCCCCACCTCTGCATCTCGTTGGCCCAGGCTATACGTCATGACGTATTGCACCAGGGCTCTGCGGTGCTGCCACAGTCGCTGTAACATGTGGAGAGTTGAATTCCAGCGTGTCGCCACATCGCATTTCAGGCGATGAACCGGCAGGCCGAAAGACTTCTGGAGCGATGCAAGTCGCTCAGCTGCGGCGCTTGAACGGCGGAAGTGAGCACTGCAGACAGTTTCCGTGCCCTGGTCAGAAGGCCATCTAGGCCGGGATAGTGTGTTAAAAATTGCTGGACAACAAGGTTCAACACGTGAGCCATACAAGGCACGTGTGTCACCTTGCCCAGGCGAAGGGCCGCACCCAGGTTTGCAGCATTGTCGCACACGGCCTTACCAGGCTGCAGGTTGAGTGGAGACAACCATTTATTAAACTCGGACCGCAGAGCTGACCAAAACTCAGCCACTGTGTGACTCTTATTTCC
This sequence comes from Anomaloglossus baeobatrachus, assembly GCF_048569485.1. Classification (NCBI taxonomy): domain Eukaryota; kingdom Metazoa; phylum Chordata; class Amphibia; order Anura; family Aromobatidae; genus Anomaloglossus; species Anomaloglossus baeobatrachus. The sequence goes on from NC_134355.1 coordinate 251,074,118, forward strand.
AAGACATTTCAAGCTAGAGACCGCCTGATGCCGTTGCGCTCTGCTGCCAGCATAGTAATGAGGGGTGCGTGATTCCTTCTGCGCAGTGAGAACGCTGGTGGCCTGACCAGGCAGGCTTGGGGCGGAGGTGGAGGACCCAGATGAGGTGGAGGATGCAGAAGCAGTGGCGGAACTTGGACAGACAGAGGATTGACACACAAGTCGTGGGGACGGCAAGACTTGTGCAGCAGACCCTTCACCATCTATCACCATAGTTACCCAGTGCCCAGTCAGCGACATGTAACGTCCCTGTCCATGCTTACTGGTCCAAGTATCGGTGCTGAAATTCACCCGTTCACACACAGAGTTTCTCAAGGAAGCGGTGATATTGTGTGCGACATGCTGGTGTAGCGCGGGCACACCTTTCTTAGAGAAGTAGTGGCGACTAGGCATCTGGTACTGGGGCACAGCGACAGATATAAGGTCTCTAAAATCCTGTGTGTCCACTAGGCGGAAAGGCAGCATTTCTGTAGCCAACAGCTTACAGAGGGATAGAGTCAACCTCTTCGCTTTGTCATGGGTCGAAGGAAGTGGCCTTTTATTTGACCACATCTGAGGGACAGAGATCTGGCTGCTGTGTGTAGACGGTGTTGAGTAGGGTGTCCCTGGAAAAATGCAGCTTTGGGAGGAAAGTGCAGGCGGAGACATGATGTTGCCTTCATCCAAAGTTGGTGCTATCGATGTCTGAGAGAGCTGTACACACTCACTTGTTTCCCCTTCCAAACCAACTGACGACCTACCAAGCAAACTGCCTGTTGCGGTTACAGTGGTGGAAGTTGTGGGTGGAAAAACAGGTGTGACAGCTGTCCCCACAGTCCTAGAAGATGACGAGCGCGCGGATGCCCTGGAAGGGGCAGGCGGTGGATGGTTGGCTCCACTAGGCCGCATTGCAGCACGGTGAGCTTCCCACCAGGCCATATGATATTTATTCATGTGACGATTCATGGAAGAAGTTGTCAAACTGCTGAGGTTTTGACCTCTACTAAGATAACCATGGCAAATGTTACAGATCACATAATTTGGCCGATCTTTTTTTATGTCAAAAAAGGACCAGGCTAGGCAAGGCTTAGAGGCCATGCGACCTGTTGATCCACCCCGAATAATGCTCAGAGGCAGAGTGGTGGCTGAGGATGCAGTTGTAGACGTGCTACCAGTGCTCCGACTGTGTCCAGGAAGGCGCCAGGTTACTTCGACGTCGGTTGCATCCTCCTCCACCGCCTCTATTGACCTCCTCGAGTGTCTGACTGTGGGTTGACAGTAGGTGGGATCTAGAACTTCATCATCAATTGTTGTGTTTGCACTCCCCTCCCCCTCAGACCGAGTTTCTTCTTGCCCTGACCGAATATTTAAGTTGTCATCCCAATCGGGTATCTGCGTCTCATCTTCATCAGTATGTTCCTCATTGCCTATAACCACAGTTGTTGGAAAGGCAGCATTTTGGTAGCCAACAGTTTGCATTTTATGAAAGTCAACCTCCAAGCCATGTCATGCCCTTCTAAAAGCATGTATAACACAGCGAGGGGACTCCAACCACAGTCTCCCTCGTTGCCACTCACTGGGCCACACACACCCCACTTGACTGGCATCGGTTGAGCCCCCTTTTGAAAAAGAAAAAGATGCTTTGCATGAAGCACTCTCAAAAATACGCGTGCCTTTCCCGTCCCCTGGCTGACCCCGGGGAAGAAAAGTCCTCTGAGAGCCATGACTTGTTCATCTTGGTTCTTTTAGAAACACAGCGAGGGGACTCCAACCACAGTCTCCCTCGTTGCCACTCACTGGGCCACACACACCCCACTTGACTGGCATCGGTTGAGCCCCCTTTTGAAAAAGAAAAAGATGCTTTGCATGAAGCACTCTCAAAAATACGCGTGCCTTTCCCGTCCCCTGGCTGACCCCGGGGAAGAAAAGTCCTCTGAGAGCCATGACTTGTTCATCTTGGTTCTTTTAGAAACACAGCGAGGGGACTCCAACCACAGTCTCCCTCGTTGCCACTCACTGGGCCACACACACCCCACTTGACTGGCATCGGTTGAGCCCCCTTTTGAAAAAGAAAAAGATGCTTTGCATGAAGCACTCTCAAAAATACGCGTGCCTTTCCCGTCCCCTGGCTGACCCCGGGGAAGAAAAGTCCTCTGAGAGCCATGACTTGTTCATCTTGGTTCTTTTAGAAACACAGCGAGGGGACTCCAACCACAGTCTCCCTCGTTGCCACTCACTGGGCCACACACACCCCACTTGACTGGCATCGGTTGAGCCCCCTTTTGAAAAAGAAAAAGATGCTTTGCATGAAGCACTCTCAAAAATACGCGTGCCTTTCCCGTCCCCTGGCTGACCCCGGGGAAGAAAAGTCCTCTGAGAGCCATGACTTGTTCATCTTGGTTCTTTTAGAAACACAGCGAGGGGACTCCAACCACAGTCTCCCTCGTTGCCACTCACTGGGCCACACACACCCCACTTGACTGGCATCGGTTGAGCCCCCTTTTGAAAAAGAAAAAGATGCTTTGCATGAAGCACTCTCAAAAATACGCGTGCCTTTCCCGTCCCCTGGCTGACCCCGGGGAAGAAAAGTCCTCTGAGAGCCATGACTTGTTCATCTTGGTTCTTTTAGAAACACAGCGAGGGGACTCCAACCACAGTCTCCCTCGTTGCCACTCACTGGGCCACACACACCCCACTTGACTGGCATCGGTTGAGCCCCCTTTTGAAAAAGAAAAAGATGCTTTGCATGAAGCACTCTCAAAAATACGCGTGCCTTTCCCGTCCCCTGGCTGACCCCGGGGAAGAAAAGTCCTCTGAGAGCCATGACTTGTTCATCTTGGTTCTTTTAGAAACACAGCGAGGGGACTCCAACCACAGTCTCCCTCGTTGCCACTCACTGGGCCACACACACCCCACTTGACTGGCATCGGTTGAGCCCCCTTTTGAAAAAGAAAAAGATGCTTTGCATGAAGCACTCTCAAAAATACGCGTGCCTTTCCCGTCCCCTGGCTGACCCCGGGGAAGAAAAGTCCTCTGAGAGCCATGACTTGTTCATCTTGGTTCTTTTAGAAACACAGCGAGGGGACTCCAACCACAGTCTCCCTCGTTGCCACTCACTGGGCCACACACACCCCACTTGACTGGCATCGGTTGAGCCCCCTTTTGAAAAAGAAAAAGATGCTTTGCATGAAGCACTCTCAAAAATACGCGTGCCTTTCCCGTCCCCTGGCTGACCCCGGGGAAGAAAAGTCCTCTGAGAGCCATGACTTGTTCATCTTGGTTCTTTTAGAAACACAGCGAGGGGACTCCAACCACAGTCTCCCTCGTTGCCACTCACTGGGCCACACACACCCCACTTGACTGGCATCGGTTGAGCACCCTTTTGAAAAAGAAAAAGATGCTTTGCATGAAGCACTCTCAAAAATACGCGTGCCTTTCCCGTCCCCTGGCTGACCCCGGGGAAGAAAAGTCCTCTGAGAGCCATGACTTGTTCATCTTGGTTCTTTTAGAAACACAGCGAGGGGACTCCAACCACAGTCTCCCTCGTTGCCACTCACTGGGCCACACACACCCCACTTGACTGGCATCGGTTGAGCCCCCTTTTGAAAAAGAAAAAGATGCTTTGCATGAAGCACTCTCAAAAATACGCGTGCCTTTCCCGTCCCCTGGCTGACCCCGGGGAAGAAAAGTCCTCTGAGAGCCATGACTTGTTCATCTTGGTTCTTTTAGAAACACAGCGAGGGGACTCCAACCACAGTCTCCCTCGTTGCCACTCACTGGGCCACACACACCCCACTTGACTGGCATCGGTTGAGCCCCCTTTTGAAAAAGAAAAAGATGCTTTGCATGAAGCACTCTCAAAAATACGCGTGCCTTTCCCGTCCCCTGGCTGACCCCGGGGAAGAAAAGTCCTCTGAGAGCCATGACTTGTTCATCTTGGTTCTTTTAGAAACACAGCGAGGGGACTCCAACCACAGTCTCCCTCGTTGCCACTCACTGGGCCACACACACCCCACTTGACTGGCATCGGTTGAGCCCCCTTTTGAAAAAGAAAAAGATGCTTTGCATGAAGCACTCTCAAAAATACGCGTGCCTTTCCCGTCCCCTGGCTGACCCCGGGGAAGAAAAGTCCTCTGAGAGCCATGACTTGTTCATCTTGGTTCTTTTAGAAACACAGCGAGGGGACTCCAACCACAGTCTCCCTCGTTGCCACTCACTGGGCCACACACACCCCACTTGACTGGCATCGGTTGAGCACCCTTTTGAAAAAGAAAAAGATGCTTTGCATGAAGCACTCTCAAAAATACGCGTGCCTTTCCCGTCCCCTGGCTGACCCCGGGGAAGAAAAGTCCTCTGAGAGCCATGACTTGTTCATCTTGGTTCTTTTAGAAACACAGCGAGGGGACTCCAACCACAGTCTCCCTCGTTGCCACTCACTGGGCCACACACACCCCACTTGACTGGCATCGGTTGAGCCCCCTTTTGAAAAAGAAAAAGATGCTTTGCATGAAGCACTCTCAAAAATACGCGTGCCTTTCCCGTCCCCTGGCTGACCCCGGGGAAGAAAAGTCCTCTGAGAGCCATGACTTGTTCATCTTGGTTCTTTTAGAAACACAGCGAGGGGACTCCAACCACAGTCTCCCTCGTTGCCACTCACTGGGCCACACACACCCCACTTGACTGGCATCGGTTGAGCCCCCTTTTGAAAAAGAAAAAGATGCTTTGCATGAAGCACTCTCAAAAATACGCGTGCCTTTCCCGTCCCCTGGCTGACCCCGGGGAAGAAAAGTCCTCTGAGAGCCATGACTTGTTCATCTTGGTTCTTTTAGAAACACAGCGAGGGGACTCCAACCACAGTCTCCCTCGTTGCCACTCACTGGGCCACACACACCCCACTTGACTGGCATCGGTTGAGCCCCCTTTTGAAAAAGAAAAAGATGCTTTGCATGAAGCACTCTCAAAAATACGCGTGCCTTTCCCGTCCCCTGGCTGACCCCGGGGAAGAAAAGTCCTCTGAGAGCCATGACTTGTTCATCTTGGTTCTTTTAGAAACACAGCGAGGGGACTCCAACCACAGTCTCCCTCGTTGCCACTCACTGGGCCACACACACCCCACTTGACTGGCATCGGTTGAGCCCCCTTTTGAAAAAGAAAAAGATGCTTTGCATGAAGCACTCTCAAAAATACGCGTGCCTTTCCCGTCCCCTGGCTGACCCCGGGGAAGAAAAGTCCTCTGAGAGCCATGACTTGTTCATCTTGGTTCTTTTAGAAACACAGCGAGGGGACTCCAACCACAGTCTCCCTCGTTGCCACTCACTGGGCCACACACACCCCACTTGACTGGCATCGGTTGAGCCTCCTTTTGAAAAAGAAAAAGATGCTTTGCATGAAGCACTCTCAAAAATACGCGTGCCTTTCCCGTCCCCTGGCTGACCCCGGGGAAGAAAAGTCCTCTGAGAGCCATGACTTGTTCATCTTGGTTCTTTTAGAAACACAGCGAGGGGACTCCAACCACAGTCTCCCTCGTTGCCACTCACTGGGCCACACACACCCCACTTGACTGGCATCGGTTGAGCCCCCTTTTGAAAAAGAAAAAGATGCCTTGCATGAAGCACTCTCAAAAATACGCGTGCCTTTCCCGTCCCCTGGCTGACCCCGGGGAAGAAAAGTCCTCTGAGAGCCATGACTTGTTCATCTTGGTTCTTTTAGAAACACAGCGAGGGGACTCCAACCACAGTCTCCCTCGTTGCCACTCACTGGGCCACACACAGCCCACTTGACTGGCATCGGTTGAGCCCCCTTTTGAAAAAGAAAAAGATGCTTTGCATGAAGCACTCTCAAAAATACGCGTGCCTTTCCCGTCCCCTGGCTGACCCCGGGGAAGAAAAGTCCTCTGAGAGCCATGACTTGTTCATCTTGGTTCTTTTAGAAACACAGCGAGGGGACTCCAACCACAGTCTCCCTCGTTGCCACTCACTGGGCCACACACACCCCACTTGACTGGCATCGGTTGAGCCCCCTTTTGAAAAAGAAAAAGATGCTTTGCATGAAGCACTCTCAAAAATACGCGTGCCTTTCCCGTCCCCTGGCTGACCCCGGGGAAGAAAAGTCCTCTGAGAGCCATGACTTGTTCATCTTGGTTCTTTTAGAAACACAGCGAGGGGACTCCAACCACAGTCTCCCTCGTTGCCACTCACTGGGCCACACACACCCCACTTGACTGGCATCGGTTGAGCCCCCTTTTGAAAAAGAAAAAGATGCTTTGCATGAAGCACTCTCAAAAATACGCGTGCCTTTCCCGTCCCCTGGCTGACCCCGGGGAAGAAAAGTCCTCTGAGAGCCATGTCCACATTGTCAGTGGACAGACACGTGTGCTTATCTGCCAGCAGACCCACAGCAGCACTGAAGACAGGTTCCGAGAGAACGCTGGCTGCAGGACACGACAAGATCCCCAAGACGTACGTGGCGAGCTCAGGCAATTTATCAAGATTGGAAGCCAAGAATGAGCAGGGCTCAAGTTGCACAATAATGGCATGTTTCCTTGCATATACTCATATATCTGTGTGTCCTCCTCTTTTTCCTTGTCCAGCTCTTTTGTTTTCGCATGAGTATATGTCCTTGTCACTTTCCCATGTGTTGTGAGTTGTTTGTGACCTTTTGGACACCTTTGAGGGTGTTTTCTAGGTGTTTTTCTGTGTTTGTGATTGCCTGCCATTGTTTCCTATGCAGTTCGAGTTCGGTTCGTCGAACGTTCGACGAACCGAACTCGAACGGGAGGTCCGTTCGGCGAACCAACCTCGAGCCGAACCGCGACCGGTTCGCTCATCTCTAGTCACCAGCTGCTGAGATATTGAGATCCCCCGAGGCTGCCTCCTGGCAGTCACTTATTCACATGTGTACCTTATTCCACCTCCGGCGGTTGTAGTGAAGATTTGGTGGCCACTCAGGTCTGCCATTTCGGATCAGTGAACGGTACCTTGGATCAGTGGACCCATTTAGTCTTCGTCCATTTACCCGGACATGTACTATTGTGAAAGTGAGTCTATATTGATTTTAAAGACAATCATCTTGGTTATAGCAAACATAAATTTGACTTGCAACTATTTAGCATACACTGTGTGCAGAATTATTTGGCAAGTTGTATTTTAGAGGATTTTTTTTATTATTGATCAATAGCTATGAGCTATGTTCTCAATCAACCCAAAAGACTCATACATTTCAAAGCTTAATATTTTTGGAAGTTCAAGTGTTTTTTTTTTTTAGATTTGGCTATCTCAGGAAGATACAGTCAGGGCCAGAAATATTTGGACAGTGACACAAGTTTTGTTATTTTAGCTGTTTACAAAAACATGTTCAGAAATACAATTATATATATAATATGGGCTGAAAGTGCACACTCACAGCTGCAATATGAGAGTTTTCACATCCAAATCGGAGAAAGGGTTTAGGAATCATAGCTCTGTAATGCATAGCCTCCTCTTTTTCAAGGGACCAAAAGTAATTGGACAAGGGACTCTAAGGGCTGCAATTAACTCTGAAGGCGTCTCCCTCGTTAACCTGTAATCAATGAAGTAGTTAAAAGGTCTGGGGTTGATTACAGGTGTGTGGTTTTGCATTTGGAAGCTGTTGCTGTGACCAGACAACATGCGGTCTAAGGAACTCTCAATTGAGGTGAAGTAGAACATCCTGAGGCTGAAAAAAAAGAAAAAATCCATCAGAGAGATAGCAGACATGCTTGGAGTAGCAAAATCAACAGTTGGGTACATTCTGAGAAAAAAGGAATTGACTGGTGAGCTTGGGAACTCAAAAAAGCCTGGGCGTCCACGGATGACAACAGTGGTGGATGATCGCCGCATACTTTCTTTGGTGAAGAAGAACCCGTTCACAACAACTGAAGTCCAGAACACTCTCAGTGAAGTAGGTGTATCTGTCTCTAAGTCAACAGTAAAGAGAAGACTCCATGAAAGTAAATACAAAGGGTTCACATCTAGATGCAAACCATTCATCAATTCCAAAAATAGACAGGCCAGAGTTAAATTTGCTGAAAAACACCTCATGAAGCCAGCTCAGTTCTGGAAAAGTATTCTATGGACAGATGAGACAAAGATCAACCTGTACCAGAATGATGGGAAGAAAAAAGTTTGGAGAAGAAAGGGAACGGCACATGATCCAAGGCACACCACATCCTCTGTAAACATGGTGGAGGCAACGTGATGGCATGGGCATGCATGGCTTTCAATGGCACTGGGTCACTTGTGTTTATTGATGACATAACAGCAGACAAGAGTAGCCGGATGAATTCTGAAGTGTACCGGGATATATTTTCAGCCCAGATTCAGCCAAATGCCGCAAAGTTGATCGGACGGCGCTTCATAGTACAGCATTCTGCAATGGCCAAGTCAATCACCAGATCTTAACGCAATTGAGCATGCATTTCACTTGCTCAAATCCAGACTTAAGACGGAAAGACCCACAAACAAGCAAGACCTGAAGGCTGCGGCTGTAAAGGCCTGGCAAAGTATTAAGAAGGAGGAAACCCAGCGTTTGGTGATGTCCATGGGTTCCAGACTTAAGGCAGTGATTGCCTCCAAAGGATTCGCAACAAAATATTGAAAATAAAAATATTTTGTTTGGGTTTGGTTTATTTGTCCAATTACTTTTGACCTCCTAAAATGTGGAGTGTTTGTAAAGAAATGTGTACAATTCCTACAATTTCTATCAGATATTTTTGTTCAAACCTTCAAATTAAACGTTACAATCTGCACTTGAATTCTGTTGTAGAGGTTTCATTTCAAATCCAATGTGGTGGCATGCAGAGCCCAACTCGCGAAAATTGTGTCACTGTCCAAATATTTCTGGACCTAACTGTATCTGTTGCTTGATCTGTTTTAGATCAACATTGCGTGCAGCAGCCACCACAGCCTCCCAGACACTGTTCCGAGAGGTATACTGTTTTCCTTCCCTGTAGATCTCACATTTTATGAGGGACCACAGGTTCTCTATGGGGTTCAGATCAGGTGAACAAGGGGGTCATGGCATTGTTTTTTCATCTTTTAGACCTTTACTGGCAAGCCACACTGTGGAGTAGTTGGATGCATGTCATGGAGCATTGTCCTGCATGAAAATCATGTTTTTCTTGAACAATACCAACTTCACCCTGTACCACTGCTTGAAGAAGTTGTCTTCCAAAAACTGGCAGTAGGTCTTGGAGTTGAGCTTCACTCCATTCTCAACCTGAAAAGGTCCCACACGTTCATCTTTGATGATACCAGCCCATACCAGTACCATACCAGAGCTCTCTGCCCTTTACTGATCCAGCCTCTGGCCAATCAAGAGTCACTCTCATTTCATCAGTCCATAAAACCTTTGAAAAATCAGTCTTAAGCTTTATTCTCCTAATGAGGGATACCTTAGATCTACTCACAGCCACTAGTGGCAGCAAGGCTAAAATATTATTTGATTGGGGTAATCAAAAAAGGCGGATCCCAAGCACAAAGAACGTCCATAGAAACTTGAAATAAAGCTAAAATTTCATTTTATTCCAATAATGGTTAAAAAAGGGGGAAGAAGAAATAAAACATAAATCCTCCGATCTACGCATTTCAGACGCGATTGTTCTTAGTCCTGATCATCATTAGGTAAGATTGCACATGAATTAAATAGCAGATACAACAGGTGAATATAATAATAATAATAATAATAAAAAAAGTTTATTTATATAGCGCTAACATATTCCGCAGCACTTTACAATCCGGTGGGGGGTTGTATAGACAAAAACAAAACAAAATAGTACAGAATTCAACAGCTACAGTAGGAATGAGGGCCCTGCTCGAAAGCTTACAATCTATGGGGAAAAAGGGGGACACAAAAGGTGAAGCACACTTGTAGATCTGGCCGTCCATCGTTATGCTAGTTTAACGGTTACATATAAAGATGAATGATCTGGTCTTTAGACAGTAACCTTTTGGGTGCCCTTACGTGCTATTGGTTGTATGTAGGATGTGAGGACAGAAATAGGAGAGAGAAGGTTACGAGTAGCATTTTGAAGGTGGGACGGGAGAGAGTTAGGTTAGTAACTATAAGTTATTATGATAAGCTTGTCTGAGATCTGTTTTTAATGTACGCTTAAAAACTTGGGGGCTAGATATTAGTCACATTCTTAGAGGTAGTGCATTCCAGAAAACTGGCGCGGCATGAGAAAAGTCTTGGAGACGGAGGTGTGAGGTTCGTATTATGGAGGATGTTAGTCTAAGATCATTTACGGAATGATTGGGGCGGGTAGGATGATAGACAGAGATGACGGATGAGATATATGGTGGTGCAGAGCTGTGGAGAGCTTTGTGGGTGAGGGATATGAGTTTGTATTGTATTCTGTAGCTGATAGGTAGCCAGTGTAGTGACTGGCACAAGGTGGAGGCATCGGTGAAGCGGCTGGACAGGAATATGACCCTGGCTGCTGCATTCAAGATGGATTGGAGAGGGGAGAGTTTGGTCCGAGGGAGACTAAACAATAAAGAGTTGCAGTAATCCAGGCGGGAATGAATAAGAGCGACAGTAAGAGTTTTTGCTGTTTCGAAAGTAAGAAATGGTCAGATTCTGGAGATGTTTTTGAGATGTAGGTGACATGTGCGAGTGAGTGATTGTATATGGGGAATGAAGGAGAGTTCTGAGTCAAATGTGACCCCAAGACAGCGAGCATGCTGCTTGGGAATAATGATTAAATCATCGAAGGTAATTGAGATGTCGGGTGTAGGTTGGTTGTTAAAGGGAGGAAACACAAGAAACTCAGTTTTGGAGAGATTCAGTTTCAGATAGAGGGGGGACATGTTTTGAGAAACAGCAGACAGACAATCTCTGGTATTTTGTAACAAAGCAGGGGTGATGATTGGAGATGATGTATATAATTGGGTGTCATCAGCATAGAAATGGTATTGGAAACCAAATCTGCTCATGGTTTGTCCAATAGGGGCGGTGTATAGAGAGAAAAGCGAGGGCCCAAGACTGAGCCTTGAGGAACCCCGATTGTGAGGGATAGAGGAGTGGAGTAAGAGCCAGCAAAGGAAACAGTGAAGGAGCGGTCGAAGAGGTAGGAGGACAACCAGGCGAGATCAGTGTCCTTGAGGCCAATAGAGTGGAGCATAGTGAGGAGAAGTTGGTGATCCACAGTGTCTAAAACAGCTGAGAGATCCAAGAGAAACAATAGGGAATAGTGGCTTTTAGATTTTGCTGTTAATAGATCATTTGAGATTTTGGTGAGGGCCATTTCGGTGGAGTGTAAAGAGCAGAAACCAGATTCAGAGGGATCAAGAAGTGAATTTTCAGATAAATAGCGGATTAGCCGAGAGTGGACTAAGCGTTCCAGGAGCTTAGAGATAAAGGGAAGGTTAGAGACTGGTCTGTAGTTAGCGGCACAGTTCTGATTGAGGGAAGGTTTTTTAAGTAGAGGGGTTATGATGGCATGTTTAAATGATGAAGGAAAGATACCTGATGAAAGAGAGAGGTTAAACATTTTGGTTCGATAGGTAGTGACAGCTGGGGAGAGAGCCTGAAGGAGATGTGAGGGAAGAGGGTCACTGGTGCATGTTATTTGGCGGGAAGAGGCAAGGAGACGTGTCACTTCTTCTTCTGTGACAGACTCGAATATTGATAGTGAGCTTGAGGTGCGGGAGAGGAGTGGATCCAGACTCTGAGGGGATTTTTCAAAGATTTCTTTGCAGATGTCATTGATCTTTTGTAAGACGAAAGTGGCCAGATTATCAGAACTTAGGTTGGTGACCGGGGTCTGTGCTTTAGGGCTCAGGAGGGAGTGGAAGGTTTCAAAGAGTCATTGAGGATTGTTGGCTAGTAGTGATGAGCGAGTACTAAAAAGCTCGGGTGCTCGAGGCTCGGGCCGAGCATCCCAAGATACTCGTGTACTCGGCCCGAGCACCGAGCCCAATGTTATCCTATGGGAGACCCGAGTATTTTTATGAAGAATGTAGAAACCCTAAAAATGTCACAAAAGTCTCAGAAGAGTGCTCAAATGACATGGCAACAGCATGGGGAAGATCCCTTGAAGCATTTATCACTCAAAAGTCACAGTTGTGAACAATTTTGTCCGCGTTTTACGCCATTTTTACAGACTCACCAGAAAACCTTCCAAAATGACACCAAAATGAATTTTCATGGCGGAAATGTTAAGGGCACATACCCAATAGTGAGATAGAGCTGGTGTATGTTACTTTTGGAGATTACATGAAAGATTTTACGTGAAAACATTGTGTGGCACTTCGATGTCCCTGAGAAGAGACGTACATGAAGGCCTCTTGAGTCTAATGTGCCCATTTTGAGGAAGTGGGTCTATTGTAGTATAGCCCTTTGTCAGGGCAGCCAAAAATTGGGAGGCTCCACGTTGTCCCTGGATAGAGACGTGCATGAGGGCATGTAAACCTGAAGTGCCCATTGTAAAGAAGTGGGTCTATTGTAGTATAGCCCTTTGGCAGGGCAGCCAAAAATTGGGAGGCTCCACATTGTCCCTGGATAGAGACGTGCATGAGGGCCTGAAAACCTGAAGTGCCCATTGTAAGGAAGTGGGTCTATTGTAGTATAGCCCTTTGGCAGGGCAGCCAAAAATTGGGAGGCTCCACATTGTCCCTGGATAGAGACGTGCATGAGGGCCTGTAAACCTGAAGTGCCCATTGTAAGGAAGTGGGTCTATTGTAGTATAGCCCTTTGGCAGGGCAGCCAAAAATTGGGAGGCTCCACATTGTCCCTGGATAGAGACGTGCATGAGGGCCTGTAAACCTGAAGTGCCCATTGTAAGGAAGTGGGTCTATTGTAGTATAGCCCTTTGGCAGGGTAGCCAAAAATTGGGAGGCTCCACATTGTCCCTGGATAGAGACGTGCATGAGGGCCTGTAAACCTGAAGTGCCCATTGTAAGGAAGTGGGTCTATTGTAGTATAGCCCTTTGGCAGGGCAGCCAAAAATTGGGAGGCTCCACGTTGTCCCTGGATAGAGACGTGCATGAGGGCCTGTAAACCTGAAGTGCCCATTGTAAGGAAGTGGGTCTATTGTAGTATAGCCCTTTGGCAGGGCAGCCAAAAATTGGGAGGCTCCACATTGTCCCTGGATAGAGACGTGCATGAGGGCCTGTAAACCTGAAGTGCCCATTGTAAGGAAGTGGGTCTATTGTAGTATAGCCCTTTGGCAGGGCAGCCAAAAATTGGGAGGCTCCACATTGTCCCTGGATAGAGACGTGCATGAGGGCCTGTAAACCTGAAGTGCCCATTGTAAGGAAGTGGGTCTATTGTAGTATAGCCCTTTGGCAGGGCAGCCAAAAATTGGAAGGCTCCACATTGTCCCTGAATAGAGACGTGCATGAGGGCCTGTAAACCTGAAGTGCCCATTGTAAGGAAGTGGGTCTATTGTAGTATAGCCCTTTGGCAGGGCAGCCAAAAATTGGGAGGCTCCACATTGTCCCTGGATAGAGACGTGCATGAGGGCCTGTAAACCTGAAGTGCCCATTGTAAGAAAGTGGGTCTATTGTAGTATAGCCCTTTGGCAGGGCAGCCAAAAATTGGGAGGCTCCACGTTGTCCCTGGATAGAGACCTGTTAGGTTCTTAGTGCGTCCGTGCTTGCATTTAAAAACCGCACGTGTGTGCCTGTTGGTGGCAGCGTTCAGGTGCACTTGTGTGCGTTTTGCACAAACTTGGATATAACGCACAAGTCTAGTGAATACACATCAGCACATGGTGGTGATGGTGGTGCAGGCAGAGACCGAGGTCGTGTGCAAGCTCTAATTTCGCCACAACAAAGGGCCACATCTACTCGCTCGCACATCCTGTCCCAAATTCTTGGGGACCGCAGCAGTACACCGCTCTTGAACCAAGACCAGTGTCAACAGGTTGTTAGTTGGATAGCGGATAATGCTTCCAGTCAGATTGGCACCACCACAAACACTCTGTCTTCCACACAGTCAAGTGTCAGTAGCCGTGATACTGCACCGCACATTTCAGAACCTGATCCTCCTTCCTACCACCAGGCCGAGTACACGTCCACGGACATTACTGATCCCACACTTGGACACTCGGAAGAGCTGTTCACGTTTCCATTCACACATTCTGGCCTCTCGCCAGCTCCTGTTGAAGTGGGCCATGACGAGATTGTATGTACAGATGCCCAAATATTTGAGCAGCCACATTCTCACGAAGTTGGCAACGTGTCTCAACAAGGGGTGGACGATGATGAGACACAATTGTCAGGAAGTCTGGAGGAGGAGCAGTGTGCGAAAGAGGAAGACGACGTGGTGGATGATCCAGTAACTGACCCAACCTGGCAGGAGGATATGCAGAGCGAGGACAGCAGTGCACAGGGGGAGGGAGGCGTAGCATCCCAACAGGCAGTAAGAAGCAGGGTGGTGGCCCCAGGCAGACGTCAGGCAACCGTTCCCCGGAACAACAACACGACACAAGGTGCCTGTACAAATGTTAGGTCTTCCCGAGTCTGGCAGTTTTTTAAGTTGGCTCCAGATGATTCTAAAAAGGCCATTTGCAACACCTGCCATGCCAGCATCAGCAGGGGTACCAAAACTAGCAGCCTGACCACCACCAGCATGATCAGGCACATGTCAGCCAAGCACCCGACTTTGTGGGATGTACAACAGAGTCGAGGAGCAGTGCTTGCTGATATCACTGCTACGTCTTCGCTTGTTGTGCATGCGAGCCAATCCCCTGTCCATGCTGCCCGCGAACAAGCCTCCTCCGGCCCTGCACCTGCAGTTGCCCACGCAGAAATACCACCATCATCAAGCACGTCCTTGTCCCAGCGCAGCGTTCAGTTATCCATTCAGCAAACCTTTGAACGCAGGCGCAAATACACTGCCAACGCCCCACATGCCACACTTCTAAATGCTAACATTTCACGACTGCTTGCGCTGGAAATGTTGCCTTTTAGGCTGGTGGAGACAGAAGCATTCCGCGACCTGATGGCGGCAGCTGTCCCACGTTACTCGGTCCCCAGCCGCCACTATTTCTCCCGGTGTGCCGTCCCCGCATTGCATAACCACGTGTCACAAAACATCACACGTGCCCTGAACAACGCTGTTTCAGCTAAAGTCCACCTAACCACAGACACGTGGACAAGTGCTTGTGGGCAAGGCCGCTACATCTCGTTGACGGCACACTGGGTTAATATTGTGGAAGCTGGGACCCAGTCTGAGCGAGGGACGGAACACGTCCTTCCCACACCAAGTTTTGCAGGCCCTACCTCAGTCAGGGTTTCACCCACACTCTACAGCTCCGGAATGTCATGCTCCTCAGCCTCCTCCTCCTCCTGCGCATCCTCATCCACTTTACCCTCCACACCAGTCCCAAGCTGCAAGTGTCGCGGGCGGAGGAGGGGACGCTGCGCTCTCCCACTGCTCAGGTCCGGCTGCCGCTGCTCTATGGCTGCTGCTGCTCGGTGGCTCGAGCGATGGCCGGATCCCGGGGACTCGAGCGGCGCTCCTCGCCCGTGAGTGAAAAGGGGTGGTTTGGGTTTTGGGGATATTGTCCGTGACGCCACCCACGGTTGTGGTGATTGTGTGGACACAACCGCTGCTCTGGACGGGGATCCCGGGAGCCTCTGACAGGGAGCAGCTTTGTTGTTATTTCTCCCCTCCGTGGGTAGGGGGGTTGGTTGTCCCGGGGCCCGGTGATGGGGTAGAGATGGATGACAGGCGGGTTGCGGGGCCTGATGAGGTGCAGGGTCGCAGGGGCAGCGCTGTGCCGCACGGCACGGAGGTACTCACTCAGCCCAATGATGATGACACAGTTCACGGTAAAACAAGCGGCTGGATGGACAGGTCCCTCGGACGGCTGCGGTTGTTCCTCCCTGCAGGTTAGTGATGACTGTCTCTCCCTGCACCTAAGTTCAGTGTTGGTAGCGATGGGTTCCCACCGGTAACCTGCTCCCCGACCTGGATATGGGCCGGAGGAGCCACTTTTGCCCACAGGCGCTGGCCCTGGGAGACGGTTGCCCTTGGCGGTGGCGGTGTCTCCCCTTCACGGTTGGACGGTTGCCTTCTATCGGGACTTGGCTGTTTGGAAACCCGGAGGTCCCCTTCACTAACGGATTTGGCAAATTCACGGCGACACCAAGCCTTGCCGGGATCCGAAAGGCCCCTGCTAATGGTGCTGGCTTCTCTTTGTATACCGGTCCGGTACCGCCGGGTCACCCCCCATCCACGGTCCTTACGGCAGACTCCAATCGGCCTCCACTGCAGACGGTCACCACATCCTGCCAACCTTGCTGTCCTGTCCGGGCCACACACCCGGACCAACTTCAGGCTCTTTGCTGTCACTTTTCTCCTCTCTACTACTTTCCTCCTTCCACTTCCTTAGCTTAACTCTCACTGCCTGTGTTTTCCCTCCTCCAGGACTGTGAACTCCTTGGTGGGTGGAGACCAACCGCCTGGCTCCACCCCCTGGTGTGGACAACAGCCCCTGGGGAAGGCAACAAGGATTTTGTGTTTTGACTATGATGTGCCTGCAGGGAGTGTGGGGTGTGTAAGTGTTGTGCTCTGTGGCCCCTGGCTTGTCCAGGGCGACACAGAAGCACTGCAGCACTGCCTCGGCGAAGCAGCAACAGGCTGTGCTGAAGCTAATCTGCATAGGTGACAAACCCCACAATGCAGAAGAGGTGTGGACAGCTCTGAAACAGCATGCAGATCACTGGCTCACACCTCTGAACCTAAAGCCAGGAAAGGTTGTGTGTGACAGTGGCCGGACCCTGGTGGCGGCTTTGAGGCGAGGCCAGCTGACACATGGTCCATGCGTGGCCCATGTGCTCAACCTCGTGGTTCAGCGGTTTCTAAAGTCATACCCAGAGCTGTCTGATCTGGTGGTAAAAGTTCGCCGCCTGTCTGCACATTTTCGAAAGTCACCTACTGCTTCAGCCAGCCTTGCCGGCTTTCAGCGCCGTTTGCATCTTCTGGCTCACAGACTGGTGTGTGATGTCCCCACGCGTTGGAATTCAACTCTGCACATGTTGGTCAGGATATGTGAGCAGAAGAGGGCAGTTGTTGAGTACCTGCATCACCTAAGCCGTAGGGAAATGGGTCAAACTCCACACATAACACCTGAGGAGTGGAGATGGATGTCCGACCTATGTACCATCCGCCGAAACTTTGAGGACTCCACCAAGATGGTGAGCGGCGATGACGACATTATTAGCGTCACCATACCGCTTCTCTGCCTTCTAAAATGGTCTCTGCTCAAAAACAAACATGATGCATTGCAGGCGGAGCGCGATGAGTTGGAGCAAGAAACAGTAGTGGGTGTGGGTGATAACACACAGCCCAGCCTCGTCTCATCACAACGTGCAGTGGAGGACTATGACGAGGAGGAGGATGAAGACATGGAGCAACTCTCCGGCCAAATTGAGGATATGACATGCAGTCATATCCTCGGTTCAGCGTGGCTGGCCAGAGGACAGGGTAGATGATGAGGAGGAGGTGGAGGAGGAGGACAGCATGTTCAGTCATCATGTTGGTCAGGATACTGAAGTGATGGCTGTTAAGAGTCTGGCACACATGGCTGACTTTATGGTAAGCTGCCTGCCTCGTGACCCTCGCGTTAAGAACATCTTGGCCGACAATCATTACGGGTTGGTAACACTGTTAGACCCACGCTAAAAGGAGAACTTTATGTCTCTTATTCCCGAGGCGGAGAGGTCAGGCAAAATACAGCAGTTCCAGAAGGCCATAGTCAAGGAAGTAGGCAAAGCATTCCCCTCACAAAACGCTAGCGGCATAGGTCAGGAATCAGTGGACAACCAAGGCGTACAGCCGAGAGGGGCACAAGTCCAATCCGCCAGAGGTAGGGGAACAGTCTTTAAGATGTGGGACAGTTTTCTCAGCCCCTCACATACCACAGCCCCTGAGGTGCGGGGTAGTGCCACAAGAAATCCTAAGTTTGCCCAGATGCTCAAGGAGTACCTTGCAGATCAAACAACTGTACTCCGACATTCCTCTGTGCCTTACAATTAATGGGTATCCAAGCTGGGCACGTGGCATGAATTGGCTCTCTACGCCTTGGAAGTCCTGGCCTGCCCTGCCGCTAGCGTTTTGTCAGAGCGTGTTTTTAGTGCCGCAGGTGGAATCATTACAGATAAACGCACCCGCCTGTCAACTGAAAATGCTGACAGGCTGACTCTGATCAAGATGAACAAGGGTTGGATTGGGCCAGACTTCACCACACCACAAGCAAATGACAGCGGAATTTAAAGTTTGTAACGGGAATTTGCCATGTACCTCCACTCACCCATGGTAACACACTTCTGGACTTTGGCTAATCGCTAGACTGCTCCTCCTTCTCCTCATGCGCCATCATGATGACCGTTACAATAGTTAGGCCGTTGTTTCAGGTATACCCCCAGTGGTAAATTTTTTCGCCCATTCTTTCAGAATGGGCATTACAACGACAGGAGACCCGCTCCTTTGCAATGGGAGCAATGTTTTGAGGCCCTCATGCACATCTCTATCCAGGGACAATGTGGAGCCTCCAAATTTTTGGCTGCCCTGCCTAAGGACTATACTACAATAGACCCACTTCCTTACAATGGGCACTTCAGGTTTACAGGCCATCATGCACGTCTCTATCCAGGGACAATATGGAGCCTGACGCTGCCACCGACAGGCACACATGTGCAGTTTTTAAATGCAAGCACGGACGCACTAAGAACCTAACAGGTTTTTAGGAGCAACAATTACTGAGAAGTCTGACACTATCAGACACTGCTGACTGACGTGTATTATTCACTAGACTTGTGCGTTATATAATAGTTTGTGCAAAACGTGCACCTGTACGCTGCCACCGACAGGCACACACGTGCGGTTTTTAAATGCAAGCACGGACGCACTAAGAACCTAACAGGTTTTTAGGAGCGACAATTACTGAGAAGTCTGACACTATCAGACACTGCTGACTGACGTGTATTATTCACTAGACTTGTGCGTTATATAATAGTTTGTGCAAAACGTGCACCTGTACGCTGCCACCGACAGGCACACACGTGCGGTTTTTAAATGCAAGCACGGACGCACTAAGAACCTAACAGGTTTTTAGGAGCGACAATTACTGAGAAGTCTGACACTATCTGGACTGTTTTAGACTGTGTACACCAGCCCCAGATATGATGAAGGCTGGTATACGGTCACCCCTAGGAATGGCTATATACCCTGCCTGCCTGCCTGTATACTGCTACAATAGTCTTGACAAGGACTCTTCTGGTCACTAGCCTGTATTCCGACCTGGCTATACCCTGCCTGTATACAGCAACAATAGTCCTGAGAAGGACTCTGCTACTGTACTCCGACCTGGCTATACCCTGCCTGCCTGTATACAACTATAATAGTCCTGAGAAGGACTTCTGGTCACACTGTTTGCAGCCCTGATACGGAAATAACTATAAAGGGCCGCAAACCTTTCCCTGAAGCAGCAACACTCTCCCTGCACTGACTGTCTGGATGGCTGTGTGCAGAGCACAGCGCGCCGGCCGGTATAAAGGCTCGGTCACGCTGTGCAGGCCGGCCAATCACTGCAATTCCACAACTAACAGGGCTGTGACATTGCAGTGGTCTGCCAGCCAATCCCTGCATGAGGGCTGGCTCTCAAAAGAGCGCCAACATGCTGGGTTGAAGACCACGAGTACAGCATGAGTATCGCGAGATTACTCGGTCCCCGCCGAGTAGCCCGAGTACAGTGATACTCGTGCGAGTACCGAGTAGTAACAAGCATACTCGCTCATCACTATTGGCTAGTGAAGTGATGAGAGTGGTAAAGTATACTTGTTTAGCCAGATGGAGAGCAGAGTTATAGGTTTTTAGCATGAACTTATAGTGGATGAAGTCTTCAGCTGAAAAGGATTTTCTCCACAGACGCTCAGCACACCTAGAACAGCGCTGTAGGAAACGTGTTTGAAGCGTGTGCCAGGGCTGCCGCTGCCTGTGTGTTTTTTTTCTGCATGTAGCTGGTGCAGCCTCATCCAGGGCACTCTGCAATGTCTTATTATAATGTGACACTGCAGAGTCTGCACAGGAGAGAGAGGAGATGGGAGCCAAGGATGACTGCAAATTGTTCATTAGCAGCTGCGTATTAATGGCGCTTAGATTTCTGTATTGGTGATAAGTGGGGGCAGTCAGTTTGTGATGGAAAAGGAGAGAAGGTTGTGGTCAGAGAGTGGGAGAGGGGAAATGGTGAAGTCATAGCCGGCTTTAGGCATGTGCGAGTGGTGCGGCCGCACAGGGCGCCGGCAGGCCGACAGCAGATGGGGCGCCTAGGGAGCAGCTGTTTACTTTCACTTTGCTGCTCGCGCCCCTCCTCTGTGCCCTGCGTCTGGTCTCCTCCCGCTCGGCACAGCCTCAGGCAGGTGGCGCCTCCCTCTCCTCTCCCTAAACAGCCTCCAGCATGGAGCGCCCCTCCTCTGTGCCCTGCGTCTGGTCTCCTCCCGCTCGGCACAGCCTCAGGCAGGGGGCGTCCTCCTCTCCTCTCCCTACACAGCCTCCAGCATGGAGCGCCCCTCCCCCCTCCTCTGTGCCCTGCATCTGGTCTCCTCCCGCTCGGCACAGCCTCATGCAGGGGGCGCCCTCCTCTCCTCTCCCTAAACAGCCTCCAGCATGGAGCGCCCCTCCCCCCTCCTCTGTGCCCTGCGTCTGGTCTCCTCCCGCTCGGCACAGCCTCAGGCAGGGGGCGTCCTCCTCTCCTCTCCCTACACAGCCTCCAGCATGGAGCGCCCCTCCCCCCTCCTCTGTGCCCTGCATCTGGTCTCCTCCCGCTCGGCACAGCCTCAGGCAGGGGGCGCCCTCCTCTCCTCTCCCTAAACAGCCTCCAGCACGGAGCGCCCCTCCCCCCTCCTCTGTGCCCTGCATCTGGTCTCCTCCCGCTCTGCACAGCCTCAGCCAGGGGGCGCCCTCACCTGCTCTCCGCTCTGTGTCCTCCTGTATTTACCATAGAGAGGGGGGGGAGGGGCAGCAGCACTGCCGGAGATGCAGTTACAAAAGCCACACTGGACTCCTGGAGCCAGGAAGTGACTGTATGTGAGTATAACATGCTGTGTGTCATATCTGTAATGTATTATGTGCTGTGTGTGTGTGTGTGTTATGTATAACGTGTGTGTACTGTATACTGTGCAATGTTGTCTGTCTGTGTAACTGTCTGTCCGTCGATTATCCGGCTGTCTGCCTATCTTGCTATTATATATCTGTCTATATATCTCAATTATCTATCCTATATCTATCTATTTATTATCTATTTATCTATTATAGATCTGTCTTTATCTATGTATCTCTATTATCTATCTTTCTATTATCTATCTATCTGTCTGATATCTATTTGCCTATCATCTATCCAGTGTCCGTCTGGTACACAGACACCAGTCAATGCCCCAGAAAGCTCTCTTAAGCTGCTTTCACACATCCGGTTTTTGCCGAGCGGCACAATATGGCGCTCTGCAGGAAAAACGCAACCCGTTTTTTTGCCGCCGGTTGCGGTTTTTCCTGCATAGACTTACATTAGTGCCGTATTGTGCCGCATGGGGTTGCGTTCGGTTCGGTTTTTGCCGGATGCGGAAGATTTAGCCGATGCGGCGGCTGGATGGAACGTTGCCTGGCACTTTTTTTGTGCGGCAAAAAAAAACGCATCGCGCCGCATCCGGCCGATGCGGCGCATTTTCCTATGCATGCCTATGGACGCCGGATGCGGCGCGATGCGGCAAAAAACGCATCCGGCCGCCGCATGCGGTTTTTGCCACTGCGCATGCTCAGTAGCCTGCTGCAAGCGTCAAAAACCGGACGGGCCGCATGTAAAAAAACTTATGCAAAGGATGCGGTGTTTTCGCCGCATCTGTTGGATAGGTTTCACAGCCGGATTGAGCCGCACTGCTCAAACCGGATGTGTAAAAGTAGCCTTAGGCTGCTTTCACACATCCGTTTTTTGCAGTGCGGCTCAATCCGGCTCCAAAACCTATGCAACAGATGCGGCGAAAAAAACGGATCCGTTGCATAACTTTTTCCATGTGGCCTGTCCGTTTTTTGACGGATGCGGCTTGATACTGAGCATGCGCAGTGTAAAAAACCGCATCCGTGGCCCGGATGCGGTTTTTGCTGCAGGATGCCGCATCCGGCGTCCATAGGCTTGCATTGTAAATCGCGCCGGATCTGGCGCAATGCGGTTTTTGCGGCGCACAAAAAAAGTGCCAGGCAACGTTCCATCTGGTCGCCGCATGGGCTAAATATGCCGCATCCGGCAAAAAACGGACACAATGCAAGGCCATGCGGCACAATACAGTGCTAATGCAAGTCTATGCAGAAAAAAACGCAACCGGCGGCAAAAAAAAAAACGGTTGCGTTTTTTCTGCAAAGCGCCGGATTGTGCCGCTCAGCAAAAACCGGATGTGTGAAAGCAGCCTAACTGAACAAGGGACCCGCCGGCAGGGGCACCACTGCCATCAAAGATCCAGAGCTCCGACCCAGAACTTCTTGGCCGGAGCCCCGAGTCTTCTGCAACCACCGCACTGAACTATGTCGGCTTCACCCCGATACAGTTCAATCCTGTAACAGAGCACAGAGCTCCATGCTCTATCACTGCCCGTCTCCTAAGCCACAGACCGCTGCAGGCCTGTGTCTTAGGAGACCATATATCCACAAGGGCAGAGCAGTGACATCATTGCATCGCGCTGCCTCCGCAGGCCACCATAGAAGAGAAGATGGAGGCTGCGGTGCTGGGAATCAGGATTAGGTGAGTATAATTTTTTTTTAATGTCTATATGGGATGTTTGAGGGCTCCTGTTGTATATAAGAGGCTATGTGGAGGCCACTGCTGTGTGCAGGAGGGTGTGTGGGGGCTCCTGCTGTGTGCAGGAGGCTGTGTGGGGGCTCCTGCTGGGTATAGGAGGCTGTGTGGGGGCTCCTGCTGTGTGCAGGAGGCTGTGTGGGGGCTCCTGCCGTGTGCAGGAGGCTGTGTGGGGGCTCCTGCTGTGTGCAGGAGGCTGTGTGGGGGCTCCTGCCGTGTGCAGGAGGCTGTGTGGGGGCTCCTGCTGTGTGCAGGAGGCTGTGTGGGGGCTTTTGCTGTGTGCAGGAGGCTGTGTGGGGGCTCCTGCTGTGTGCAGGAGGCTGTGTGGGGGCTCCTGCTGTGTGCAGGAGGCTGTGTGGGGGCTCCTGCTGTGTGCAGGAGGCTGTGTGGGGGCTCCTGCTGTGTGCAGGAGGCTGTGTGGGGGCTCCTGCTGTGTGCAGGAGACTGTGTGGGGGCTCCTGCTGTGCGCAGCAGGCTGTGTGGGGGCTCCTGCTGTGCGCAGGAGGCTGTGTGGGGGCTCCTGCTGTGTTCAGGAGGCTGTGTGGGGGCTCCTGCTGTGTGCAGGAGGCAGTGTGGGGGCTCCTGCTGTGCGCAGGAGGCAGTGTAGGGGCTCCTGCTGTGCGCAGGAGGCTGTGTGGGGGCTCCTGCTGTTCGCAGGAGGCAGTGTGGGGGCTCCTGCTGTGCGCAGGAGGCTGTGTGGGGACTCCTGCTCTGCATAGGAGGCTGTGTGGGGGCTCCTCCAGCGATTTGCATATAGTTGTGTGGCCTCTAGAGTTAACTCCTCCTGTGGACCCCAGACACCCTAGTCCAACCCATCTATCTTTTCTATAGTAGCTATGTGTGTGTCATGTATATGGTGTAATTTACACAGTGGCAAAATGACTGGGCCTGTGGATGATGGGGGCCATTGCTATTTTCTCGGATGCATGGTTGAACACCATTGAGGACTGGATGGCCACTGGCTTCCTGTTTCGCCCTTGCTCTGCAGCTGTGGGCCCTGGATAGGTGTAATGACATCAGGGGGAGCCTGTGACTTGATGCCAGTGGGCCCTGCAGCTGCGGCCAGACTGGGTGCAGAGCATGTGTAGGGGGTAATAGATACATATATATATTTACTAGCTGTAGTACCTGGCGGTGCCCGGGATAGTGACTGTCTCTCTCCCTCTTCCTCTCTCCACTCTCTGTGTCCCTCTCTGTCTGTCTCCCTCTCTCTCTCTGTGTTTCTGTCTCTGCGTGTCTGTGCTTGTGTTTGTCTGTATCTCTGTGTGTCTCTGTGTATCTCTGTCTCTGTGACTATATCTGTGTCTCTGTGTCTGTCTCTGTCTCTGTGTGTTTCTGTCTTTGTGGGTCTCTGTGTGTGTCTGTCTGTGCATCTCTGTCTATGTGTCTGTCTCTGTGTGTCTCTGCCTCTGTGTCTCTGTCTGTGTGTCTCTGTGTGTGAATGTGTCTCTGTATGTGTCTGAGTTTCTGTGTGTCCGTGTCTTTGTCTCTGTATGTGTGCCTCTGTGTGTCCCTGTGTGTGTCTCTGTCTGTGTCTGTGTCTCCGTCTCTTTCTCTGTGCCTCTGTGTCTCTGAATCAGTCTTTGTGTGTCTATGTCTCTGTGTGTCTCTTTATCAGTCTGTATCAGTCTGTCTCTGTGTGTGTGTCTTTGTGTGTCTCTGTATCAGTCTCTGTTTGTGTGTCTCTGTATCAGTCTCTGCCTCTGTGTGTCTCTTTCTCTGTGTGTCTCTTTCTCTGTGTGTCTCTGTGTGTCTCTCTTTCTCTTTAGCTCTGTGTCTCTTCTCTGTCTCTATCAGTCTCTGTGATTCTATGTCTGTGTCTATGTCTCTGTGTGTCTGTTTCTGCGTGTCCCTGTGTGTGTCTCTGCATCAGTCTCTGTGTGTGTGTCTGTGTGTGTCTGTGTGTGTGTGTGTGTGTGTGTGTGTGTCTCTCTCTGTGTCTCTGTTTCTGTGTCTGTCTCTGTGTTTGTGTGTCTCTGTATCAGACTCTGTGTCCCTGTGAGTGTCTGTGTGTCTCTGTCTCTGTGTGTGTCTGTGTTTGTCTCTATTGACATCATATTATCTGACATATTACCTGTCTTAAAAAAAGAATGTCCTTTGTTGCCTATAGCAACCAATTACAGCTCTTATTAATGACCTGTAGTTCCCAGCGCCATTGATTTTAGTGTAAGCAGGTTTTTGCGGCGAATAACTGTAAAGTGCGGGGTTAAAATTTCTCATCAAAACATAGTCTATGATGTTCCCTGAGTCACATGAGTCGCGATTTTAAATGTGAATTTCGATTTAAATGTGATTTAAATTTCGTGATTGTAAATGTGACGGTGCGGATTCCTTTATTGGACGGACACACACACACACACTCAGCTTTATATATTAGATTATACACCCTACATATGCCCTGTACATGTCACGTATAGTGTGTAAAGTAATGTAATTCTGAATATTGACCTGCCATATCCTATAGGTGTGTAATATGCACTCTGTTAGGATTTCACTTGCTAATTCGAGTAGTTGTCACCTGATCACTCACATGCGATTTGCAATGTGTGGTCATCTGCTGAATGACGTCTCCTCCTGTTCCTCTCAAATTGAAAATGATAACAATGAGAGAAGCAGGAGGAGACGTCATTCAGCAGATGACCCCCAGTCTGCAAATCACTTGTGAGTGATTTCATTGGCAAATGAAATCCTAACAGTGTATATTACACATTTTGGGGGTTCGACCAGTCATGAGTCGTGAGTCATGAGTCACAACAATGAGTTGTGTATGACGAGGTCCTGCAGCAGCTGAGGTGTGTATTATGGGGTTCTGCAGCAGCTGAGGTGTGTATTATGGGGTTCTGCAGCCGCTGAGGTGTGTATTATGGAGTTCTGCAGCAGCTGAGGTGTGTATTATGGGGTTCTGCAACAGCTGAGGTGTGTATTATGGGGTTCTGCATCAGCTGAGATGTGTATTATGGGGTTCTGCAGCAGCTAAGGTGTGTATTATGGGGTTCTGCAGCCGTTGAGTTGTGTATGATGAGGTCCTGCAGCAGCTGAGGTGTCTATTATGGGGTTCTGCAGCAGCTGAGGTGTGTATTATGGGGTTCTGCAGCCGCCGAGGTGTGTATTATGGGGTTCTGCAGCAGCTGAGGTGTGTATTATGGGGTTCTGCAACAGCTGAGGTGTGCATTATGGGGTTCTGCATCAGCTGAGATGTGTATTATGGGGTTCTGCAGCAGCTAAGGTGTGTATTATGGGGTTCTGCAGCCGTTGAGGTGTGTATTATGGTGTTCTGCAGCAGCTGAGGTGTGTATTATGGGGTTCTGCAGCAGCTGAGATGTGTATTATGGGGTTCTGCAGCCGCTGAGGTGTGTATTATGGAGTTCTGCAGCAGCTGAGGTGTGTATTATGGGGTTCTGCAACAGCTGAGGTGTGTATTATGGGGTTCTGCATCAGCTGAGATGTGTATTATGGGGTTCTGCAGTAGCTAAGGTGTGTATTATGGGGTTCTGCAGCAGCTGAGGTGTGTATTATGGGGTTCTGCAGCCGCTGAGGTGTGTATTATGGAGTTCTGCAGCAGCTGAGGTGTGTATCATGAGTCACAACAATGAGTTGTGTATGACGAGGTCCTGCAGCAGCTGAGGTGTGTATTATGGGGTTCTGCAGCAGCTGAGGTGTGTATTATGGGGTTCTGCAGCCGCTGAGGTGTGTATTATGGAGTTCTGCAGCAGCTGAGGTGTGTATTATGGGGTTCTGCAACAGCTGAGGTGTGTATTATGGGGTTCTGCATCAGCTGAGATGTGTATTATGGGGTTCTGCAGCAGCTAAGGTGTGTATTATGGGGTTCTGCAGCCGTTGAGTTGTGTATGATGATGTCCTGCAGCAGCTGAGGTGTCTATTATGGGGTTCTGCAGCAGCTGAGGTGTGTATTATGGGTTTCTGCAGCCGCCAAGGTGTATATAATGGGGTTCTGCAGCAGCTGAGGTGTGTATTATGGGGTTCTGCAACAGCTGAGGTGTGCATTATGGGGTTCTGCATCAGCTGAGATGTGTATTATGGGGTTCTGCAGCAGCTAAGGTGTGTATTATGGGGTTCTGCAGCCGTTGAGGTGTGTATTATGGTGTTCTGCAGCAGCTGAGGTGTGTATTATGGGGTTCTGCAGCAGCTGAGATGTGTAGTATGGGGTTCTGCAGCAGCTGAGGTGTGTATTATGGGGTTCTGCATCAGCTGAGATGTGTATTATGGGGTTCTGCAGCAGCTAAGGTGTGTATTATGGGGTTCTGCAGCCGTTGATGTGTGTATTATGGGATTCTGCAGCAGCTGAGGTGTGTATTCTGGGGTTCTGCAGCAGCTGAGGTGTGAATTATGAGATTTTGCAGCAGCTGAGATGTACATAATGAGGTTCTATAGCATCTGAGGTGTGTATTTTGAGGATCTGCAGCAGCTGAGGTGTGCATTATGAAGTTCTAGAGAATATTACATTATTCGGTGTGGATTTATCTTACAAATGTTCCAACAAAATTATTTGCAGCATTGCCAAATGGGGTGTGCCCAGTCTGGTTAATAAAGGGATTACAATATATATGTAGTTCTTCCATACACCGTGCCCCTCCCTCATGGTGTGTATGTGGTGCTGCACCTCAGTCTGTTCAGGTCAGTGGAGCTGAGAGGCAGCGACACATACACAGCGCCCCCCATCCTCATGGTGTGTATGTGGTGCTGCACCTCAGTCTGTTCAGGTCATTTTAGCTGAGAGGCAGCGACACATACACAGCGCCCCCCATCCTTATGATGTGTATGTGCTACTGCACCTCAGTGTGTTCAGGTCATTGGAGCTGAGAGGCAGCGACACATATAACCTGAGGACTCTTTATTATGTAGAAAGCAGAGATTTTTATTCTAATTTCGTACATTCCCCTTTAACATCTGTATTTTGGACTTTTTGGTCCGGCGTACACACCGCATCGGCCGCCGGCTCCATGGTGCCTTGTCTGCTATCATCTGGTATATTTATCCTCAGGATTTGTATAGTAGATGTTGATCCCACCAATGGGACCACAACCTGCACCGCTCTAAGTGTATAGGAATTTATACCATCTCTCCACAAAGAGTGGCAGCGCCTCATTCTGCAGATACATGTGCACCCCATTGGGGGGGATCCATATGTACCATCCACAATGTAATATCCAGGCATGCAGCATGTACGAGATGAGAAGACCCCAATAAGAATAATTTCAGATGTGGTGGAATTAATGTGGATTTGAGAAGTAGATTCTTCAGCACAAATCTGGAGGACTTTATTGTACTTCTGAAGAAATCAATTTTCTTAGGATATAAAAAAAAAATGGCCTCTGATCCTCATTTGTTTCCTGGAAACTGGGTACAAAATCAGTAGGGGGGGGCACCAAAGGGCAGTTTTGCACAGGGCGCCATACAGGCTAATGCCGGCCCTGGGTGAAGTCATGAAGAGTGCAGAGGCGGGAGAAGACCAGGTCCAGCGTATTCCCATCCTCATGTGTTCCGACTTAGTGAGCTGTGAGAGGCCGAAGATGAGGTTAGAGAAAGAAAATGGGTGGCAGATGGGGAGAGTGGGTCGTTAATAGGGATGTTGAAATCCCCCATGATGAGAGTGGGAAGGTCACAGGATAAAAAGTGTGGAAGCCAAGTGGCAAAATGATCAAGGAACAGATGGGAGGAGCCTGGAGGGCGATACACAACTGCCACTCGCAGGGAGAATGGTTTGAAGAGTCTAATAGTGTGGACTTCAAAAAGGCTGCAGTTTGAACTGCATAGTGGGGTCTAGAAACCCAAATTCCCATAGACTATGCTTGAAAAGCAGAACACATCCATTTTGGCATTAAACGCTGCAGTTGAAAAAGCAGGTAAAAAGCAAAGTGGGGCCCTAGCCTTATGCACATACAATTATCGCCGCCTGTTCACACCTAGCGGATTTTGATATGGAATGTGTCACCACACAGAAATGCTTCTGGAACAGAGGGTTTTCCTTTGTTATTATTGAATTAGCTAAACCTAAACCCAGTTTAGGTAGCAGATAAGATATCCTTTTTGTTTATAACATTCAAAATATTGTTAATCCCTTTTTTTTTTTTCCTCTCAGGCCACATTTTTTACAGGGTTAATACAGAAGGTCAGACCTGCTGCCTCTATTTTGGACAGCTTTTGCCATTCTGTTTGTTATATATGCACAATTAATTATTGTCACTTGTTCACATCAATCGGATTTTGACCATTTATGTGTCACCATTCACATAGATTTTCCTCTGTTATTATGTAACCAGTTAAATTTAAATTTAGTTTATGCAGCATACATGATTTTCTTGCTTATAATACTGACAGCATTTTTTTTTTTTTTTCTACCAACTATAGGATTTTTTACCATCTGGTTTTCTGTATAACTCAAAAATATTTATCGGTGCTATTTTCATATGAAGTGACTGACTACATTTTTAGCTCTGGAATTAATTTTGTTAAACACTTCTATTTATACCTTTTTTTGTGTACTCTAGCATCTTAAAAATTTTTTTACATGTAGGCAGTATTGACGGTCTTGCTGTATATGCCTTGACAAAGATATATGCTGACATGAGAGGTGGAGGTCTGATCTATATGTTTTATCATCAGGCTGCATTTCTTCATATTTAATACTGATAGAAAAAAAAAATTCCATATGAAATTTCTCTACAGGGTTAAACAAAAGGTCAGACCTGCTGCTCCTTCATTGAACAACGTTTGCCATCTTGTTTATTATGCATGCATAATTAATTATTGTCGTCATGTTCAGAATACTGCAGACCTGGACAGTCTGGAAAAAGTGTTTCAGTTGGAATAAGTCCTTAATTTTGGTGAGAAGGTAGCAGGCTCATTTTTAACACTTTTACAACTTACTTTGGAAGTGAGGGCACTAGGATGTTCTATGGAAGGAAGGCAAGCTGATGGCAGCAATGTGCAACATTGGGCAATGTACGGAATGCTTGAATTCTGGCATTCATGTAAATGTTGCTTTGAAAATGCTCACCTATCTAATTAGTGTTCAAAACCCCCTTCATGACATTACTATTCCCTAATAGCAGTGAACTTTTTTAGGAGGATAAGGTTTCTGCTACACTGTAAAAACATGTTCAGGAATTGTTTGAGGAAACTGACAAACAGTTCAAGGTATTGACTTGGCCACCAAACTTTACGAATCTTATAGAGTACCGGTTATCCTGGAAAAGCCAGTCTAATCCATGGAGACACCTTCAGGGGTCTTGTTGAGACCATGCCTTGACAGGACATAGCGGTTTTAGTGACAATAAAGGTCCAGTCACACTAACCAACTTACCAGCGATCCCAACAACGATAGGGATCGCTGGTAAGTTGCTAGGAGGTTGCTGGTGACATGTCACACTGCGACGCTTCAGCGATCCCACCAGCAACCTGACCTGGCAGGGATCGCTGGAGCGTCGCTACACGAGTTGCTGGTGAGCTCACCAGCAACCAGTGACCAACCCCCAGCGCCGCATGGAAGATGCTGCGCTTGGTAACTAAGGTAAATATCGGGTAACCAACCCGATATTTACCTTGGTTACCAGCGCACGCAGCTACATGTGCACAGAGCAGGGAGCAGCGCACACCGCTTAGCGCTGGCTCCCTGCTCTCCTAGTTACAACACACATGGGGTTAATTACCCGATGTGTGCTGTAGCTACACGTGCACAGAGCAGGGAGCCGCGCACACTGCTTAGTGTTGGCTCCTTGCTCTCCTAGCTACAGTACACATCGGGTTAATTACCCAATGTGTGCTGCAGCTACATGTGCAAGGAGCAGGAGCCGGCACTGACAGCTGAGAGCGGCGGAGGCTGGTAACGAAGGTAAATATCGGGTAACCAAGGACAGGGCTTCTTGGTTACCCGGTGTTTACTGTGTTTACCAGCCTCCGCAGAAGCCGGCTCCTGCTGCCTGCACATTTAGTTGTTGCTGTCTTGCTGTCACACACAGCGATCTGTGCTTCACAGCAGGACAGCAACAACTAAAAAATGGCCCAGGACATTCAGCAACAACCAACTACCTCACAGCAGGGGCCAGGTTGTTGCTGGATGTCACACACAGCAACATCGCTAGCAACATCGCTGCTACGTCACAAAAGTTGTTCGTTAGCAGCGATGTTGCTAACGATGTTGCTCAGTGTGACGGGGCCTTAAGGGTATGTGCTTATCAAGGGTGGACATATCATTGGTGCAACTTGTATGGCTGCACAGGGACCCAAAAGGAAAGGGGGCCAATATCTACCTCCAAAGCAGATGAAATTGTGCATTGAGGAGCTACTGGGCTGAAAAAGGCCCATATACTGTACTTGAGTAGAGGTGGTTGTCTCCCTACTCCCTATACTGTTTTATGTTGTCTACTTGTACTGCGAAAGGAGTTTTATACTAAACATATTATATATTGGTGTTGATTGTTATAAGTGTGTGTTAATATGTAAATGCTGCTAGCAAGGTCTAGGTTCCTAATGTAGCAGAGCTGAGGCCGTTTACCAGGGGGCACCACCTATCGGGCAGGCTGGAGCAGCAGTAGATTAGATATTTGATCGGACAGACTTAAGTTGAGGTAGAGGAGGAGTGACAGGTGAAGAGGGTTGGCTAGTAGTGTTGGACTTGTGGCGTACCAGTTCTGGATAGGGTTTGAGTAAGAGAAGCCATGGCATCAGGCCCAGTCAGGAACCCTGAGGTAACCTCTAAACATCCAGAGAATACTGCTCACCCCAGCGGTCTTAGAGAGTGGTGCATCTAGAAAGCCTTTGGGGCCGAGAACTGGATGAAGGTGTGAGGAAGAAGGTGGAACAAAGACACAGACCCTGCAGTTTGAGGTCGAATTCCAAGATAGCGGGGGACAAGTCAAGAAAGAATACTCCAGAAACAGTAGAATTAGAAGTGTGAGGAGTGAAGCCATGTCTGTCATAATGGTGTGAAGAATAATCTGAACAAGTTTGGTTGCCAATTGAACCCTGGTGTTGCGTGTGTTACTATTTTGTTTATGATGAGGACCGGTAGCAGATGGAAACCAGACTGAAAAAAACAGTAACTGCCATGCACCCTACCCAAAGCTGTCACACAAGTACACAGAGTCTCCTTGGCGAAGGAGCACGGCATCCGTGCCTTCCTTTATTTACACAGGGACCCTTTTTTATCTGTGTCCACCAGTGGTCCACATGATGTATTTTAAACTCAGGCAAAATACCCAAGTTTTTCAAGCAGAAGATTATTCAGTAAACTTTGCCAATCTTTTTTGTAAAGTGCTTTAGTGTCGTTTTTTTTCTGTCATGTCTTGAGCATTGTTCCTACGGGTGTGGCCGCTGGCATTTTTTGTGTTTTTCTGTTTTCCCATAGGTTTTTTTTACTTCCACTTTCAGGTCACTTTTTTGTCACTCCATCAAATTAAGTAGAAAAAGTTTTTTGTTTTTTTTTTAAACAAAAATTATTCTAAAAACAAAAGTTGTCCAGGCATCATTCGGGAGTTTTTAAGCGTTTACTTTGACTTATAAATTACAGACAATATTCCAAGCAGAAAATACCTGAAGAATAATTAGTTGGATTCTTTTCCCTGTTTAGTGTTTTTTTTTTTTTTTTTATAAAACTGATTAAGTTAAGATACAATCAATATCCTAAACATGTAAATAGTAAGTAATTTTTACGTAGAAATGCATATATTCATTCTTTTTAAATCTTCTAATAGTTTTTTTTTTTTTTACCAAGGGTAGAATTCACCTGAAATAAATGTCCTTATCGGAATCTCCATAATATTAGACAAGTAGTTTTACTATTATGGATAATATACTATCAATAATAGTAAAACTACTTGCCTAATAGTATGGAGGTTCCGATAAGGACATTTATTTGGTGTGTCAATCTGGTGTGAGTTTCTTGCCATATTTTGTTTGATAGCTTTCATGTTTCTACTGTATGCTGCTTCTTGCTGACTGTTTGCTAGCATCTGTTTTTCTGAGACCTTAACAAGTCTAGCATTTATTCCTAAAAACTCAATTACATTTCCTTGAAAGATGTGCTTGTGTTCAGCGCAATGCTTTGAACCTGTTTTGCATCTGCTTACCCAGGCTTAGTGGTAGTGATAAGGTTAATGTCACACTTAATACAAGCAGGTTGCTAATGATCTTGGCAGGAGGTTTGCAGCACATGTTGTCAGCACAATCATCTATGGAATATCACCAGCTGTTCGAAATTAATTTTGATTTATACTGTATGGTTTATTCCCATCGATCACTGGATAGCTAGGATTTTATGATGATTTATGAAGAAATGAAATAAAGCTGCCATATTACTTGAAATAAATAGCACAAACATATGGGGCCCCCATACAGTTTCCGATGTGGATATTAGTGACTGCAACCAACATAAAATACTGGTGATTTTTCATTCATAGTTAAAAGATATCCGAACTCCAAAAAAACAGCATCTCAAAATGTGCATACTGAAAGGTGAGAACAGCCAGGAAATAAGCTCTACAGCTTCAAGAAATTTTGGATTATGAAAATAATAAATAATATACTATACTGCTCATAGTAAAGACAAACTAGATTAATGTCTTCTGATGCAAGGATAAAGGAGTTGTCTGTTCTAGAATGAAAAGTCTGCAATCATTATATGTAACTGCAGACTTGTGAATCCTCCCAACGCATGTAGTATTCGTCGGTGTCTGTGTTGGGAACAGTGGTCAAGTATGTGATATGCATACTCCTGGACTAAACCTGACTAGTAGGTGTGTCCTTGATCATATAACTGTATTGAGCAAGGCTGCGCCCACTAGTGGGGTTCTGGCCAGAAGTATGCATATCACAAACTTAACCGATGTTCCCAACACAGACGCCGATAAACTGAAATACATGCTGGATTGGGAGAAGGACCTAAAACAATCCTTTTCTGAAGAGAATTGGCAGATCGGTTTAAAAGCAACAAATTCCTCAACTATTTGCTCTTCTCTTTTAGAATCCCACTACAAACTTCTCACCCGATGGTATTTTACTCCACTCAGGCTCCACCAAATTAATAAAAACAACTCCTCCTCATGCTGGAGGAACTGTAACGGCACCGGTAGCCTACTGCACATTTTCTGGGATTGCCCAATATTAAAAAACCTCTGGATAGAAATATCCAAACTAATTAATCAAATCACCCATTCCAACATAGTTATTACCCTCCCAATTAGCTCTCCTCTCTCTAGACCTTGACCAGATTGATCCATCCTTCAAATTTATTATCCACATCTTCCTCACCACCAGATCCCTTATTGCAGCCAACTGGAAAAATCCCCTCCCTCCATCTATTACACAACTTATCGAAGCATTAGCCCAACACAACAATTTTGAGAAACATTATGCCACTATTAACAATAATTTCCCTAAATATTTCCGGCAGTGGAATCAATGGAATCAATACCGCCAAGGCGTTACATGAGATCAGATGATCCTACTAATTGAATTCTAACATGTGGTTGTCTTTGTGTTCATCTTATTATTTAGCCTTCAGCTCGGGTTTTCTTATAATATTGAAATCCTCTAGACGTTGACAAATGTGATATATTTCATAGTTCTCAATTATAACTGTTGTATATGTTTAATCTTCATATTCTCTCTCATATTGCAACCAACTTACTAGATGTTCTCCCTTTCCCAGTTTCCCTCCCTTTTTCCTTCCCCCTCCCCAATAAAAATGTCACTTCTCTCCTCAACTCCATACTCCTCTTCCTATCCTTACCCCCTTTCCTGTTGTGAATGTTAGTTATGTTTTGGCTGCTGGGAGGCTCCCTCTGGTGGCCAGGAATGGTTTGGACTTGGACCAGGTGTGTTGTGCAGTGGGTGTTTCCTTTGCTAACTCTCTGCTTATTTAAGTCCTGGTCTGATTACAGGCTGTTGCCGGATGTCAGTTGTTCTTTGTATCTCCAGCCTGCTTAATCCTGCTCTACACCACATCTACTCCAGATAAGTGCTTGCTCTTTATTTATTGTCTGGTTCTTTTGCTTATCTGGGTTTGTCATTTGTTGTGGTTGGTTTCAGTTTATTTCCTTCCAGGGATTTTTCCCCCCAGTGGATTGTTGAGGAACTCCCTGCAGTTCTGTGTGGAGTATAGCTCCTTTGGGTCCATGTGTTTGTAGCTTGTTGAATTTGTTATAATTCTTGTTTTCTGTTCATTGGTATGACAACGGCACCTGGTATAGGACGGAGTTCAGATCGAGCGATCTGAGGGTCTTTTTGTACTATCAGGAAGTTGGTATTTTGCAGGGTTTTTCTCTGGCCACCATCAGTCCCTTTCCTGTCCTTTCCTATTTTAGTCAGCGGGGGCCTCACCTTTTGCTAATCCTGTCATCTACCTGTGTATTGTGTTTTTCCTATATCACCGCAGTCTTTGAATGTGGGGGGCTTGCTATTCTTGTCTATTTTCTGAGGCAGAGAGTTATTCATCTTTGCTACCTTTAGGATAGTTAGTTCTCCGGCTGGGTTCGCGGTGCACAGGATTTTAGTTCACCCCTCGGCTACTTCTAGTTGTGATGGTTAGTAAGGGGATGGCGGCCAGATTAGTTGCCAATGCTCTTGTCACCTTTTTGCCAATGATTTGTGGTGGTCTTCCATGGTTCCGGATCATAACACTTTCCCATTTTTATAGTACTTAAATGGTAAGATTATAGAACATAAGAATGATTAATGCAATGACAATACAACTCCTTCAAATTTGTACTTCCCCATAAATTTTCAAAATAAAAAAAATATTTTAAACACAGACTCCGATGAATCCTTGCAGTGCACAGTGTGCGCGTTGAGAGGATTCAAAACTCTGCAGTCACACAGAGTGATTGCAGACTTTTCATTATAGATCAGACATCCTCTTTAGTGCCAGATGATTGAACCCTTTATGTGTCGACATCACGGTGACACATAGATTGCATTGCCATGTCAGATGCTGGAAAATGTCAACATGAGTTAAAGCTAATGAAAACAGTCTCTTAATGTAGTAATGACTTCAACCTATCTTGCTAGGGAACAACAGATAGTAACCAGAGGTAGACAACAGCATATTACCAACACATTGCAATTTTTTTTTCTTTAAAGGCTGTGTGCGCACATTGCGTTCTATTCCGCAGTGTGTAAGTCACTGCATGTGTGTCTCAGAATGCAGCCGAAAAAGCTGCGTTCTGAGACGCATTTGGCAGAACACAACGTGCCTTCCTGGAGAATTCATGCGTTCTGGATGCTTGCTTTGCCATAGACAGAGTGGGAAAAGCATCCAGAACGCACATTTTTCACTGTGCGGTCCCACTCAGCTCTGCAGCATCCCCATAGACTTGCAGCAGAGCCGAGTGGGACCGCACTGTCAAAAAGAGCATGGCTGCCTGCGAGACAGTGCCGCGCGATCAGAATGAACTCGGATGAACGTCACCCTACTTCATTGTCATTGCGCGGCTCTGTGCGTGTGCAGCGGCTTGATTTGCAGTCACACGTGAAGGACTCACCTGTGATCGCAAATCCCCTGAGTGACTGCAGTGAGCCACGCGATCAGCTGTGCTTTCATTCAGGTTACTTGCGGCCACAGCTGCAGTCCTGCACCTGAGAGCAGTGGCCGCGAATAACCTCAGTGATCGCGCAACTCACTTCAGTTGCTGCATGGAGCTCACAGGAGCGGCGGTGTTCTACTGCCGCTCCTGTCAGCTTCCAATGTAGCAGAGCTGAAAGCGTTGTGGGACCTTGCGTGGATTACGTCTGACCTGGAGGTGTTTTTGAGGGGTTAATAAAGTGGTGAAAGAGGGTGTTTTTTTGTCTGTCATTCCAAATAAAGGATTTTTTGGATGTGTTTGTTTATTTTCTTTAACTTACAGGTTAATCATGGAAGGTATCTCGGGGAGATGCCTGCCATGATTAACCTAAGACTTAGTGGCAGCTATGGGCTGCTGCCATTAACTCCTTATTACCTCGTTTGCCACAGCACTAGGGCAATTCGGGATGAGCCCGGTAAAGTCCCGGGACTGTCGCATCTAATGGATGCGGCAATTCCTGGCGGCTGCTGGCTGATATTGTTAGGCTGGGGGGCTCCCCATAACGTGGAGCTCCCCATAACGTGGAGCTCCCCATCCAGAGAATACCAGCCTTCAGCCGTGTGGCTTTACCCTGGCTGGTATACAAATTGGGGGGGGGGGGCACGTCGATTTTCTTCATTTGTTTTACTGCTCGATATAGACATGCCCACCGGTGGCTGTGATTGGTTGCAGTGAGACAGCTGTCACTCAGCGTGGGGACGTGTCTGACTGCAACCAATCATAGGCGCTGGTGGGCAGGGGAAGCAGAGAATACGTGATGGATTAATGAGCAGCCGGCATTTTCAAAAGAGGAGAAGCCGCCACAGTGTTAATGCCGTGCAGCGCATTGCTGGTGATCGTGGATCGGTGAGTATGAGAGAGGGGGGGAGGTAGAGACCGACATGGACAGAGAGAGACCGACCGAGAGAGAGAGAGAGATCGAAAGACCTGCCTTTGTTATGTTAAAAAAAAAACATGAGGATCGCAACAATAATGCAGTGCAAACTCACTGCTTAACATTTTGGAAGTGTTTTTCTACAACAACTCATTGTTTTCAATGGGTGTAGAACGCTGTTAAAATGGCAAAAACAATTGACATGTTTCTTCTTCAAACGCAGAGTTTTTGACAAATTTTTGGTAATCAAAACGCTGCGTTTCAAAAAGCATCATGCGCACAGATTTTGCATGATTCTCATAGACTTTGCTGGGGAACCAGAACGCATGCATTTTGTCAATGACAGTGTAGTTGTAAACGCAGCCAAAACGCAGAAAAAAACGCAAGGTGCGCACACAGCCTTAGGCTAACTAAATTGTACAAGAGTCCAAAAAAGATCATCTTTTGGAAGGGCAGATGCATACATTGCTGTTGTTTAGACAGGTGGTTCAAAAGGAAGAAAACTGTGGCACTTTAACATCTTTAAGTACAAAAACCCCAATGGCAGAAAATGCATGGTAAAATATGACTAAAGGAGTCATTTTTATTCAGACCATAAAACAAGAGAAGAAACACATACAGTAATATTGAGACATAGCAGGTAATTAATCATCTTTGAGAAGAGCAGATACTTTGCTGTTGTTTATTGTCTGGTGATGCAAATGGAACAAAATGGTGGCACTTTAACACGTTTGAGTGCAACAATTATTTCTGTTTGGGGAGTGTAAAGAGGTTTGTGCTTTCTAAATGAAGAAACAATAGCTTTTTTATAGGTCATTCAAAAAGGATCTCTAATTAGGGAGACAAAAAAAAGTCCACAACCAGTTTTCTAATCCCAAAATTGCTATGCAATTGCAAAGGCTTTTTATTTAAAAAAAAAATCCCCTTTTTTCTGGAGACATTTTAAAGAAGTTATGGTTTGTAGCCTTTTAAAAAAATTAGCTCTAGTCTAAGAATTGTTTCTTGAGTTAAAAAGAAAATATGGTAGTATATTTCCCAGCATCAGTAGTACAGTCAAGCAGTACGAAACACAGTGTGCAGCCAGGTGGTGTATGACTTGCGTGGCTGTGTAGTGGTTGCAGCTAGGGCAGCCATCAGGGCATTACTGCACTTACTGGTGTTTTGGGTCCAGTGAAGAGAGGGGGCCCAACCCGGCCCAGCATGTGGTGATCACTTTGCTTTATTAAGCACCAGCTGGGTCCAAGTCACAGCCACAGCCTGTAGTATGGCCACAGCAGAGGTGGCCGGCCGTCTTTTATTCGGCCAGTTTTACGGAGTGCACGCTACACATGGCTAATTTGCATGTGAAGTGCTTCAGGTGCACCACATGCAAATTAGCCATGTGCTGGCAATGGGGCAGAGCAGGGTGTATCATCCCATAGCCCAGCGTGCAGCAGCATGATGAGGTCATTACGCTGCAACCTCATCACACTGCTGTAGGCAATGCAGAGCCACAGAGGTGGCGAGGACACAGCAGCCAGCTAGGAATGGTAAGTACGCCATGGAGGAGCTGAAGACAGGGGCTGGATGATTGCAGATGCCGGGGGTGGTTATGGTGGAGGGGCTTGCCGACCCCTGCCCCTGCTTCAGCTGGGGTCAGAGGGCAAGGAAAAGTTTGTCAGTAGAGGGATACTACAGTAAAGATGGCTGAATGGACAAGGAGTGAATGCCCAGTAGTTTGTGGTCCACTGGTACTGGTGGCAGCAGAAAAGTGTAGACAACAGTCAATTGCCAGACATACAGATGGTATAGCCTATTCAATCATTAGCATCAGCCATCAGTGCATGCAAGTCTGCACTGATCTATGCCTGGTTCATTTTGACAAATGTTAGGTTTTTACATTTGTTTCAGATATCCTGGTCTGCTTTGGTGAGACATATCTACCAGCAGCACTGAATATCCTCTATGAAAGGGGTGGGGAACCTCCGGCCCCCGGGCTGTATGGGGCCCGCCCTTGCCTTTTCTGCGGCCCCTGGGCAGATTCCGTGGTCACAGTGCTTGGGCAGACGCTCCTCCTGTCGGCTACCGGCCCTTTAAATCCCCATATGCGTTGCAAGCATGGCTGCCCATAGCGATGTGCGAGCTGTGCAGTCACATAGAGCTGGCCGGCAGACTGCACTAGGGGGGATTTCCTGCACTATCTCCTGTAAGATTACAGTTAGAAGCACAGTGATGGGGGAGGGGCACGGCACTGAGGGGGTTGCATAATGCCATATGCTCAGCCTCTCACCCTCCCACCCTCCCATCCTGGGCACTCAGGCCTCTGTGCTCGGCTGCTCAGGTCTAGCACCGCAGAGGAGTCAGGAGACAGAATGAAGGCAGCGCTGATTGACATTACCCACTCAGTGCCCGGCTGCTTTCTGCTGTAGCCCTTGAGATCAGCTCCTGCATCCTTCTTTCATGAGGTGGGAGCGTCAGTCAGGAACTTGTGCTGCACCTGATCTTACAGGGGCTACTAAGCAGCAGTACTTATATCTGAGCTAGTGTGTTTATATCTAATATATTCAACCATATATCTAATATATTAGTGACTTCAATGTTCAGTATATGTATGCTGTATATGTCCAGTGTGTGAGTGCTGTATATGGGGTATGAGTGCCGTATACAGGGTGTGAG
Source organism: Anomaloglossus baeobatrachus (assembly GCF_048569485.1). NCBI lineage: Eukaryota > Metazoa > Chordata > Amphibia > Anura > Aromobatidae > Anomaloglossus > Anomaloglossus baeobatrachus. Next base: position 251,114,052 of record NC_134355.1, read on the forward strand.
TGTTGTGTATGGTGTGTAAGTGCTGTGTACGGCATGTGTGAGTGCTATGTTCAGTATGAGTACTGTATATGGCCAGTGTGTGTCATGTGCGGTATACAATATGGCCAGTGTGTCAATTTTGTGTGCATTATATGGCCAGTGTGTCAAATTTGTGTGCAGTACACGTCCAGTGTGTCAGAGCTGTGTGCGGTATACGGCCAGTGTGTCAGAGCTGTGTGCGGTATACGGCCAGTGTGTCAGAGCTGTGTGCGGTATACAGCCAGTGTGTCAGAGCTGTGTGCGGTATACGGCCAGTGTGTCAGAGCTGTGTGCGGTATACGGCCAGTGTGTCAGAGCTGTGTGCATTATACGGCCAGTGTGTCAGAGCTGTGTGCGGTATATTGCCAGTGTGTCAGGGCTGTATGCGGTATACGGTATACAGCATACAGCCAGTGTGTCATGGCTGTGTTCGGTATACGGCCAGTGTGTGAGGGCTGTGTGCGGTATACGGCCAGTGTGTCAGAGCTGTGTGTGGTATACGGCCAGTGTGTCAGGGCTGTGTGCGGTATACGGCCAGTGTGTCAGGGCTGTGTGCGGTATACGGCCAGTGTGTCAGGGCTGTGTGCAGTATACGGCATACAGCCAGTGTGTCATGGCTGTGTTCGGTATACGGCCAGTGTGTGAGGGCTGTGTGTGTATGTACAGCGTCTCCTATGTGATGTATATGGTTTACCAATCTTAATTTCACAAAGTTGACTGTGCTCTAGACTGAGACAAACCTGGAAAAGCAGCCGTAAGAAGCAACATGATCAATATCACCGAACATCACAGCTGCACCAAAGAAAAGCAGCTCCAGCCACCACAGTAGGGTGAGTTAATTGTTTCACCAAATAAGTTAGGGTAATTTTCAAGTTGAAAATTTTTTGTGGCCCCCGAAGGTTGGTAGAAATTTCCAAATGGCCCCCGGCAGAAAAAAAGGTTCCCCACCCCTGCTCTATGACATGACATGAGAAACTTTGCATGACAATACTCCTATTGAAAACTGGGTTAGTTCTTGCCACTGGCCTAACTTGTTGACTCAGCAATCCATGGGACTGAGGCACAGAGTATCTGTATGAGAAAGAACAATCGATGTCTAACTAACCTAGCTGTGGTTGCTGAAGTGTGCCAGGTTGTCGCAATGGCAGAAAAAACATCTGGTTTATTATGTAAAATATACTGTAAGTGTTGTTGCTGCCTCGGCTACTTGATATAGCAATAACACGAGCACAAGAGAAGGAACATTGTGTTTATGTGCCCCACAGAGGGGTCTGCTGGTAAAACATGTCTTGACATGCATTTGCTTGCCGAAAGCTTCACAGAGCATGTAACAGAACTTATTCTATAAAGAAGTCAATTTGGGCATTACAGAAGCTGTAAAAAAATTCTCCCATTTTTTGCTTTCTTAGCAAGGATTTAATATTTTTTGGGTTGAAGACAGCTGTGAATTGACAGCTGGCATCAAGTCCAGGGGTTTTAATAGATATCTATCAGACATCCCCATTACTAAACCAGTAAGTGAAAAGTAAAAAAAACACAGGAAAAAATAGTTTATTTGCATAAAGTCTCCCACACACTCTCTCGTTCACCAATTTATTCATTTAAAAAAAAATCTCAAAGTTTGGATGTAATCGAATGGTGAAGACTACCCCACACTCCCTTGTTTATCAATTAATTCATCAATTACCCTGCAGATTAACCCTATAGGTAATAGCATTATTGCACATGAAAGGTTCCCTTCAAAGTGCTGTTGCTGCTGTATCACAGATATATTAACAGTAAAACACTGAGTTGCGAAGATTACACTTTTACAGCAGTTGAATGTATTGAATCTAAGATTTTAAGTCACTCAAAGAAAGACTCAGGGTACCTTCACACTTAGCGATGCAGCAGCGATCCGACCAGCGATCTGACCTGGTCAGGATCGCTGCTGCATCGCTACATGGTCGCTGGTGAGCTGTCAAACAGGCAGATCTCACCAGCGACCAGTGAACAGCCCCCAGCCAGCAGCGACGTGCAAGCGACGCTGCGCTTGCACGGAGCTGCCGTCTGGAAGCTGCGGAGACTGGTAACTAAGGTAAACATCGGGTATGGTTACCCGATGTTTACATTAGTTACCAGCGCACAGCTGTGTGTGCAGGGAGCAGGGAGCCGCGCACACTGAGCGCTGGCTCCTTGCTCTCCTACCATAGCTACAGTACACATCGGGTTAATTAACCCGATGTGTAATGCAGCTACATGTGCAGAGAGCAGGGAGCCGCGCACACTGCTTAGCGCTGGCTCCTTGCTCTCCTAGCTACAGTACACATCGGGTTAATTAACCCGATGTGTACAGCAGCTACATGTGCAGAGAGCAAGGAGCCGCGCACACTGCTTAGCGCTGGCTCCTTGCTCTCCTAGCTGCTATACACATCGGGTTAATTAACCCGATGTGTACAGCAGCTACATGTGCAGAGAGCCGGAGCCGGCAGCACAGGCAGCGTGAGAGCTGCAGAGGCTCGTAACTAAGGTAAATATCGGGTAACCACCTTGGTTACCCGATGTTTATCTTGGATACAGCTTACCTCAGCTGTCAGATGCCGGCTCCTGCTCCCTGCTCGCTTCATTTGTCGCTCTCTCGCTGTCACACACAGCGATCTGTGTGTCACAGCGGGAGAGCGGCTTTGAAGAAAACGAACCAGGGCTGTGTGTAACGAGCAGCGATCTCGCAGCAGGGGCCAGATCGCTGCTCAGTGTCACACACAGCGAGATCGCTAATGAGGTCACTGCTGCGTCACAAAAAGCGTGACTCAGCAGCGATCTCGGCAGCGAGCTCGCTGTGTGTGAAGCACCCCTTACTCCCATTTTCAATCTGGTACATCAGCATTGCAATAGTACACCACAATCACATTAGATCTTTTTCTATGCCTATGCTGTGTGCTCTGAGCTCCTATCCTTGCACCATTGTTCCCAAACACTGGACCTCAACAGATCATGTCTTCAGGATTTCCCCAATATTGCACCTGTGATGGAATTTTCACCTAGTGAATACTAAGGAAATCTTGAGAACATGATCTGTTGGTAGCTCTTGAGGACAGGAGTTGGGGGAAGTTCCTTGCCCCCCCCCCCTCCCCACCTATGTTTTATACTACCTGTGTTAGCCTCCTGATTGACTAAATTTGGTAAATGTTCACCACATAGTACTTCCATTTCGCATCGGGTGAAGCAATTGAAAATCAATTGGTGTTCATGTAATGAGAAAAGTCTGGGCTGTCTAAAAACTTGGGAAGACAGTGAACAGGATAGGAGCCATATATGAGCATGTACACTTGAAACAGGATGAAGTCGCTGGCATGCTGGTGTTCAACGAAGTGGCTCTCTTTCACCTTAGTGGGCAGTTCAATCACTACAACATTAAAACTTGAAAACCCACCTGCCCTTATCAATACACATACCCAAAATAGATGTGTTCTGTGCAATAGAAACATGCACGTTCTATAGTCCCTTTATTTTTGCCAAGATACTGTCACTGGCCACTATTAACTGGACATGGTCAAGAAGTGGCTAATGTCACAGATAGTGGGAGATCGTCCAAACAGTCTATAAGAAGCATGGCGCACCACCACATTTCCATTAGGATGTTCGGCAACACAAATGATCACAAGTTCTAGTTCTCTGCAACTTCTTTTTGTGGCACTACATCAAGGACTTGTTGCGTCTGATCCCCACCTACCCCCATTTCAAGCCACGGGATCTGAACGACCTAAGACAACGCATCAATAAAACAGTGGAGCTCATACCCAAGACTATAGTGGCAAGTGTTTGGACAGTACTGGATTACTGTCCTGACATTTGTTGTGTTACCAATTGAAATCACTTAGAACATTTGTATTGATAAAACTGGGCAGATAGTTTGTCTTTTCATGGTAATAAATTTGTGTAATGTTCTAAAGTTTAGACTAATTGAACGGTTAGGATCTTTATCTGATCTCATATGAGTTTGCTGTAACTGCTGTAAGACAGGTCTGTGGCATGTAACACTTGGCTGTTAGTTCTGTTATTACTAAGCATGACTGTAATAAATGGACAAGTAAAATACAAACGTACAGAGAAAACATGAAGTAATTTTATTTATTATTTTCCTGATGAACAGAATGACACTATTATAGACATAATTTGATTTACAGGAAAGAAAAAGAAACAATGTCAACCATACTTTTGTCGGACAAGTACAATAGTCTTTACACATTCATATTTTTACAATACATAGCGTTCTTGGGGCTAAGCAAACTGCAAATGACATGTTGATATCATGTATATTACAGCTACTTACAATTTCAGAATAGCAAATGGAGAAAAATAAGTTATTTAAATATGGGTTTACATATACAGAAAGTGCAACATAATTAGTTGTTAAAGTTCTTTATTTTCCAATGGATATACTGTATGTCAAGTGTTTTTATACAAATTGTATGTAGTCTTGCTAGTGGCAGCATAATATATGTTGTACACAATGCCACTAGAGAAAGTGCTGCATTCCCTTTAATAATAATCTTTGAAAGAAAATGCCCACTAGAAGGAATGGATATGTTTCTTCTCCTACGGATTAAGTAACTTAGGCTTAATACACTGTACAATGGTGAGTGCTGGATGCTTAAGCACACACTAACAACAGAAAGTAAAAAATTCCTGATAATTTAATCTGAATAATCATCTGTCGCTTTTTATGTATCTGAATTGTTTTACATTTGAATGAGCAGATGGGAGTTGTAGCTCAACAGCAGTTTAATAGTCACCTGAACAGAGACACCTAGGTATTGAAAAGACTCACTATAATACATGACTTTTGGAATGTAAAAACTACTTTTTGCTAGATCAACTTTTGATGGAATGGGTATTCTCTTTTTAAACTTTAGCAAATAAAGCAAACGCATTGCATAATTCCAAGTTTATACAACTCACGGATTTCAAGGTCTCTGTGTATCTGGTATTTTTCATATCACTTACCCATTGACTCTTAAAGAAGCACTCCTACCAAAGTTTTTATCCTCTTACCACACAATCATCATATTATATTTCACTGTTTAGATACAACAGTCTGCCAGTTAATTCTTCTCTTTTCTCTGCTCTATATAGAAACAGGAAGTTACTTTTCCCTGCCTGAGTCACCCCACTTCAACTCCTAACTCAGTTGCTGCTCCATCCTGCCCCCTGCTTTTGTCTTTTTCAGTGATGACTCATGCAGGGAAATAGACTTCCTGTTTCGTGAAGTAATAAAGAGAATAAAAGAGCATTAGTTGTATAAAATGACAAAATGAACAATTGTAAGTGCACAGTGCAATACACTATGATGACTGCAATATATTAGGGATTTAGGAGGATACAATTTTGGATGGGAGTGCTTCTTTAACGTGTTTGATTTTTGAAACAGAACATGCACACATCCAAGTTAAATATTGTTGTCTAAAGAATAAAGGTGTATGCTAACAGATACTTTATAATAAGCAGAATTATACAATTCTGTTCCTTGCTGCAAGCTTCTATGTTCCACAAAGTGTCTTTAAACCACTGCTCCACCTCCTCCGACAGCCTGTCAAATAGTTGGATAGTTGGTCTCAGGGGTTTGTGTTATACAGCAAGATAGTCCACAGCACTCTAATATTACACAGTTAATTGGTCTTCTGGACAGGTATTAGATTTCTGTATTAATACTTAAAATATGTTGAAAATGCTATATCATTTATACAATTATACATTTGAAACAAAATAAATCTCTGTAAATAGCAACTAAAATTCGCTGTACAGTAAAGAATATAGTATTTTTCTAAAATAATTGGTGGATATTAAGAGTTCAGTAACATTTTGCATATACAAATAATCTTCACAGACAGGACGAAAGAAGAATTATCAGCTGGAAGATGATTTCTGGCGTCTGTTACTGGTTATGATAAGAATTAGAAAGTGAATGTAACTATGGTGAAAATTCAGTAGTAAGAAACAGGATAGTGGATGAAATCATTGTCTGATGCCTTTATGCTGGCTGTATATATACTGCAAGAATATTAAAAAAAAAAAAAAAAAAAAAGTAAAAACACAACCAAAGCTAATATATTATATACAAGTCCTTTATCCAACTGTGATCACACTGATTTTTAAACTGCACTCACACTAATGCAATTCTCTGCACACCACGTCACCTGAACACATCTTCTGCTACTCTCCTGTATAGGAACTGTATACAAGCACCAAACAAAGTCAGCTCACCACTCCACCCTCGTAATCGGGCTCCTGAATCTGAACGGATGGGTCTGGGCTGTAACAAAATACACGAGAAGAAACATAATCCACCGAAGAAAAAAAGCCAGTGGTGAAAACTTAAAAAATGCTTGATTTAATAGATCTGATGTACAAAAATTTAGTCAGACAGTGACATCAACCATGGCAGTGCCATCGGCTAGGCCTTAAGCATAACGCATTGGTTTTTAGGGATGCAACCCGACACCTTGTCTGTATTTTTATGTCACTGTTTAACTGTATTTTTGTACTTTGGATCTATTAACGCAACCATGTTTTATGCCTTCCCCACTGGCTTTCCTTCATTGCTGTATTTTCTTTAGTCTCTTGCATGTATAAGAACTGGTGCAACCTATATCAGCTAGTCAGATGTGTTTTACTATCAGAACGGGATTACCCTAGTACAAAGGCCGGAATGATCATTAGATGTAACACCTACTGATGCTTTTACCCCAAAGGTTTTCATAAATGTACCAGAAGGGAGAATTATAAGCGCTCAACAATAATGTAAACTTTCAATAATACTGAAGATGAAGACTTACATACACAAATATAACTACTTAAAAAGATCTAGATTTAATCTGTAATGCTTTAAATTGTTCACTGCAATTGGTCCCTAAAGTCAATGGGATCCAGTATACGACAGATCACTGTTTTGTTTAAGCTCATAAGGATAGAGCAAGCAGAAACTAACTGGTTCTATGTTGACTCAAACTGAGTTATATAGCCCTGTAAATATATGGGAACTTACCTTCAAGAAAACACAGCTAAGAAGCAGCATAAAACCTAAAATACCTTGAACGTGAAAGTGGCTTCTCAGACATTGGAACACTTATCTTTTACATAGTATAGCATGGTACATAACAATGTTGAATGGATATCTTTAAAGCGGTTTACCCATTACTGGACAAACCAATGGCCCCAGGGTGCTGCTTAAATATAAAAAAAATAAAAATAATTATACTTTCCAACTGGATCAGCATCACTGCTCTCCATCCGGTCTCCTTACATAATCGGTGTCACATGACTGCTGCAGCCATCACATTTTTTGCCAAGTAAATGAACAGTGTTTTCTTCCTTTTAGACAATATGTGACAATTCTATCAAATACGTTGATTGGCTGCAGCAGTCATGTGACATTGTTTATGTCAAAAGACCAAGGGGAATAACATGGCTGAGAGCAAAGCAGCAGGACCGATCCAAAAGATAGGCATAGATTTTTTACTTTATCCAGCATATTGGAGCCATTGGTAAGATGTTGTCCAGTATCTTACTTCAGACCGACAACTGTATGAGAACAGTTCATACAGTTGTGTATTCATTTTCCTGTAATTTATTTAATGAAGTCTATGTGGAAGAGCCTAAAATAATGCAGATGTAATAGTAGGAAAATCGATATTCAAAAAAGGTAGTGGAAATATTTCAATTGTGGGCACTTAGAACTTATAAAGGTTCAGCCAAAATATCAATTTACAGTGGAAATTTAGTTACATATAAAGTGCTGCTAATCTACAATTGCCTAATAGTGTAACTTTTGGGCGTGTTACTATAGGAGGTCCTGGTGCCTCAGGGGTTCTGTTGGCAGAGTCCCCACTGCCATATTGCAAAACACTAACTGCTGCATGCTTGTTTGGGGGCCTTTTACACAGTTTGAGTTTCAAGTTATGCCTCTGAAATATATAACCAACTTAAAGATGATTGTTTTGTGGAATATATCTTTAGCTGAATGTCTCAATAGCTTTATTAGCTGACAGGTTTTTATTTATTCCATCATTCTGTGTAAAAGTATAGAAATGTTGCAAAGCACTTTTCAAATTTGTGTAATTTAAAGTAAAAAAAAAAAAAATTATATATATATATATATATATATATATATCACTGTTCAAAAGTTTTAGCCAGTTATGGAAAAATTGCTGCGAAAAATGCTTTCAGAAATCAATGTGTTGATTGTTCATTTTTATCGATTAACAAAATGCAGAGTGGATGAACATAGGAGAAATCTAAATTAGGTGAATATTTAATGCGACCACCCTTGGCCTTCAAAAACAACATAAAAGCATCAATTCTTCTAGGTACAACTGCACACAGTTTTTGTATTTAGTTTTCCAAACATCTTGGACAACTAACCACAGATTAGGGATTTGCGAGCACTAAAATGCTTGAGTGCTCGGTACTTTGAGCAAGTTGGATGCTCGGACGTGCTCAACTTGAGTACCAAGCATAAGGAAAGTCAATGGCAAACTCAAGCATTATAATGGAAGACAGAAAAATTCTCTCTTTCCACTGCGGTTGTGGAGTTCAGCATGTTGAGAACTTGCACCATACTCGATCAAGTACTGAGTGACTTGAGCACCCTGATGCTCGATCTAGTGTTGGGCTTTGTCAATCATGCTCGCTCATCACTACCACAGATCTTATCAATGTAGGCTTACACAAAGCCTTTATGACTCTTCCCAGACAGATTTAATTATGAGCTAAAGGCCCTATGGTGGCTGTATTATGTCATACAGGGTCCCTGTTCTTCTCAATGCCACTGGATATATGTTTGGGGTCACTGTCCCGAGGTAGAATACATTTTGAGCTAAAGAGATGCCTCTCTGATGGTATTATATGATGGATAAGTATATACCTGTGTCTCTCAGAATTTAAGACACCATAAATCTTAACTAAATTACCAACTCATCTGCTGAAATGCAGAACCAAACTTGTAAAAGACGTCCGTCATGCTTCACTAATGATGCAGACACAGACACATCAATGTACCACTCTCCAGCCCTTTGGCAAACATTTTGCCTTGTTACAGCTAAACACTTCAAATTTCTGCTAATGAGTTCAGAGGACTTTCTGCCACTGTTTTGCATCCCAGTTCCTATTTTTTTTGTGCACTTAGCCTTGTTTCCATGTTGAAGATATGGTTCTTCCTGTAGTTTTTCTATGAAGACCACTTCGGGCATTTCTTCTCCAAACAGTAGAAAAGTATAACTGGGTCCCACTGCCAGTTCTAATCTGATGCAGGCACCAGTACAGTGCTGAAATATGCAGCCTCAATAAAGTGACCATATATCGTCCCCTGAGCTGTCTTTTCAGCAGCGCCCAGTTGCTCATTGTTTTTCTTCTACACCCACCATTACTCATTGCGATAGCCATACTTCATACCTGTTACAAGGAAAAGTAAGAACTGGTCTACGGTTTACAAATTGTTGGTGTTGTGCCTGTTGTAAACACATCTCGCCAAGGTGAACAGTTCTGTTTTCTCTCAGTCATTACATTTACCCAAAATGTCTACAACACTGTCTTTTTGTTTTATAGTTTTAGAGTCCTGCGCTGATGGCACTGCTAGACTTCTCATTTCAAAGGGAAGTATATGTGTTTCATCTGGTGCACTGCAAGTATTTTTTACCTACCACTGCATCTTTTGTCTACAATGTTGCCCATTTCTTGGTGTCGTCAATGCTGAAAAATGTGGTTAGTTCTCCGAGATGCTTGGAACAGCCTCTCCTCAAGTTTCTTCAAAAACTACTTGCAAGTGCACCAAGAAGAATTGATACTGTTGTCAATCCAAAGTGGGGTTATACCAAATATTTATTGGATTTAGATCTATTTTTTGTTCATTCACATTACATTTTTTAAATTAATCAAAACAATTAAGACTTCTATTTTTTAAAGCATTCCATGGTAGCATTTCCACACTTGCCTGAAACTTTTGCACAGCATAATACTGCTTTTAAAACTAGAAGTGTTAATAGATTATTTTTTATCAATTAAGAAAATGCAAAGTGAGTGAACAAAAGACATCTAAATCAAATCATGATGACATATGATTTATAGAGCTCTAACACATCTGGCTTTCATTTTATAATCATTTTATGCTTTGACTGGAAATAACCTTTAAAATACCTTTAGGGGAAGATAAAGATAGGAATCTGACAGTATATGCTGCAACACTTACCAGGATACTGACTGATTAATTGACTCAAAATAATTTTAAAATGTATTTAAGGCAAAAAAATGTGTCACTATAGATTAACCACAGAAAATGACTCCTTGTCCATTAATAGGGATAAACCAGGGTTATATTAGTTTATATAAGTGTTCAATGTTTATTCAGTACTTTGGCCTACTGTAGGTAATGTTCTTGTGCCTGATGCCATAGAAATTGCTGCAAATACCACACAGCACTTTTCTTTATCCAAAATGTTGAGAGTCTGGTAGACCCATGTAAGATTACATATATTGGCTACCCAAAATCATGTTCAGTTGCTCTGAAGGTCTATCATGAGTGGCCTTGTACGGTTGAACATGCCAGGCCAATAAACCATTCTTTGGAACCTACATTCATCTGCTCACTGTGCACTTGTTGCAAGGTATATCAGGTCTCCAGCAGCCCCAGGTCCACAGACTAAACTGCCTCTGGTGCTACAGATTTTATAAGTCTTGCTGCGCCAAGAAGTTTATTTATATGTCTCTCCTCCCTTACTCCAGCTCCTTGTAAGCGAGTCTGTGAGAGGGCAGGCACTTTGTTTAATGTGGTGAAGCCAGCATCCATGAGAGGCTGAGTATACATAGGGAGACCAATGGAAATAAGCCAATCGGAAACTGATGAAATATGTCCAGGAGAAATGGGCTTCCTGCAAATCTCTGTGAGACCTCCGCTTGGTATCTAAAATAGAATAATAAACAAATGACACACATTTCAACAACTGATATGGTTAAATTTAATTTCTTCACATACACCATGCTAATTTTAAATGCATAATTAATTGTGAACACTAATATCCTCTCTAAACTAAACATAGATGATAGAGAGAACTGCTATCTCTCCTCCTCTGCAGTTATCTATGTGATCGGTGCAGAGCAGGGGAGGAAGCTTACTGGGATCTGAACGAGGCTGCAGAAGCTGAGCAGCTGAAGGAACATCCACCCAATTAATTCAAGGACCTTTCAGGCCATGTGACTGATCTCATGACTTAAAAGGTCCTTGAGTTAAATTGTGTGGAAAGTCTTTCAGCTGCTTAGCTCCTCCAGCCTCCGTTCAGGTTTCGATCAGGAACTGCAAAATGTGGTAAAGGTATAGTGTGCGTATGTAAATGTACATGTAGCAAAGCAGTGTTTGTCTATATGTGTATATGATGTAGGGAAAGAAAGAAAGTAGTTGTATGATTTAAATATAGCTTTTATATATAAAGTGAAAAAAATATAATTTGTTTTGTGCTTAGAATTGTTAAAGTGAATATTAAGACATCATACATTCATTACTTAGAGTGAATGTATATTGGATAGAGATGAGTGGACTTGAACAGTAAAGTTCGATGTTTGTATTGAGCACAAACTCTTAAAAAAAACCCCAAAAAACAGTGTTCAAGTTTGGGTGCTTTACGTATGCTAACTTGAATGGGCATCGCTGTGCTCAGGTACACTCTGTGTTTAACTCATTGTGAGCCGTATGCAGTGTTTGAATGCCTCGGGTAAAATCAGCGTTATTGGATGTATTATGTACAAAAAAAAGTGAAAAAACCTCACCTTACCTTCCTCAGAAGTGCTTTGTTTATGGCTGGCTGTGGCAGAGGGCCAAATTGCCCAATCATTGCCTTCCAGAGGGGTTCAGGTCAAGTCTGAGTCCAGAACTGAACTTTAGCTAAAGTCAAGTTAAACCAGCCAACCGAACATCAACGGGTCTGCTCATCTCTAATCATTGGATCAGTGTTGCATGCTGATGTATTTTATTATTTGCTATGCAATTGTGAGCCCCTAAAGTCCTAGTATTATATAGTTTAGTTAAACTATAGACATGGTCCCTCATATCATATACTTAGATGGAGGGGATCTTATTGATTGGCAGCTATAATAAAAAGCAAGGCAGTAGTTGCTGCAGTGAACTTGATTATAGTGCTAATGACTCCTCCATTTTACACCACCAGGGAAGTTTTAATTGATAGGAAAAATGTTTTTTTATTTTCTGCTGTCTAAACCTGGGGTGCGCCTTATGGTAACATGTCTTATAGTGCAAAAAATGTGCATATATACATATACAACTCAATCAGGCTCAAACAAAGCTATTTTGGAAAAATGTCTTAGTCCACAGATTTACCAGATCAGTGTAAGCCAGAATGGCCTCAAAGAATGCAATTCACAAGATTTTCACTTTTGTTCTTAACATAATAGAGTAGTATATTACATGAATACATAAACTTACATTTATCCATATATAACTAACACATGGGTCTGAGCAGTAACCAAAATGTGAAAATTATATTTTACTTAATTGCATTTTTTGCTCTGTTGTGGCTGCATTTTTTTTTTGAAAGTGACAATAAGAAACGAAAAAAAAAAAAAAGCGCTTGCCATTTAATGATAGTATGCTGTCATCTGTAGTGACAACAAACTATTTCCTACACCACAATCAAGACAGACACGTCAATATCCCTTTAAGTAAAACAGACCAAAACCAAAAGGTAAAGAAATTTACCGCCATGCGATGTTGTTTTCTTAGATGTCTTACACGGATCTCATCCATGCAGGTTGCTACATCTTTTACAAGTTGATTTAAGTCTTCAGCATATCGTTCGATTAAAGGTTCTGGAATACCACAGCGCCCGTGCTGCCAGAGGGAGAGAAGAGCTTAGTTGAATCAACTTTATATTACTTATTACATAGTAATGGTCAAATTATCAGCAATGCATATTTTATTTCAATTTTGGGCCACCTTAGACCACAGTTTCTTCTAAGGTTTATGCTGCATTAAAAGAAAGTCAGAGTTTATTTGCATACAATATGGTTTTGTTGTGGTACATCGCGGTAACACCCCCCAAAATGTAGGAATGAACAGTTGACTCAACTTATTGAAAAGAGCCCCGTGAGGCCACGTGCACATGTTGAGTACTTGTTGAGGTTTTTTACCTCCGTATTAGTTATTCAAGAAAAGAAGTAGAAAAATCAGAGGAAAAGTGTAGTACAAACAAGAGCACCACTTTTGTATTATTACCCACTCCTGGATTTGTATTACAATACTGAGGTAAAAATCTCACCAAATACTCAATGTGTGCACATGGCCTTACAAATACTGAGGTAAAAAACTCACCAAATACTCAATGCGTACACATGGCCTTACAAATACTAAGGTAAAAAAACCTCACCAAATACTCTGTGTGCATGTGGCCTTACAAATACTGAGGTAAGAAATGCAAATACTCAACGTGTGCATGTAGCCTTATAAATACTGAGGTAATAAACTCAAATACTAGAGTGCATCTGGCCTTACAAATACTGAGAAAAAAAACTCAAATACGGGTACGTACGTGGCCTTAGAAATACAAATAGAGGATAGGTGATAACATGTTTTCACTGAATATCTCCTTTAACAATGGCAAAGACTTCTAAGAGATACATAACTTGGGATCCTTGCATTAATAGTTTGAAATGTCAAGATGTTTGTTACTAATGGAACAGTTAAGAAACGTATAGGACATAGTGTAAAGAAGAATGTTGAAAGAAGAACCAAATGAAAGTTGGATATGTGGCAGACAATTCATGTACAATGTCTTAAGAACCTCCAATAGAGCTTGAGACATCTACAGTGCTAACTTTAGCAAGCACCATATACCACATACTAGACAAGATAGGCCAAGGAGGAAAGGACTCTTAAAAAAAAAAAAAATTAAAAAAAAAAAAGCGTCTGTACTTTACCAAAAATACATAGACAATCCACAACCTACCTACAGTCAATCATGGTGGAGCATCTATACCATTGTGGAGGCCTTGTATGTGTTATAGGAATACTCAATTAATGCGACCTCTTTAGAGTCAGTCTACAAAATCCTAACAAGGTCGTATTTGGTAACTACTCAGATTGCTCATCATGTACCTGGTCACTCCTCATCTTGTTTTAGAAACTGACCAAAACTGAGGTGACATGTTCTAAACTAAGTCAATTTTGCTCCAAAATCTATGGTATTATATAAAATTTCTTTAATGTCATATTACGCTCTGGGTCTCCTTTCTACATTACAATGTGCCGGCCCTCACATCTGTAAAATTACAACTCTTTACTTTCCTGTTTCTGGCTGTTAGACTGCTGCACAATGGAAGAAATTATATGTTCCAATAGAAAAAGTAAAGTTTAGAATGGACAGATTTAGATAAATAGAACAAATTTGCTATGTTTAATAAAATCTTGGCAAATTTTCCGACTTTGACACCATGGATTGAAAATACTTACCTGCATTCAACGGTCTTTCGAGTTTGGTGAACCCAACGGCTTTTTTTTCCTTTTGTCTTCTCTCTCCTCTCCCTCCACTCTCTTCCCCTTTACCTCTATTTGTATCTGACTCCACCCCAGTCCAAGAACTCAACTTTACCCAGTTTTGGTTTTATTGACAAAGTAATATTCTTTGCCTAATTAATTTCCTATTTCTACTGCTGAATATTCTACATCAAATAGCAATCTATCCATGCTGTTATGATTTACACCTATTGTCATTGCCATTGTTTACAGCACATGAACCCGTTATAAAATCAATAAAAAGTTTGGAATAGAAAGTAATCTGTTTAGATTTTCCTTTGCTCTAAGCAGTAAAGAAGTTCATCACATAATTTGATGTGTAATTTGTCAATGAAAATATAATTTATACCATTATAATACTTGTTACTTCTTCTCATTTACCTTATCGGAATATGGTTCCTCTGTAAGGTCAATTTCTTCAGCTAATAACTTGTTTTCTATCAGTATTTCCTGATCCATTCCACGGACACAAGCAATTTTTCTTGCGGCCACAGGTCCAAGTTTAACTGCATGCTGTGGAACACTTGCAGCCTCTGTAGAACTGGATAACCAGAAAGGCCGGGAAGAGGTTGGTGTATTGCACTCCTCTGAAGGAAGTATAGAACAGGGATTTGGACTTAACGGTCCCGATTTTGGAAGAGGTGATTCTTCTACATTGGATGAAGTGGCACTGAGAGGAAGGTGAAGTAATCCATTCACAAACCGTTCTCTACATTTTTTGGCAGGGACTGGAGGGGGTTGTGCAGGGTTTTTTGCAGGTACCCTGGTTTCTGCAGAAGCTATGAATGTCTTGTCCAGAGGTACTTGGGGAAAGTGAACAGAACTTTGAGCTATATGGTCTTTTTGACTACTCTGCAAATGAGATGTCCTTGTGCTTCTAAGAGTGTCAATAGTGTGCTCCTTGGTCACTGTATCCACATTACAAGATATTCCATCATGTGTATCTCCAATTTCCTCCTCAATGAAACCCTCAGTTGATTCTTTTTCTTGATCTGGTGAAAAGACCCTTAATGTTTTATTAATGCCCTGGACTCCATTTCCATCTTGTGGAAGATTGTCCATTGAGTGTGACCTTGGCCAGATCTTAAGAGATTTGTTCCCTTCCAGATCACAATTTGTAGATACTGCCACGGGCAAACTTCTCCGGTTCTTTTTAGACCCTGTAATTCCCGCAGGTTTTGCACAAGTAGCATAGATGTGGTCTTGTCCAACCTTTTCAATAACTCCATATGGGATATCTCTGCCCATGTTCAGGTTTAAGCTTGGATAGTCTATGAGCTGACGAGAGGAAGACTCTGGAGGGATTGGTGAGGTCACTTGGCTTTTACCTAAAGACAAAACAGATTATGGAACGAGGTATTAACTTTCTTTTCATTAAACTAAGTTTATAGAGTCTTGGCATGCTCCATCTACCTATTAGGTCCTGTAACATTCTGTGCAAACGTGTCAGCAAACCTGTATACAGCTTATATCGCTTTAGTGCATTTTATTTTCTTTGCCATAATTAGATGATATAAAATATGTACAATATACACAACCACCTTTATTGCTAGTGTTTTGTTTTTTTATTTTAATTAGAAACAAACCAGTGCAAGAATCTTGCACTTGTTATTGGATGCTTCACCTGTTAGTCTTTTAACAACAGTACACTGATAATAGCTATGTTTAACAAATTATGACTGACTATCTGATTAGAATAAACTAATGTCCTCCTGGTTAGCAATACTAACCACATCTAAAACAGTTTTCTGGTGTAAGGCTGCACTCAAATGTACTATTTTTCTAGAATGTTGGGCTATGACATTTATAATTAAAATAAGATTTTATATGTTGATGTAATACCAAACCATTTACTGGTGTTGAATGAGCACTACCATGCGCTACTACGATGCACTACTTAAGCGCAGTTGGTGCTCGGATGGCCGCAAATCGAGCATCCAAGTATAATGGACGTCAATGGTGTACTTGAGCATTTTTCCAGGAAATCTTTGGGAAAAATGCTTGAGTTTCCCATTGACTTCCATTATACTTGGGTGCTGGAGTCGGGCCCCTCTTAACATCCAACTGCTCTTAACAAGTACTGAGCACCCAAGCATGGTAGTGCTCACTCATCACTACCATTTACCATAATTTTGTACAAAAACAAATACAATCTGCAACACAAATGTTACTTGTGAATATAGCATACAAGACACTTCCTATTCTTATGGCAACTTTTGTGAGTGTTTGGATATTAGTATTATCAGTGGCTACGCCTTACAGTGTACCTGTCACTTGAGGAGGTGACTTTACACTATGCTGTCATGTGTGAGTACATGAGAATTAGCATTATTTCAGGCCATATATGTATATGTATATATATATATATATATATATATATATATATATATATATATATATATATATAGTAAATAATATGTGACTCGTATTCGTATGACATATGATTCCTATTCGGAATTTTTCCCACTAGCATCCGACTGTGTGCGGACTAGACTAGGCGTTATGATTAGAGATGAGCGAACCTGAGGTTTGGTGTTCGTACTAGACACAGACTTAAAAAAAAACACCACCCCCCCTCCCCCTCCAAATACAGTTCGGGTGCTTTGCACACTCACATGAGCATCGCTGTGCTCAGGTGCACTCTGTGTTCAGCCCAGTGCAAGCCACTTGCAGTGTTTGTCCGGACTACACTGGGGGTAACAACAGGGATAAAGCACTTACTAGAGAGCAGCACCCTCTGTGTATGCCACTCAGTCTCTACTCTACTCTTTCCCTCCGTCCCCCACAGACTTCAATAAACAGCTGAATCCCTATCCCTCAGTGAGTTGGCAGTCCGTATTTTCTTGAGTAAGATGTATTTTAGCTATATATCTGGTTGAGAGGAGACTACATGAGGTGGTGGGTGGGAAACAGATGGCTATTTTCTTCCTAAACAGTGCTATTGAATCTCAAACCCATTGACTTCAATAGGGCTGAACTGAATTTCCATATTCAACCCACCAATAAGGGTGTAGTTGTTTAAGGTCATAGCAGCCATGTTTTTTATATTCCTGGACAATGTCTTAGACAAATAACTGTTCCACTCAGTTGTCCATTCCACAACGAGCTGGATAAATAGAATGAATATACTACATTTCTAAAATCCTAGTAAATGTGCTTACTTAACCATTATTAAAAAGATGGATAAAATATTTTCCTTTTTTCCATTTTCTGTTCTCAGGCAGTTCTGGTTTTAGATTTAAGCACTAGGGGGTTTTCACACAGTGATGATTTGCACTGTAATGTTAGGTCTGTATCTTGACCTCAGTATGACAACAGATACAAATTTACCTAATGATCTTGAAGAATTATGGAGACTTGCAAAGATGCCAGTCTGTGCCTGAATTACACTTCCCTCCATCTGCTGTACTGCAGATGGATGACATACAAAGAGGGATGCTAAATAGAGTGTGGCACAGAGCCAAAAGTAGCTGTAATTGGCCAGAAAGTGTCAGCCGCTGCAAGCGTGACAGTAGATTTCTCTGATAATGCATCATTTGGAAACATGACCCTCTGGAAAACATATAACGGGAAATGTTACATTAGGCTTCTATTCTTTACAACTAAATTCACAATTGGTAAAACTCACAAAGAGTCACTCTAACCGCCCACAGCAACCGCGTCTGAAAACGATCTCTTTCCTTTGTCCAAACCACACAATCCACTAGAGAACAAGATGTGTTATAGTTGTATATTTGGATTTGTAACTAATTGAATTATGAACACTTTTTATTACAGGTTTTATAAGGGAAATATCTTAGTTGCTGCTGTATCTGGATATAGTCACTTTTCCGATCCTCACCCTTACTTTTCCCTTCTCTCAATTAACTGCTGACCAAGAACCAATGGGGTATTCTACACTTGGGAGTCATTCTAAGTAACGTTAATCTCAATATTTAAAGTCTCCTTTCTTATGGAGAGGTCTTTTGGCAAAAACGTATGTAAACTTTACAGTGCCAACTTGTGATGTAAAATTAAGCTCTCCTGGTGGTCAAAATTACTAATCATCTCATCAGCCAAGGGATAGCTGGGTCCCTTCCAAACAACTAACACCTGTCATCTACCGTTCATATGGTGCTCTGAAGCAATAAACAGCTGTACTTAGGATGATTACACTCACAAGCTTTCATTATTTTCTCTAGAATTACATTTATGAATTGTCTTTATTAAAGGGAAACTGTCACTAGGTTTTGCCACCTAATCTGAGAGCAGTATAATATAGAGACACAGACCCTGATTCCAACAATGTGTCACTTACTGGGCTGCTTAGTGTAGTTTTTATAAAAATCAGTGTTTTATCAGCAGGAGATCATCACTAGAGGACTAGTAAACCTGCTGCCATGTAGTCCTCCATACTCATGAGCTCTGTGTAACCCCGCCCCCAGCACTGATTGGCAGCTGTGTACACTTTAGTTTAGCATTCAGATAACTGCTAGATCTCCATATGATAGAACAGTGATTTTTATCCAAATGACAGCAAGCAGATCAGTAAGTGACATTGCTGGAATCAGGGTCTCTTTCTCTACATTATGCTGCTCTTTGATGAGGTAAACGTGCTGACAGATTCCCATTCATATTTGCCCACTATTATATATATATATATATATATATATATATATATATATATATATATTTATTAACTAAGCGAGCAATCGTGAAAAATTTCAGTGTCAAATTGAAATGTCTTTCTACACTTTTAACTAAATGTTACCCACTTAAAAAAACCCTATATATATATGTGTAGTATAATATAAATATGTAGAACTTACTGATATACTTGTTTTATAAAAGGTATCCTGATCTCTACATATCGGTACTGGCACACCCGCTTCCAGTCTCCACTTATCCATCGGCCATGACAGAGGCTGGCTTAGTTTTAATTTTTTTTAATGAGCCAGTTAGCCAGCTCTTCACATGTAGCACATGTGTGAACGGCGCCATATACGAGCCATTTGTGAGCTATTTTAATCTAAGCAATCACCCCTCCATGGAGTGGCAGTGTGTGAGTAGTTGCTCCATCTTTACTAAGGGGTTTTGCTGCCTCCTGTGAGTGCATTTGTTTCTGTGGCCCGGGCAGGTGAAACAGTGTGGCCCTTTCTTGCTGTGAACTTTTTTGGGAAAATGTAATTCCTCGTTTTGTGGTTTAGCACTCCAAATATTAACATCTTCACATCCGTCTTGTGTTTGACACACGAGATTGCTTTTTTTGTCAAATTCTCATATGTCGAACACAATTCAGAAGTGAAAAGGTCGGGCTCAAGGAATAAGCTAATATTTGGATATCGCACTTTTAATAACACAAGCATATTAGTAACACATTAAAATATATAACATCTTTAAATAACTATGAGTGCAAGGCTAAGGGGTATTAGGCTATGTGCCCATCGGAGCTCGCACCTGCGAATTTTGCCGCGGAAAACCTGTGGATTTATCTTGATTTTCTAGATAAGTCCGCAGGTTTCAGCAAGTACAGACACTCCCCATGTTATCCTATGGGACATGGTGAGTGCTGTGTCCATGCTGCGGATGTCCCGCTGCCGCACATAACTGCATCTCAATTATTCCTGCTGAATTACCTGCGGAAATCCCGGCCCTCCACTATGGAGATAGAGGCCGGGACTTCCGCAGGTAAGTCCCATGAATATCCGCAGGTTTTCCACAGCTATTTCGCTGGAATCCCGCAGCTATGTATAGCTGCGGATTCCGGGGAGCTGCTGCGGGAAACTTGCGGACATATCTGCAATTGAGAGTTCCCGTGGGCACATAGCCTTAATGTGATAGTGGTAAAACAAAAACAAAAGTGTAATATATTTGCTCAGATCACTACACCATAGCATGCTCAAATAGTATTAGCCTATAGGCCCAAATAATGCCATGTAGTGTCAAGTGACTAAATATTAGCACAACCATATAGTTATCCACTCAGTACAACTATCCAGATCAGTGCCCACACCATAGTTCTAGCCATTGTGCCCCTCTAAAAAGTGCCATGTGCAGCTCACAAACCTCATGACTTACCTTCTCCATACTCCTGTGCCCATTTATTTTACTCCTGTTTAGAACCCCACTTTGGGTTGATTGCTGTTAAAACTGAGGCAGGAAAGCTGACAACCTATTTGGAAAGAGCTTTTGTCTAAGGGCACTGCACCTTTCCATCCAGGCCAGCTGGACAAGCCTCAGATGTACAAAGATCCAGCACTGGATGAAGCTGGGTCAGAATTGTTCGTTTTTATCAGACTAAAAGCCTGCTTTACACGTTACAATTTCGCATATGATATTGTATGCTATTTGCAACGCCCCCATCATATGTGCAGCACGTTCAATTTGTTGAACGTGCCTCACAAACGATTAACCCCCATCACACATACTTACCTTCCATACGACCTCGATGTGGGCGGCGAACGTCCACTTCCTGGAGTGGGAGGGACGTTTGGCGTCACATCGACGTCACGCGGCAGCCGGCCAATAGAAACGGAGGGGCGGAGCTGAGCGGGACGTAAACATCCTGCCCACCTCCTTCCTTCCGCATTGTGGGCCGGGAGCCGCAGGAGGCAGGTGAGATCTGTTCATCGTTCCTGGGGTGTCACACACTGCGATGTGCGCTACCCCGGGTAAGATGAACAATCTGACGTTCAATTCGTCAGGAATGAACGACGTGCATGCGATGAACGGTTTTTCGTACAATCGCAATTAGACGTCGCTGTCACATGCTACAACATACCTTACGATGCCGGATGTGCGTCACTTACGACATGACCCCGCCGACACATCTTAAGATATCTTGTAGCGTGTAAAGCAGGCTTAAGGACTGGCATATCTTTGGTCAGTTTACTGTCCATGTGTCTCTTAACTATTGACCCATATTAATCTCTGTGCAAGTGCACCAATGGTCTGTGTGGGACAATCACAGCAAGTAATATATTAGTCTGAAGTAACGAACTAGCAGGAGCTTCTGCATCCGCCTGCAATGTGGATGGGCACATGGAGTTACGCACTAAGCTAGTTACATATGTCAGTTGCACATAAATGGTCTGATTGTAACAGTGACCATCAGATCCATATGCCAGATTTAGGCTAAAAGGATTTTTTTTTTTTCCCCAGAGAAGGCAAAATCCCATTTGTATACTTCGACATCCTCCATCCACAAAGTATAAACTACCCAGAGTCGCCACTCATTCCTTTCCTAGGGTCCTGTATACTATATATACAGTATAGGAGAACTCAATATAATGAGATCAAACTATAATAGTTCTTCCCTAGGACATTTTTTTAATAGATCTTATCGCTTTCTTTTAAGTCAAAACCTTTGTGCTTCTTTCATCTCCAAAGCAAGTAAAGGCTATGAAAAAACTCTGCTTCTGGCTGGGAGTGCCTATAAAGGACAGAGGGGGATTTTGTCTTCTTTGATATTTGTGTTCAGTTAATTAAACTGTAAAACTTATTTCAAAATGATAAATTTTAATGTACAAAGAGGTAATAAATCTGGAGACCAAAGCAGGAATTATGCAAATAGTTCTGCCGGAGTAGTCTGTAGGCACAGGATATGCGGACTTTGTTTTCTATAGAGGCGCATTTGACATGTTTTTGCTGCTGTGACTGCAATATTTTGACTATTTTTGTTACATTTCCCATCTATTGTTGCTAATTGGTAAATACAATATTGAATTGTAAAGTTTAGCGTAAAGAAGGACATCTCAAAGTGATGTCATTTTCCTAGAATATACTATGCTACACTTTACAAACAGTGGGGTCCATCCTCTGGGATGCTCACTGATCCCGAATCAGCGCGGTGGCCCCTTAGTCTTTCCCTGCACAGCAGCACTCCGGCCACCCACTGTACAGGGGAGCTGCAGTACAATTCAAGCCTACAGTTTTCTGTAAGCCGGGTGGCTGGGGGTGCAGCTATGCTTGAAAAAAAAAAAAGGGGGCAAGTCCACAGTACTGAATTGCAGCTTCTTTACTTTCAGGATCTGTAAGGCTACATGCGCACGCTGTAGTTTTTTCTGTACACAAACTGCACCCAAACTGCAACCATAACTGCACCTTGTCAGAGAGCCTAGAAATGTAAAAAGACGCTTGTAATGTAGGTGCGTTTTTGATGCGTTTTTTTGTGACAAATGTTGACAAAAATGCTAGAAGAATGAACATGCTGCATCTTTTTTGTCACAAACTTTTGACAAAAAAAACGCTGACAAATAAACTGCAATGTGCGCATAGAAAATGTGACTTCTCATAGACTTTGCAGGGAAGTCAAATGTCAGAAAGTTCTGCTGACAAAACTGCACAAAAAAAGTGAAAAGAAAAAAAAAAAATGCAGCGTGCGCATGTAGCCTAAAGGAGTAAGAAGTTCAAATCCTATCGATCACACAATGATGGTATATTCTAGCAATTTTTCTCCACGTTTTGAGATTTTATTACCCCTTTAAAGGGAACCGGTCACCAGATTTGGGGCCTATAAGCTGAGGCCACCACCAGTGGGCTCTTATATACAGCATTCTAACATGCTGTATTATAATAACCCAGGCCAATGTGTAGAACAAACACGTTCTAATCCTCACCTAGAAGGTCGCTCTGGTGCAGACTGGTCAAATGGGCATCTCCGTTCTCAGGGACCAGCACCTCCTCTTTCGGCCATCTTTGTTCTCCTTCTTCTGAAGCCGCGGTGCATGACGCGTCCTATGTCATAAACACTCGCCGGCACTGAGGTCCTGCGCAGGCGCACTTTGATCTGCCCTGAGCAGGGCAGATCAGAGTATTGTAGTGCACCTGCGCAGGACCTCAATACCGGCCTGTGTATATGATGTAGGACAGGTCATGCACGCCAGCTTCAGAAGGAGAACAAAGATGGTTGAAAGAGGAGGTGCCGGACCCGGAGAACGGAGATACCCATTCGACCAGTCTGCACCGAAGTCACCTTCTAGGTGAGTATTATAAAGTGTTTTTTTATGTTCTACACAGCGGCCTGGGCTCTTATATACAGCATGTTAGAATGCTGTATACAAGAGCCCACTGGTGGTGGCCTCAGCTTATAGGCCCCAAATCTGGTGACCGGTTCCCTTTAAAGATAAAATCATTGTTCTCGATTAAATGTTCTTATGGTTCTTGCTCAATAGGTAGCAATTTTGACATTCACCTATTATCCATCAATCCTGGAAAGTAAATGAGGTTTTTCTAGGTTTTTCTCTAAGTGACTGCAGACCACTGAATATTAAGTGTGTGATGTGGATGCTGTCACAATTCCTCTATATTCCACATATACATGTATGTGATTTTCATACTTGCGTTCATGTGTCGATTAGACTCTCCCCTACTTCTTTCCATCTTCTAGTGAAGGAGAATCTAGTTGGCACATCACCACAAATACACAAATTGCATACATACAGTCACATGATCACCCGTTGCAGGAAAACAGGTGAATCACAATAGTGTGCGCTTTGCACACAATCACAATTGAGCAATCTGCAGTCACGCAGATTGACTGCAGATTTTTCTTCTCAGCCTGGAAAACTCCTTTAGTGTTCAGGTATTACATGGTTGGGTAATAGGTGCAGACTACTTTAAGTAAAAATGTAAGCTTTTTTTTTTTACTTTCTTAGCACAGTACTGACAATGCTAATGGGAGTTTGTAGAAAACACAACTATCTTAGGATTAATTAAGTGTACACTTACATTTGATGAACCTCTCAGTAGTTCATGGTTAGGATGGCATGAAATAGTGACAGGCTACCTTATGGCAGTGAACCATATTTTACTTAAAAACATTACAGCAACGTTCATCTTCAGCTTTTTTAACAGGTCTTATTTAACAGGTCTCTTTCTATACATAAATAAGAAGGGACCTGTCAATAAATCAGAGCCATAGGAGATAAAAGATGAAGGAAACTGTCCAGCAGATGATCTCTCCATGCCAGGCAAAACGTTTTCCTTCACACCATTATGACAATAACAGATAAATTTGCATTTCCTACAGCTACTACAATGTGTATCTCAGTCCGTACATACGTAAAGGTGTTGACCAGTACTTTTATATTGATGGCCTATCTGTAGGATAGGGCATAAGTATCAGATCGGCGAGGGTGCGACAGCCAGCACTCCCTGATGATCAGCTGTTCCTGATGCTGGAGATGGCCAGATGTGATTACTTGTGAAGTGGAACAGTACAGCTCTCAACCATATAGTGGCCGCAGTGGGGTGCTGCAGATCCTCTCCTCTTTATTTGAATAAAAGCGGGTGTATAGTACCTGGGTGCAGACACTATACAGCTGACGGAGCTATGATGTGCATCTATGTAAATAATCACATCTGGTTACTGACAGCATTGGGAACAGCTGATTGGGAAGGATGCCGGGTGTCACATCACCACTGATCTGATGCTGATAACCTCTCTTAAGGATAGGCCATCAATATAAAAGCACTGCACAATCCCTTTAAACAGATATTTTTCAACTGTATGGAAAGAATATAGATCCTCATTAGTTCTCAATAGTAAAAGTCTCTTACAGTGGCAAACCCCAGCCTACTTTGTAGGAAGATTGCTTGCTGGTGGTTCTCCATTATTAGTTGTAAGTAAACACACGTATGTATATATAGCAAACCCCAAATACTTTGGCATTATTTGCTAACATAGCAAGGAAGCCCCATAACATTTATTTTGCTTCTCCAAATGGTTCTACTAAAATCTAATCGGCAACCATCAACTTGACAATCGATGTTATAAAGGCAAGTGTCAACAAATACATGCCGCATCGTGATAAATAGGAGCATTTCTAATTCCATACATTGTGTTACAGTATTAATAGTGTGAATGATAGCATGTTATGGAACAGCACAAAATATGTGATCTGCACAATGCACTGCGATGTGAATAATGGAAGAAGCAGGAAAAAATGCAATGGGTTAGAACAATGCAAGTCAAAGAAGCAAGCAGAGAAGTGTTATACAAACAGAACTCTTTATTACATTGTGCACAATGTATGTGAACATCCCATTATCAGAATGAAAATATGTCTATTTACAGATCATGGGCTTTAATTACAGCTTTAAAATATTACAATGTACAGTAGCAGTCCACATAGCTACCATTAAAAGCATTTTACTTTTGTAACACTGGATAGAAAGTTTAAAAATGTAACAGTACTTCATGTGTAAAGCATGTAGATGAAAAAACTGTGGTTAACACTGAGGTCATTTAGTGCTTGAGACCATTCACGTGGCCATATTTGTGGTATCTGCTTGTTAACTAAAGTGAGAAATGATCTCAGCTCAGAAAATTGAGAAGGTTCCCCTTACTATCTTGTTACTGGTATGCATTTTTTTTTTTCCCACATATATATGGATGAACCCAGGATCATAATGTTAGCCACAAGGATGATCCCTTACAGAATACGAAAAGGTATTTATGTAGATAGAGTGCAGCACAATGTAACAAGCAATACTCCAATCTATACATAGTATATCACAAAAATTAGTACATCCCTCACATTATTGTAAATATTTCATTACATCTTTTCATGGAGTAACACTGAAGATATGACAGTTTATACAATGTCAAGTAATCAGTGTACAGCTTGTATTATAGTATAAATTTGGTGTGTCCTCTAAATAACACACGGCCATTAATGTCTAAGCCACTGGCAACTAAAGTTTTAATACACCCCTAAGTGAAAATGGCCAAATTGTGGCCAGTTAGCGATTGTCCCTCCCTGGTGTCATCTGACTGTGTTACAAGGTATCAGGTGTAAATGGGGAGCAGGTGTGATACATTTGGGGCTATCGCTCACACACTCTCTCATACTGGTCACTGGAAGATCAACATGGCCCCTCATGGCAAAGAATTCTCAGAGGATGTTAACAAAAAAATTGTTCCTCTACATAAAGATGTCCTAAGCTATAAGAAGATTGCCAACACCCTAAAATTGAGCTGCAGCACGTTGGGCAAGACCATACAGAGGTTTAACAACACAGGTTCCACTCAGAACAGGCCTTGTCATGGTCGACCAAAGAAGTTGAGTGCATGTGCTTAGTGTCATATTCAGAGGTTGTCTTTTCAACAAAACAACAAAGTTGGGGATGCACAGCAATGAATAATGTTTGATTAATAATGTGAGGGTGCATGAGCCCAAAAAGATTAAAGAAAAAACCAAGAAAAAGGCTTGGGCTAAGAAATGCACTCCCCTCACTAATATACTTAAATTTTCACCCAAGTTTATTTAGACAGAAAGATAAAAACATATTAAAAACAAGGTGCCATCCATCATAAATACAGCATAAATAGAATAAGGTTGTCATGAACAAAGTCCGTATGGAACAATAAATAGACAGTGGATTCAATATCCACACCAGGCATAAACAGTCAAGACGATTATCCACATATAAAAGCCCTCAAAAAGACATCAAGGCTGGAAATAATCAAAGTCACTGGGATCCGATAAGTAACTTATAATTTATAGCAAATATCACCCAAAAATATTCAGTATACAACCTGTATCAGATACCCATGCTGCCACAACCAAACGGACAAAGACATCCCATCATTATACAAGGATAAATGCTGACATAATGTGGAAGTTAGTAAATCCCCACCCAACGCGTGTCGCTTGTAAAAACAAGCTTCATCAGTGAAATAAGGAGAACACTTTATGTCAGCATTTATCCTTGTATAATGATGGGATGTCTTTGTCCGTTTGGTTGTGGCAGCATGGGTATCTGATACAGGTTGCATACTGAATATTTTTGGGTGATATTTGCTATAAATTATAAGTTACTTATCGGATCTCAGTGACTGATTATTTCCAGCCTTGATGTCTTTTTGAGGGCTTTTATATGTGGATAATCTTCTTGACTGTTTATGTCTGGTGTGGATATTGAATTCACTGTCTATTTATTGTTCCATACGGACTTTGTTCATGACAACCTTATTCTATTTATGCTGTATTTATGATGGATGGCACCTTGTTTTTAATATGTTTTTATCTTTCTGTCTAAATAAACTTGTGTGAAAATTTAAGTATATTAGTGAGTGGAGTGCATTTCTTAGCCCAAGCCTTTTTCTTCGTTTTGTCTTTTCAACAAAGACGCATGAGTGCTGTCAGCATTGCTGCAGAGGTTAAAGGCGTGGGAAGTCAGCCTGTCAGTGCTCAGACCATACGCCGCACACTGCATCAAATTGGTCTGCATGGCTGTTGTCCCAGAATAAAGCTTCTTCTAAAGATGGTGCACAAGAGAGCCTGCAAAAAATTTGCTGAAGTCAAGCAGACTAAGGACATGGATTACTGGAACCATGTCCTGTGGTCTGATGACACCAAGATAAACTTACTTGGTTCAGATGGTGTCAAGCATTAGTGGCGGCAACTAGGTGAGCAGTGCAAACACAAGTTTGTCTTGCCTACAGTCAAGCATGGTGGTGGGAGTGTCATGGTTTGGGGCTGCATGAGTGCGGCTAGCTGTAGGGAGCAACAGTTCATTGAGGGAACCTTGAATGCCAACATGTACTGTGACATACTGAAGCAGAGCATGATCTGAGGTTACAGGTGAAGCATTTCTCCAAACTTAAACCTTATTCAGCATCTGTGTGGCACTATCAAACGGAAGGTGGAGGAGCGCAAGGTCTCTAATATCCACCAGCTCCATGATGTCATCATAGAGGAGTGGAAGATTGTTGCAGTGGCTCCTGTGATGCTCTAGTGAACTCCATGCCCAAAAAAGTTAAGGCAGTGCTTGAAAATAATGGTGGCCACACAAAATATTGACACTTTGGCCACAATTTTCATTAAGAGATATACTCAATTTTGTTGCCAGCGGTTAAGACATTAATAGCTGTATTGAGTTATATAGAGAGCACACCAAGTTCACACTGTGATACAAGCTGTACACTGACTACTTAACACTGTATAAGTGACATACTCAATGTTGTCCCATGAAAAATATAAAATATTTACAAAAATGTGAGGGGTATACTCACTTTTGTAATATACTGTATGTGTATACAGACACGAGCGGTAGGGCCAGATGTTAGCTGCACATAGTGCTGCCCTGACCCATCTAGCAGAAATGCTTTGGCTATAATGAGGATTGTTGAGGTTTACTTCCTCTTTAAACAATCAGTTTATCTTTACCACACTTTTAACCCCCCTTGACAGTGAAAAAGATCTGTAAGCCATAATATAATTTACTAGCCAAGTAATATTTACATTTTCCCATGGATGGTGGGCCATCTTTATTTACAATATGACGGCTCACAAGCTGCAGGATGCAGATGGTAGGATTTGATTCTTGGTCTTTAATTATGAAAGCAGTATTAGAAATGTTAAATCATTATTTCTGCTTGTATTAAGATTATACAACAGATTGCCATCTGTATTGTAATTATATGTGCGAGTATATGCTACATCATAACACCGAGAGCTATGCTGAAAATCCTAAACAGACTTAACGGAAAAGTCAGACACAGAAAATGACCTCTTCTTGGTACGTGTTCTGTAAACTTGCATGTTCGTTACAGTGTCTGGAAGGTTTTCTCAATTATTTATATACTGACAGTCGAGACATTCCCAGGAACAATGAGAACGAGGATCCTACAGTTCCCTGTGTGAATGTAGTAGTAGTGCACATGTGGCTATTACAGGCCATTCTGGGACCCCCATTCTCATGATCTCTGGGGATTCAAAAAGTATTTTACCTATATGTATAATTATGCCAGAAATATACACAGTAAGTAACATTATGCCACAAATAGTAATGGAGGTGCTCTACATCTTTATCTGCTTTGTAGATATGTGAAAAGTTTTACATTTAGCATATTGGATTGTTTTAGTCATTTTTTACAAACTATCTTGATACCAATTGGTCCAAAATGTGTACAAGTTAAGATAGCTTAGCATGATGAAAGTAACCAGTTAGGCATGTTACACAATAATGTTAAGTCATCCTATAGGCACGATCTACAGGATTGATTTGCAAGCGTTAATGGAGGCGGTTCTCCAGATTAGTGCGACGTGACGGATGGTAATGCAAATGAAAATGACGCAGGCAGAGAATGTCAGTGATAACACAGAGCTATAAAGGGAATGAGAAGCCAAGCATGGGTGATCCGTGTTAATAGAGGCATGGGCACATTCTGAAAAGCACAGAGGTCCAGAGGGTTCAGTGCTGTGCATACTGGCCAACTGTCTGCGCCGGCTAGGATCAATAAATTAACATTAGTTTGTTTCCTGTGTTCAATAGAACAATTATTGTCTCCACAGATGGACTATGGACCTAAGCATGCTGGTCAGTATACATGATGTGCAATGCGGGGCAGCTTGATGTTGGCCATTGTCTACTTCATGCCATTACCATGCTCTATGTTTTCACTGCTCTCATAGCAGCCAGAGTCCCGGGGGGAACATCCACTTCTACTTTCTCCCTCTGTGAGTAGTTTTTCCTGAGATCCGGATTGATCACTGTTACCTGTGTAAATAAGACAACATAGCAGTTAATAAAGAAGCTTATGGGAAGGTTCAATGGCGGCAGCAGCAAGAAGTTCAATACACCCACATAATGAATGAATGTGATTACTAGTGCCTGTATGGTCACAGGTTCAGTTTCTTCTGGGCTGTAATACTGTGTGAGCTCACATAACAGTTTTCTGTTACTCTTTGATTTTCAGAATAGCAAGGTAGATTTATATTCTAAATGTGCTCCAATTCTGGTACAATTTGCATCAAACACTGGCTTCCATGTCTGTTTCCATGTATCGTGTCTGACAAGCAGGAAAAAAAGCATAGACTAAAATAATGTGCCACAAGCTTAACGCAAGTTTTTGGCACAAAAAAACAACTAACAGGTAGAGTAAAGTTCCACTAGATAATCTACAGATGCGCCAAATTTATCATCTAGCATCAACCAGTGTGATAAATCTGGTGCATTCCTAGACCGTCTAGTCTGGATTTGTAATAAAAATTGGAGTATGGATAACAATGCCCCAGTGGATTTTAGTGGTGCGGTTTCCAATTATTCCAACTAAAAGTTATGTGTCTCCCACATTTTTTTTTCTAATATACATTAATCTTACAATCAATATTCAGGTCATCATAAAAGAATATATTGGGGCATTTCTATCAATACTAATTCTTAGTGCAAAAATCAATTAGAGATCTCAGACACGCGGCCCGCAAGCCGTATGCCTAAGCTGCTTCTTGCGGCCCGCAAACACCTAGACCCCGTGACAATTGCGGCCCGGTACATACGTGGGGCCGCTGCCGTCAGGGCTTTCCTTCAAGTGAATCTAATTTGCGGCACCGCACAGAGGTGGTCTCTACACATCTTTACTAATGGCAGGTGCCGGCCAATCAGAAGCCAGCAGCTAATGTGGGTGTATTCTGACTGGCTGGCGTGGCTGCCATTAGTAAACATGTGAGGAGAGCAGTGCCGCAAATATTTTCCCTTAGGAAAACGCTGATGGCAGCGGCCCCATGTACCGGATAGTAGTCGTCACGGGGTGTAGGTGCCTGCGGGCTGCAAGAAGAAGGTGAGAGGACACCGAGGAAACGGAGGACAGGTGACAAGAATCGTGCGTGTGTGTTAACGTCATAACGGGATATTACTACAGGATGGGCACATTACTACAAGGGGACAACATGGGAATATTACTACTAGGGGGGCAATATGTGTATTTGTATTGTGTATTTTTTAGCTAGCACCCTGTTCACATTTGCAATTGTGTTCCAGCAGTCTTTTTGATTGTTTTGCAGTTTTTTTCTGTCTGGGAACCCAGTCTCGCCCTTAAACCATGTTTATTCAATTTCCTATATAGCCAGGTCCCTGGCTTCCCATACACAAATAGGTTTTAACTGCACAATAGAGGTAACATTTGGATAGGGACCCGATAAATAAGATTACCATGAAGTGGTCTCGGGCAGTAATGAATTGATCAATACATTAGCAAAATATCTCTTTTTTCAAATAAGCCTAAGCAGTCATGCAATGTCACATTTTCAATTTTTCATATGGCTAATTGTTTTTTTCATTTCTTTATGTATCAGAGCAGTTATGCTTATTCTTATTTCTCTGAATTTGGTGTGCAGCTTTCCCTTTATATAAAATGTGTGTTTTTGAACGTCATAACAGGCGATATTACTGCAGGATGGGCACATTACTACAAGATGACAATATGGGCACATTACTACAAAGGGCAATATGGGCAGATTACTACAAGGGTAGGAAAACGCTGATGGCAGCGGCCCAGTGTACCGGACAGCAATCATCACGGGAAGTAGGTGCCTGCTGCCTGCAAGAAGCAGGTGAGAGGACACCGAGGACAGGCGAGAAAGAAGTGTGCGTGTGTGTGTGCGTGTGTGTGTGTGTTAACATCGAAACAGGGGATATTACTGCAGGATGGGCACATTACTACAAGGGGACAACATGGGCTCATTACTACAAGGGGGCAATATGAGCACATTACCACTACCATGGGACAATATGGGCACATTACCACTACCATGGGACAATATGGGCACATTACCACTACCATGGGACAATATGGACAAATTACCACAAGGGGGCAATATGGGCACATTACCACAAGGGGGCAATATGGGAACATTACCACAAGGGGGCAATATGGGCACATTACCATAAGGGAGCAATATGGGCACATTACCATAAGGGGGCAATATGGGCACATTACTACAAGGGGGCAATATGGGCACATTACTACAAGGGGGCAATATGGGCACATTACTACAAGGGGGCAATATGGGCACATTACCACAAGGGGAAAATATGGGCACATTACCACAAGGGGAAAATATGGGCACATTACTACAAGGGGGCAATATGGGCACATTACTACAAGGGGGAAATATGGGTAGATTACCACAGGGGACGATATGGGCACATTACCACACGGGACAATATGGACACATTACCACAAGGGGACAATATGAGCACATTACTACAAGATAGGGACATTACTAAAAGATGAGGACCGGGCTGGAAATATTACTACAAAAGTTAGCCAACGTAACTGTAAAACAATATTACTTACAAGAGGGGGATAAAATGTTAAAAAATAAAAATAAAATTCAATATAATTATTTTTTCCCCATTAAAAACACTTTTTATATATACAGTGAAATAAAAAAGTATACATTTGTTATAATAAATGAACAAAAAATGTTGAAAAAATGTGATCCAAAAGGTGTATAGAAAAAAAATATGTGATCACTAAAAATGTCACCGGTCTCGCAAAGAATGGGGCCCCCCAAATATTTTTTTTTTTCCATATACCCAGCCGAATTTGACACCCCTGGATTAGACAGTCTTAAAATGCACCAGATTTTCACAGTGGTTTGTGCTGTTTGGCCAATTTAAGACTGTCAAGTCTCAGTTTATGCCAGCTCTTATTGGTTGGCTTACTTTTTATCAGAAATGTAACTAAAATTTTGAAGCACTTTTTTGTGCATGGCGTTGAACATTAGGACATTGCCTTTCCCAGAAAACAAGGTTCCTTTTAAGCGAGGTTATGCCCCCTTGTCGGCCAAGGTTCAAAAAGTATCTAATAAGTATGGTGCAGGTCATGAAAAGGTTTTTTTTTCTAAAAATTACATCAGAATTCTGGCACATTTGGAGTGATAAAAATGCCCCATTGTTTTTACATAGTCAAAAATTCTTACTGTCATATTCCTGTAAGAGTTCAATAGCCGTCAGAAGAACTGCTTTGTGTTCGGGGTTTTGAATGTTCAGTTCATCTAAATCTTCCTCTTCTAGCAGTTTAAAAGTATCTAAATCTTCATATCCATTGAATAGAAACGTGGGCATGTGCTCCTAAAATGCAAACAGCTCAGTTTTAGTTAATGGAAAATATAAAATATTGTGACAGATGTGTTATCAAACATTGAGTGACATAAAAAAGAACATCTGTTGGCAGACTGGAATAAAAATGGAACATTTGTTAATATACGGGGAATATTGATTACAAAGTTCACTGTTTGTAGGACATTCCTAGTGCTATATATGGGTGTAATCTTACAGCAGATCTACAGAACCGAATACAGAAAAAAAACGCTAAGACGTGAGCTTTATGGATGCCTAGAAAGAAGCTTGCTGTACACTGCGGTACATTTTCAGTATGCCTGTGATTTATTAGCTCATTATCAACATGTATCGGTCCAAGAAAGACCATATTCTGGATTGGTTCATAAAGGGAAGCTTGTTTAAAAGCTCCGCCTAATGTTCAAAGAGGAAACTTCTAAAGGCCCAGTCACACACAACGACTTACCAGCGATCCCGAAAACGATGCGACCTGATAGGGATCGCTGGTAAGTCGCTGGGAGGTCGCAGGTGAGATGTGACACAGTCAGATCTTACCAGCGATGCAGGAACAATACAGGTCACAGTAGCGACCTGTATAGCAATCTCAGCAGTCACTGTGACCCTATCACAGCGTCAAACACAGCGATGTGTCCTGCACAGCAGGACGTCGCCTTTGAAGAAAATGACCTGGACCATTCAGCAACGACTAGAGATCTCACAGCAGGGGCCTGATCGCTGGTAAGTGTCACACATAACGAGATCGCTAACGGGATCGCTACTGCGTCACCAAAACGGTGACTCAGCTGCGATCTCGCTAGCGATCTCGTTATGTGTGACAGTACCTTTATGCTTAGATTGATAGAAGATATGGAGGTAAATGAAACTGCACAGAATTACCAGTATTCAATTAATGACTAATTGAATTGTCTTTCCTCTAGAAAGTGATCTTAGTGAGTCTTTACATTTGTCATCAATGTGAAGAATTGTCAGCAGTGCTCTACGACAAGCTCGTATGCTGAGAAAACCCTGCCCATATGCAAGGAATCCTAATAAGTAATTATACTGTAATACCGGCTGCTCAGCTAGTCTATTAAATACACTTTGTAATATAAGCAACTGATTTCATGCTTGGTGGTTTTATTACGGAGCTGAAGCCGTTACTGGATAAATCTTATTTTATACCTATAACCTCTATTAAGTTTGGTTCTCGGTTTTTATGTCGTAAAAGAAAAAAAATCACATTTATTTTCTAATTGCTTCATTGTTGTGTAACTCAGAATAAATTTAAGGACTCCCTTTAGCCAGAAGTATTTACACGAGTCTTGGGTTTGTACACAATAACATGAAGGTCCAGTTCTGAGTGTGTTTTATAGAAAGCTGGGACAGAAGCTTCACTCGCAGCTGAATAATTTGATCTATACACAAAATATCCAAACCCGGGTATAATGAACAGTAAAGGGAAACATGATCCCAATGACGGTTAAATATGAGAAATTCCTGATGGATACGTTACGCCTACAAAAATATGGAGGGTATATACCCAATTAAGGTAAAGTTAAGAATGAAATGTAGAAAGAACAATTTTCATTGAATATCAAAAAATTACAATGAAGTGTCACAGATAAATAAGACAAATAAGTAGCAAAAAAGGTCAGTGGTGAAAGCTCAAAGATGGACAAATACACATATCATTGGACTATAAGGTTAGTATATGCAACGGTGGCTCTAAGTTAAACACACTGACAAGATCAATAAAGTAATGTAAACTATACAGGATGTATCCACAACTGAAAGATTATATAAATATCAGAATTCCAGTGCAGACAAAACCAGTACAGACTGGTAAACCTGATAGTTTAAGTGCGAAAGTTCATACAACAGCAGTACAATTGAATTATGATGCTCACCAATGTAACTATGTCCTGGTATATACAGTATTTTTTGAACTATAAGACGCGCTTTTTCCCCCCCAAAATTTATGAGGAAAGTGGGGGTGCGTCTTATAGTCTAGATATTGCCCGCTATTAAAGAAAATTAAAATTCACTGCTTTCCAAGCACATAATCCTGCTCACCTTTTGGCACTGAAGCTTGTGCCAAGAGGTTTGAGGGATTATGCGCATGGGGAGCAGTAAATACTCATTTTGTTTAACCCGTTCACGACCATGGACTGATATATCCGTCATGGAGCGTGTCCCGTTAAGCCCCGCCCCCGGCCGCGGGCAGGCGGTGGTCGGCACACATATCAGCTGTTTTCAACAGTTGACATGTGTGCCTGCATGTTGCGAGTGGAATCGCTTCCACTCGCAACATTTAACCCCTTAAATCTCGCTGCCAAAGTCTGGCAGCGAGATCTATATGCGCGCGGCCATGATTTTTACTTACCGCCGCCCCAACCGGAAGTCATGTGCGTGATCACGTGACTTTCGGTGGTTGCCATTGTAGCACAGGGTCATGTGATGACGCCTGCAGCGATGAAGTTTCACTTTCGTTTTCTCTCGGCCGAGAGCAGAGAGAAACAGGAAGTGACTGAATCTGCTGTTTACAGCTGTATAGCTGTGATCAGCAGATAGATAAGAGCGATCGGATTGCTGATCGCTATAGCCCCCTAGGAGAACTAGTAAAATAAAAAAAAAAAAAAAAAAAAAAGTTTTAAAAAATATAAAAAAACAAAGTTCAAATCACCCCCCTTTCCCTCCATTGAAAATTTAAGGGTTAAAAAATAAATATACACATATTTGGTATCGCCGCGTTCAGAAATGCCCGATCTATCAAAATATAAAATCAATTAATCTGATTGGTAAACGGCGTAGTGGCAAAAAAATTCCAAACGACAAAATTACGTTTTTTGGTCGCCGCAAGTATTACGCAAAATGCAATAACAGGCGATCAAAATGTAGCATCTGCGCAAAAATGGTACCATTAGAAACGACAGCTCGAGACGCAAAAAATAAGCCGTCACTGAGCCATAGATCCAGAAAAATGAGAACGCTACGTGTTTTGGAAAATGGCGCAAAACGTGCGCCACTTTTATTGGACAAGCTTGTGAATTTGTTTTAACCCCTTAGATACAAGTAAACCTATACATGTTTAGTGTCTACAAACTCGCACCGACCTCAGGCATCATACCCACACATCAGTTTTACCATATAGTGAACACCGTGAATAAAACATCCCAAAAACTATTGTGCCATCACACTTTTTTTGCAGTTTTTTCACACTTGGAATTTTTTGCTGTTTTCCAGTACACCATATGGTAAAACTTATGGTTTAATTTAAAAGTACAACTTGTCCCGCAAAAAACAAGCCCTCATATGGCAAGATTGACTGAAAAATAAAAAAGTTACGGCTCTCGGAAGAAGGGGAGCAAAAAACAAAAACGCAAAAACGGAAAGTGCCCCGGGGCTGAAGGGGTTAATAGCGAACTCACTGATCACCACAGCTGCCATGACAGGGGCAATCACGTGTGTCCATTATTAAAGAAAATGAATATTCACTGCTCCCCATGCCCATAATCCCGGGCAAGGGGGAACCGTGAATATTCATTTTGGATTAACCAGCAGCTGACATCGGCGTGTGACTGTGGGTATTGGCATCGCTTACACGCTGAAGTCAGGTGCTGGCATCAGAAGAGCACGCCACTCATCGGGGAAGCGGATGGAAGGTGAGTAGAATCATTTATTCTTTTCTATGTGTGCAGCATAACGGGAGGCATATATACCAGAATGGACCGTTGATAGGGGATGCATATACCAGTAGGGGCTTATGATGGGGATCATATATACCTGGATTAGGGACAGATACACCAGGATGGGTCCAGGATGGGGATCATATATAACAGGATAATGGACATACATGTATATACAGGATAATGTACATGTATAGCAGGATTAGGGACATATATATCTGGCTGGGACTAGGATGGGGATCATATATACCAGGATAGAGGACATATATAGCTGGAAAAGGCCAATGGTGAGGGACATACAGTATATACCACATGAGGGACATATATACCATTATGGGAACAAGATGGGGATCATATATACCAGGATTAGAGACATATATACTAGCATGGGCCAAGGATGGTGATCAAATATACCAGGATGGGGCACATACATACCAGGGTGGGGATTATATACACCAGAATGGTGTACATGTATACCTAGAAGGGGGCCAAGATGGGGAATATTAGTACAGAATTTGGAAACATTACCCCATAACGGTATCAGCAGCAGATCCCCTTCACAAAAGTGCATCATGACCACATTTTTTGCTTCAAATTTTTTCCATATTTCCCGCCTCTAAAACCTACGCTTTGTCTTATAGTCCGAAAAATACAGTAAGTCATAAGACCAACGTGCGGTTCCCATGGGCTTCCTTGGGGGTCTATATTGGCAGTTATCAAGAGTGTGAGCCAAATGTACACCTTCCTCCAGGTAAAATGAGTTTGCATGTGTCTCGGACACTCCATCGTATGTCAACAGCTTCTGGAAATCCCGGTCATGTCATGGATCAAATGAAAAGTTTCACCTGATGTTAGAGACCTGCGCACACACTGTGAGGATGCCTTCAACAGAAAAAATGGTATGGAGTACCAATGAGCCCACGTGCTGGCGGATGTAATATTTGGAGTGGTATAATGTGTGACCAAGTGCATTAAGAGTGTAAAATAAATGAAGAATTGATGGCAATCATTGAATACGTAATAAACTATCAATGATTAGAGGATTAGAGAGGTATTACAATAAAGTGCCAAGTACAAGATAGATGAATGTTAAAATGCAACAAGTTGAATATAAATAGGAAAATAAAAAATAATGATGAATGATAAATAATAATGAGTAATAAATAACGTGTGAATAAATAATGAATAAGTAAATTCAAAGGTGTGTTATGATATATGCAAATACTAAATAAATCCTACACACATAAGAAAATTCTATTAGCAGCACAGTCACTCTGTGAATTTAATGTACCTTATTACACTCTGGGAACGCTCTAGACCCATGAGTATAATAAATGTAATACGCAAAAAAACCCCCAAACTATTATATTCACCTTACCGCTCAACTCTATGCCCCTTCCACTCCTCACTGCCCTTGTCCAGTTCTCATAGCATCATCTTATCACTGCCACTTGATCTGAAATCTTTTTACGCAAAGCTGGAACTTCTGGATTTGATGAGGCTTGGTTTGTTTCAGGAAAAGCACACAAAGTCATCGTAAATAGGATTTCAGCACTAGCGGTGTAATAAGAATATATGATGAGGGCCGGACAGAGGACAATGAGGAGATGGGCTGGAGACATGAGTATAATTGTTATCTTTTTTCACTTTTAATGGCCTTTTAGAGTACAGGTAAATGGCAGGCAGCCAGTCACCACTTTGCTGAATCCGCATGGAAGGGAATTTAAACAAATCCGCCTTTTTGACAAATGCAAATGTTTAATTTGATTTCAAAATTTCTCACGAAAAAAGTAATACAAGAAGAGCTCAAAACTGGTTCACAGACTAAAAACTCCTTAATTTAAAAATTAATTTTATTAACAGAAGCAATTAAAACACACTTCCACATTATATAGAAAATATTCATTGGTGCCATACAACAATACCCTTGTATTGTAATACCCTAAATTAGTTGGTTCTGCACTGAGTCATCAAAAAGTAGTATAGAAAAATACAAATAATTTATACATTATCCTCCAATCATATAGTGAATACAGACATAGTTTTTGTAATCTCCCCAAACAGAGTACATCAAACAGATGATTTTCAGATTGTACATATGACTATTATAGTCTCCTCTGGTGCTGGCGTATCTTTAGACTCCAAAAGTTGCCAGGTAATACAGAGTTCCATAAAATATTAGTGTGGATGTTACAGAACAAAAAAATTCCTGTTATAGAAATATTTTTCAGATTTTTGTCATCTCATCCAGGACAAAGCTGTATGTTCTAGGTGAATGATGGTGTCACCTATTAATGACATGCCCATTCATAATTCCCCTTCAACAAGCTTTTTTCTTTTCTGTGTCAGTGTGGATGAATGGACTAGGGTCCCCTCAGGTTGCAATTGGTATGTCCGGTCCAAATAAATTTAAAACTATATACCAGCATGTAGTTGGGGCTCCCTGCAATATTCAGAGCGTTCCCAGCCTCTGCAAAATCTACGTGGAGACAGCGTTTTGATGACCCCTGAGGAACCTTCTATTAGAAGGGGAAACGCGTCGGGTCGATTAGGGGTAGAAGGTTGACAGCCTCCTCACTAATATAGGAAGTGGCAGTATATAACAGAATTATATCTCAGTGCAGAAGCAACTAATTTAGGGTAAAAAGTGCTGCCTTTAGGGATCTTGACTGTAGGACCCTTGACTATTGGACTGTTTAGGGATATATTTTTGTATTGCGCCTTACTGACATTTGTTCTTGCTCCTAAATTGGGGAAACACATAGGACTATAAAAATAAGGGGGATATATGTTTGAAATTGTTGTATGGCACCAATGAATATTTTCTATATAATGTGGAAGTGTGTTTTAATTGCTTCTGTTAATAAAATTAATAATTTTTAAATTAAGGAGTTTTTAATTTGATTTCACTCAAATATATTTGCTCATTTCTTATTTCTAAATTTAATGCAGCGGCGTTATCGGTTCATTTGGCGATTAAGTTACTAAAGTGTTTAAAGAACAACAAACCTTAAGATTAATGCGATCCAAAAGCTCCTCTACAGACTTGGGCTTTGGTGGCCTTCCCTTGCGACGCCTTCTTGTTGGACGCTTAGGCTTTTCTTCAACTTCATTAATTACGTCCACATAAATGAACTTGAAAGTGCCAACCTTATTGTTCAAAAGGCCCATCCATGTGCCCATTGGAGGCTTGCTTATAATTTCAATGATGTCTCCTTTCTATAGAAAAGAAAGTAATAATAACTTAATTAAAGAATATAATGCAACAATGTGATACAAAGTCTCCCATCCTAATTAAGTGTTTAGCAATATAGCTTGCTTTTTTTTACTAGGAACCTGTTCCTGCAATGTCTGCTTCTAAAAAAAATAGGTTTGATATCCTCCAAGTGTTGATAAACTGCTCTAGAACAAGGTGCTACATTAACAAAGCAAATGTTAGATTTTGTTGTGACTGGACTTTAATACTTTAAAGTTTACAACTGTTTGAGGATGTAGGCTCTGTGCGCACTAGGCGGATTTTACCGTGGATTTCTCGCGGATTTGCTGCATGTTTCGCTGCAGAAAATGTTCATAACCTTTCTACAGTGATTCACCAGCAAAACCTATGGGAAAAAAAAAAATGCTGTGCGCACTAGGCGGATTTTGACAGCTACAGGTTTTGCTGCGGTATTCCCGCAGCAAAAAGAATTGCATGTCACTTCTTTTCCGCAGGTAGCTGTGGGATTTCACTAATTTAATCGTGAAATCCCGCAGGGAACAACCTGCGGGAAAAACGCACCAAATCGGCATCAAAAAGCATGCAGATTTCTGTGCGTTTTTTTTGCGGTTTATTTCCGCAGGTGCGGAAATCTTTCAGTGCCTGCGAAATTTTCTTAAGAAAATTCCATTTTCTAGTGCGCACAGGGCCTAACAGGTAAATCTGTCCACAAACCTTAAGTTTTAGAGAATCCGAATCATAGGGGCTGGGGGTGAAGTCCGTGTGCACCCTGGCTCTACCGCAGAATGGACCTCTATATGGCAGCTCTTCATCATCACCATCTTCAGACTTGACACTCTCCCTGTTGCTTGCTGAGGAGTCTGTTGTGCTTACAGTTTGGCCACCTAGGAAAACAGATGAACCAGTCAGAAGTCCTGGTTAGACAGATTTATATGAATGTCTCTCTGCATTGTATCCCAGTTAGGAAGGGTAAGGAGAGTATTAGGCAGGTCTTTTACCATGAGATAGATAGGCCACTAAATAGAGATGGAAAGCATGTTAAATCACAACAGATAATTAAACAGACACATAAAAACATCTACAAAAGCATTCTCTCTCACTATTGACATACTCTCCACCTTATAAAATGCGCTGTAAATGCAAATTTCAATATGATGCGCTTACTCATGGAGCTCTGACCACTCAGGGAGCTTCGAAGACTTTCCACTGAGCCTCCTGCTTTCAGTTTGGGCTTTTCAAGTGTGCTTATGGGGGGCAGCGGAGATTCAGGAGAACCAGGCATCCCGTCTATGCTGGAGTCCTGAAAATATATTTAAACATGGAGATATGTAAAGAAATGAAGAATACTGTTTTCCACAATGAGAAATTGGGATGATCTCATGAAATATCAGCAGATAACTTTTATAAGCATTATTAGAAAGAAAAAAAATAAAAAAAGGAACTGATTCTCTGGCTGTCCTAAAGAATATAGGGTCAAAATGATCCATCAGTTATAGAATGATACACATCTGTAACAAAATGTAAAATATTTATAAGGTAATCAGCAGGTTTAGTGTAGTATATTGCAACCTTGGAGGATGTACTTTCAGTATCAGATAAAATGTAGGTTGTCACCCAAAAACACTATTTACCTGTAAATATTGTGGTAGTCTACAGGTAGTGTATAAAATCTGTGTACCCGGTATTCTTGCACAGCAGCAACAGGGAAAAATTAAGTTATATTCTCCCAGCAGCCGCTCGCTTTCAGTCATTGGGATGGTGTAGGCATCATTACTACAGACTGAGGACAATGTAATCACTCCCTTGCACTGGGAGTGAAAGTCTGCTATACACTGCCTCAATGAC
Organism: Anomaloglossus baeobatrachus; assembly: GCF_048569485.1. NCBI lineage: Eukaryota > Metazoa > Chordata > Amphibia > Anura > Aromobatidae > Anomaloglossus > Anomaloglossus baeobatrachus. Next base: position 251,156,200 of record NC_134355.1, read on the forward strand.
TGGATGTGAATGGCTGCAGGGAGAGTATAACTTAATTTTCTCCCTGTTGCTGAGCTTCCAGTAAAGCAGCCTAACATGATTTAAATGCTGCTTACCTGCAAATTATCACTATCGTCAGGTAAATAGTGTTTTTGTAGGTGACAGGTTGCCTTTAAGTGTTCAAGACCCTGACCTATCCAAATGAACATATACTGAACAAATCACAACATGGCAATAACCTGTCAACCAATAGAAAGTCGGAATCTCAGAAAACTGCAAGTAACTAAGGAAAATTACTGTGTATAGAAGCAGCAACTTGTCTTTCCAATGACGCTAAAAGTTCAGACAGGCCAAGTACACAGAACTTACAACTAGTCATAAAAGCAGTCAGTGAAACCTATAATTTGCATTCTGCAAGACCAGCAACACTTGCATTTAATGTCTACCGTAGCTGGAATAGAAGCACAACGTGATCTCTGAACCACAATAACCCCTTTGTCTGTTGTATGTGTCAGATGACCATGGGGCACCAGGGCTGGCAAGGCTTTCTAGCACTTACTGCTATGTCTGTTGATGTGTGGCGTCAATATAAATCCTTTATATGTTGTAACAGTACAGAACAATTGCAGCACGTCACTTACTGTTAATGGCTTAAGCATTTCATTTTTTACTGACCACATATCAAAAGCTGCTCTTCTTCATCCAGTACAATATACAATATTCTAGTAGAAGAAATGGTGCTTGAGTGGTGATAAAAAAAAAGCAATAAAATCTCAACTTTATCCTTTACCTGCCACTCATGAGGATATTCTAAGAAGTGGGGGTGTCGTTATATGAAGCACCACAGACTACTATACATTAAAGTTACAGCTCACAAGAACCACATCTTCTCTAGTATGAGGGCATTTCCATTTATAGCACCAAGGTTGTGGTGTCTCTCTACGTACTACATTATTGACAAGTATTCCTGCACAATGGGTTAACTGGTAAAAACCCAGCTGTAATACATACAGAAGCTGACATTTTACTAAGGAGTGCACATTTATACTAGCTTTAAAAGACACCCTTAAATATAGCAGAAACTGCTTGGCATAAATATGCCTACAACTGGCATCAGTGCCGTGCATTCAATCTATGTGTCAAGATGACATATCTGCTGGATTAGTGAGTAAAGCACTGTCAGCTCAGTGTAGCAGGCGGCTCATTTGTCTCCCATCATGAATAAATGATGCCAATGATATTTCAAAGGGATTCTATTTTGTTCAAATGTTTAACAACAGACATGACTAGACTATCGTTTTATGTAAACCAATGATTTGCCACGATATTGGCTACAAGATGCAATAAAAATTCTAACTTTTTTTTCTGCACAGTGAAGAAGAAAAAAGAAAAAGCTTAAACCATTTGGGACTTTCTTATATCACATTCCACATATTCTTTGTCTCTCTTCTGCAACTCACTTTCCTATTGATAAGTTGGACTTCATACTAAGATGTGTTAGGACTAATGATATGTGAGCACTACCATGCACTCGAAAGATTTCCCAGAAAAATGCTAGAGCTCCCCTTTCACTTCAGTTATATTCACATACTCAAGTTGCGCCCATCCGAGCATCCAACTGCTGGTTACGAGTACCAAGTACCCAAGCATGGTAGTGCTCACTCATCACTAGTTAGGACTACTTATTATATCAGCACCCCCTGAGGAAAGGATCGCTGAAACACATGTCGGGGCTTTGCGGTGTACTTTGGAGCTTTCACAGACCACTTAAGGTATAATTCTCCTTGCAAATTAAATAAACGCTAATAATATTTTACCATATAGGATCTTTATACCACAATCTTTCTCATACATGACTTATGATTTTGACATAATCTTGCACTGTGCACTTTGTCATATATTAGGGATGGATATTTAGTTAAATAAAGTGATCTTGGCACTATGCACTTTATTCTCCTAGTAAAACAGCTGCTATAATTTATGGGACATTTTTCCTGCCTTATATTTATATGGATTTGTAAAGAATATTTATTTTAATTATTGAATAAAAATAATAATTTTAACGCTATTTGCACCATCATTTCGTTTATTTAATCCTCACGGATTTTTATCTGAAGGTATTTTTGATATTTATTGAAATTTAATGGTGAATTTTTTGTACGGAAATTTTGATTATTATCTTATCTTATATCTGTACAGTAAATATCAAAATCCTACACACCCAGTAAAGTGTCAGGTATGTGTCATATAAAAAATAATACCAAGAAGAATCATTTCAGAACTTTTTCCACCTTTAATATCACCGTAATCTGCTCAAGTCTATTGAGAGAAAAACTGAAATAATTTTTAGGGAGAAATTAAGAAAAAACAAAACAAAACAAAAATGATCTGATGAAACCAAAGTTGAATTTTTTGGCCATAATTACAGAAGGAACGATTGGAGCTAAGGCAATACTGTGCATAACCAAAAAAAACACCATGCTCACAGTGAAGAATAGTGGAGGCTGCACTATAAGGCTATGTGCGCACGTTGCCTTTTGTGACCACAAAGATGCGTTTTTGGCCACTAAAAAAACCGTACAAAAATGCACCCGCAGTAAAGAAAACGCATAAAAAAAGCATGCGTTTTATCGCATTTTTGCTGCGTTTTCCCCCCAATGCATTGCATGGGTGAAAAACGCTGGCAAAAACGCAGAAAGAATTGACGTGTTGCATCTTTGTGGTCACCACAAAAACGCACCTAAAACAAAACTGCACTGTGCGGACACAGTAAAAATGAAAACTCAAGATTGCTGGGGAAGCAAAGTCATGCAGTTTTAAGACCAAAAACGTACCCAAAAAACGCACAAAAATGTAGCGAAAAACGCACCGTGCGCACATAGCCTAATTTGGGGTTGTTTTTTGGCAGCAGAAACTGGACTTTAATCAAAGTGGAGGGAATTACTAACAGTTCCAATTATCACTCAATTTTGCATCAAGACCTTCAGGCCTCTGTCAAAAAAAACGAAGATGAATTTCACCTTTCAGCATGACAATGACCCTAAGCATACTTCCAAATCAACAAAAGAATGGCTTTACAGGAAGAAGATAAATGTTTTGGGATTGCCACACAGAGCCTAGATCTGAACCCAATTAAAAATCTGTGGGTGACCTGAAGAGGGCGCTGTACACAGGAGATGCCCTCACAATCTGACAGATTGAGTCACCCTGCAAGGAACAGTGGGCAAAGATTGCCAATTCTAGATGTGTCATGCTGATGCCTATTCAAAGACACTGAATGCTGACAAACGTAAAGGTAGTAATTTAAGGGTGTTGATAATTACGCAACAGTTCTTTTATCTTTTTCCATCCAAAAAGTTTTCAGTTTGATTCTCAATTGAATTGAACAGATTATGTCCGATATAAATGGAAATTATTCTGAAATTATTCTTCTTGGAATAATTTTTTGTTTTTCTTAACATGACACAAACCTACCTAGCATTTTAACAAAGTTGTGTAGACTTTTTATATCCACTACATATGGTTTTAGTCAATGACTTAGGTTCACTTTGGAAAATAAATATGGCTATTCTCTGCTGACACAATTTTGACCCCAAGGGCCAAAGTGTAAATAATATAATACACATTACTTTTTAACCAAGTGTTCTTGCATATGGGCCTGTCTGTAATACAGCTATGCACAGCTAGAGGGCAGCAGTGTAGAGTGTATTGTGCCAAGACCTAATGTAGATAACTTTCCTTACACGTGATCTAGAATATGTGCTGCAGAAAAGGATTATAAAGCATCTATTATTCCGTATGCAAATGCTACCGCTTTTACATTAATCTGCAGAAACATAACATCATTCAAATGTGCATTTATTCATGATTATAGTTAAAAAAAAATGTGAATTGTATACGGTTTGCTGCAAAAATAGCAGGATCCTCATTTTTGTACAATTATCTGTGTACAGCAGGTTTGAGCATAAAAGAAATGATCAATTAGTTTCTATGAGTGACAGAAACACATTTTTGTTATAAGAGTTTATGCCAGAAATGCAATAACTCTTCTGCTACACTGCCCTCTCTTGGGCTATGTTCACATGTACCGGAAATATGGATTTCTGCCTGGATTTACAGATACAAATCAAAAGGGTCCGTGGAGCCTCTGTTAGGAGTCTCGACGTGGAAAATAGCTAAACATCCCTCCGGGAAGGACCTAGCCGAGGAGTGGCTCTTTTTAGGAGACCACCATATTAAGTGTCCCTTTTTGTCAATATCCAGCTTTTGACTAAAGGGACACTTAATATGGTCAGAAATTGATCCAAATCAACTTAGATTGTAAAATGGTTGCTTGCTTGTGTGACGCCCTGGACTAGCCAGGTAGTCACAGACATAACATACACACCACCCACCCAAGACAGTTACAACAGTCCACCAAAAACCCTTGTTGCCTCCCTCCAGGGTCTGATGTCCACACCAGGTGGGGCGGAGCCAGGCAGTTGGCCCCACCCACCGAGGAGTTCACAGGCCTGGAGGCGGGAAAAGCAGTCAGTCTAGTTTGGAGGTGAAAGTGTGAGGAGTAGAAACTGCAAGTGTCTGGGTCGGAGCCCAGGCACTGACAGCAAGGTTGGCAGACGGTGGTGGCCGTCTGCAGGAGGTAGTGGACCTCTGCAGAACCGTAGGACCAGGGTCGGGTGGTGGCCCGCCGGTATCGAACCGGGGAGCAGAGTGAAGCTTAGCACACAGGCAGGGCCATCGGATCCCGACCAGGCTTGGAGCCGCCGACAATAGTCAAATCCGAGTGTGACAGGAACCACAAGGGTTTCCCAACAACCAAGACCCGACAGAAGGCAACAGTCCACACCGTGAGGATATACAGCCAGCGCCATAGGCTAGAGATCCAAGGGCCAGCGCCTGCGGGCAAAACGGGCTCCTACGGCACCTATACGCCGGGGAGCGGACTACCGGTGGGCAACCACAGGAGTCAGAACATTCTAAAAGGTGCAGGGAAAGACAGCCACCATCAGCCGTCCGGGGAGAGCACAACAACACTGCAGCCGGCTGCGGGACCCGTCCATCCAGCCATTTGGTTTACCAGAGACTCTGTACATCTGTGTCTGAGTGAGTACAACAGTGCCATCCGGCACCGCGCCGCGCTGTCCCTGCAAACCCTGCACCCCAGCCATCCAGCCTCCCCGTTACACCACCGGGCCCCGGGATCACCAACCCCCTACCCACGGAGGGGACAACATCCTCGCTGCTCCCTAACATCTCTCCCGGGATCACTGTCACCAGCAGCGGTGGTGCCATCATCACCACGTCCCGTGGGTGGCGTCACGAACTCTCTCCCCAAACAAACCATCCCTTTTCACTCACGGGTGAGGAGCGCTGCTCGAGTCCCCGGGTCCGGCCCACCGCTCGAGCCACCGAGCAGCAGAAGCCCCGGACCCGAGCGTGGCGAGTGCGTCCCCTCCGCCCGCAACACTTGTTGCAAATTTGTCCCATTAAGTCCAATGGGGAAATCATAATGTGAAAATACCCCAATTGTTTTCAATGTTGCTACAGATTACCAATGGACCTGTAAATCCCCCCAAAAAGAATATTAAGGGCCCGATTCATTATGGTATTTTTTTTCCCTTTTGCCCTAGGTTCACCCTTTCATTTGTGCCTTCTTTGAAGTCTACATATCTTGTAGACTGTGAGCCCTTGCGGGCAGGGACCTCTGTCCTCCTGTACCAGTCTGTGTCTTTTATTGTTTATGAATATTGTACTTGTCCCTATTATATATACCCCTTTCACATGTAAAGCGCCATGGAATTGATGGCGCTATAATAATAAATAATAATTTTATACATGTTCCTCTGGGGTTTTTTTTAGTGTGCCACTATGGGTGCGGTTTAGGGTTCTTTGATACTTTTGCCCGATTCATCATTTGAGAATTTTTTTTAACAATCCCAAAATGAGTTGCAAATGTACTCCATTTCCCCCATAGGGATTTAATGTGCTGCTTCAAATTTACACAATTTGTTGCAGACTTCTCGCTGCAAATTCCATGCCGTTTACTTTACATTTGCAACAGAAGTGTTCTGCATCAAATCTGTGTGAACCTACCCTTAGGCTATGTGCACACAGTGAGTTTTTCGCGGAGTTTTTCGGGTGTGTTTTTGGCCTCAAAACTGCATGACTTTGCTTCCCCAGCAAAGTCTATGAGTTTTCATTTTTGCTGTCCGCACACAACTTTTTTTTTAAGCTGCGTTTTTTAGCTTAAAAAAAATGTACATGTCAATTATTTCCTGCGTTTTTCTGCGTTTTCCCCCCATGCAATGCATTGGAAAAACGCAGAAAAACGCAGAGATCGAAAACGCAGCAAAACGCAGCCAAAAACGCACCAAATCGCGGTAAAAACGCGTGCGTTTTTTGCCTCGTTTTTTTGCCGCGGGTGCGTTTTTGTGCGTTTTTAGCGGCCAAAAACGCACAAAAACGCAGCGTCATAAAAACGCAGCGTGTGCACATAGCCTTACAGTAAAATAAAGCCTGCAGCCTAAGGTAAAAGCACTAGTAAAATATAATTCATTGTACTAAAAGCAGCAGGGCCTCTTTATGGAGCCACTTGCACAACCAGCCAGATGTTTTCAGTGATTATTCATGGGTAATTCTCTAAAACCCCTTGGGGACATCAGTTTGGTGGCCTCTAGATAAACATTTTGGCCTAATAGGATCGTAATGCAAATATGCATTAAAGGGAAGGTGTCAGCAAAAAAAACAAAACAAAAACAAAACAAAACAATAACTGGAAAAACTGTAAAGTATTAATGTTTTAATGTTATGTTTAAATATTTGTTTTTAATTCAGCAAAATATAATTTTTTTTTTAAAAGTTTGATATTTTCCACTCTTAAATACTAGGGGGAGCAGCTGATGAAATCCTGCTGTACAATTAGCTCACATTACAACTGCAGTAAAAGTGGGTGTAATTTTCTCTCCTGTGTGTGATGTCACAGCTCCCCTTCCAATCTGGGTGTTCCCAAAAGGTTAAGAGAAAATGAAGTTTAGGATCACAGTGTTGCAAAGTGATCCTAATGTCTAAAGTATCACCCACCGAGGACGGCTTGCATAGTGCTCCACTGTATACTGTGCTTCACTGTATACCATGCCCCATATACTCTTCACCCATATTCCTGTGCCCCACTGTATACCATGCCCCATATACTCTGCCCCCATATTCCTTTGCCTTGATATACTGTGACCCATATTCCTGTGCCCTACTGTATATCGTGCCTAATACACTCTACCCTCATATCCCTGTGCCCTCATATACTGTGCCCAGTGCACTGAGAGAAAAAACTCCCGAGACACCAGGCTGACAAGAGATGCTACCGGCCAGAATCAGAGGTCCGAGGTGACATGCGACGAGGAGGGGTGATCTGCAGCCGGAGACTGGCACTGCACTACAGATATCATGACGCGATCACCACCCCCAGCCGCATGCACTCAACTCAGACCTCTGCCCCGCAGCCTCTCCCATCAGCCTGGTATCTGTTCCTCCAGTCAGTGATCACAGCACAGAGCAGTGAGGAGTGGAGGCAAGCACACGCGAGCGTTAGGAGTGGTGGGGGGGACGAAGAGGTGAGGATTTGGGGGAGGAAAGCAGCACACCTGGATCAGTTAGGGTGCAGTCACTGCTGCCCGGCACTGGTACTCACCCCAACCCGAGCAGGTGACTGTGAAAGTGCAGCGCACAGCATACGCAGTGTCTCCACAAAGATGGCGGAGATCTCCTCCTTCTGTTGTGATCTGGACAGCGCAGGGGGCATGTCAAGCTCACAGCAGGGAGCTCTCATTGTTAAGTGTAAGGTCGGACGTTAACTATCAGACCAAATGCACAGAGAGCAGCCGTTTTTGAGGTGAGTAACTGTCGTTACTCCAAGATGGCAGTATCCAGTGTTTCAGTAAAAGTAGAATTAAATAAAAACTAAATAAACAAATTTTATTTTGTATTAAAAATTGATTCCAAAATAACTATTAATACAAAAATTAAAAAATCGCAACACCTTCCCTTAAAAGTGTAATTTCTTCTAGTCAACAAATATGCGTTTGTGTGTAATCTAGTTTCAGGACCACTTAGTCCTGGAGGGGAAGCCATTTTGATGGTCCGGTTACACAGTAGCCTTGGCTGGAGTCCAGGCTTCTTTCACCTGAAGCAGAAATCTGCTTTGCTATATAACCCAAATGTCCTGGTCAGCTCAGATGTATACAGCATTTGCTCCCTGGATGCCAAGCAAAGATCCCTCCATTGCAGGTTCACCAATGTTAGACTAAACCCAGTTAAAGATTTTGCCAGAACTTGTTAGTATTGGTCTTTGTGGCTGGAGGTTATGCATCAGTCCCTGAGCCATACATACGTGGAAGCCTGCGTTCCATAACACAGCTGGGATCCAGAACCGGACGCATTCTTTCTGTTTTCTGAAGCAGCTTAACGTCAATAAACAATTTGCAGGAAAGGAATGTAAATTTCCTACTGACCTGCTCTGACACAGAACTTGTGTATTTCTTGGACATCCTTTTCCTCATGGTTTCCTTGACAGACTTGACTTTTTTACCAAGTGAGATCCTTGGCGTGGTGGGGGATTTGATGACTTCTTTGTATATAAACTCCCCATCGTTCTCCTGGAAGAGTAAATAATGTCAAACTTCGCTTCTAGAACAGTTGCATGTATAAGATGGGTAAGAGCCTAAAACTGCTAACATTGTGAAACCACATGTATGATGAAATGATTGCTAGAAACAATCTTTGAAATAATTTATATGCAGGTAGGCATTGAACATCTTGGTAAAAAAAAAAAAAAAATCTTCGGGAGACTAAAAAATGGTAGTTTTAAATTTGATTTGTTAGGTGCTAATACTAAAACAGCTTTGGACTAACTTTACTAAAAGAGCTCGTTCCTCACAAACGTCTATGAGGGAAGAAGCGTGTGACAATAGATATCAGGTTAACCACCTAAAAGGGTATTGCTACCTCAGATACAAGTGCATCTCAATATATTAGAATATCAAAAAGTTAATTTCAGTAATCCAATACAAAAAGGGAAACATATATTATATAGTCATTACACACAGAGTGATCCAATTCAAGTGTTTATTTCTGTTACTGTTGATGATTATGGCTTATAGCCAATGAAAACCCAAAAGTCATTATCTCAGAAAATTACAATATTATATAAGACCAACTGAAAAAAGAGAATTTTGTTTACTTACCGTAAATTCTTTTTCTTATAATTCCGTAATGGGAGACCCAGACCATGGGTGTATAGCTTCTGCCTCCGGAGGACACACAAAGTACTACACTAAAAAGTGTAGCTCCTCCCTCCGAGCATATACACCCCCTGGATAACCAAATATAGCCAGTTTAGTGCAAAAGCTGAAGGAGAATAGCCACCCACAAGTAGAGATAGAGCAAAAACCGGAACAACCGGAGCCTCTGTCTACAACAACAGCCGGTGATAACACGCGGAACAAGAAACTGCCAACAGGGAGGGTGCTGGGTCTCCCATTACGGAACTATAAGAAAAAGAATTTACGGTAAGTAAACAAAATTCTCTTTTTCTTCATCGTTCCTATGGGAGACCCAGACCATGGGACGTCTCAAAGCAGTCCATGGGTGGGAAATAAACAGAAAACTGAGAAGTAGGTGAAACCTAACTTCACAAATGGGCGACAGCCGCCTGAAGGATGCGTCTGCCCAAGCTCGCATCTGCCGAAGCATGAGCATGCACTTGGTAGTGCTTCGAAAAGGTGTGCAGACTAGACCAAGTGGCAGCCTGACAGACCTGCTGAGCCGTAGCCTGGTGCCTGAAAGCCCAAGAGGCACCGACAGCTCTGGTCGAGTGTGCCTTGATCCCCGGCGGGGGAGGCACTTGAGTACACTGGTCGGCATCAGAAATGGCCGACCTAATCCAACGAGCCAGGGTCGGTTTAGAAGCCGAGAGGCCCTTACGCCGACCTGTGGTCAGCACAAAAAGAGAGGTGCACCGCCTAAGAACAGCGGTGCGTGACACATAGATCCGGAGCGCCCGCACCAGATCTAAAGTATGCAACGCTTTTTCAAAGCGATGAACAGGAGCCGGACAAAAGGAAGGCAATGAAATGTCCTAGTTAAGGTGGAAAGGAGATACCACCTTACGGAGAAAGTCCGGAGTCGTACGGAGAACCACCTTGTCTTGATGAAAAACCAAAAAAGGTGACTCCGAAGAGAGCGCAGCTAAATCAGAGACTCTCCTGAGGGAAGTTATGGCCACTAGAAAGACGACTTTCTGTGAAAGACGAAACAAAGAAACCTCCCTAAGAGGCTCAAAGGGGGGTTTCTGCAAGGCCGTGAGGACCAGATTAAGGTCCCAGGGATCCAAAGGCCGCCGGTAAGGCGGAATGATGTGAGATGCGCCCTGCATAAAGGTGCGCACCTGAGCCAGCCGGGCGATACGCCGCTGGAACAACACTGACAGAGCCGAGACCTGTCCCTTGAGGGAATTGAGGGATAGTCCTAGCTGCAGACCGGACTGTAGAAAGGACAGGATGGTCGGCAAGGAAAAAGGCCAAGGGGCATGGCCGGAAGAACGACACCAGGACAGGAAAATTCTCCAAGTCCTGTGATAAATTTTGGCCGAGGAAGACTTCCGAGCCCGAGTCATAGTGGAGATGACTTCAGGAGGAATGCCAGAAGTCGTCAAGATCCAGGACTCAAGAGCCACGCCGTCAATCTGAGAGCCGCAGAATTCTGGCGGAAAAACGGACCTTGTGAGAGAAGGTCTGGGCGGTCCGGGAGATGCCACGGCACCTCTACGGACAGATGGAGCAGGTCTGGGTACCAAGCTCGCCTGGACCAGTCTGGAGCAATGAGGATGACCCGACGGCCCTCCATTCTGATCTTGCGCAGGACTCTGGGCAAGAGAGCTAGAGGGGGAAACACGTAAGACAGACGAAACTGGGACCAATCTTGAACCAGCGCGTCCGCTGCAAAGGCCTGAGGATCGTGGGAGAGAATGTCCAGCTGCAGAGGACGCAGATGGAACTGGGCAAAGGGAACCGCTTCCATTGACGCCACCATCTGACCCAGCACCTGCATTAGGTGCCTGATGGAATGACGGCGGGGCCTCAGCAGAGAGCGCACCGCCAGATGGAGGGACTGCTGTTTGACTAAGGGCAGCTTGACAAGTGCCGGCAGAGTCTCGAATTGCATCCCTAGGTACGTGAGTTTCTGGGTCGGATTCAGAGTGGACTTGGGCAGATTGACAAGCCACCCGAATTGAACAAGAGTGGCGAGAGTGAGCGAGACACTCCGCTGACAGTCTGCACTGGATGAAGCCTCGACTAGAAGGTCGTCCAGGTAAGGAATCACTGCCAATCCCTGGAGGTGGAGAACCGCAACCACTGCTGCCATGACCTTGGTGAATACTCGAGGGGCCGTGGCTAACCCGAAGGGGAGAGCCACGAATTGGAAATGTTCCTCTCCGATTGCAAAACGTAGCCAACGCTGGTGTGAAACTGCAATTGGCACATGCAGATAGGCATCTCTGATGTCGATGGATGCCAAGAAATCTCCTTGGGTCATTGAGGCAATGACTGATCGCAGAGACTCCATGCGAAAATGCCGCACCTGAACATGCTTGTTGAGAAGCTTGAGATCCAGGATGGGCCGGAAGGAACCGTCCTTTTTGGGTACTAGGAAGAGATTTGAGTAGAAACCTCTGAACCGTTCCCGGGCGGGAACCGGTACAATTACTCCGTTGGCCTGCAAGGATGCCACAGCCTGAGAGAAGGCGGCGGCCTTGGAGCAGGGGGGAGTTGACAGAAAAAATCTGTTTGGCGGGCTGGAAGAGAATTCTATCCTGTAGCCGTGGGAGATGATATCCCGCACCCACTGATCGGAGACGTGTTGAAACCACACGTCGCCAAAGTGGGAGAGCCTGCCACCAACCAAGGACGTTGCTGGCTCGGCCAGATAGTCAAGAGGAGGCTGCCTTGGTGGCAGCAGCTCCTGCGGACTTCTGTGGACGCGGCTTCTTGCGCCAGTTGGGCTTCTGGTCCTTGGCTGAGTTAGTGGACGAGGCCGAGGGCTTAGAGGACGACCAGTTAGAGGAACGAAAGGAACGAAACCTCGACTGGTTCCTGCCCTGGACAGGTTTCCTGGTTTTAGTCTGTGGCAAGGAAGTACTCTTCCCGCCAGTAGCTTCCTTAATAATTTCATCCAGTTGTTCACCGAACAGCCTGGACCCAGCAAATGGGAGCCCAGCTAGGTACTTCTTTGAAGAAGCGTCTGCCTTCCACTCTCGAAGCCACAAGATCCTGCGGATAGCGAGGGAATTAGCCGAAGCCACCGCAGTGCGGTGAGAAGCCTCCAGCATGGCAGACATGGCGTAGAATGAAAAGGCTGAAGCCTGGGAAGTTAAGGCAACCATTTCGGGCATAGATTCCCTGGTGAGGGAATGCATCTCCTCCAGAGAAGCAGAGATGGCCTTGAGAGCCCACACTGCTGCAAAAGATGGGGAGAACGAGGCCCCTGCCGCCTCATATACAGATTTGGCCAGAAGGTCAACCTGGCGGTCAGTGGGATCCTTAAGTGAGGTGCCATCAGCCACTGATACAACTGTCCGGGCTGAGAGTCTACCTTTGGTGAGTGAGCCCACTCCTTGACTACCTCTGGTGGAAAAGGAAAACGGTCATCAGAACCACGCTTTGGGAAGCGTTTGTCAGGACAGGCTCTGGGCTTGGTCACAGTGGCCTGAAAACTGGAGTGGTTAAAGAACACACTCCTTGTTCTCTTAGGCAAGGTAAACTGGTGCTTTTCTGCCAGAGAGAGTTGCTCCTCTGATACTGGCGGATTGAGGTCCAGTACAGAATTAATGGACGCAATCAAATCACTAACATCTGCGTCACCCTCGGTCAGATCAATGGGGCACATGGAGGTAGCGTCCGAGCCCCCAGTAAATACATCCTCCTCGTCCTGCGAGTCAGCTCGTGAATCAGAGCCGCGGGACGAGGAAGGAGAGGGGACCCTGCGTCTCCTTTTAGGAGGACGGGGTCTGGGAGCAGATGAAGAATCCTCTGAGCTATGCAGAGCGAGCCGTAGCAGCAGAGGCGCCCTGAGAAGGGGGCTGATGCATGCTCAGCAGAGTCCGGGACAACTCTCCCATGGACTCGGCAAAGGACTGGGAGATAGACTTAGAGAACAATTCTACCCAAGCCGGGGGTTCAGCCACCGGGGCCGGAGCAGCCGGAGGGACCACTGGGGAGACTCCAGGCTGAGGCACCACCATGTTAGAGCAGGCATCACAATGTGGATATGTGCTTGGTTCAGGCAGTACGAGCTTACATGCAGTGCATATTGAGTACAGCCTTGCAGCCTTGCTCCTAGTGTGAGACATGCTGCTGAGGTGGGGGCTCTGAGCCAGAATGACCCCCAGAGAGTGTATAAGGTGGTCCACAATCGGAGGTTGTGGCTTACCAGGCCGTTTGTGTGCCCTCCGGATCCCACAGCCCGGACCCCCAGACAGATTATGCAGATATGCTGCAGCCAGCGCCGATCGGTGTGAGAACGCTGATAAAATGGCGCCGGAGCGAGGAGAGGGGGCGGGGCCTAGTCAAAGAGCGGGATCCGGAGGGCCAAGGAGATATACAGGGGAGGGAAACATCTCCTCAGAGAGGAGTGTCCTCCCCTGTCCCGAACGGCCGGTGGGCGGAGCCGCACTGTCCCTCTGCATGACTGACATGCAGGGGCAGTGAAAACGAAACTAGGCCTCAGGCGAAGCCGGGGCCTAAATTTTACAATGCGGCCGGCGCGCAGGCACCCTCGGCGCGGTTCTCAGGTGAAAACCAGAGAACCGGCCGGAAATGTCACAAAAGTTAAATAAAACACTCTCCCCAACAATAAAGTGCAAGGGACCCCCCAACAATAACGTCTCAAATACTTAGCTTGTGAGACGCAGGGCCAGGTCCCTGAGGGATGAGTGCTCCGTCCGGCAGGATCCTGAAAGGGCTGCGGATGGAGACCGGTCTCCTGCAAGGCAGTGAGAACCGTGCTGGCTCCCACTTCAAGCCAGAGCCCGAGGGATGGTGAAGGAGCGCGGCATGTAAGGCTCCAGCCCTGAAATCAACCTTAACAACACCGCCGACACAGTGGGGTGAGAAGGGACATGCTGGGGGTCCAGGCTTGGACCCGCTTTTCTTCAAACTCTTTCCAAAAATCAAAAATCAGATGAGAACGCATGTGTGGATGTGTGCCTCCTGAACACAAAGCATTGAACTGGCTATATTTGGTTATCCAGGGGGTGTATATGCTCGGAGGGAGGAGCTACACTTTTTAGTGTAGTACTTTGTGTGTCCTCCGGAGGCAGAAGCTATACACCCATGGTCTGGGTCTCCCATAGGAACGTTGAAGAAAAATGATTTTAAACTCAGAAATATTGGCCTACTGAAACGTATGTACAGTAAATGCACTCAATACTTGGTCGGGGCTCCTTTTGCATGAATTACTGCATCAATGTGGCCGCCTGTGGCACTGCTGAGGTATTATGGAAGCCCAGGTTGCTTTGATAGCAGCCTTCAGCTCATATGCATTGTTGGGTCTGGTGTCTCATCTTCCTCGAGACAACATCCGATAGATATTCCATGGGGTTTAGGTCAGGAAAATTGATGGCCAATCAAGCACAATGATACTGTGGTTATAAAATTAGGTATTGGTACTTTTGGCAGTGTGGACAGGTGCCAAGTCCTGCTGGAAAATTAAATTTCCATCTCCACAGAGCTTGTCGGCAGAGGGAAGCATGAAATAGAGTCATTACAGAGTGATCTACAGTATATAATATATGCGTTTCAATTTTGTAGTGAATTAATGAAAAATTAACTTTGAGAATATTCTAATTTATTGAGATGCACCTGTATGTTCCGTATGTCATATCCACAGGATATGCTCTACATTTCAAAGAGATGATGGTTAAGATACCGTCACCTACATCTATTTCAAAAACACAGACCTTATGTGCCAATGTGAATTAAAAGGTATGCAGTTTTCTCAATTCGTTTTTATGGGATTGCCAAAAATATTCCAGCACGCTTAGTTGGCTATTTTCAGAACTTCCATAGAAATCAATGGAGAGAGCCATCCTTGTGAACCCTTATTGACACAGAAGGGTACAGCGTTTTAAAGAGTTGTCTACTAGGGTGGAAAGGCCCTTCTAGCTATGTGTGCACAGAGATTTTTGAGGAGTTTTTCAAGCAGAAACTGCTTTAGGAAACTCGCCTGTTTTAGGAAGATTTTACAGACGTTTCTCTGTTCCTGAAGAGGTTTTGATTAGTTTTTGAAGATTTTCTTTTCTCAACTGTTTTTGCAACTTTTTAATTGGACAACACTTAAAGGGAACCTTTCACATCCCATATGCGTTCTGACCTACAAGCAGGAGCATGTGTGGCCTAATAACCCCTTCCTACACATCCCTGTGCTGTAATAATGTGTATTATGAATGTAAAAAACCCCCCTTTTATTGCTTACATGTTCTTTATGTAATTATGATAGGCTCTAGTCCCCTGGGTGTCGCTTTGCCCTGTAGCGGTGATACCATGGATTTACATGAGCGGCGTCACAGTCCGCTCCTTCAGATCCTGCTTGTGCACGCTTACCATTCCCGCAGCTTTCTTATCCGGGTGCTTGCTTGTCGGCTACATGCACACACTGCGCATGATCAGAAGACTGACCATGTGCAGAGCGCATCTGAAGCTGGCAAGTAAACAGCCAGATAACAAGGCTGCAGGAATGGTAAGCGCGCACAAGCGGGATCTGAAGGAGCTGACTGACACCGCTCATGTAAATCCATGGCATCACGCCCACAGGGATGGGATACCACGGAAAGTATGCAAACGCCCACAAGGCGATGCGATGCCCAGGGGACTAGAGCCTATCGTATTTACATAGGGAACATGTAAGCAATAAAAGGTTTTTTGTACATTCATAACACACTATTACAACACAGGGATGTGTAGAAAGGGGTTATTAGGCCACACATGCTCCTGCTTGTAGGTCAGAACGCATATGGGACGTGACAGGTTCCCTTAATTTGGAGCGGTTGCCTACACGATCTTGAAATAAGTGACAGTTTCCTTTTTTTATCTAAAACCAGCAATTTTTAAGCAGAAAACGCTTCAGGAAACTCATTTTCTCTGGAGTTTTGTAAACCTGAAGTGTCTTTTAATTTTGTTCCTTTTGAGTCTTTATTGAGTTTTTTTTCCTCTAGTGTTTTTATTCTTGGTGTTTTTCCAGCCTTTTCCAGTTTTGATCTCCATTGAGCAATGAAAAATCCCACTAACTTTTTTTGTAGGTTGGAAATGCTTTAAAAAAAAAAAAGAAGAAGAAATGCCCAGGGATCTTCTGATTTATGTCAATTCTTAACGTTAGAGTTTTTTTGCAGCATTTTTCACAGAAAAATAAATTGGTAAAAAAAGATGAACTGTGATCAAACCCTAAGGCTAGGTTTCCAGGTTCACACTAAGTTTCTTTCACAAGTTTTTTTTATACAGAAAGTGTCAAAAATCTCTTCAAAAATACTTTGCTGTTTATTTGCTGACTTTTTTTTTAAGCTTTTTTTTTTATCCTTGAAGAAGTCTTGAAAAACACCAGCTGGGAGGAAAGTGAAGGTTATTTCTTTGAAGTAATTACTGAAGGAAATATCTCTACAAGGCACTGTCACCAAAATGCTGCAAAGAACTCTTCAAAACAGCTTTAGGAAAAGGAAAACTCCTCAAAAACCTCTGCAGAAAAGGAGTATTCAAAAGCTGTTTCTGCCTAAAACTTGGAATTTTTTAACATTTGTGAACATACCCTAAGGCCGAGGTTGCACACTGACATGTTGGGCGACAGTAAGGGGTACTTTGCACGTTGCGACATCGCTACTGCGATATCGTCGGGGTCAAATCGAAAGTGACGCACATCCAGCGCTGATAACGACGTCGCAACGTGTAAAGTCTAGAGGCGCCGATAAACGATCGAAAAAGGGTCGTAAATCGGTGATCTGTGTAGCGTCGGACATTTTCATAATGTCGCACCAATAGGAGATACGATGTTGTTCCTCGTTCCTGCGGCAGCACACATCGCTGTGTATGAAGCCGCAGGAGCGAGGAACATCTCCTTACCTGCCTCCACCGGCTATGCGGAAGGAAGGAGGTGGGCGGGATGTTTAAGTTTCTCCGCCCCTCCGCTTCTATTGGCTGCCTGCCGCGTGACGTCGCTGTGACGCCGCACGACCCGCCCCCTTAGGAAGGAGACGGGTCGCCGGCCAGAGCGACGTCGCAGGGCAGGTGAATGCGTGTGAAGCTGCCATAGCGAAAATGTTTGCTACGGCAGCTATCACAAGATATCGCATGTGCGACGGGGGCGGGTACTATCGCGCTCGGCATCGCAAGCATCGGCTAGCGATGTCGCAGCATGCAAAGTACCCCTAACTCTCAGACAAGTCACACGACTAAAAACATTTGTGTGACACCATAGGAATTCATTAACTGTGATGTCGCAAAGCGATACTGAGATTTGATTGTCATGCAACACTTGTCAGCAGATAACCCATGCCTTAACCTTTGTCAGGCTGCATAATTTTACGACGTTAACAGCGACCCCTTATCTTGGAAGGGGATGGAGATATTTTATTGAAATTTGGCCAATATATTCTGGACCAAAACTGCTGAGATGTCACGAAATTTCAGCCCTCTACGGCTTTTGGAAAAAAAATGTATTGCAATTTTAAAACGGAATAGTTACAATTGTACCTATTCAGCCGGACAAAGGTTAAAGAGTTATTCCCATCTCCAAGATCCTATCCCAATATGCAGTAGGTGTAATGATAAT
This sequence comes from Anomaloglossus baeobatrachus, assembly GCF_048569485.1. Lineage (NCBI taxonomy): Eukaryota > Metazoa > Chordata > Amphibia > Anura > Aromobatidae > Anomaloglossus > Anomaloglossus baeobatrachus. The sequence continues at coordinate 251,174,044 of NC_134355.1, forward strand.
ATTAACAAATACCTCCAATTAGAAATGTAGTACAGCTCTCCTGATACACCCATGTCTCTTATCTCATGTCTAGGGCATTGCAGCCTAGGTATACATGGTTACAACTACGAGCAACTAACTCACTATATGCGTCGACGTAACCAAGGATACCCAAGCTGCAATGCCCTGCACATGAGGTAAGAGACAAGGTTAGATTAGGAGAACTATACTACATTTCTAACTGGAGGTACTTGTTAATATTATTACATCTACTACATATTGGGATAGGATCTTGCAGACGGCAGTAACCCTTTAAAGTAAAGTTTCTCCTATATTAGTTCCTTAGCATGTATCATTTACCTGAACAGCTCTTTTTAACAATAGTGAGGGATTTGGATAGTAATGCATTGTAACTAACAAGTATGACAGCAACTCTTCTGCTGGTACTGGATAGACTTCTGGGAATTCCTGTTCTACATTACTACCCAAACTGTCACAGAGCTATATTTGAGAATTAGCCTGTTTATTAGTAGATTTGCTTTTTGGCTTTGGATAACTCCACTCCTACCATCTAGCAGTAATAACGTACTTTCATTTTTCACCACAAAAAAAATTGGTTACAATTTCCAGTAGCCAATTTAATCGGATTGGTGACTAAATGTACAATATTTATCCACTTACATCCAAATAAGACTTGTTGGCAGTTCTAAAAAAAAAACGTTTTCTGCACTGGGTTAGACCTTTAATCAAATACAGAACTTCAGCTAAGAGATGGCAGTGTGAAATGCTTATAGAGTCCTAGCTGCCAGACCGCTAGCAATGTGACTTTTCTGGCATGGCTAGTGAGTCTGTAATAAAAGTCTTGTGACAACCCCTTTAATCATAACTAATGTTGGTATTTGTGCATAAACACTGTTCCGAGACTGTGTCAAAATTGCAGCCAATCAGAGATTATCAGAGAAATTTAGCGATCATTTGCAATCTTATTGGTTGCTGACTGTTGTTGGAAGAGTTTTAATACATAAAGACCATTGTGGTCAAGTAGCTGAAAATAGTCCTGGAGATAACATAAGTATCTAAAGCCCCCGTCACACATAGTGGTGTCGCTAGCGAGATCGCTGAAACGTCACAGGTTTTGTGACGTGCCAGCGATGTCGCTGTGTGTGACACGTAGCAGCGAGCAGGCCCCTGCTGTGAGGTCGCTGATCGTTACAAAATGATCAGGACCTTTTTTTGCTCGTTGTTCTCCCGCTGTGCAGCAGACATCGGCGTGTTTGACGGCGGGAGATCAATGAGCACCGACTTGTGTAAGCTGCGTACGTTGGTAACTAGGGGAAATCTCAGGTAACTAAGCAAAGCGCTTTGCTTGGTTACCCGATATTTATCCTTGTTACCAGCATACACTGCTTACAGGGGACCAGTGCTGGCTCCCTGCACACGTAGCCAGGGTAAATATCGGGTAACTAAGCAAAGCGCTTTGCTTAGTAACCCGATGTGTACCCTAGCTATGTATACAGGGAGCCAGCGCTGGCCGCCTGTAAGCGGTGTGTTAGTAACCAGGGTAAATATCGAGTAACTAAGCAAAGCGCTTCGCTTAGTTACCCGATATTTACCCTGGTTACCAAGCACATCATCGTTACACGAGTCGCTGGTGGCTGGTCACTGGTGAGATCTTGCCTGATTGACAGCTCACCAGCGACCATCTAGCGACGCACCAACGATCCCTGCCAGGTCGGATCGCTGGTGGGATCGTTGGTGAATCGCTACATGTGACGGGACCCTAATGCTTTGCATCTCCTGTATACAATACATATAGGCAAACCAATGTCTGATAAGTTAAGTACAGTGAACTCACCAGAGGGTCTCCACTATTTCCAACATGTAGTGAGCGATTGTTTAGGTCAAATCCACCGAAGCTGCAGGTCCTCTGTGAATTAGGAAGCATAGAAAAGAAGGGAGCAGATAGCAAGAGAAAGATGGAGATAAAGAAGAATACAATTAATCAGAGAATGAATGTCATAAAGACAAAACATATGCAGCAATGGACACCAGGAAAATAAAATACTGAAGTATTTGATGTTACACCACAGTGATTCATGCTCACAAAATGAGGTCTGTGTATATCACAAGTTTCTAAGAAGTTGTTTGTTTAGGACATTTGGTTTGGAGGCACAGAAACCACTTTGAATACATTGCTGGTGGAGACGCCATTATGTGTAGACTTCATCAAAGTCATTTCTCAATCCCTCTGGAGGATGCGCTAATGTATGTGAACCATATGGCTCATTGTTCACAAAAAACCCCTTCCTAATCTCTCCCCACTTCTTTATCTGCTTTCAGTATGTTACATGAGTGCATGTTATACACTATTCTAAAAGGGACTGAAAAATACTGGGAACTATCTGTGAATATACATGCTATTACTATACACAAAATCAGCAGGTAAAAAGGTCAAACATAATAGTTCAAAATGTCTTCCCTACTACATAAAGAAACATTATTCACAGAGGTAGACAATGACTATCCTAAAAAAAACAGCAAAGAAAAACACCAACTCACATAAAAAAGACCATGTACTGAGGGATAGCTAGAAAAACTTTGTGTAAATAATAAAGTGGATGTAGCCCATAGTGATATCTAAATACATGGCCACATGCATGAGATGGCATATATTTGATGGCACCTCTGAGTGTTGGAGAGATAATGTTGTTGGATGCTTGTCTCCCTGATTTTTTTCCTTGACATACGCAGCCAAAGATTATACATGCTCCATTAAAATAACAGCGTAAGAATGAGTAAGCGAGATATCTAATATATTACAATGCACAAGTTATGCTCTACGGAGACAATCCTAAAACCGTACATGCTGGTCACTAACGCCCCGATTCATCAAGACCGGCATTGTTCACACCAATCTTGATGAGAGGGCTCATGATTATTGGCGCACACCTCCTAATGAGTGCGGCACATCCGAATGTGGCGTGCAACTGGCTACAAATCTTTCTCCAATCTAAGATTTCTGACTTAATGTACACTGCAGCTCATCGTGAATTAGATAAGTTGTGGGGTCACACTCCCTTTTCTGCTCCTGTCCCTCCATATCTTTGTGAATCTGACATAAAAATGGCAAAAGATGCATCATGTTGGGTAACCAAGTTGTGCCAAAAAATTGTGACCAGTGTTTTATTCCATGTTTCTAGCAAAAATACATTGATTCAAGGCCTATATCTCTGAGTACAGAACATAAGGCAGATTAATAGTCTCTATGTAAAAAATGACAAGGGTTATCGCTTCACACATAGGTGCTTCTATATATATATATATATATATATATATATATATACACACACCGCAGGAGTTCACAGGGGGACCGTTCACCACACAGGAGTTTCTCCACTACCAGGAATCCGATTGATATCCCTATTATCATTACCTCTTTTCGATCACTTAGTCTCCTTTCAAAAGACCATATCACTAGGGACTTCATACTTCCATTGTGCCTATTCAGAACGTTAACTATCATATAGTATTTCTACTTAAGGACTACACTTGGCACCAGACCATACAAACGTTGCCCTTTCTCTACAGAGGTATTCTCTGCGTTCATACATTAACAGGTTAAGTACCTCTGAGCGGATTCCTCATTACCTTTTGCACTACCCTGACCAGCATAGCATTTAACAGTGTTGTCTAGAAAGGCATTTACTCCCTCTCATGGAAACCTCACACATGTGAATTCTTATAATTTCTTCCCTACGACCCTTTAGAAATTCACTGACGAAGGCCCATGTGTTGAGGCCGAAACGTTGGAATCTCTGGATTTTTTGTATCAATAAAAACAAGCAAACTGTTTTTCAAGCATCACCTTGCCTCAGACTCTTATCTTTTTTTTTTTGTGTGCCCGAGTTACTGTTTTTGCTACATTCTTAAACATAGTCTAGCCCCACTGTTATGTATTGAGCCTCATCATAAAGTGAATGTTCAATCCCACGCACATTTCCTCCACATGAAAAATTAGTTTAAGGGGAGAATGCACTGATGTATGGAAGCAGACAGCTCCATGTAACTGTAGATGATCATGAAATGATCATAACGTAGGAAAGTTTATGAGCCAGATTCATTATGGCCTGTGTTGTTCACACTGTTCTTGAGGAGGGGGCTTGCTGGAATTAGACGCTTCTTTTTGATGAGTGCACGTTTCTTCCTGAATCAGGACTGACTCATGAGTGGCATTTGCCTCCTTCCACTATGCCAGAAATCTTACTCCGGTCAAGTAACTGGAGTGAGATTTCTGCCATGGAGATTGCCACATCTCTTCATTAATTTGACAAGCTTTGTCTTCCCACCACTGATGTATCGCTCAAGCCTGCCTATTTTGTTGGAGCTGGGGGAAACTAGCATGTAAAATCCAAAAGCCACAAAATTTTTGCCTAAATTTAGTGACTTTTAAAAGTTTTTTGTCACAATTCTGAGGTGAAAGCTTTTATGAATATGGCCTTTTTTTTTTTTTTTTTTTTTTTTTTTTTTTAACTGTTTTTCACCACAGGCAGAAATGGTATATTCACCAAAACATTTTGCATGTGTATTGTCATTTCTAACAGTCTCCAAAGCTCTGATCATTTTTTCCCCAACTTTACTATATATTTTGTCATTTTAAAAAATAACTAAAATGTATTTGTATATAAGCCTCAGATGTTTTTGGAGCACTGTAAACAACGTATTTTCCATTATGCACAGCAGCATTCTTGATGTACGTGACTACAGCATGAAGATATGTGTTCTCATTCCAACAGATCATGTACAGAAAGCTATTTTTTAACAATCTGGCTACTCCAATGCTTGACGTAATACAAGAGATATGCAAGGATTTTAATTCATATGACCCGCTTTAAACTTTGTTCACAAATAAATCATTGCTCGTAAAGATCATTGTTCTACAAATGAAAGTTAGGCACAGGACTATTCCGAAATGGACAGATCCTCCATGAAGCTGTATCCCTATAGTAGTTCTACCTGAAAAATGTCCTATACATAAACTCATGTTGGATGTGGTTGGGTTATACTTAGAAAATGTTGTCAAATGCTCAGCATATACAGAAGAAAATATATGTAACAAATACATTGAAAATGTCCAAAGGCTACAACGGGCTTGATGGATGCTAGAAAAAGTGTCCTTTTGCCATATTTATGCAGCATATCCTTTGCATACCTTTCCCCTGTAGTAAAAAGCATAATTGACTAGGCTTTTTAATGAAAGGAGATCATGATTGGATCCTATTACCGTAATTAGAATTGTATCCCTGTGCTATATTTTCTTGGCTTCATACAATTGCCATCATACCTGTGTTTGCTAGAGAGCAGTTACAAAGTCAAGTCAAACGTGACTGTATTCCTGGAAGATCACTTTAATTCCCTTCCAAGCCTCATTGCCCCTAATCTATACTTCAATCAGAATCAATTCTTCCTTAAAGTGGATCTCTCAGCTTTGTATGCTGCCATACTTAAGGGGTATCATCCTAACCGAAACGTGCATAAAGAATACACTAATTACATAGTTATAAGAAGAGCGTACCCTGCCCCTTCCAACCCTATGAGTATGTACCCAGCAGCCTGTCATTCACAGCCCTGAGGGAAGGAAGAGGCAGGTCAATCTGCTTCAAAGGGAATCTGTCACCATGTTTATTAAACTTCATCAGAGCAGCATAATATAGAGACTGAGACCCTGATTTCAGTTATGTGTCAGTTACCGAGCTGCTTAGTGAAGTTTTGATAAAATCACTGTTTTATCACCAGGAGATTATCAATAGAGAACTAGTAAACTTGCTGCCCGATAGTCAGTCCTCCATATTCATGAGCTCTGAATAATCACACCTCCAGCACTGATTGGCAGTATTCCGTGCACATTATACATGGCCAAAATCCTGGTGACATGCTGCCTTTAAGTTGACAACATAGGAACCAACTGGTTGGCAGAAAAATGCTGCTAATTGAAAAAAATCTGGTTGTCAGGCTGTGTATCTGTTCCCAACCTGATACAGGAGAAAGAAGAAAATGAATACCAGAAGGGGCGGGGTCTCAGCCAACAAAGCTGATACTAGTAAGCAACATTTTTCTGTTAGCTGAGGCCCCGCCCCTTCTGGTCACATGGGTATGACCTCGCCACAGGTCCTGCTGGTGAAAAGTTAAATCGATTGTATAATACTTATGCTAATTCTAACAGGGGGAGGGGAAAACTATGAATACCCCCAGATATTATCTGATCCTCAGCTGCTGTCACTCTAGAAACTGATGATTTTATAAACTTTACTTTCTTGGATTTCAAAACCTAAACATCCGAGCTGACCACTGAAGGTATGTAGAGAATCAGCCTCATAGTATTTCAAGAGTTAAAAATAAACAGAGGTTTACTCGACCCGTGCTCCAGGACTAACCCTGCTGGTCACGATAATAGTTTACAGGCTGCACTAAAAATTTGCAACTAAAGTTTGGCACATTTTCTTCACCACAGCGCTGCACATTAGATCACCCTTTTTCCCATGAGGCCATGCTTATGAACCCCACAACAATTGTTTTTTTGGTGCAAATTGTGCCAGAATTCTGAAGCATTTAGCTTACTAAATCCCTCGTTAAATCTAATTATCTATCTATAGAGTCCCCATTCATCCTAACACACATGACCCTTTCAATTCTTGCCTTTTCCTGTATACTGTGTGTCGCTTCCTACATCTCATCTTTGTTAAATGCAGTTATTTTCACAGGAAATGGACAATTTAACTGTCCTTTTGTCCTAGTGAGCAGAACAACAAGGACCTTCAGCCTTCCCTACAACACTAGAGACATTTCTGTGAAAAGAAAACATGGGAGGCAGCTGGAGGAAACAGAAAAAGCCAGGTTTTTTAAAAACAAAGGACTGTAGCTACACTAGGGAGATAAACAGATTTTTGCAGCTACTTTATATAAGGAGAGTGGGGCATGGGGGGGATATGCTGGACGATTCAGCTTATATATCAGTGAAGTATGGATCACAAGTAAAACAAAGAAACAAATCCTCAGCACAAAAAAGGGTCGCTTAGAAAAAAAAACCCAAAGTACTATGGTTAATAGCTAGAGAACAGAAAGCATGAAGCTGATATTCTGCTTCTTCGATATTCCTAAAGGTTTTTGTTATTCCTCATTATAATACAAAAAATATACATCAAAAAGAACCTCAGATATACAGCAAGGTATAATGAAACGAATCAGGTTAGAAGAAAATCTACTAAATTTTGCCATGACATTGACACCATTGTTTAGGTTTATTATAACCTGTAGGTCCCTAATAATCCTGAAGGCAAATCCAGAGACTTAAAAAGGGCCCAATGCTGACTTTTCTTGCACATGAAACAGTTAATGGAATGATCTTTGGTGACATGCAATCTGAAGAATATTTGGTAAATAATAAGTATATGACATGACCACAACCATCTACATGCTGCGTAGTCTGAAAACAAAATGGCACACAGGATGACCACTTCCACAACATGTGAACCCTCTCCATGCCCCAGAGATTGCAGTCAGCGATGTATTTCACTCTGATAAGTGTCTGGCTCCCTGCTTACACACATTGTGCAATAGAGAAGACTGAGCAATTGTACTGAATGTAAAAATTGTATTTCCTTATGTTGAGCCGATGTCTCTTATGGGATATTTGTGAAGCTGTAAGATGCTAAATGGCATAGCAATTACCAATAGGGGTATGTGAGAGCCAAAGCAGAATAATGAAATCTTTATACAAACAGCAGAGTCACTGCCGTGCAATAGAAGTAAAAGCGCACGCCTTCAGGCATCTTTCCATGAGATAAGATTTGTAAGGCTTGTTTACGGTCATGTCATTAGACATAGCTCTATAACCAAAATGTGAGAACACAAAGAGCCGACACATTTTTATCCAGTACAGATACCTAGATTATACTACACTAAGGCACATTATGTAAAACAACAATGTCTATGCAGGGGACTATCCACACTTACAAAATGTTCACAGTTTATTAAGTATATGGAAATGAATGTTGGCGGCTGAGCTTTCTTTTGGCATCTATCTAAAGTGGAAAAATGTGCACATCTAAAGTGAAGATCATACGTGGGAAGGGTTATGTAAAGTCATCGCTGACTGCAGCTCAGTAGGAGATGGAAGGCAAACACCAAGGGAACATTCAGACTCACAGACTTTTGATGGATTCTTAAGAGAACCCGTTTAGTACAACGGTCCACAGTGGCTGCCCATTTTCTTTCCGCTTCTTCCTCTTCTTCCAGTAAGCAGCGCTTCTCAGCCTTGCTAAGGGTCCGGTCACTGACAGGTCGGACAAGATGAGTCAAGTTCAAATGACTGTATAAGCTTTTCTCAACCACATAGGTGATGTTGAATTCGCTGACTGTGCGGCCCCTTGGCCTTCTGTTTGGGAAGACACTGCTGCCTCCTTTTGTCCGTTGGCGGAATATTTGCTGCTCGCAGACTGGAGAAGATGTTCCTTTCCTAGATGGTCGCTGGCTGAGAAAAGCTCTAGCACATGAGTAATTAGAGTCAAGTTTCTTCAATCTTATCTGCTTCCTGATATTTTGCACCTCTTCCAGAGAAACCAAAAGATGATGTTTGTGCCTGTTTCTATCATAAAAGCAAACACTTTCTGTACTTACCCCATGGCTCAAGGAGCCAAGGCTTTTCCTTAATTCTCGTTCTGTCATGGAACGGGAAACCTTTTGAGATTTCTCATCTTCAGGATATGAAAAAAAAGTTCCAATTTTCTTGGGGGGCTTGATAAGCCCTCGACCTTCTGTTTTGCTCAGTGTCTTTACAAGCTTTCTGTTAACGCTCATTGTGTCAAAGCTTCCAGATGAAGTAGACATAGAAAGTGGACAATCTTCTGGATGGGTTTTCTCTAATGATTTATCTTTAGATTGTGGCTTCTTATGGACTCCAGAATAAAGTGCTGATTTATCATCTACAACAGGAGTGCTGTGACCCGCATCTTCTAGACCTATGTAAAAAGATATCAAATTAGCAGACAACCAATATTAATTATCCAGAAATGTGACGTTTCTAAGTGAACTTCTGCAAAAACAAAAACCTTTATATAATGAAGTAATTAATTGTAATAATAGCGAAGGCATTGCCAAATGTTTAAAGAATGTGGGAAGTCATTCTGCCAAAGAGAGCCCAAAGCATGTTGCACTAAAGCAGATGATATTTCAGAATGCAAACGTTCCAATTATTTGAATAAGACGCTACGTAAAAAGCATTAGCATTTTACAGTGGGTCTTACCAAATAACTGATATCTATAAAAAAAAGGTCATAGATTTCATTACTAGAATGGCTACTGGGTTTGGGCTCTCTAGTGTGGGGCACCATAATGAATGGATAATGGAGTTAGACTTCTACTTGGCAATAAATATAGCATCAAAATCTTATTAGAATAAAAATGCAATCATAATAATATAGATGGACAGAGGCTAGAGACCATGAGGCCAATTCAAAGCTTTTGCACTAGAACAGTTCTATAATAGCTTGAAGAGTCACAAAATATTTGTGCAATGCGAAGTAACGTCAAATATTTACTGACAGTCAGTTTAAATTAACTCCTCCAAATTGGGCAGAAGTGTGGTGGACCCATGGTAGAACGGGTATGGCCATGCCTGCACATCCAACTGTTTAAAAAGCACTGCCATTCTGTATGGCAGAAACGAGACTCATGTCTCGGACTAGAGTAGCATTTCTAGTTCAGTGCAAGGAGGCACACGCCACTCAATAAGATTATCAAATTCATTAAATGGTTTGCGCCTCTTAATGAATTTGGCACCTTGTACTCCAGCAACTGGTGTAGCGCGAATGTATCCAGCCCCCATGACTTTGGAAGAAAACGGGCTCTGTTTCATACATTTATATCAATGTGACTACTTTGAACAGGTAAAAGAACCAAAGTTTGGAATTTCTTGGCTGTGATACACTCCATCTTGGGGGAGCAGTAGTGGCATGATAGCCTAAGAGCAATAGTCCCAATTCCTCACAGTGTAAGATCAGTATTACTTCAGATCCTACCCTGCTATTGTTTACATAACGACACATTAAAGTATGATGCTTCTCCCATCATATTTACCTTCCGTACTGGGCTTTTTCATTTCTTCAGCTCTAATGAGTTTCTTCCTCACTCTCCGAGTAGAGTTCACAAGCTTGTGCAGTCTCTTAAATTTTACGGACTCCTCAGATTCGTCTTCAGACTGTTCTCTCGACTATTGGAGAAGGAAAATAGACATGCACATAGATACAGGGCTACAGGGCAGTGGAATTAAGAAAGGCAACAAGACAGCAAATCCGTAACCATCCCATCACCGCAAATCCCATAAGCATTACAATAAAGTTCTACAAAACTGTGCAAGTACTAGATAATGTCCAAGGGAAGAGAGCCCACATGTAGTTACTACTCAATCAAGATCGGAATCGCCGGGATACTCATATTATACATCAATAGACAGTAATGCTGTGAATTTGAGGTGAAAAGCGATCACTGAGATTTTATAGTCATATCTGCAGAGAATTAAACCAATCTTTTTATGTAATGCTTTGATCTGTTGAAAAAGCCTTTTCCTTTATACCAGGACCCCCAACGATCTGAAAGCTATAGGATGTGAAGTATAGCAAGTCGCTGCCTTCTCTCTTCCGTTGTACCTCTTCCTGTGCCATTCTTAAAACAAGAGCCCATGCTTCCTGAATTTAGAGCCTAAAAAACTGGAGCCGGGGACCTTCAGTGAGGGAGAGACTGAACATATTGCGTCAATAATGTATGCAGGGATTATGATGATATAATATAGTGCCATTCCCATACCGAATGTCAGGCTTCTATAGCTATAGACTGAATGGAACTGGTTAATTGGAAGCCCAAGCCTATGATAATATAGAAGATATTCCCCAACCTCAAGTCACATGTTTATTGATTTCCTTTCCTCTTCCATTTGATCACATGTGCTGCATCCCAGATGTTCTGCCTCAAGAGCGCAATATAATAAAACAATAAGAGAAAAATGCATGTCTTCTCCAGCAGCAGCGACAGCAGATGGATCGAGATGGAACAGAGCTCCTGTCCATGATCCAAATCATATACAATGCCTTCGCTCCACCCCGAGAGGGAGAAGATGTCTACGAAGGCTTAAATAGCAATTATGTTGTTCCAGTACACATCAATTAATTACATTGCTTCTTTATGAAGATAGAAATTCACTTACAATATTTTCTGTTAATTACTGTAATTTACAGCATCGGCTGCTACATGCAAAGTCTGCATTCTTGCACTCGCACACTTGGATGAAATATTGCTCTCGTACTATTTACTTTAATAAATTTTTTAGCTGTTTACTAGTTTGTTTTTTTACTTCATTCAACAATCAAGAAACCACTAGTGGTAGTTCAAGCAAAAACACAGGCAGGTTGTTTTACAGAGAAATGCTCGTGATCACTCTTTTGAACAGTTAGAGCTTTTTCAGGCCTGAAACACACATCCGTGAAACACGTGCGTGTTTGGTCCGTTTCCGTATATACCGGAGACACGGCCAAACGTGCACCAATGTTATTTAATGTTTGAGGACACACGTGCGTTTTTCATTAAGGTCCGTGTGTCCGTGTGCGTGCTACGTTTGTGTCTCCGTTTTGCACGGAAGCATGTCTGTTTTCAGCACGCAACACGCAGCATGGACCCAATGAAAGTCAATGGGTCTGTGCGCACGTCCGAGTGACACGGACGCATCTGTTTGTTCCCTGTACGTTTTGTGCTTTTTTCATGTGATGTCGGTCTTTTTTCTTTTTCTGTTCTGTTCTCTCCCTCAGTCCGTCGGTCGGTCGGTCTCTCTATGTCTGTCGGTCGGTCTCTGTTTTATCTGTCCCTCTCGCTGTCTATCGGTCAGTTCCCCCCTCTCTCATACTTAACGTTCCCCGATCTCCGGCGCGGCGCTGCATGGCTGTTCTCTAAACTCCGGCGGTTTTTCCTCTTTTGCAAAAGCCGGCCGCTCATTAAACAATCTCGTATTCCCTGCTTTCCCCGCCCACCAGCGCCTATGATTGGTTGCAGTGAGACATGCCCACACGCTGAGTGACAGGTGTCTCACTGCACCCAATCACAGCAGCCGGTGGGCGTGTCACTATGGAGTATAGAAATAAATTAATAAAAACGCGTGCGGTCCCCCCCCAAATTTAATACCAGCCAGATAAAGCCATACGGCTGAAGGCTGGTATTCTCAGGATGGGGAGCTCCACGTTATGGCGAGCCCCCCAGCCTAACAATATCAGTCAGCAGCCGCCCAGAATGGCCGCATACATTAGATACGACAGTTCTGGGACAGTACCCGGCTCTTCCCGATTTGCCCTGGTGCGTTGGCAAATCGGGGTAATAAGGAGTTATTGGCAGCCCATAGCTGCCACTAAATCCTAGATTAATCATGTCAGGTGTCTCCCCGAGATACCTTCCATGATTGATCTGTAAATTACAGTAAATAAACACACACAACTGAAAAATCCTTTATTAGAAATAACAAACACAAACACATTCCCTGGTTCACCAATTTAATCAGCCCCAAAAAGCCCTCCATGTCCGCCGTACTCCAGGATGGTCCAGCGTCGCTTCCAGCTCTGCTGCATGAAGGTGACCAGAGCAGCAGAAGAAACTGCCGCTTCTGTCACCTCCACGCAGCAAATGAAGAGAGCCGCGTGATCAGCTGTGCTGTCACTGAGGTTACCTGGATCCAGCGGTGGATGCAGCGGTGGCCGCGGGTAACCTCAGTGACAGCTCAGCTGATCGCGCTACTCACCGCCGATCCGATCAGCTCCACGCAGCAACTGAGGTGAGTAGCGCGATCAGTTTCTAACAGGATGCGGTTAATGTGAGCGCCACTGTACCTCCTGAGAATAGAAAAGAAAAGGCAGATTTTCAGAGGTCCTGATATTTTTATTATTATTGACTGCTCATTTCCACGATGCGGTTTTGATGCGATTTTCAGCAAGAAGATGCAGATTTGGTGCAGGAATTTAGTGGAAAAATTTCAGCACCAAATCCTGGCAAAAAAATAAAAAATCGCATCAAAACCACATCACAGTTGATGCATTTTTTTGACAGGAGATGCAGTATTGTTGTAGTAATTTGGTGTATAGATTTCAGCACCAAATCTGCATCTTTTGACAAAAACAAAATGCGGTTTTCTGCCAGAGATGCAGGTCTCATTGAACTGAATGAGTTCACCTGAGGTGAGTTTACCTGTGCAAACAGGTGGGGTACCGTGGGCCCCTTCAGCTGTGACCCCAGAAATTCAGTGACGTCACCACTCACATCTGTGGCTCAGTGTCTGCCTGAAGCCACAGCAGGTGGTCATGTTCTGTAATGTGACTTCAGGATATAGCAGAGCCAAGATCATCATGGGACTATTAATAATAACTATTAATAAATTGGAGAAAGGGTTTGTTCTGCATTTATTTCAAATAAAGGATTTTTTCCAGTGTTTGTGTTTATTTCTTTTCAGGATTAGTAATGGGGAGTCTCCGTTATTTCTAATCTAGGGCTTAGTGGCAGCTGTGAGCTGTCATTAACCAGTTATATTACCCTGACTGCCACCGTACCAGGGCAATAGGGATAAGTCTGTTAAATTACTGGGATTGTTGCATGCAATTGATGCAACAATTCTGGGCAGCAGCAGGCTGCTATTTTTCAGCTGGGATGGGGTGGGGGGGTAATAAGTATGGGCATCCCCAGCCTGAGAATACCAGCCCCCAGCTGTCAGCATTATTAAGGCAGAGTATTAAAATTGGAGAATCACACGCCGAATTTTTAAATTTATTTAGGTAATTTAAAAAAAAAACAAAAAAACTGCACAGGGTCTCTCTAATTTTGATAAAGAGCCAAGATAAGCACACGGCTGGGGGCTACAACCTGTAGCCGTCTACTTTATCTGCGCTGGGTATCACAATATACGCCAATTTTTTAATTTATTTTTACACCACTATAGGGACGCAGACAGCGTGTGCGATTCCATTTAATCACAAACACTTTCACACAGGGTGGGGGCACGGTTTGTCTGCAACCAGACTGATGGTGAATGGGGGAAGCAGTGAATTTGTAGGAGGGTTAATGAAGGGACCCAGAAGTCCATCAGTGCTTGGTTAGTGAGACACATTTTACCATCAGTGTTTGGTCAAATGGCAGATTTTACCATCAGTGTTTGGTCAGGGTTCCAGATTTTACTATTTGTGCTTGGTCAGTATTTCAGATTTTGCCATCAGTGTGTGGTCGGTATGTCAGTGTGTCATCTGTGTTTTTCACCAATGAAAAAATAAATAAAAATGAATTAGAACGCCTCTCCAAACTTTTGCAATATTAATCACGGACAGCACATGGGCTATAGAATGATGCCATCCATGCCCAGTCCATGATTTTCACGGACGCGTAGAGTTGCAATTGTTATTTATATCAGTGATAGTAAAAAAAACCAAAACAAAATGAAACTCTATACACAAAAAAAAAAAAACAAGGACATGTGAAGAGCCTTCTAGACTAGAATGGGCACATGTTCTATCCCTGAAAATCATGGATATATGCAAATTTCAAATGTTTAAATGAGGCCTAAGCGAGTAAAATAAATAAATACAACCCAATAGTGACTTATGTTATAATGTAATGACAATAAGGCTGGGTGCACAAAACAGTAATTCTCCATTTGAAGAAGAAAAAAAAAGATTGGATTATGCTAATCAGGCTGATTAGAGTTTGATTAGGGTTGGATCCGTTTCTCTCGGATGTGGAAAAAAAATTAAAGAAAATGTTTCTCCATTTTCTAAATTTTGTCATACCGTGAAAATCAGACCACACTCGCATACTCTGATGTCATCCCAGTGTGATCTGATATTTTTTCAAGGACTCAGACTTTAATAGCAGGAAGCAAATTGTGGTCCAAGGAAAAATTAAAATAAATGAAAAAAAAATTGGACATATGTAATGCCTCAATTACCAGCATTGGTCCGAGAACTACTAGATTTTTTGCCGGATTGCACAGAGACCGAAAATACGGTCGTCTGCATGATCCCTTAGATACAACAAGTTAATAAAGTTAATCCACAAGTGATCTTTCCAATCAAATGTACCTGTCTATTGAGCCACTTCCCTGTTACTCCAAGAAATGTATAAATAAATTCACAAGTAGGCTCTAGTCAAAGAATGCTTCCCCGCACAATCTGGCACTTGGCACTGGACAGTTGTAGAGTGGGTAGAGACACAACTGGTAACACCAAGTTGTCAATTTATTCACATAATTCTAGGAGAAGTGACAGAAGAACGGCAAAACATAGGGCTGTAAAAATAGTTGTATAATGGTGGACACAAACAGTTACTGAAATGGATGTGTTGAAAGAGCTGAAAGACTTTCTTGGTTTGCAGTTTTTTAACTCCCAAAGTAGTTGCACAACTAAGATTTACTCATACACTAAACCACTTGTGATACATAATAGGACTGCACACTGTGATGTCCTGCTGTATGTCCACCAGAAAAAAAAGAAAATTTTTTAAACACAAATGATCAGATACAAAAATGTGACTATTTACTGTTTAAGCACAGTTTTTGGCATTGCAAATGAATTAATGTTTTACAAAACTTACAGCCATGTACATGCCAGGATCACTGCATGGGGCCTCAAGTGATTCACAGATTGCAGTCAACCACAAGACACAAGCCAGGTTATAGGCAGCTATCCCTCTGTTATATACTATAGCATGGCTTTTAACTATTTTAGCTATAGCTGGATTTTATTCTGTCGCATTAAATATTTCTACACAGCCAGGTAACTGAGTTATGAAACAGTACTAGGAATGAAAAACAAAACTAGAATATTTGGTGCATTAACCAAGAGCAACATGAAAGAAAAAAATGTTACAAGAAGTAAACAGACGTTCATACTACACTGTGTGCAGAATTATTAGGCAAATGAGTATTTTGATCACATGATAATTTTATACATGTCCTACTCCAAGCTGTATAGGCTTGAAAGCCAACTACCAATTAAGTAAATCAGGTGATGTGCATCTCTGTAATGAGGAGGGGTGTGGTGTAATGACATCAACACCCTATATAAGGTGTGCTTAATTATTAGGCAACTTCCTTTCCTTTGGCAAAATGGGTCAGAAGAGAGATTTGACGGGCTCTGAAAAGTCCAAAATTGTGAGATGTCTTGCAGAGGGATGCAGTAGTCTTGAAATTGCCAAACTTTTGAAGCGTGATCACCGAACAATCAAGCATTTCATGGCAAATAGCCATCAGGGTCGCAAGAGGCATGTTGGGAAAAAAGGCGCAAAATAACTGCCCATGAATTGAGGAAAATTAAGCGTGAAGCTGCTAAGATGCCATTTGCCACTGGTTTGGCCATATTTTAGAGCAGCAACGTTACTGGAGTATCAAAAAGCACAAGGTGTGCCATACTCAGGGACATGGCCAAGGTAAGGAAGGGTGAAAAATGACCACGTTTGAACAAGAAACATAAGATAAAATGTCAAGACTGGGTCAAGAAATATCTTAAGACTGATTTTTCAAAGGTTTTATGGACTGATGAAATGAGAATGACTCTAGATGGGCCAGATGGATGGGCCAGAGGCTGGATCAGTAAAGGGCAAATAGCTGCACTCCGACTCAGACGCCAGCAAGGTGAAGGTGGGTTACTGGTATGGGCTGCTATCAAAGATGAACTTGTGGGACCTTTTCTGGTTGAGGATGGAGTGAAGCTCAACTCCCAGACCTACTGCCAGTTTCTGGAAGACAACTTCTTTAAGCAGTGGTACAGGAAGAAATCGGTATCGTTCAAGAAAAACATGGTTTTCATGCAGGACAATGCTCCATCACATGCATCCAACTACTGCACAGCGTGGCTGGCCAGTAAAGGTCTAAAACAATGAAAAATAATGACATGGCCCCCTTGTTCACCTGATCTGAACTGCATAGAGAACCTGTGGTCCCTCATAAAATGTAAGATCTACAGGGAGTGCACCTCTCGGAACAGTGTCTGGGAGGCTGTGGTGGCTGCTGCACGCAATGTTGATCGTAAACAGATCAAGCAACGGACAATCTATGGATGGTAGGCTGTTGAGTGTCATCATAAAGAAAGGTGGCTATATTGGTCACTAATTTTTTTGTGTTTTGTTTTTGCATGTCAGAAATGTTTATTTCTAAATTTTGTGCATTTATATTGGTTTACCTGGTGAAAAACAAGTGAGATAGGAATATATTTGGTTTTTATTAAGTTGCCTAATAATTCTGCACAGTAATAGTTACCTGCACAAACAGATATCCTCCTAAGATAGCCAAATCTAAAAAAAACAAACAAAAAAAAAAACACTCCAACTTCCAAAAATATTAAGCTTTGATATTTATGAGTCTTTTGGGTTGATTGAGAACATAGTTGTTGATCAATAATAAAAAAAATCCTCTAAAATACAACTTGCCTAATAATTCTGCACAAAGTGTATTGGGTAAAATGTCAAGACAAAAGAGAGGTATGCTAAGAAATGCCATTAGAGCAGGGTACGTTTATCTGTGGCAGAATTGTTGCACCAAGGTCTAAATTGAAAACCAATTTAAAAGGGGCTAAATCGATTGTCAGCTGAAATGCCTTTGTGGCGCCCCTGAGGTTCAGGTCGCCGCAGGGTACTGCACCCCACTAAGGGTGTGGTGCTGATAATGGATCCAAAAGGAGGTCGGTACCGGTTTCATCATCCACAACCATATCCACACATAGGTTGCCCCTTCCCCACCGTGAACTGGGCTAGGGTCGGGTATAACAGGGGTTTCCAACAGTGTGTGGCATTTACAGGATGCCATCACAATAGTGACACCAATCCACTAGCTTAGGACCTGGGTAGGGGGAGGAGCGGCCACCAGGGGGTGTTAGGAGTCACACACGCAGTTTACAATTTCAGAGAGTTCTCAAGCAGGAGTGACAGTGAGCAGACTTCTTTCCCGGTAGCTCCTGTGGTACATAGGAGTTTAACTGTCGCTGAGGAGGATACCATGTCCGTTCCCCCCCAGGGGCCAGAGCTGTTCAGGGTGCAGCACCCTAGAGTGGTATAATTCCACATTGCATCACCAGATTCTGCTGGACGGAGAGGTTCCATACTTCTACCACCCAAGTTTCCAGAGCCAGGTGGCATATAGGACTCCCGGGGCCTAGATCATGGTCAGACTCAAGGGGATCCCCGCTACTGGCATAGGGAACAGTACTCTACCTAGTACGGAAGGGACTTTAAAGTGCTTGAAGTCGCGGGACCCGCACTACAAAGCATAGTGAGGAAGGGCCCACAGACTACCGGACCGGTTCTGACCTTCCGTTGATTCGGGATCGACCTGAGCCCATCACGGCAGTGACCAGTGTGACCGGGCTGGCAGCTGAAGTTGTGAGTAAACTACACCCTGAACCTTCAGAGACTGTTGGCAGAATTTCGGCATGAGGAAAAAAAACCCATTGCAAAATGCGATTGCCAGTGTATATCAGATGGCGCACACTCAATCAAGCCTATGAGTGTGTATAAAACATCAGACTGCACTCGGATGACGTCTGACTGTAGTCTGATATAAGACGACACAGACCATGGAGAAGATGGGGAGATTAAGTTCTCCATCATCTCCACACCTGTGATATGATTCTTGCAGGAGAATCAGAGCACATAAGATGACACTATGTGATATGAGCTGAGCTTAGTGTCATTAGTATATCACATCCAATTCTCTCGCAGGACAGAATGATTGGGTGACCCTGACCATACAATAAGAAGGAACACTAGCCCTGTCCCTGAATTGCCAAGAGAAAACATGAATGCATGACATGTAGAAGTACAGCTGTACTAGCACCATAGGTAGGTTTACACTTTGTTATGTGACCTATCCAGCATAATTAGAGGTTCAGTAGTGTGAAAAGTGTTGACAGAGCTCCTTCAATGGACTCAATTGCAGAAATGGGCTCTGAGAAGAAAACCGACATTTCTGAGGGTGGATAGAAGGCACGATCACTGCATTTGCTGCACGATCACTCTTAGGCTATGTGCGCACGTGTGCGCTCTGCACCGCACCGAAAATGTGCGCTTCAGAGCGCAGCTGAAAAGCTGCGTTCTGAAGCGCATGGTGCCGGCAGATTTGTGCGCTCTGCATGCTGCCTCTCCCTATAGACAGCATGCAGAACGCACGAAAGAAGTGACATGTCACTTCTTAGAACGCAGCGATTCGGCAAGCAGCCGAATCACTGCGTTCTAACATGCCACGTGCGCACGGCCCCTGCACAATCTCCATAGACTGTGCAGGGGACGCAGGACGCATGCAGTTACGCTGCGGTGCAGAACGCAGCGTAACTGCATGTAATACGTACACGTGCGCACATACCCTAATTTTTCCTGCAGTTATAAACACTTCAAAGCTGAAGTATAAAACCAAAGATAAAAACTTAACGTCCTTAATCGTTTTTATTGCTTAGGCCGGTTTGACGGATGCGGCGAACACCAGTACAGTATGATATAGTACAGTGGCAGCGCCGCAACTTCCGGGTCACATGCTCCGGTCACATGACAGCATGTGACCAGCGCTTGTTGCGCTGCCAGTGTACTGCATCCACTGTACTGGCGTGCGCCGCATCCGTCAAACGAGCGAAAAGCCGGATGTGTGTACCCGGTCTTAATGACAAATGTTACTATAACAAACCTGAAAATAATGTATATGCAGATTTCTATATAGCAGCTATGGTATTCGGAGCCCTAGCCTGAACCAATAATTATGCTGGCCATAAAAAAATACTCTTTAAAATGTGAATATTTTGCATCTATTTTATTTGTAGTCTGGTGTGTAATAATCAGGGCCAGCAGATAAACTAGCCTAGAATTGGGCAGGATTATTAAAATCAGTGGTAAATATCATGAAGAAATTGACAGCCAGGAGAAATAATTAATGGGACAGTCTTGACAAACTAGTAACTGTACCAGCAGGGAGAAAATATTCCTAAATAATAAGTATACTACATTCATATGGAAATCTAGGTCAAATAGCCAACATACTAACATTATAAATAATTCATCTGGCTTCTGGATTATCAATGCGCTGAATTGTTAATCTGCAGTAAGGTTAGGATTTGCCTATTTCTGACGTGATCTACACTTTTATTACGTGTGACCATATGTCATGTTAATAAAAAACAGATTGACTGTAATTAGTATGTCAGAAAGCCACGGGGACCGGCCGCACACCCATGACTTATGAAAACACTGAATGGTTTCCTGCCTCTCCTATATTATACCATTTACGTAGATTTGTCAATTTCCGTTGAGTATTTCATTCATTTCTATGTTAGGTATATACTCTAACAATTGCTTGTTGCTGTTTTATTTTATGAACTTCCACATTTTTATTTTTGTGAGAACAGGGTAATGTACTTCAGATCAGATGGATGTAGTGCATGGATCATTAATAACCAGTTTTTTTTAGTGTCGCATGTAAAGTAATAATCTCCAGCAGTTTTGTAAAGTGTCAGAAATCTATGTAGACCTTGTAGACCATTCCAAACCCCTCATCTACATTTTTGGTAAAGCAAACATTTCCACTGCCGAATAGCGCAACCTTTTTAATAGAGTTGGCTAAATAAAATGTTACAACGACGACCATGGTGCCCGAGTTTTTCATTTTGGGTTTCCAAGGTAACATTACATCAGATTATAGACAGCTGGCTCTTTACTTCTGAACCAAAACAAGGCAACCAATCCAATACACAAAATTATACATTTAAAGAGAGAGGAGGACATTTGGCTGCCAGTAGACTAGACTGAAATCTGCGGGAAGGTTGGCAAGTTTCCTAGGGTGGAACCTCTCAGCTTCTCTTGGAACAAGTGTATCCTTCGCACATCTGCAATGCTCTCATAAGGGAGAACACAGCCAATTTTTTTTGGGGGGAAAGGGGGGAGTGGTGGTAAAGGAGAACAGGAGAAAGGGAGAAACTTTTGTAGTGTATATACTGTAATTGAAAAGTAAATGAGAAACAGGGTTTTCTCAATAACACACTCAATTACTGAACTTTTGGATGTAGATATGACATGTATCTGTGAAGAGGTAATGGACTTCCTACCACACAGAATCAACCTTTAATATCTCTATATTGTTCCAAGTCCCGTCTAGCTGATGATATAGATTTACACAACATGAAGACAACCTAGTGTTTTATGGACACAGTTAAAAAAATAAATCTGTATTAGAACCTGAATGATGGGATTACTTCCTAAACAGGTCATGATTCACTAAGGATGCATATTCTTTCTGATAGATACTCTGGAACCACAATGTGGAGCTAAGATCTTTCCAGCTGAGTATCTCCAATTACTGAGTAGTCTTACGGTAAGCGGCAATTAGTCTAAGAGTTCTAACATGTGCAATTCCAGATGTTCTCAAGGTGGTCCGTAGGTGTGAATCAGATGTTTGCCTCCACTGCATACCAGAGGGCATAGTATGTAACCCCTGTATTTCCCTAAGGACAAACATTTAGGAATAGGAAACAAGCATTTAGGTTAGTGCTGTCGATCATACATACATACATACATCAGAGAGCACTCGGCAGTGTAGACAAAAACGGGAAAGACAAAGAATGTGTGTCGCTTGTAACTTCATCAGCATAGGGCTGAGCAGTATTGGAAAATAATAAGCTTGCTTTTTTTGAGAAACAGTAGCACACCTGTCCATAGGATGTGTGGTATTGCAACTCAACTTGTAGGTCACATGCACACTAAGTATTTGGTGAGTTTTTTACCCCAGTATTTGTAAGGCCACGTACACTCTGAGTATTTGGGCGAGTTTGTTATCTCAGTATTTGTTGTGAGTTGTGCACAGAATGTGTGATTTTTGTAACAGCTCTGATGAAAAGGGTAGAGCTGGGGAGGTGTCTGGTAAAGAACACATGCGAGTGCTCTTGTGTATGGAAAAGTAAGGAGAGATAGCTGCCTGTCAAACAATTACCCAAACCATCATTCGGCAGACTACTGTGTAACGTATATATTATAGCTTGTAGTGTAGCCAGGGTGGCGAGGCTTACATCTGCAGGTATTGATTATGAATGCACCTGGAGTTTTTTATATAGAGCCAGGCATGTGTTCACTTGATGGGGGGACTACAAAGAGAACGTTCTCTCCCTAAGGCCGGTTTCAGACATCTGTGTTTCAGGTACATGTGACATCAGTTTTTAACATGGATGCCACACGTACCCATGTTATTCTCTCGAGTTAAAACTGTAAAGGGGAAAAAAGCGCAATAGGGTCTTACCCGGTATGAGGGTGGACAAACAAGACAAAGAAGCACTCACCTGGGGAGGTTGTGCCAGTCACAACCCCTTATGATAGCCTGTGAGTGCCTGGTGGTTTAGCTGCAGCCCCGGGAGAGGAATTTTGTATCACACAGGTAGAAGAAAAGACCGGGTTTATGCCGCGCTGAAAACCACTGATGCGTGTAAATTAAAAGATTTCCTTTTTATTTTTTTTTTATTTTTTTTTTTTTTTACCATGTGGCTCTGAGTCATCAGCTCTGAGTCATACAGGCAGTCCTTAATGCATACATGGCTGTTTGCTCCTTATATATAGGTCCAAGCGGCCTTGCTGTAATATGATTTCTTTTCCTGAGGAAGGAGACGGATGTCTCTGAAACGCGTAGGAACTATCCAATAAAAAGGAAATCTTTTAATTTACACGCATCAGTGGTTTTCAGCGCGGCATAAACCCGGTCTTTTCTTCTACCTGTGTGATACAAAATTCTCTCGAGTTACACACACGTATGTGTTTTCACGCGGACCGTGTGACCCACATGGCCCCACACGTACACACGAAGACATTTTTTCTCCGGCAGCCGGGGACAACATCGCCAGTGACAGGTGAGTATCCAGCAAGCAGTGTGCAGCGACTACCAGGAGGTCATAGGAGTTCCCAATCAAACTCGGATGAACCTGTGAAGTCACCATTGTGACACCCACTGTAGTGTGGGTGTCGTGGGGGTGTCATCAGGTGGTCATCAGAATTCATTGGGAACACTGATTACTTCCTTTGACATCACTGCGCACACACACTGCTTGCTGGATACTCACTTGTTACCAGCGATGCTGTCCCCGACTCCTGCTTCCAGGTCCGAGGTACATAAGTAGTGGGGGTCAAAAGCAGGAGACAGCAGAGCCGAAAACATTAGCGCTCGATACAGGTGAATATAGAAAATCCTTTTATTTCACAGACACGTTTTTCTCCGGTACGTGTCACACTGATGTCAAACGTATGCAAACACAGTCACACATATGCAAACACAGTCACACATATGCAAACACAGATGTCACACGTGTGGCTTGTACCCGATTAAACATGGATGTGTGAAACTGGCCTAATAGGGAGCTACGTGCAGCAGCTGAGAGAAAGTTCTTTCCCTGAGAGGGAGCTACACATGGAGAGACAGTGTCTAAATGCTGTCATCTTGGGAGCGGAGCAGTCTGCTATTGAACAGGAAAAAGTTAATTTAATGGTGGACAGTCAGAGCCCAAGCTGTCTTGGAGCTGGGGAAGAAATCTGCAAATTTAAGGCATACTGGGCTTTGGTGTGGATCTGATCTGCTAGCTGGGAGAGAATCTATCATTCCTTATCCTGCATTAAAGGCTGGACATTATCTGAATGGGTGAGCCTGCTGTCTGTATATGAACTGTTTATTTTGTTTCTTGATGCCAAAGAAGAGATGTTTGTGTTTCCGTTCTGCTGGAAATTTATGCATTTCAATAACCTACCTTGTCTGACCAAAGTACTGCCTGCGTGAATGCTACCAGCTGCCTAAAAGTGAGTGAATACCCTACATGCCCCTTAGGTTTTGATTTATATGGAAGAATAAAAGGGTAACAATGTTTAGAACATTTGACTTTCAGGCTCCATATCTCATCATCCATGACCGCCTTGAGAGTGAGACTACCATCATTGTATAGACATTCATCTTGGCTATCTCATACATACATTTGACTAACAACTAATCAGCATATGATCAGTTATGCAGATTCTAGTCATGTCACTGTATTGTTACTGTTTTGCTCTAGAAAAAAAAAATATCACCATTTTTTGGGTCATTATCATTCCAGACTAATGTAATGTGCTTCACAGCATGCTTGCATGGACGTCTGTGATGTCATTATTACGAAGCATACGAGCCACCTTCACTGCTGTTCTTATGCCTGAACTGATAGACCTTGTGATTGGCTGATTTGTTGACTGCAACTGACTATTTCGTATTCTTCCAACTATCATGCCACTCACATGATGCAGTTTGTTAATTTTCTTGGCCGAGAGATCACTTTTGATTAATTGGATGATGTTTCTCTTTTTGTGGAAATCAGTGAATTTCACTTAGGAATCAACCTAATAATAAACTGAGTTAATATGGAATGTGATAACAGGTTGTAATTTGTAGTATACAGGAAGAAATTTTTTTTTTTCAAACAGCAGGAAGCAGGAGCAAAACAGTAACAATGCAGTAAAATGACAAATCTGCATAACTGATCAGATGCTAATTAGTTGCAAGTCAAATTTATGTACGAGATAGCCAAGATGATTGTCTATAAAATGAAGGTAGACCCACACTCAGTCTATATATTAAACAGACCTACTAATTAATTTATAGGAGGGAGATCACTATTACTATTTATAATTGGCCACATGTGCAATTTTTTTATTTATTTTGAGTCTCCAGTTGGAAGTGGGAATTGAGATTTTTATGGTGTATTTATATTCTCAATAAATATTTTTTTCTATTTATAAGTGTTTATTGGAAAAGAGAATTTATATGGGTACCCCATGAAAAGCTTTTATTCCTATATCCATTGACTTTACATAGTTATGTAACAAGGTCAGGGATACCGCTGCACATTGTTTGTGTAACATTGTGTTGACTTTTTTTGTGATATATATATATATATATATATATATACACACACCACGAAAAATTATATATATATTTTTTTTTAACTCCTAATAAAATATTTTGGTATAATATACTAGTTTTTCTCCTTGTTCATTATTCCCACTCAAAGATGTAGTGGATGGTGGGTTATGGTGCCTAAAAATCAAAAGTGTAAGTCATTATTACCCTTTTGCTCATCAGTGTATTACAGACCAGGCAACCTGTATAAGTCCTCACGCTAGCTTTGCTATGAGCCAATGGAGTGACAGAAAGCGAGATGTCCCTGTGTCAAACTACTTATATAATTATGGCCACTATTAAGTATAACATGGAAGGAGCTAATGGAGCTGCTGCAGACCACTGACAGCGGTCACTCCACTCTGTTGTATCTGTACTAGCAGCAGGAGAAAGCACTGTTAGTTATTGAAAGCTTCAGGATCAGGAGCCCAGGATAAAGGTGAACTGCCTTTTAACGTCATTTTGTTCCAAAGTTGATAGGCAGTGTGATGATGATAAATTGTTAAAGAGTATTCGTCACTAGATTTCACAATACAAACCAGATAGATAATTAAATACCGTAGAACTCTTATCCATCATTAGGCTAGAGTACGTATTTTGAAAATTCATGTTAGAATCAAATGTTTTGCAATCTGAAATAATGAGCATTTTAAAAATCTAGACTAAGGGGTACTTTACACGCTGCAACATCGCTGCCGATATATCGTCGGGGTCACGTCGTTAGTGACGCACATCCGGCGCCGGTAGAGACATCGCAGCGTGTAAAACAAATGAGCAACAATCAACGAAAGCAAAAACGTGCAAAATCGTTGCTCGTTGACACGTCGTTCATTTCCATAATATCGGTGCTACTGCAGGTACGATGTTGGTTGTTGTTCCTGCGGCAGCACACATCGCTATGTGTGACGCCGCTGGAACGACAAACATCTCCTTACCTGCGTCCACCGGAAAAGGAGTAAGGAAGAAGGTGGGCGGGATGTTCCGGCCGCTCATCTCCTCCCCTCCTTTTCTATTGGGCGGCGGTTCAGTGACGCTGCTGTGAGGTCGCTGTGACGCTGAACAAACCTCCCCCCTTAGAAAGTAGGAGGTTCGCCGGTCACAGCGACGTCGCAGAGCAGGTATATGCATGTGACACTGCCGTAGTGATAATGTTCGCTACGGCAGCGAACACCAGATATTGCATGTATGACGGGGGCAGGTGCTATCGCGCTCGACATCGCTAGCAATTGCTAGCGATGTCACAGCGTGTAAAGCCCGCCTTAGTTTATGTGTACAGTAATGGCAGGAAGTGTTGGCACCCTTAAAATTGTTCTAGAAAAAGAAGTATTTCTTCCAGAAAATGATTGCAATTACACTTTTTGTTATGCACACTTATTTTGTGTGTATTGGAACACCACAAAAAACAGACAAACTTAAATTGGACAATTTCACACAAAACCTAAAAAATTGGCCAGACAAAATTATTAGCACCCTCAACTTAACATTTGGTTACTTACTCTTTGGAATAAATAACTGCAATTAATCGCTTCCTATAACCACGAAAAAGCTTCTTACACATCTCATCTGGAATATGGACTCTTCTGTTGCAATCTGCTCCAGGTCTCTTATATTTGAAGGGTGCCTTATCGCATGAGAAATTTTAAGATCTCTCCACGGGTGTTCAATCTGATATAATCTGGACTCATTGCTGCCACTTCAGAACTCTTCAGCGCTTTGTTTCCCTACATTTCTGGGTATTTCTTTCAGTATGTTTGAGGTCATTGTCCTGCTTGTAGACCCATGTAGGCCACAAACCCATCTTTCTGACACTTGGAATTACATTACAAATGCAAAATCCTTTGGCATTCTTCAGATTACATAATACCTTGCACACAGTCAAGGCACCCAGTGCAAGAGGCAACATAACCCCAAAGTATATATGAACCTCCACCATATTTGACTGTAGGTATTGTGTTTTTTTTCTTCGTAGGTCTCATTACGTTTTTGGTAAACAGTAGAATAATATGCTTTACCAATAAGCTCTATCTTGGTCTCATCTGTCCACAAGACACTTTCCCAGAAGGATTCTGGCTTCGTTCCATAAATGTTGGCAAACAGCAGTCTTGCTTTTTAGGTTTCTCTGAAAGCAATGGGGTCTTCCTGGGCTTCCGGTTTCATTTAATTCAAATGTCAATGGACAGTTTGCGCAGACACTGATGCACCCTGAGGTTGCAGGACAGCTTTAATTTCTTTGGATCTTGATTGGGGCTGCTTATCTATCTATGATCCAGACTAACCGGCGTTTCAACATTTCATCAATTTTTCTCTGCAATCAACATCCAGGGAGATTAGCTACAGTGACATGGGTTGTAAACTTGTTGATTATGTTTCATACCGTGTACAAAGGAACAACAAGATCTCTAGAGATGTACTTTTAGCTTTGAGATTGTTCATACTTTTCAACAATTTCAGTTATCAAGTCCTCAGACAGTTCTCCTCCTCTTTCCATTCTACATATTTTGTGTCGCACACACAGACAAGCAATGCAAAGATTGAATCAACTTCTCCCCTTTTTATTTAGTTACAGCTGTGATTTTCATATTGCCCATACCTGTTACTTTGTAAGTTTAAAGGAGCATCTCATGCTTGAAACAAGATTGTCTACTCACAATTTTGTAAAGGTGCGAACAATTTTGTCTGGACTATTTTTGGGGTTATATTTAAAATCATGTCCAATTTTTTTTTTTTACCACTGGGTTATTTTTTGTGTTGTTCCAGTACATACAAAGGACATAAACATGTGTATAACAAAACGTATAATTGCAAAAATTTCTTTGAGAAACACTTCAATTTCTGGAACAATTT
Organism: Anomaloglossus baeobatrachus; assembly: GCF_048569485.1. NCBI lineage: Eukaryota > Metazoa > Chordata > Amphibia > Anura > Aromobatidae > Anomaloglossus > Anomaloglossus baeobatrachus. Next base: position 251,201,864 of record NC_134355.1, read on the forward strand.
CAAGGGTGACAAAACTTTTGGCCATGACTGTATGCCATCTCTACAGTCAATCCTCACAGCTGCAGCTTATAAAAAGCAGTGCAAGACTTTAGCAGCAACATGGAGGAGGAACACTGAGGAAATGTCAGTCAGGCTGGGTAATCCATTAAGATTTCAGTCATTATTCACACAGGTAGCCTGGAGTTGCAGCTGTTAGACAGGATGGGTTAGTGGAAATTGAGTGATTTATAAAGCTCAAGTGTATTCATTCTTTACCTGGATTAATAAAATATTCATTTTATTATGATGATTATATAGTCATTCTGACGTGGTTTTCCAATGCAAATAAATCAGCCTCATGAGGTTTAAGAAATTACTGAATGTACCTTGTGTTGTGAAATCTGGTGACAAACCTGCTTTAAATAGATTTTTTTTTAAGTCCCACTAAGGCAGGGTTCCCCAATCTATAACTCAGGAGCCACATGTGGCTTGTGGGCCTATGATGTGTGGCTTATGGCTATCTGCCAGCTTGGTACATTAGTACCAGGTTTAGCAAATGGCTATGAAAAGCAGGTCTCCAGATGGTGACTTTTGGGAGTAGCCTCAAACAGAAGAGCAAATCTGGATAAGCATATACACTCCTTGGGGGTGGAGCGATAAATTTAAGTGCAAAGTTGGAGTTTCTTTATCTCCTCTTTTTGTTGATAATTTTGAAAGTTGGAGATAGGATGACCGGCAACTCAGAGGTGCTTGGAGCTGGATGTGATAGTGTGGTGGGAATGTATGATCCGAGAATGCTGAATCTAGGTCTGGTGGGAGCCCCTGGATGTAAGCCTGACTCAGTGTGATGTCTGTCATTATATTGATAATGGGGGTTTACGTGTCACTACTTTGCGGGGGCATGAGTAGGCTGTCACTATTTTGGGCGAGGTTTGGATGGGACTCTTTTGGTAAGAAAGGCTGAGGATCATTGCACTGAGGGATAGCGCTCACAGGGGTTATCTGGGACTTACATATTGATGATCTCTCCATAGAATAAGTCATTAATATGAAATTGGTGGAGGTCCGATTGATCAAATTAAATCTGTTCCATCGGTGACCGGTTGTAAGCAATATACAGAGCAAGACAATGCATCTACATACATTGTTTAGTGGCTGCTGGAGAGTACTGCAGTTTATCCTTCATCGATTCAGACCTAACCTTAGAATACATCATTGATACGCAAGTCCCAATCAATCCCTTTTAATATGAATACTAATATAGAAGACAAGTGACAACCCATTGGCACCCCACGATAGCATTCAAAGAGGATCAATGGGATGACAGAGTTAGCTCCCATTCCAAGTTGTATGCAGGCAACAGCTGTATAACACAGCTGGCACATACTGTGTATGAAGCAAGTTGAGCGCCTGAGCCCGCTTTATACACTCACACTTGACAAGCAGTTTATATACGTTGCATATCATAAAGGGGTTAAAGGAACATATCCTTTTGCATTCTTCTCCCAGAACATTTTTGGAGTAAATGTCTCCAACTGTAGTCAGTCCCCTAAAGTATAGCCGTTTGGCAAAACAACATGCACAACTTCCGTGAGAAATTCATCAATCCAACAAAAACAATGGGGGATTGCAGTGTTTTCTAAAATTAAGACTTTAAATGCTTGTTCACATAATTTTACACTGCCATTTGGAAAAGTTACATTTCATAGCAACATAAAATATAATGCATAGGCTACATAAAATTTATTTATTTAAAAATTGTAATATAATAACTTCAATCATCTCAACATGATCTAACCTTCTACTTTAGTAACTAGCTGTGCAAACCATACCCTGGCCTCAATTTTCCTTACTTTTACTAATATTTCCTACATGATGCTGTATTGGAATAATATGCCTGAAGTCATAAATGGAAAGAAGCATAGCCTTAGCAAGTTGGACAAAAATCCATGCTATAGAAAATTATAATATTATAACACATCACCAACCCATACTGTGAAGAAAATATTACCAACACAAAGATAGACATGGACATTTCTCTATTACTGTATATAGAAAAGTTATTTTTATCATGTTGATAAAGATTTAAGGGAACCTTTCACCAGATTTGTCCCTTATACGCTGCGGCCGCCACCTGTAAGCTCTTATATACAGGATTCTAGAATGCTGTATACAAGTGCCCAGGCCGATCTGTATATCTTAAAAAAAACACTTATCCTAACCTGTGGGGTGTCTGATCAAGGTCCGGCGCCACCTATCTTCCTTCCAAGTTGTCCTTCCCAGCTCCGTGGGGGATGACGCATCCTGTGTCATCCAGACAGTGTTATCCATTGCACTGCTGAGAGTAGATCGAAGTGGTGCGCAGGGTAAGGTCAAAAATTATAAGGGACAATTTAAGATTATGAGACAAATCTTGTGACAGGTTCCCTTTAAATGGGTTGTCACATCTTGTTAAATGGGTAAAATTACTTGTTAAAAGCAAAAAATTGAAGTTTACCCATTATTAAAAATCCTCTGCATTCTCAAGAATGGAGGGATTTTTATTATTATATTTTACTATTTGCTGCCTAAATTACAGGCCTCCTCTGCAGTCGCCAGTCTTAGGCCAGGAGCATGACCTAGAAAGTGCTGCTTTGACGTTAGTTATATTGCTGGATACGCCAGGTTCAGTGCCCATGGGAAAATTGCCTCTGCTTGCAGTATAGATGAGCACACAGTTTGGTCCAGCATTGCAACCATGTTCGTGGTCTGAACTGGCAATTTTCAGGATTGCACGGCTCTAGGTAAAGCAGGAAGTCAGGAAAGGGGAGTAGTGTGCTCCTTAAGAAAGAGTATGAAACAACCCCTTAGTTGCAGAATACCTTTCTAATATACCTTCTGTTTCAATTTTCTCACTAATACTTAGATTTGTGCTTAGTTTCAGTAATTTTGTGTTCCCAACACAAGTTTTGTTTGGGTCTAGCCAACTGAGCTATACACTTTATGACATATATTACTCCATCACACTTGCATCAGTCTTTCATACTCAATCACGATGGATTTTTTTATTTTTACTTTAGTTTTACTTGCTTTCTGCAAACAGTTCTAATATTCAATTTTGATGCTTAATGTACATAAAAAAAAATGAAAATCTTTTTAAAAAGAGCCGAAAGGACTTAATTTATTGGGATGCATGCCTACTGAATTGGTCATCCGAAAATCAAATATTCTGCACGAGGACACTAAAACATTTGTTAAAAATGTAATCTCCATAAGCATGCATTTCAAGCTTCTTTAGGCAAGTTCCATTCAGCACTGTCCCTAAAATCCACCCCTTATTAAATGATGTCCACTTTGCTGTTAAGCAGAAGAAAAGGACAATTAAAAGCTCATTTTTCTCCAAAGCTCTGCATTCTGCTCAAATATTTTATAAATGTCAGCGATTATGGCATGATAATTTAATTATGGTTTCTTTAAGGGAAGGATGTAAAATCATTTGCAAGATGGATTATTATATCACAAGAATATGTTTGTCGCTGCTTTGTTCAGTAGGCGATTCCGTGGATGAAGATTTGGCTGAAAAGACAAAGGAAAGGAAACAGCTACCCCGAAAGTGTTACTAAATACCTAACAATGTCAGACCATCCAGGAAGCCGGCAGGGGGTTTATATCTTACATTTCAGATAATGCACAGCCACAAAATAACAATACACAAGCTTCTAATGAGGAACAAACTGATCGGCTAGATATTTAGGGGCTGATTAATTTCCACTTATTCAGAAAAGGGAAGTGTCATCTCTTTAACATGTTATCTTCAACACGCCAGTGACTTATATACCCGGAGTATATACACAAGAAGGTGATATGTACTGGAAGAACATAGTAATAATAACTATTACAAATACAAACTACTTGGGAAAAATGATTGACAGAGACAACAGCATGTATGAAAACGCAGCCCAAAAAGCATTCATTACATGTTCAGATAAAAAGTTCTCACAGAAACAAAGAAATGGAATTTATCCGGCAGACATGTCCACAATCAAAGCCGCATTCATTAAAATATGAGGATAGCAGACTATTGGAAAGTTCAGCTATGTCTGTCCTGCCCACCCCAGATCTAACTCTAAAAACTTACCAGCTTCGGCATTGAGGAAGGCGATCAATTCTCAATGAGCTCTGTTAAATCTTGGGATTTTTAGCCTTGTGGTCCCCAAACCTGTGATTAAGCACTTCTTGAAAGCAAGCAGCATGTGATGGCAATCCTGCACACGCGACTCCTTTTCCAAGTTACATTATCAGACACATAAAAGGTTTCAGAGCCACAGCTATTAAGATGAAGGAGGGGGGGAGTGAGCTCAAGAAAGAGGATGCTGGACTTAATTAGCTGCCTCCTGCTCTCGGAGTGATTCCCCGGATCCTCTCTGAGCTGTGCAGCTTGTGAAAAAAGGCAGAAGTCATCAGCTTTAAGCAAATCGTCTATTCACCACAAGGAAAAAGGGAGTGTTGTATATGGCAAACAATCCCTGTTTTCACTGACGAAGGCTAGCTAACCTCTTGCTGGCCTCCAAAGTCTTAATTGCCGTCTGAGGAATTTTAGGGACTAGAAAAAAGAGGAATACAGCTTTGACATGACAAAAATGGGCTTTGACCCTATAAGTGCTCCCAAACAAAGGAAAGCCCCCCGCAGCAAGAAAAAAAAAAAATGAGGATAGTAAATTCTGCTTGATAGCATATTCTATAATTGTGGCACATCCCATCAGCTTAATAGTATATTTCCTGTAAACAAAAATACATATGACCCATGAGGAAAAAGAACTAAGTCTGAGCACACTGGGTTTATTGATAATGGAGACCCATAGAGACTATGACACATTAACATGTCATACAGTATTTGCTAAGAATCTCTTAGTCTCTGCACTCTTGGGTAAGATAGTTGGAAATGAAATATCTAATTTCGGAATTCAGTCGTTGAAATTACTCTTTGAATGGGAGGCAATTCTCTCCAAGTGATAAAAATGGCATTGTTGTAGTTACTCATGACACTCAAGCTTCCATTAGAAAAGTCTGAAATGACAGCTACATTTAGGTATCCAGCAACAAAGACGTATCAGTCATGCGGTATTCTTAGAATATATACCATAACTTTTCACTGCCATCATGTCTCATCAAACAGATGTAATAAATCTGATTTACAATTCATGAAAAGAAGGGGTTTCTGACTGATGGGTTAGAGAACCTAAGGTACAATGCCGGCACATCGGGATCAGCCAACGAACTGCAACGTGATATAATGAACACTGAAATCCAGAAGTGCAGTATGAACAGAATGATCAGCAGATTTGGCAATTCGATCAACCATTATAAAGATAGAAATGTGACTTGTGACAAACGCCTGCTACATATTAAAATAAAAAACACAAAACCTCAATAGATTTATATGAGAGACCATTTACAATGCAAACGAAGAAACACAAGCGTCATGGTCTAATAATAATAATGTGCCTTATACTGGAAAAACAAGTGTCATGTGGAAATAATATATGAATAAGGATTAAATTCAGAACGAATTGAACATCTGACGACTCCTTCCTCAAGACACCTGACCACTGCAGCCAATCTCAGGCTGCAGTGGTCCAGCAGGTGATTTAACTGTGACATCTCTACTTCCTCTGCTGCCGTAGAACGTGGAGGGCCTGTTGGATGCCAGTAGGTGCGTATTAATGATGTTTTTATTTAAAGGGAACCAATCACCAGGATTTTCGTATATAAGCTAAAGCCAGTGCTGTACTGCTCAATTGCAACTGTCACTCAATAAGCAGCTAAATTTATAAACTTTCCTTTTTTGAATTTCAAAACCTAAACATCTGAGCTGACCATTAAAGGAATGTATAGAATCAGCCTGATAGTGCCAGCATAGCACTGGCTTTAGCTTATATACGAAAATCCTGGTGATTGGTTCCCTTCAAGTTTTACACTTCTATTACCCTGACCAAGCATTTATTTTGTCAAACACTGATAATTTGTACCCAGCCATCTTCACTCATAGGTATTTTCTTAGTATTGTGGATCAGCATGTCAAAACCAAGAGCAGGAGCTACAGAGAAAAGCAAAAAGGAAACATTTGTGCCTTTTTTGTATTTGGCCCCATGCTTGGAGTCAATGTGATTTCAACCTATGGAGTCTTATGCACTTCATCTGCCACTATAGGTGTCCTTTACTATTCATTACTGTGCTACGATATCCTCCAGGAGTAGTGATTGTCACTTTTTTTTACTGCTGGATTCACATAAAATGTAAATGTCTGTAGGTTCAGTAGTGCCCATACAATTCTATAACAGCCACATCTAGGCTCCCAATAGCTCTGTACATTTATGGAGACATGGAGTCTAAAAGGGGATGTCTTAGAATAAATTAATCTATTCTTAGGACAGGTCATCGATATCAGATCGGTGGGGGTCTGACACTCAGGTACTACAGATTATCAACTATTCAAAAAATAGGAGTGTATGTGCAGTTCTTGGAAGCAGTGACTGCAAATTGAAAATAACTCTTCAAATCTGTTCACTGCTTACATCCGGCCACCATCCGAGCAAATAACAGCTGATGGCAGGGGTGCCAATCTGATAATGATGACCTATCTTAACGATAGGACATCAATATTTTATGCCTGGACAAGCACTTTAATAATTAACAAAAACACCTTGTGAAATGGGGAGATAATTTGCTAGATCTGGTCCTGTCAAATAAACCCAATAAAATTTCAGATCTACAGGTCCGGGAGCACTTAGGCACCAGTGATCATAATATGGCAAGTTTCAATGTAATATTCAATTGAACTTTTGAAAGGGGAAATGCTAAAACCTGGAATTTTAGGAAAGGATTTAAACAAATTAAGGGAAAAGCTTAATCGTGTAGATAGGGACAATGTTATGGTAACTGGGGATACGAACATAAATGGGGAAAGTTTAAGGATATACTGCTAGAGTCCTGTAAAAAACTTATACCCTCTGGTAATAAAATGTCCAGGAATAAAAAGAAACAACTATGGATAAATAAGACTGTACAAAGTATAATAAAACAAAAACAAAGGGCGTTCAAAAGCTTAAAGGCTGAGAATACAGAAATAGCATTTCAGAAGTATAAAGATATCAATAGGAAATGTAAAGAAAAATAAATCAAACAAGCAAAACTAGCTACTGAAACAAAAATCGCCAATGACATTAATATAAATCCCAAAATCTTTTATAAATACATTAATGCCAAAAGGAAAACAAAGGATGGTATTGGCCCCTTAAAAGAGAACAGGTAATTATAGAGGACGAAGAAAAGGCAGAAATATTAAACAGACATTTCTCATCTGTGTTCACCAAGGAAATGACTGTTCCAGGGATCATTCAACAATTCAAAAATCAAGGTTCCCCATCTGATAACTAACTTAACACAAGAAGTACGCCTGCTTCTGAGTAAATTAAACTTTGACACATCCCCCGGGCCAGATGGCATTCATCCACGAATAGAGGGAATTTAGCTCCGTAATTGAAAGTCCGCTGTATCTCATCTTATTAGACTCTCATCACAGGGTTATGGTGCCTCAGGATTGGAGGATTGCTGATGTACTGTACCACCAATATTTAAGAAAGGTAAGAGGGTGGATGCAGGCAACTACCGTCCAAGTAAGTCTGACATCAGTAGTATGCAAAGTTTTCAAGGGCATTTTCAAGAGATGACATTCAAAAATATATTGCAGAGAATATTATAGCTGACAGACAGCATGGATTCATGAAAGATAAGTCATGTCTAACCAATTTGTTGGGGTTCTATGAGGGGGTAAGTGCAAATCTGGATATTGGTAATGCAGCTCATGTGATTTATTTGGATACTGTACCACATGATAGCCTTATTCTGAAGCTCCAGAAGCAGGGGCTAGGGGAAACTATATGCAAATGGGTAAGGAATTGGCTAAAAGATAAGAAAAAATGACTAGTTATAAATGGTATATTCTCTTAATGGGCTATAATCAGCAGTGGAGTACCGCAGGGACCTGTTCTAGGACCGATTCTTTTTAAACTCTTTATTAATGACCTTGCGGATATGATTGAGTGTAAAATGTCAGTCTCTGCTGATGACACCAAACTATGTAGGATATTAAAAACGGACCTTGATATTACAAAATTATCTGGATAAAATGTCGGCATGGGAAGACACATGGCAATGAGATTTAATGTTGATAAATGTAAAAAAAATTCCCCTAGGACAGAGTAATCCTATTGCTGCATATACATTAAAGGGAAGTAAACTTGGGACTACAGAACAAGAGAAAGACTTGGGTATTCTGGTTACAAGTAAGCTGAGCAGCAGCACTCACTGTCAATCAGCAGCTGCAAAAGCAAACAAGATCTTGGGGTGTATAAAAATAGATTAGATCCCGTGATCCCAATGTATTGTTGCCAGTCAATAAATCACTTATAGGGCCACATCCACATCATATGGGATTCAGTTTTGGATTCCATATATTAAAAAAAATACATTTGGAAGTTAGAGTCAGTTCAAAGGCGGGAAACTAGACACTTACAAAAAAGATGTCTCAGAGGAGATATGATTTATATGTACAGTATAAATACATGTGTGGTCAATATAAAGACTGGCACATGACATTCCTTCCTAAGACAACACTAAGGACCAGGGGGCGATTACGGCAGCTACATAGTAAAGGGATCTTTACAGTTAGAGCATTTAGACTGTGGCATGCCCTACCAGAAGAGGTAGTATGGCAGACACTATAAATAAAAGAAAGGAACCAGCTTCCAGGAAAATTTTAATAAAATCCACTTTATTGGATTCTGTAAAATTGTACAAAATAAAGGCTCTCACAAGAAAAAGACAGGAGGCACAAACAGCACTGGACATCAGACGCGTTTCAATCAAGAACTGATCTTAGACTAAGAACAGTTCTTGATTGAAACGCGTCTGATGTCCAGTGCTGGTTGTGATTCCTTTCTTCTTGTGGGATCCACTATTTTGTACAATTTTAAAGAATCCAATTAAGCGGATTTTATTGAAATTTTCCCAAAAGCTGGTTCCTTTTCTTTATTTGCTGATATACATGACAAGAGCAGCGGGATCTCACGCTTCTATGGCGTTAAGGCCCCGTTACGTGCAACAACATCGCTAACGAGATGTTGTTTGGGTCACGGAATTCGTAACACATCCGGCCTAGTTAGCGACGTCGTTGCGTGTGACACGTACGAGCGACTGCTAACGATGCAAAATACTTACCAAATTGTTGATTGCTGACACGTCGTCCATTTCCAAAATATCGTTGCTACTTTTGGACGCAGGTTGTTCGTCGTTCCTGAGGCAGCACACATCGCTACGTGTGACACCCCAGGAATGACGAACACCACCGTACCTACGTCCTCCGGCAACTAGGTGGGCGTGACTTTCATGCGGCTGCTCTCTGCCCCTCCGCTTCGATTGGACGCCTGCCGTGGGACGTCGCTGTGACGCCGCACGAACCGCCCCCTTAGAAAAGAGGCTGTTCGCCGCCCATAGCGACGTCGCTAGGAAGGTAAGTATGTGTGATGGGTACTAGCGATACTGTGCGCCACGGGCAGCGATTTGCCCGTGACGCACAAAGGACGGGGGCGGATGCTTTCATGAGTGACATTGCTAGCGATGTTGCTGCGTGTAACGCGCCCTTTAGAGGATTTAGTGGCAAAGTATGTGGGGAGCTGTACTATCTCTATCTTCACTTATGGCAGACATTATAACAGCTTTTAAAAAAAGGCCGGATGATTTCCTTAGTACATACATCATTGTCGGTTATAAATGCCAATGACACAATCTGTAATTGGTGGAGAAAGGTTGAACTAGATGGATCTAGGTCTTTTTTGAACCTATGTAACTTCTCTCAGAGCAGAGTGTGGCTCGCGAACCTCTCTCAGAGCAGAGTGTGGCTCGCGAACCTCTCTCAGAGCAGAGTGTGGCTCGCGAACCTCTCTCAGAGCAGAGTGTGGCTCGCGAACCTCTCTCAGAGCAGAGTGTGGCTCGCGAACCTCTCTCAGAGCAGAGTGTGGCTCGCGAACCTCTCAGAGCAGAGTGTGGCTCGCGAACCTCTCTCAGAGCAGAGTGTGGCTCGCGAACCTCTCTCAGAGCAGAGTGTGGCTCGCGAACCTCTCTCAGAGCAGAGTGTGGCTCGCGAACCTCTCTCAGAGCAGAGTGTGGCTCGCAAACCTCTCTCAGAGCAGAGTGTGGCTCGCAAACCTCTCTCAGAGCAGAGTGTGGCTCGCAAACCTCTCCCAGAGCAGAGTGTGGCTCGCGAACCTCTCCCAGAGCAGAGTGTGGCTCGCGAACCTCTCTCAGAGGAGAGTGTGGCTCGCGAACCTCTCTCAGAGTAGAGTGTGGCTCGCGAACCTCTCTCAGAGCAGAGTGTGGCTCGCGAACCTCTCTCAGAGCAGAGTGTGGCTCGCGAACCTCTCTCAGAGCAGAGTGTGGCTCGCGAACCTCTCTCAGAGCAGAGTGTGGCTCGCGAACCTCTCTCAGAGCAGAGTGTGGCTCACGAACCTCTCTCAGAGCAGAGTGTGGCTCGCGAACCTCTCTCAGAGCAGAGTGTGGCTCGCGAACCTCTCAGATTCGTGAGCCACACACTGCTCTAAGCTCAATGTGCCTCTCCAGGTCAGAAAGGTTAGGGACCACTGCCTTAGGGTATGTCTTCATTTAATACATAGAATATGTATCAGTACTTTCATACTAACCCTTCTCCACTCCACAGTTCTTTCACTGTTCCCATGGAAATACATTTTCTAGAGCAGAAAGTTGGTATGAGAACATGTAAAAGAGCATATGTTTTCTGTCCCCGAGAGTGTTTTTAATGTAATCCACTTCTACAGGAAATATTTCCCCTGAAAACTTCCAGTGACATCAGCTGTTCAGAGTAAAGCAGTAAGTGAAACATCTGCACATACTACAGCGACTGTATTATAGACTTATTACAAAATGGAATTACCAATGAAATCATTTTAGCTTTTCTAAGCCAAAGGCACTGAGCCACCAGCATTGATTACTGGTTTCATCTGTTAATGTTTACGTATGTGGCAAAAAGTCCCAGTCTCTCCTTGCTTGTAGGACATGTAACCAGCCAAAGATTATGGGACAAAACTAAAATCTTAACACATTCTTAAAACTAATATCTGGAGCCAGTATTAAAAAATGGAAAGTGGCATATGAAGCCTGTTAGTTTCCTGCAACAAAGACATCAACTTGAATGGGACTCAATAAACAAGGGCAAAAAGAATTAATTATGCAGAAGCTGACACTGGGCAAATGTTGAGGTCACCGTAGCGTCACAACAGTGTTTTGTCAAACCCACCACATTACTCCATACCAATTCAATGAGGTGTAGCTCTACTTTCCGAAACCTTTTTATTGCAGAAAATATGTGAGCTTTAGTTATTACTGGTTACCTTCAGCTGTGGAGGAAGTTAAAAATTCCCCAATATTCTTTCACTATATTTGATAACCCCTGAGCCACCCTGCTGCCCAAGACATTGCCCTATGTACAAAAGTTGAGCAATTATAGAGGCCAGAGGCTGATTCTGATAGATTCCGGTACATCCTGTGGTAAGCGATTTTTCCTACATAGCAATATTTTTTACAAAATTCATACAGAAACATCATGTGGACAATAGTGATAAATACTAAATTACAATCAAATAGAACTAAACATTTGAAAGATTTTCAGGGAGCATTGTCAGAGGAAGCAGAGAACAGGAAAGGACAGGGCTGTTAGAGATGGGTTAGAATATTACATTGGGTTACATAATTACAAAGAATGGACACATTTCAGAAATATGCTAAAACGTGCTGTGCGTCTCAGAAGCCATGCAGCATGTGTGCACTTCATACATAAATTATTGCACCACTCGTGCACAAAAACTGAAGCCGAATGAAAAGAATGTTCTAATAGAAACCAGGAGTTTTCCCACGTAGCTCGCAATACCGGGGAATGAAGCTCCACCTATACATCTGCATTCCCAAAAATATTAACCAATGCCTTAAACTGCATCTCAGCTCAAAAACGAGAAATCTGCTATCCGTGATAGTGATAAAAACTATAGTGCTGACCGAGAAGAGAAACAGACCAATTTTATTTTAACCAAACGCAAACTCTCTGCCCTTTACCCATACACACAACGATCACCCACAGAATGAATGGGATTGCTACCTTTTCTACTGATAAACTATTTGTTGTGAATAATTACTTTCTTACCATAAACTTGGAATGCACAAACTGTGCTGGTCCAATGGAAATATCAAATTGAAAATGTTTTAAGGGTGTCAAATCCCCTCCGCCGGCAATAAAGGCCACTTGTAAGATATTGTACTTAAATGCCATATATGTCACATATACATAAATTCCTGTTCCAGGACTCTGACTCCCACTGATCATGAAACTTAGAAGTCAATTTCTCACCTGTTTGCACTCTAGAAAGGAAGAAACCATACATGCTGCTTGCTCTACTGTATTTCAAGGGTTTTTCCACTACTAGGACCACGCCTTTTGATTCCCCATATTTCCCCCAGGAAAATAAACCTATACTCACCTCGCATATCGATGCTGCGGCTCACGTGGGGTTGTGATGTCATGCGAACCCCACATCCAATCAGCGCTGGCTTCTGTCTCCCCACCTTCAGACCAAACAAGTAATCAGCAGGAAGTAGGCGCAGCCGCAGCGCTCACTTCTTGTTGATTAACTCATTTAGTCTGAAGGCGGGGCGTAAGAAGCCGACGCTAATTGAACGCGATGTTCGTGTGACATCAAAACCCCATCGTGAGCTCCGACAACGCAAGCTGCAGCACCACTGGAACGGCACTGGAACGGGTGGTGAGTATAGGCTTTATTATTTTACCTGGGGGCAATAAGGGGAATCAGAAGGGGTTGTCCTAGTAGTGAACAACCCCTTTAGTGTGAATTGCTAATTAGCGATTTTACTCCTCCCATAAAAATACACTAAATAGAGCCTTATGTATGACCATCTATCAATGTCATTAACCACTTTTTTGGGGTGTTACACAGCATATTATGCTACAATCCAGGAATTCCAGAGTGCTCTGCACTACACAACACCTTTGCTATGGGGCAAGGAATATATGTGTCAGAAGCTAATAGACACAGACAAGCATGTCTATGACCCGATGGTTGGGGTTTGCACACAACAGAATGCTCTAGGGCTGTCTGTTGTTCACCCGATTGCAATGCTTCCAGGTGCCTTTTCTTACAGTACATTTGGGACTTTGGACTCATCGGGTGTGTACGCCAAGCCATGTCCACATTAGATACAATTTAGACAAACCTGCCAATTTTACAGGACTGGTAGAGCATCTGAGGTGTATGGAGCCTTGGTCTTTCCCCCAACATCATCTGTTTTAGTTTTGCGTAGTTGAAATCCTACCACCCAATACCTTTACCTTCGAGGGAAAAGTTTCTGGCAGATTTTTCTATTCTACACATTCAAAAATACATGGGAATAAAGAGAGATAGCTGACAGCCGAATGGGTCAACTGTCCATGGCCAACATTACATTCTCCTAATAGTTGGGGTTCCTATAACCCATTTTTGAATTATCACGGGGTGGAAAAATCTCTCTAATGCTCCACCTGTTATTTAAGATAGGAGCACTTATGGCTGAAATAAAATATATACTATCCATTTACTTTAAAAATGTTAATTATACTATAAAGAAAATGCTGATATTGTATAAGGGAACTCCGTAACAATAACTAATTGCTCTCAATTTGTGACATGACAATTAACAGTAGTGATTATTCTCATTGTACCAGACAACTATCATCTATCCAATGCATGCATACAACCAATACACTCACATTACAATTGGAAGACTCGTCACAGGGTGGATATGGCCCATCAGCCCAATCTGCTGAATCCTGGGACCCTTGTGTCTTATTCTGCGACTCATACTCCTTCAGCTGAAAAGAGGAAGACAATGACATAGTACAATGTAATAGCATGACATTTCCAGCAACAGTTTGGAGGAATTCTTTCAACCTCTTCCATCTCTGAAACTGCCATTGCTAAACCAAGAAGAGAGGTTAAGATGCAGTTATGTGAGGTTAAGAAGCATGAAGCAGGACTTGCTGGCAAATATCCAGAATATATCATGTTATGAGGAGAACAGCCTTTACATGCAAGATCATTTGAGTCACTGATTAAACACAGAAATGAAAAGAAATACATGTCTATGTATATATAAAAACCGAGCTTGGATACTTCTAACGTTTTGACCTAATTAGTTACTATTTTGTCATACTGTACATCAAAATTATTGTGTGAGGAGTGATCAAAGTAAGAAAAGGAGGAATAAATATAAAGTAAGAACGAGTACAGCAATATTGAGTATGAGTGATGTAGACTGTTCCACATAGGAAAATCCAGTCACAACTTACTCCAGTGACTATCTGGTTGGACAGCTAATTAAAAGGGAACTCGTCAGTCCAATCATGCTGCCCAAACCATGAATGCATGACTGCATCCAGGTACGATTCTCTCCCGGCACCGCTCCAGCTGATTGATAGGGTCTGTCCAATGAATGAAAGACTGTCCATCAACAAGAGCTGTGAGGGGAGAACGTGGGTGGATTAGTCTCATCTCTGCCTATGGTCCCAGCCGGACCTCCAGACTATGCGCTCTCCGAAACACCAAAACGCTGCAGAGAAAGTCATACCGCTGCAGCCGGTGATTTGGGCAGAATGAGTCAACTGACAGATTTCCTATAAACAGGAAGATATCTTCAGAAAATTAACTATTGCTTAATTTAGATTTTTGTATTACAAGTTTATTAATAACATTTTGGCTACTTTCTTTTCTTATTACAATCTCAAATAAATAGCATTAGTAATCTTACAATTTTCACACTGGACACAGCAGCTTTTTCTAGATTTATATTGCATGTCAACTTTGTTCCTGATCTGCTTTAGCTTTTTAAGAGCGTGGACTCTGCAGCAGCTGGTTACATGCTTTGTATCTGGTTGTGTGACACACAACCCCATAAGGTGAGCACATTCTCTTATTACTTTTATATTAAAGTTAGGTAAGACCCTAGTGCGCTTTTTCCCTTCAGCTTCTGTTTAGGTGACATCTATATACACAGTTGGTAACAATGGATCCACCAATCACATAAGGCGATGTCACACCGGATTCTGCTCCCTCTCCCCTTTGCACATGCTCATTAGATGCTTCAGTATAAAATACAGTGTCAGTCTGTTCATTGCTGCTAATGTTCATGTGTTTCTTAAAATAACAGTAAGGTAAAGTCTAAAATACTCCTAGTGGCCAGATTGAAAATTGTAAGATTACTACGCTGAACAAAAATATGAACTCAACACTTTTGTTTTTGCTCCCATTTTTCATGAGCTGAACTCAAAGATCTAAGACTTTTTCTATATACACCAAAGCCTTTTTATCTCAAATATTGTTCACAAATTTATGTAAATCTGTTAGTGATCACTTCTATTTTGCTGAGATAATCCATCCTCACAGATGTGGCATACCAAGATGCTGATTAGACACCATGAATATTGCACAGGTGTGTCTTAGGCTGGCCACAATACAAGGCCACTCTAAAATGTGCAGTTTTATCACACGTAATAATAAAAAAAAAAGTACAAAGAAGGGAGGGCACAAATGGTGTCTTATCCGGTGGTACCAGTAAGAATTTATATAAGTACACTTACCTGGTGTGGTTGTGTTATAGACAACCACTAAAACCACGTGATAAGGATGGCTGCTGCAAAACCCAGGAAGATAGTGTTGGAGGAGATGGAATGCAGTGCAGTTTTATCACACCGCACAATGCCACACATGTTGCAGGTTTTGATGGAGCGTGCAGTTGGCATGCTGACTGCAGGAATCTCCACCAGAGCTGTTGTCTGTGAATTGAATGTTCATTTCTCTACCATAAGCCATCTCCAAAAGGTGTTTCAGAGAATCTGACAGCACATCTAACCGGCCTCACAACTGCAGAACACGTGTAACCATATCAGCCCAGGTCCTCAACATCCAGCATCTTTACGTCCAAGATCGTCTGAGACCAGCCAGGAGGACCACTGGCTGCAACAATCGGTTTACATAACTAAAGAATTTCGGCACAAACTGTCAGAAGCCGTCTCAGGGAAGCTCATCTGCATGCTTGTCGTCCTAATTGGGGTCTCTACCTTGCTACAGTTTATCTTCGTAACCGACTAGAGTGGGCAAATGCTCACATTCGATGGCGTCTAGCACACTAGAGAGGTGTTCTCTTCATGGATGAATCCCGGTTTTCACTGTACAGGGCAGATGACCGCTTATGTGTATGACGTCATGTGGGTGAGTGGTTTACTGATGTCAATGTTGCGAATAGAGTGGACCATGATGGTGGCGGGGTGATGGTATAGGCAGGCGTATGTTATGGACAGGCATATGTTATGGACAATGAACACAAGTGCATTTTATTGATGTCATATTGAATGCACTTCGATACCGTGATGAGATCTTCAGGCTCATTTTTGTGCCATTTATACACAACCAGCACCTAATTATGCAGCATGATAATGCATGGCTCGATTTCTGGAAGCTGGAAAGATCCCAGTTCTTACATGGCCAGCATACTTACGAACATGTCACTCACTGAGCATGATTGGGATGCTCTGGATCATCATGTACGACAGCGTGTTCAAGTTCTTGCCAATATCCATCAACTTCACACAGCCATTGATGTGGAGTGGACCAACATTCCACAGGCTATAATCTACAACCTGATCAACTTTTGCAAAGGCGATGTGTTGCACTAGGTGATAAAAATAGTAGTCACACCAGTTACAGACTGGTTTTCTGACCCCGAGACCCACCCAATACTCTAAAAATACACATTTTAGAGTGGCCTTTTATTGTGGCTAGCCTAGGGCACACCTGTACAATAATCATGCTGTCTAATCAGCATCTTGATATGCCACACCTATGAGGTGAATGGATTATCTCAGCAAAGGAGTGGCGCTCATTAAGGCTGCATGCCCATGATCAAGCTTCACAGCATTTTGGATGCAGCATTCAAAACGCTGAGTTGTACAGTACAAGCACAGTGGATGGGATTTCTAGAAATCCCATGCCCACTGTGCTTTTTTTTCCTGCAGCATAAACTGACATTTGGAGTGGCTTCCCAAACTGTAGCATGTAAATTTATTTCTGCGGATCCGCAAGTGTTCTCTGCAGGGAGAACAGAGAAAGACTGCAGCAACCCAAACCCTGATGACTGGCATGGGCCGCTGTGGTCTCCTGCGGAGAGTACTCGTGGCCCTGCAGGAGAGGACATGCTGCGTACAGGACACTGTGTCCAGTTTGTGGGCACGTAAGTCAATGTACCTGTATATGATAACCCTAGCGATAAAAGTGTCATAATTGTGCACTAATGAACCTAAGTATACAAGATTTGGGCATAATGTATGAAAAGCCATACATGACAGTTCCAGTTCTTTCCTGCATCTGTTATCACACATGTGCCTTATGTTTTGGTTATAATGACCCAGTTATAAAACCTCCTTGGTCATTATAAGGTTCTGTTTAGATTACCTTTAGAGACTATTGTAGATTCCAATGGGTACAGAACACCAAGCACCAGGATTCAAGTATGGGATAAGCTCTCTGATAAAGTGTAAGAGTGGCCATACACATTAGTGCAAAGTAGGTAGAACAATCATGGCTATCTGTATGGGGTTCCGCTGAGTCTTTCCTAACAGACAACATCGGGAAAAGAAGGATCAGGCATGTTGAATTTCAATGCCTAGAACTGTCTGGCAGCAGCTTACCTATCCTTTCCCTTCTGAGAACATATGTTCAATCTACCATCTGTTAAAATGTCTTATGCCACTATGTACTGTTAGTGTCTGTGCTACTTGTAAATATGAAAGATGGCCATAAACCGTAGATAGCTAGTTGTTCAGCAGACAGCTATACCTTCACAATACACCTATACACATTTAGTCAGGAAAGCTGTAGGACACCTTGGGCGGTGGTGTATGTCATGTGATAACCAAGGGTTTGGCTTATTAAATCCAATAAACCTTGCAATTCTGTCCCTATCGGCTTTTGGGGAACAGTTGAGACATAGCACTTCCGCCATACAGCATTAGTTGGTTTTGCCAAAATCGGTGGGTTTGCCTGGTGTTTACCCAATATGTATTGGCCTCTTACGAGTTCAGCCCTTTCACATTTGACGTCCACATCTTTGTAAGATTTTATAGCCATTTCCTAGCATATTAGCCAAGGTATTGTGAATCCTTTCTGTATAAAATGAATTTTAATGCTTGGTGGTGGTATCTATAGAACAGAATGTAAGTGTACTGTGGAAAGAACTGTTGAGAACACTATTAATAGAGAAGGACTTGAAATCCTACCCTTGCCAGCGCTTCCTCAATGGTAATCATTTTTTCCTTCACCATCATCATAAGCTGAATTCGCTCTTCATCACTCATTGTGATCTCACTGGCCACATAACCAACATCTTCCCCTGAAAGAAAATAAGGATATGTATTAATTCCTGCCTGGAGATAAAGGAATAAGTAAATGAACTGTTAATACTGGGAATTACAGGTGAACCAAATCCCTAAATCCTTATATAAAAGATTTTTTTACTTTATTATTTACCTAAATAAATGTTCCTATAACCGTTAAAAGGGTGTTCTCAAGTTCTTAAATTGTTTTAATTAGACAACATGAACATAAGCAAGTTTGCAAATGACTTGCTTTTTCTATCTGCTGTGGTTCTCCTGCAATGAGAGCTTTTATTTTTCATAGCGTACAGCACGTTTTCATAGTGTTTGGCCTCCAGACCATGGCCAGAGTACAGTAGTTATATCTCAGGAAAGAAGTAGTTAAATCTCAGGAATTAAGTTAACTCTCAATCAGCTCTCTCCAAGCCCTTTGATTTCTAAATAGCAGCTTGCTGCTTGCCTTCTCTCATCTTCTTAAGAGATGCAAATATAAACCCTCAGCCCTTCAACTTTCACAGCAGGTTTGCTAATCATGGCTCTGAGTTCTATGTCTGGACCCCTGTGCTTGTTCAAATGCCCTGAGTTCTCTATGTGTGAATACAGTGATAGCAGAATACACTCCTGAACAAACCACTGAATATGACAGCAGAACTTGTGCTGAGATTTCTAGCTCTACTACAGTTCTATGATTCACCAGAGCTGGCACACAGGGTGGAGAAATTGTCCTGCTAAGGCCGGTTTCACGCATCTGGCTTTTGGACGGTTTGCCAGATTCGGCGCACGCCGGAACAGTGTATACAGTCTATATAGTCTATATTGTCTATATAGTCAGTGTATACAATAGCAGCGCCGCAACTTCCGGGTCACATGCTCCGGTCACATGACAGCATGTGACCGGCGCTTGTCGCGCTGCCATTGTACTGTATATACTGTACTGGCGTGCCCCGAATCCGGCAAACCGGCGAATAGCTAGCCTAAAAAGCAAAAAATATTTGAGACTAAAAGAGACTTGACTGCTCTGAGCTGCTCAAGAGACAATCTGAGAATACACCATTAATATCCACATTTTGTATATGAGGGGCTCTAAATGTCAGAATTCTAAAATGACTGATATTTATGATAAGAATATAAAAAGGGAAACTGATGAAAAAAGCATTCTGACAGGTGGGGGTGTGACATTTGAGATCATATGAAGGAGTACTGTCTCCTTTTTGGGGGATAAGGAGGTAGCATCAGTTTTTTTCCACGTATAATATGTGGTCCAATTATTATGCTTATATGATCTTATTTATTGGAAATGTCTGGTGGTGAAAAGCCTCCTGTTTGTGTTGGGGTTTTTTGTATAAAAAAAAAGTGGATTAACAAAGAATTAAAAAATTGCCATTGTCAGCCAAACGACTCTTTTCATGAGAGTGGGGATGAGATGTAATGTCCTGTAAGGCTATCCGCTAGGACTGTTGCTGTGCAAAAATATGAGACAGGAACTGGTTATTAAACCCTTGCACTCCCCCCCACATTTTTTTAACAATACATGTAGTGTGTCTAACAGTGTAACATATTATACTGGTATCTGTTCTGGTCTTTGTGCAGCTAAAACAGCTCTCTTCCCAATATATTTCCCTGTACAAAGTACAAAATTGGTCTCTTCTCTCATAGGTCCCTAATGATTTTACTAAGCACTGCTTCCCTCTGCTGGAGAAGATATTCAGCCAAGCAAATCAGCCTTCATCTACACGATGTTAAGGTCTGGGCAGAATACAGGATGAAAAGGAGAAGGAAAATGAATCCTTGCTGAAAATAAAGTGCTGCAACTACAAAGAAACTTATCACATTGTTGAGAAAGTAGACGTTGTGAAGACCCAGAACTCCAGCGTAGCAGTAACAGGACATTATTTCATTGTGTGCATGAGCAAAACTGGTCTCCGAGGGCCTGCTAGGACACTGGAACAAAAGGCTGCATTGTTCCATAGATCTCAACGACGTCTTCTAGAAATGCATGAGCAGAGTTGTCAGAATCTTAGCATAACCCCACAAGCAAGAAAAGTCACAAACAAGCCCTCCCTATAGTGATGTAACCAGCCCCATACATTTGCCTTTGTGCCTGGGGTAGTCTAGAAGCCTGTGATCATCAGATCTGCTCATTTCTATTATGGTGGTATTTACGTCAGCAACACACATTTAGAAATGCCAAAAGGACATTCTCTAAATACCTCAATAAAATGCCAATATGCTTTTATGTAACGCACAGGGAAGAGTTTATTGCATGAATCTTCCTGAAACATGTGCGCCTAGGATACTGTAATTTATTTAATGCCCCAAATTTTGGTTTCTTTTGGCCAGTTCATATTGCCTATTCCATTAACCATTTAGGAGGAGCTTACACTATGCCAGTCTTGCTAGTGTAGGAGGCTTCAAACTAATTAGGTTGCATGCCAGGTAGTAAATATGGCGCCTCCCCTGAATGTCATGCGCCTGTGTACACCACGAGAAATGCAACTAAAGCACAGGACTGGAGCAACATTTGTGGTGTACTGTACTCTTGATGACTGACGGATGCCAGTCCTTGTCCCACCACAGCTCCTCTCCACCTCTGCCCATTTTGGACAAGCTGATTAAGATTGGGAGTGAAAATGCCAAAAGTTACACATTTATTGTAGCTTTTCACAGCTTTCACTACAGTTTTCTGGCATAAAAGCTTTGATGAATCAGCCCCTTGGACTTAAGAAAAAAAAAAACTTTTCCAGTTTCAAAAAAACCCCTTGCACTCCGTGGCTTCAGTTTGATTCTTAAATGGTGAACAAGGGATGTTTGTAATCCGGAAAACCTCTTTAATGCAAGGCAGCCCAAGGAACTTAGCCCAAGATAGGATTGTAAAAATGGCGCTTAAAAATGATAACATGCATTGTAAAGCATGGAAGAAATGCAACGTATAGTGCGAACTCACAATAAACATATGACGAGGGGGAAATCGTGCAGAGTTGTATGAACAGTACCGGCCAAAGGTCTTTACAGGACGTTCGTGATGGGCTCCCTATGGGCCTCTCCATGTTTGGCAGTTTGTTTATACGGAATTCATTAATCACTAAAAATTACCTATGAATGTGATTCTCCAGCTCAGCATGATTAAACACCAAATGTATAAGGCTTATATTTTAGTGCTTTAAAAACGTCGGAAAAAATGTGGTTTGTGACGCGACTTTTTGAGACATTAACTTTATTTTTCCGTCCTTTGAGCTGTGGGAAGGATTATTCTTTGCCTGCTGAGATGCAGGTTTTATTGATACTATTTTCGGGTACATACAGCTATTTGATGTCATTCATTGCATTATTTTCAGGGAAGTGTGACCAATTAATTGCAAATTTGGAGGGTTTGTTTTATTTTTGCAGTTTAACCGACTTTTTTTGGACATCAAAACACCAAGTATGCATTTTTTCAATCTTTATTGCTTTAATCTGGAGAGGAGTGCTTTAAAGAGGACCTTTCACTAGTCTGAGCATGTTAAACAGACCATCTCATGGCATTATAGCAGAACTGAATAAAACATCATTTATTTTTTTTCTCTGTTTAAGAGATATTGGCTTGTAAACTTTATGTGCTAATTTCTACTATAACAGGAGCATTAGCAGAGATTCAGTCTGGAGCGATTACTTTTCCCCTGCATGATGTTGGCCAATCATAAGCAGCTAGTGTCATGCAGGAAAAAAGGTCTCCAGAAAAATATAAAACTGGCTTTCTCTGTGTGAAATATTAAGACCATATATTGATAACACATAGATCCGCTCTCCTCCCGGGTCACACAGATCTCACTGCCAGCATCTACTGTGATTACAAGCAGGGGCAAGAGATCAGAGATATGTGTCTATTAAGGCTCATGCGCACATAACTGCTGATTCTTCTGCAGCGATTTGACAGCACGCGCTTCAAATCACTGCAGAAACACTGCGTAATGGATGCAGTATTTTTGTTAAAAAAAAGCCGATTTCATGCGCTCTGGCTGCTGCCCCCACCATAGACAGAGTGGGAGCTGCATCCATAGCGCACGGAATAATCAATATGCTGCTTTTATGAACAGACGGATTTGGGTCAAAATTTTAGCACCCAAATTGCTGCGTTCATAAAAGCAACGTGCACACGTATCATGCACAATCTTCATAGATTGTGCAGGGCACGCAGGATGCATGCATTTATGCTGCAGTGCTATATGCAGCGTAAATGCATGCAATTATGCAACATGCGCACGAGCCCTTACAGACACTGGGGAAAAATGCCTGAATAGCTGGCTCACTTCCAGAGTGGTGCATGTTGCAGCTCTCATCTCACAGCACTCTTCGCTCTGCTTTCCTCCCCCCACATTGTCAGTGCCATGGGATGAGAGCTGCAGCATATCCCATACACCATTCTGGATCTGTGCCAGCTATTAGAGTATTATTCCTATATGTCTAAAATAGAAAACCGGTTCTGACATACGATAATACGATTGTTTACACTATATACATCAATACCGGATGATTGCACTATACTATATACCCATGAAGCCCAGCCTCTATCTGAGCTTCACAGAAAAGCTAAGATGCCAGCTATTGGGGTCTTCAGCAAGCCTGCCTACATACTATCCCATTGGCTTTCCACGGTCACACCAAGAATTGGGTCATTCAAATGCTATTTTATGTTATTGACAGTGGCACCTAAATAGTTAATAGCAGGGATCAGAGGTTGCTCCAGCCACTGCAGTTACAGGCAGATGCTGGCTATTTAACACAGCCAGCATCTACAGCGCTTGAAGTGGGCCACGCTCCTGTGCATGCGCCATACACCTTGTATCGATCTGTAATGAAAATGTGTGTCACAGAACATTGGGGTAGTCTGATACAGCTGTTTGACAGAACTGTAGACAGTTAGACCCCTACTGAACTGATACCGTTGGC
The DNA here is from genome assembly GCF_048569485.1 of Anomaloglossus baeobatrachus. NCBI lineage: Eukaryota > Metazoa > Chordata > Amphibia > Anura > Aromobatidae > Anomaloglossus > Anomaloglossus baeobatrachus. The sequence goes on from NC_134355.1 coordinate 251,225,292, forward strand.
CTATCCTAGAGGTAAAAAATCAATAAGGAGATGCAGAAAAAAAACCCTTTAAGGGACCCATCTCCCCTCAGAATGAGTGCTGTTAGCGATAACTGAAGATGATAAAAAGGGGAGAATGAACATCAAAATATACCTTAAAGTAATTTCTTCTGACTGCATCACTTTGTTTCTAATGAAATATATTCTGACAAGTACACAGTTTGCATTGTTATTAATTGCCATTACCTTTTGAAGTCTGCCTCATTCCTTTTTGACTTTTCCGGAAATTTTGCCAGAAATACTTATTTTTCTTTTTCCAGTCAACTTTACCTAAATGAAAAAATAAATAATTGAGGAAAATCATTAAAGTCATTCTAGGCCTAGCCATCATACCAGGCAGATCAGACAGCTAAATCTCTCTTATATTGATTTTAATGATATAACTAGCAGTTCTAGCAGGAATGGACGCATGAATTCCTACAAATGTCATCTTGGAGCAGCTAAATACTGTAATAGGCACTGGTAAGACTCTTCTACAACAGACAGACCCCTGAAAGACGACATCGAGCTAGCGCTGAATCCACAGAGCGTTAACAGTCAGATATTGATTGCCACTTTACAAACTACTGACCTACAGAGCTTTCTTCAGAGCTGGATTTATGAAGAGAAAGCCTGGAAAGAAAGAAAAGGACATGTAAAATGGTCCTGAAGAATTTACACACAACATATCAGAAAATGCATTTGGATTTTTTAGCATGCGGGTCCCATTATTTACCAGATGAGGGCGACAGAGACTTTTTCCTCTACTCACTTTGTGCTTACTATACATTTAACCCGCCAATGACTGTAGAAATGTACAGCAGGATTGTTGGATAAGTCCAGGTGTGCACAGTGGAAAAGCATGTGTGAACTTTGTCAGGGAATGACCTTCGCTTATCACTACCCTGCCAGATGCTGCTTCTCACAGCATAACCACTTCCTCCACTGGAGCCTGCACTGATTACAAGGGGCTCCTCAACTGTGTACTGATAAAGTGAAATCTGGCCATGCTCACAAAAGTAGCAGCACAAGAGTTAAAGCGTTTTTATCCCTGGAATCGAAAAAATTACCAGAAAAAAATAAGTCCTCCAGGATTTCTCTTCTGTCAAGCTGTTAAAGAGGTTCTCCATCAGTCTCATTAATGTGGCATTATGAGAAGAGAAAAGTACGCTTTGAGTACTGCCACCTTCAGTGCCAATTTGGCCTGGTGATGAAGAACGGAGTAATCCAAAGCAGGCTGGTTGCTAAGGATGTCATTTATAACTAGAATTGTATGACCAGGCTTCTGTATTACAGAATAAAAAAAAAAAAAACCCACACCTTTTTTTCGTTAAGTGACACTTTAAGACACTGAAGTATTTTCATTAATCAGCTATAGAAGCAAAAAATGAGAAGCTTTGTAATATATATTAGAGAAAATGGCCCTTTCTCCTCTTATTAGTTACTTCTTCACTTTCCCCTTGGTTGCAGCATCAATCACACACTCTTGAATCTGTCTTCAGATCAGCCTTCACTGAGGAAACAAATTATGACGAGAAAAGTGGGACAGAGGCAGAGTCAATGGGTACTGCTGCAGCTTCTAGTGACTAGAGCATCCAGAGGCAAACAGCTAAGAAGTGCAGGACAAAAGTCATTCACAAATAGTGTAACCCTCAAACACACAGATCAGCCATCATTGAGGAAACAGATTACACCTTCTGCCTATGAAACTTAGTGAGCAAGAAAGTGGGACAGAGGCAGAGTCACTGGGTGCTGCTGCAGCTTCTAGTGACTAGAGCATCCAGAGGCAAACAGCTAAGAAGTGCAGGACAAAAGTCATACGAGTGTAACCCTCATACATACACAGGTCACCTTATTCTGAAAATCCCACAGAAATGGCAGTAAAACTTTAATGAAATATTATGGACATTGTGCTGTTCTACAAAACAAAGGACATGCTGGTTAGAGGTCATCTCTTAAAACCCTCACTCCCTGGCAATTTTTCGTTTTTCACTTTTTCCTTCCTTTCTTTCCACGAGCCATAACTTTATTTTTCCGTCAACATAGCCATAAGAGGACTTTTTTGCAGTATGAGCTTTACTTTTGAACACCATTCATTCTGCCCCACATTGAATTGAAAAATGGGGAAAAAAATTCCAAGTGCGGTGAAATTACAAAAAAACCTGCCAGTGCACGATTGTTTTGTTTTTTTACCATATGGTCACTATTTCCTAAACCTGACCTGGCATTCCCCAAGTCGGTATGTGTTCATAGATACCAAACTGTTATGGTTTTACTTTTATCTAAGTGGTGAAAAAAATTCATAAGTCTGTAAACAAAAAGAATTTCCCTTCTGTCGCTATTTTCAGAGACCCGTAGCGTTCTCATTTTTTGATATTTGGAGTTCAGGCACAGCTTATTTTTTGTGTCTTGAGCGAACGTTTTTTGTTAGATCATTTTGGTTAGAGGTGATGTTTTGATCGCCTGTTATTGCATTTTAATGTAATGTTGCAGTGACCAAAAAAATCGTTATTCTGGAGTTTTGATTGTTTTTCATGCTACACTTTACCAATCAGATTAATTGATATTATATTTTGATAGATAGGGGATTTATAAACGCAGCAATACCAAATGTGTGTTTTGTGGGGTTTTTTGTTTTATTTTCAATAGGGCAAAAGGGGGTGATTTGAACTTTTAGAGGTTTATTTTTTCATATATGTAAAACGTTATTGATTTTATTAGTCCCCTTAGGGGACTTTATGCCTGTACTATCTGATTCTGCTGATCAGAGCGATGCTTCAGTAGGAAGTGACCCAGCACTGTCATGACAATTCATTGGCGCCGCACGAGCCCGCATCAAAGGGAGGGAGGCCTGAGAATACCAGCCACTAGCTGTCGGTTTTATCATAGCTGGGTATCAAAATTATGGCGGACCGGACAGTTTCTTAAAATTATTTCATTCATTGTTAAATAAGCCGCAAGAGGTTCCTTTTATTTTGATACACAGCCAAGATAAGGGCACGGTTGGGAGCTGCAGCCTGTAGCCGTATGCTTTATCTGTGCTGGGTGTCATAATATGGGCAGACCCGATACCAATTTTTTTTATGTATTTATTTTTACACCACTAACGACAGGCACACAGCATCTGTGATGCCAAGCAGTCAGACACGCTGTTACACAGGGTGGGGGCACGATCTGACTGCAACCAATCGTTCTGTGTCTCCAGCACAATCTATGAAGATTGTGCCTAATCCATGCCCACGTTGCGTATTAGAATGCAGCGCTTCGGCTACTACCGAAGAGCTGCGTTCTAAAAAAGCAACATGTCACTTCTTTCATGCGCTTTGGATGCAGGTCCCGCTCTGTTTATGGCCCCCTTCACACGTTCGTGAAATACGTGCGTGATTTTCACGGACGTGTCAAAGGTGCGTTTTCCCTTCCGTGTGCCATGTTTATGGCACTACATGTGTTCTCCGTGTGTTATCCGTGATAACACACGGAGAACGAGAACTTTCAACTCACATGTCCCTGGCGTTGCTGTCCGTGGTGCTGATCTTCGGTCTCCAGCCCTGCCGACTCCCCACTGCTGCTGCTTCCGCCGCAGCAAAGTGAATATTAAATGAGCATAATGAGCGGCGGTCGGCAGCAAGTGACAGCAGCAGCAGAGACATCAGGGCTGGAGAAGGAGAGTAAAGATTTGTTATTTTTTTCCTCAAACACGTGAGTTTTCTCCGGTGCATGTTACATGGGACCGCATCCACACTACATCTGTGTGGTCCGTATGCGGGCCGTGTGACACCCGTGCTGCCAAAGAAAAATGGACATGCATCTGTGTGGAGCACACGGACACGCGTATGCTCCACACGGAGGCACGGGCCAATGGTTGCACACGTGCGTGCACATAAACCCATAGATTTTAATGGGTATATGTGTGCCCGTGTCTCCGGCACATGCGGGCACGGACCTAGCATGTACCGGAGACACGTGCGTGTGAAGGGGGCCTACGGGAGAGGCAGCATCCTGAACGCATGAAATCGGCTTTTTATTACGGACTGTTTCTGCAGCGATTTGAAGTGCACGTATGCTGTTCAAATCGCTGCAGAAATTTCTGCAGGGACAGAACGCAACGTGGGCACATAGCCTTACGGCTGCGCGGGAGACTCAGTAAGTATAATGCTCCTGCTCTAATCCCCCTAGCCCTTTCTACCACCATTTTAAAGCATATGATTTGGGTCACCATAGACTTATATGGGGATCAGTGTCCGAGCAGATATCCAGAATTCCAGTACCGAATGTTTGTTTTTGTATTTTTTTTTTTAAAAATCCGGATGGACCTGCCAATTCCAAATATCTGCAAGTTCGCCCATCAAAAATAACCACACTCAGAAGAACTAATCTCTGTCATTACAAACACATCTACAACTGCAATTGTGCTATCATAGTGCTGTAAGTTCTGCTGCAGAGCTCTGCATGATTATTCTTCAACGTTCAGATCTCCGGCACCCAGTGTGGAAGGAGGGGCTGTTCAGCGGAATTTTTCGCTCATTACAAACACATCTGTAGTTGTAGTTCTCCCTTTCATAGTGTTGTCAACTTTGCTATTCTGCATCTTCCCTACGTTGGCTGTGTGAGATGTAAGCGAAAATCAGGTTATAGTCAGTTACGGCTCTGCAGCTGAGATTACAGAAGAACAGAGATGCAGCTGAAAATATGTTTGTAATGAGAAAGCTTAGTTCTGCTGTACTGAGTTATCACAGAGCTCTGCAGTGAGGTCATGAGAGCAGATTGTCAGTCATTACATGTCTCACACTGGTAAAAACCCACTTTAATTTAAAATAAGCTCTGGAGGCAGATTCTCAGGGGCAACTGTGTCAGGTCTAAAGATCAGTTCATTTACATATAAGAAAAATATGGACATATATGGACATATGGACATATCTTGAATAAGACATCAGATTGCAGATATGAAGGTATCAGTTTATTCAGCTACCTATGACATACGGTATATGCCAATATAGAAGGCTTAGGAGAGTTGATCCTATTGACAAATTCCCTTTAAGCCAGACCTATGAATGCAGCTCAGGATTACAATCAGGGCTGTGGAGTCGGAGCTCATTTTGGTGGAGTCGGTATAAAATGCACTGACTCAGACTCCTAAAATATATAATAAATTGGGGACAGTAGTGCAATACAGAATGTGCTGAATATTTTTCATAGGAATTTGGGAAAGTTCTGAAATGTCCTATAAATGGCTGTTCTATTCCTGATCTAAGGCTGCATTCACACACACTTTTTTGCTGCGTTTTTTGAGGATACGTTTGTCAGCTGATAAAGCATATCAGCTTTTTAAAAAACTGCATCACCTGAAAGGTTTTTGAGCTCATAAATAATGCTTTCAATAGCAAAAGCAAATTAGAAAACCGCCACAAACTGACATGCTCATTCTTTGTGAGGATCCTCACAAAACGATGTGTCTGAATGTCCTGTCTTGAAACCCATTGCCTTTGCTGGGATGCCCACAGTTTCATATTCATCACATGCGCTGTGTTGTGCACACGCTGCAGCTGACAATAAGAGATAGTCTGCAAGAGGGACCCCGATTTCACACATCCGGCTTTTCACTGGTTTGGTGGATGCGGCGCACTCCAGTACAGTGTATACAGTGCAGTGGCAGCGCGACAAACGCCGGTCACATGCTGTCATGTGACCCGGACGTTGCGGCGCTGCCACTGTACTGTATCGTACTGTACTGGCGTGCGTCGCATCCGCCAAACCGGCGAAAAGCCGGATGTGTGAAACTGGGCGGACATGCTGGAAATCTGATTGGAAAAGTGAGGAAATTGGTTATTGCCACCAGAACCCCTAAAATTGATTCCATCTTGAAGAGACGTGCTGGGAAAGGGACAATTGTTGATCAAGCCACTCTTATTTAATGACTGAGCGATTGCTTGAACTAAAATAATTTCTTATAGATTTGGTGAACTCTCAAGTAACCTTAAATGAAGGTCAATGGACACAGGTGGCTGAATTGAAGTAATTGCTTAATCACCCATTTACCGTGACTAAAAAATTACAAGCTGAGGATTTAACTCCTGACATTTTCATAAGGGAGTGGAAGAACTTGCTATTTCGCCTGTCCCAAAGAGGAGGTTCAATCGCAGATGGCATTTCCGCTTCAATGAAACGGAGAGAGACACAGCTATTGGAAAATAAAATTCTTCTGGCAGCTGTTTATGTGGACCCAAGTCATCATATATGGCTTGATAATCAATAGCTTACTAAAGGAAAAGAAGCTTTGAGTGAGGTAGCAGTTAGGATGAGTGGCCTACAGGACTGCCAGGAGCAAGAGGACTTGGGGCATGACAGTGCTACTGCTGCCATATCTTCATCCTCATCAGATGAGGAGTTTAACTTTGACAAGTATTTGGATGACATGGAGCAGGCAAAGCGTTGCCGCAAGGAAAAAGATTTCACTCCGTCTCCTATAGCAGCAGATTGACCAGATTTCAGTAAAATTTTTCACTTCCTCTCAAAGAAATAGAAAAATTCAACCATTCATCAAAACTGACTGTGCATGAGGCAATTCCTTTATACCCGGAAATTGTTAGAGGTGTTGCCCATGTGGTTACGGCTTTCCCTCCAACCCAAGTTACTGTAGAGAGGTTGTTTTCTAGCCTTAAAATTATTAGGTCAGATTTGAGGTCATCTGCGAAGGAGGATCTGATGGAGGCAATTCTATTTCTTAGAACAAATTCATAGGCTGCACAAATGTTATTTAATATGTTTTTGTTGAAAACTGTTTTTGCCACTTACATAGTGTAAAAAAAAAACAAAAAACAGTTTTCAACAAAAACATACTAAATAATAACAATTAGTATAATGCTTATATTTAAGTGAAAAATGTATTGTAGTGCAATGTGAACATCAGACATTTAATAATTTTTATGATACAGTAATCAAGATATTTACGGTAGTTAGAACAAAATATTTTTATTGGAATACAACTTTAAAACACAAAAACTAATTGTAAATATGTAATACAATATGTAATGTATATATATATATATATATATATATATATATATATACACACAAGATATATATTTAATCTACTGTATATTACATAGTGTATTACATATTTACAATTTATTACAGTTTTGTGTTCTAAAGTTGTATTCCAATAAATATATTTTATGTTCTATCTAAATATCTTGATTACTATATCAAAAATGATTAAATGTCTGATGTTCACATTGTATTACAATACATTTTTCACTTAACTATAAGCAATATATGTGGGAGTTCAAGTCGTGGAGTCTGAGTCTGAGTTGGTGCAAGGGAAATTGAGGCGTCGAAAGATTGGCTTACCGACTCCACAGCCCTGATTACAATATATGCCAAAACTTATCAGAACAGGATAAGTAATGCAAAAAAAGTTGTAGAACTTTCTATGTAGCTTAGATATTACCAGAATATACTATAAACTGATGTTTAGCACTTTGTGATATCAGTTTGTGGGGCATAATGAGAATTTTTCTGCCAGCCTGTAGTTAGCATGCATCAAGCATAAATTCTTAAATATGCTGAAAATAAAGAAGTACATAAGGGATTACACAGAATGAGAAGAACAAGTCTGTATAATAGTCTGAAGAACATCCGTATATAAGTATAAATGGCTTTTTACTACATTTCCCAGTGGAACATAAACCACTGTGACTTGCAATGAAAGCACAGAATGACCTTGCAGCAGATCTCCAAACCAAAGCGATAACAATTGCGTAATTATTTCACCTTGGCACTGACACACATTTTAATCGGCCTTGATAACAGTGTATAATTATACGCTACAGTTATAATGACACAAACATGTTGAATAATTGCTGCAGTAGACAGTTATTTAGAGAAAATGTCAGACAAAATAGTGAGAAGATAGATGAGCTTTTTTCCATGCCGCAGTGTCACAACAAGAGCACAGAACTCAGATTCTAGTCATTTAGGCAACTATGATATTGCAGAATGAAATCTGCATGAACAGGACAAATATTAAGTATTTTTTTATGTTTATCATCATTATTAATGGTTTGTCCACATTTGCAATAAACGGCAGAAATATTCTGCATTGATCTGCTGATTTGCCACAAAGTGTGAAAAATTTGGTTTCGAGTGGTGAGACCTGTAGTTCTTTTAAGAAGGTGATCCTGTCGCTGGCTGCCTGGAAAGGAGAGGTTACTGCGCATGCAGGCATCTCCATTCATATCCATGGGATTTTCAAAACTGCCATGGCATGGCCATCTATCCACTGACAGTGGCGCACACAGTGTGGATATACGCAGGTCAAAGTAGGAACTCTTGCAGATTGTATCAGCAATCTGTTACTGAAGTACAACGGAAAATCCACATGGAAAAAATCAGTGTATTCACTCCTGAACAGCCCTAAATGTATAAACTAGTGCCATAAAGGTAATATATTTGTGGGCAGAAGATTTTACACTCACGGCACCGGTTTAGACATTAAGGCTCTAAACAATGCTGGATTTCTATGCATCACAGATATGGCTCTCAGTGACCTATGGGGGCCACCACTATACCTCTGTATCCCCCAATTTCACAGGTGTTTACAGTATAGAGGCAATTTGCAGACCTGGAATTATGCAGCGTTTTTCCACTGGAATCTATAGTGTGTACTAAAAGATTTAGATTGTTTCATTCTTGGAATAGGTGGGATGCCAGCAGTGCCCCCCCAATAATGTGAGGTCATATCTAAGCAGTATGATGTGCTTCCAGCCACACAATGTAAAGTGCTCCTTACCAACGTACAGGAAAGCATACATCTCACATGAAAGCAATCAGGGAGTGAGATGTCAGATGCCTGGGAACTCATTCTGTATAAAATAATCAGACATTACAGTTTTCCCGATGACCCTTAGGAGCAGTCTCCGGGCAGCAATTACAGTAAAATGAAGGTTATTTATATGCTGATTACAATTCCCAATAATGATCCAGTGATGCTTGGCAAGAAGGAGCGCAGTGTTTTGACACGCAGCCAAGCGCTGTCACTCCATGAGATGGCTTTAGGGTATGTTGTCTATCAAAGTACAACTTTATTAGCAGGTTCTCATAAACGCTGTATCCGACAGCTCCCTAATAGAAAACCCATTCATGTTAATGAAAGTGTTCGTTTCTCGATGAAAACCACTTTGATAAATAGAATTGTCTTTCCCATATTGTTTATGAGAAGGCCGTTCTCTCCTTGTGAATTGTCTGCAAGGCAGATCTCGTGCCAAGTTGTTTCCCTTTATATGCTTGACTAGCTCCTGCTTTATCAGGGCTAAAGAGTACAAGCAATAAGACAAGCCCTTAATGGTAGGGCAGCTCCCCTCACAAAGGCCAATTAACCAGGGAGGCTAGCTGAGGCACCATTATAAACCACGGGTTTACAAGTACAGATGTGGGCTCCGAAATGGGGTAATGTCATAATGCTCGTCAGAAATGCCCTTTACATAAAGAGGTGGTGCTCAGATAGAAGCCATCTTTACTGAATGAAGACATTCTCTCATCTGATCATTGTATGTTTGGTTAGTCTCAATAACACTAATGGTTATAATTGCAGTGTTGTGATGTTTAAAGCCACGTTCCCAGGACGCATGTGACATCGTTATGACATACAGGCCCCGCGACCAATCAGCACTAGCCTCCCTCTTCCCGCCTTCGGACATTTGGGTGGGAAGTCAGCACAGCGCACACATCCTACTCAAATGTCCAAAGGGCGCGGAGAGCGAAGCTCATTCTGATTGCTCGCGGGGTCTGTATGTCACGTGTGTCCCGGGAATGCGGCTTTAGACATCACTGGAACCACGGCCGCACTGCAGGTGAGGATAGGCTTATTTATTTTAATGAGGGCAAACAAGGGGAATGAGGAAAGGGAGTCCAAGTAGTCAACAACCTCTGTAAGCACCTGGGGTACTTTTTTTTTGCCCATAGAACACCTTTAATATATTTTGATGTACACCACTATAATGCACCACAAAATTCCATACACACAGCTCATAATAGTTTAGGCAATATAATAAGAAAATTAATTCAGGACATGGAGAGGCAGAAAAAACTCCAAAAACTTGATAACAGGAGAACATTGAGTACTGAAGCACACAGAAAACAAGATTGATGAAAATGTACAAAACTTTATTAGTTAAAAAACCTGAATAAAAACAAACAATGAAAATAGATATAAAAAAATTGAAGATGGGGAAGGAAAGAGGAAGGAGAGAAAAAAAAGAAAAGCCAGTTCCTGTCAATTTAACAAGTAAACTAACAAGGTGAAAAACGGAACAGATACTACATGGCAAATAACCATACCACAGGAAAAAAAAGTAGTGCGAAAAAGTCTGTAATCATGTCTACTAATGCCTTGCAAACAATAAGGAGTCAAAGAACAATTTCATACATGTTAACAAAGGCATAAATGTTGACCATGAGACAGACAAAGCTCATAGCATAAACAATGCAATAGTAAACACTTCAACCGGTGGTGATAGAGAGGAAAAGACGCCAAGGAAAGAGGAGGGGAGACCTAACGTACGTTACGCATAAGGGAAGTATTACAGCTTCATCAGAGGAGGCAAAGGCTCATGGCGTCTGCTTGGAACAATAGCCCTTATATAGTCACAAAGAGATCATGTGACCGCAATCCAGGTCACATGACCACGTGAGCGGCTTATGCGCATAACCACCGTGAGCCCACATAAATATCACTGCCCCCGACAGTTAACGCCAGCGGCGCACACGCGAGAGCCTCCTCTGATGAAGCTGTAATACTTCCTTATGCAAAATGTACGTTAGGTCTCCCCTCTTTCCTTGGCTTCTTTTCCTGCCTATCACCACCGGTTGAAGTGTACTATTGCATTGTTTATGCTATGAGTTTATGGTCTGTCTCATGGTCAACATTTATGCCTTTGTTAACATGTATGAAATTGTTCTTTAACGCCTTATTGTTTTCAAGGCATTGGTCGACAGGATTCCAGACTTTCTCGCTACACTTACTTTTCCCTGTGGTATAGTTACTTACTATGTAGTGTATGTTCAGTTTTCCACTTTGGAAGTTTACTTGTTAAATTGGCAGGAACAGGCCTCTTTTCTCTCCTTCCTTTCTTTCCCCATCTTCCATTTTTTGGATCCATTTTCATTGTTTTTATTCAGGTTTTTTAACTAAAAGTTTTGTACATTTTCATCAATCTTGCTTTCTGTGTGCTTCAGTACTCCATGTTCTCCTGTTATCACCATTATTATGCAGTAACAATGTAAATACGAGGCAAAATTGATACAAAAGTAATCATGTCCATTACGTTCCTAAACTTTTTTCACCATCTCACCACAAGGAAAGCTTTTCCATTAAAATAACCAGAAAGTGTTTACTACAAAGGTTGAAGGTTTAATGTTTTAACTGGTTAAATAGTTTGAATAACACCCTACACATAAAATACACAAACAACAATTAAACGTGTTCTATAATTATAACAAGCAATCATTATACCAAACATCAAAACCATGTACAGCTCAGGTTAATTCTAATCTTACATATCACTATAATTACCCCAAACTATCAAGTAAGGGCGATGATACTGATGTATGCCAACAGACTCACGTGCCAACACAAATAGAGTCTAGCACACCCACTGGCACCCACATTTATCAAAATATACTATAAATATATTAGACATTTAAGAGTACCTCTTTCATGTTTGATTAGCCTTTTATTTTATTATCCACACTAAATATGTATTTTTTCTAATACAGTAGGTGAAAGATATTTAACACACCACTAATTTTCTAAGTAAATATATTTCTAAAGGTGCTATTGAAACAAATTTTTTACCAGATGTCTGTAACAACCCATCCAATCCACACAGGAAAATAAATCAAAACGTATATATCCATAAATTTAGTAATGAGAAATGACGCAGGGAAAAAATATTGAACATTTACAGAAATGTATTTAATGCTTCGTACAAAAGCCTTTGTTGGTGATGACAGCTTCAAGATGCCTCTAGTACGGAAAAATTAGTCCCATTCATTGCTCAGGTGTGATTTTGGACCATTCTTACACATTCCACACAAACTCTCTTCAAATCCCAAAGATCCAGTGCGCTCCTGTGAACTCTGAGCTTTAGTGCCTTCCATAAATTGTCTATTGGATTCAGGTCAGGTGATTGGTTGGGCCATTCCAGCAGCTTTATTTTATTTCTCTGAAACAAAGTTTTCTTGGCTGTGTGTTTGGGATCCTTGTCTTGCTGAAATATCCACTCTTTTCAGCTTTATCACCCTGGTAACTGGCAGCAAATTTTTATCAGGAATGTCTGTACATTTGTCCATTCATCTTTCTTTCAATTATATGAAGTTTGCCTGTACAGTATGCAGAAAAACAGCCCCACACCATGATGCTCCCACCTCTAAACTTCACTGTGGGTATGGTGTTTTTCAGGTGATATGCTGTGCCGTTTGACCTCCATAGTGTCTATTATGGTATCCAAAGAGTTCAATTTTGGTCTCATCTGACCAGACTATATAGTCCCAGTATTTCATAGGCTTGTCTAAATGTTGTTGAGCAAACTTTAAACATACTTAACTTGCTTTTTGTTCAGAAATGGAGTCTTGCATGGTGAGCAGGCATACAGGCTATGGAGGTTGAGTGCATTACTTTTTTTTTTGTTTTAACAAAAAACAAACAATAACAATAGTACCTACTGATTCTAGGTATGTTTGTATCTTTCCGCAAGTGGTCCTTGGCTCTTGGACAACTCTTCTGATAATTATTTTCACTCCTCTGTCTGAAATCTTTCAGGGAACACCTGGTCATGGCCGGTTTATAGTGAAATTATTTCTTGTTAAACAGTGCTCAATGGAACCTGCAGTAGTTTAGAAATTCTTCTGTAACCAATGCCATCAGTATGTTTCACAACAATAAGGTTGCAAAGGTCTTGAGACAGCACACTGGTTTTAACCATTGTGAGATGTTTCTTGTATGGCACCCAGGTAATGACACCTTTATATAGACCATCCGTTGAACCAGCTGATATTTTTCACTTAAAGGCAGGTTTACTTTCTAATTACTGATAGATTTCAGCTGGTGTCATGACTTTCCATGGCTTTTTGCATCTCTTTCTACCTGAACATCTATAGTTTGATTTCTTTGCCTGTGTGGATTGGATGTGTTCTTACCGAAATTTGGTGAGAATTTATGTCAATAGCATTTTTAGAAATATCTTTACTTAGAAAATTGGTGATGTGATCAATACTTATTTCACCCTCTTAATGAAGAAAGGAGATTAACGTTTAACATAATGATTTAGACCGCTCACCCGGTCGAAACTCATTTTGTAGATCCCTAATGTTATTTTTATCTTTTTCCTTAGTAACCTCACTGTTTAAAGGAAATTTGTTAGTAGAATTAACCATTCTAAGCCGTCTATATGGGCATTTAGGTTACAGGAGGCTGAATGAAATGATACTTTGATAACTCTGATCTGATGTCTTATTCCCGAGAAATCCACATTTTTCTTTATATGTTAATTAGCTATTAAGATCTATGGGCCTGGCATAGATCTCTATAAGAACCTGCCTCCAGAACTTATTTTAAATGAAAGGGGGCATTACCAGTGTGAGACATTTAAATCAGGAGAGCAGACTGGCAGTCATTTTATGTCCCACACTGGTAACTCCCCCTTTCATTTCAAATAAGCTCTGGAGATAGAGTCTTAGGGAGATCAGTGTCTAACCCATAGATCTTAACAGATCATTTACATATAACAAAAATGTGGAATTTTCTAGAATCCAGGGTATCAGTTTATTCAACATCCTTTCACCTATATTCCCATATAGAAAGCTTAAGAGTATTGATCCTACTGACAGATTTCCTTTAAATGGAACCTGTTAGCTTAAAAATGTAATTCAATCAATGGGCAGAATGATATACAGCAGGCGGAGCTAGGCAGATTTATATTTAGATTTGTAAGAAATATTTGGTATAGCTTGTATTTTATTAATAAAATCACCACTCATCCTGGATTAAGGAGTCCAGTGGGCGGTCCTAATCAGTGATGGACCGCCTTCTCTGTATTATTGTGCATAGAGTTAGCGGTCAACCACTGATAGGACTGACCATGCTTAGTTCAAAATATGCAGTGACAATGAATATTTTTCCCCAAAAAAATCTATGTATCAATCTTCTCCTGTAACTTAACACTAGAAGTCCCAGAAATTTCGAGCTCCATAGGGTTCCAATGGTGGAAATGTTAAATGACCCCTCTCTGGGACTTCTAGTGTTAATGCTCAATGACAGGTCCCTTTCGTAAATGGGACAGGTCACTTATATCAGACTATTTATATTCTAGGTTACTTACAGTGTACCGCGACGACAGCCACGTTAATTTACAATAGTGTTTACTTTGTCCTAAATAGTGGAAAATATGTTATTGCTTATGTTTTCTGCAGCATCCCTTTAGGATCTAGAGGTCTAGATTTTTCTACATTCATTAGTCATTTAAAAATTTTCAACTGCTCATGAAACTCAAGAACTATGTTTCCAGTCAGTGAGTAGAAACATTTTTGTTTGCATTCATAGCTTCCCACCTGAACCCTACCAGTTAATCTCAGAATCAGTTTATATGAACGGACTGTCAGCACTAGATAAACATTTACTGATTGGCGATCATTTAATAGTGTTTACACAGGCAGACCACCGTAAACGATGCACACTGAACAATGTATAATAGATTGCTCAGTAACAATAGACTGCTATCCTGTTTGCACAAAACAATGAGCCACAAAGAATGATGATCTTTTGCAGTACACAAAAGATAATTTCAACCAATCATCAGGTTATCGGCAGCCTGTTTAAGGCCCAGTCACACACAACGACTTACCAGCGATCCCGAAAACGATGCGACCTGATCGGGATCGCAGGTAAGTCGCTGGGAGATGGCAGGTGAGATGTCACACAGTCAGATCTTACCAGCAATGCAGGAACAATACAGGTCGCAGTAGCAACCTGTATAACGATCTCAGCAGTCACTGGGACCCTGTCACACAGTGTCAAACACAGCGATGTGTCCTGCCCAGCAGGACATCACCTTTGAAGAAAATGGCCTGGACCATTCTGCAACGACTAGCGATCTCACAGCAGGGGCCTGATCGCTGGTAAGTGTCACACATAACGACATCGCTAACGGGATCGCTACTGCATCACCAAAACGGTGACTCAGCTGCGATCTCGCTAGTGATCTCGTTATGTGTGACAGTACCTTTACGCTGAAAGGTTAACGTGAAATCATTCTTGAGAACACTCATTCACAATAATCTTTCATTGTAAATTCAGACTCAAAATTGAGCATTTGGTACAATTATAGCTAGTCTAAGTAAAGCTGACCATATACTTGCTCATTTGGCCACCAGTTATCTCTCCCGCCTCTCCCATACACAAACTTTTAACTCAACTTAACATTATGTGCTTTTAAAAGGAAGAGAGAAAAACACCGCAATCCTGCTGCCAAACGGCTCTTGCAACAGCTTACCCTCTAAACAGCAAAGGGGTTGGGCATCAAAATTAAAAGCCCAACTCTTATCTCAGTCATGTGTCACGGAAGACTTGGGAACTCCTGCCACTCGATGTCAGGGAAGAGTTGGGTTTGTCTAAATAAATGGTCCTGTTCTGCCAAAAACAATGGAAGCCTGTAAACACAATGATCTATTACAGATAGTTCTGTGTGCATATTATTATGGTTGTTCAATGACTGCCAACTACTGGTAGCAAATATGTACCTTCTATCACTGCAGCTGGCATAATGTAAAAGGTCCCTTACTCTGATACACATAAGCAGCAGGACAAATCTTTATCATAATACCTTCCCAGAGTCCTTGCTGTTTCAGATGGATTCCAGTGAAGTCTAGCAAAGCATCCCAAAAAAGCCCATAAAAATAGGTCTGTAAAATATAATTATGTACTGTATGACTTCCTGAAATTGGAGAAAGTCGTAGAGATTATGACTAGTCAGTTTACAGCTCATATTGAGTGCAGCTAATGAGCTTTTAATAGTATAATGGGCTGTAGACATGTATTACTTAAAATCACAGATTTTTTCCAATGTATCCGTAAAAATTTCGGATTACCGGCAATTTTTGATAAGCTGTCCAGACGAATATCAAGTTGGCAACCCAGCGTAAGGGATAAGACTTCTATACCTAACACTAGCGATGGGCAGACCCATTGAAGTTCGGTTTGGCGGATTCATTCGGACATTAAATAAAGTTCTGTTCTGGACCTAAATCTCATTGGAAGTTACCGATTGGGCAGTTCGGCTCTCCATCCACACACAGTCGGCCATAAATAGAGCACTTCCGGGGGAGGGAGGGCAGGAGGTTTTTTTTTTGCACACACTACATTCGATAATGCTGATTTTACCCCAGTGCAAGGCATTCCGAGACTGCAAGTGGCTCAGATTGAGCCGAGCACTGAGTGTACCCAAGGACAACGATGATCGCTTGAGTTGTTTGCATACACAAAGCACTCAAACTCTGAACTCAACAATGTTTTTTTTTGCAAAGTCTGTTGAGTACGAACAATGAACTTTAAAGGGAAAATGTCGTAAAAAATAAAATTCAATAACTGAAAAAATGTAAAGTATTAATGTTTTAATATTTGTTTTTAATTGAATAAAATATAACCACATTTTTTTTAAAAAAGTTTGATTTTTTCCACTGCTAAAAACTAGGGGGAGCAGCTGCTGAAATCCTACTGAAATCCTACTATAGAACTAGCTCACATTACAGCTGCAGTAAAAGTGGGCAGAATCTGCTCTCCTGTGCTTGATGTCACCTCTCCATCCCAATCTGGTTGTTCCCAAAAGGATAAGAGAATGAAGGTTAGGGACAATGCGGAGCCATTTTGTTGGTGACCACAACTGTCTAAAGTGTCACCAAGGACAGCTGCACTGCACGCCCCGGTCCAGCAATGCTCTGCCACATACACGCCCACCCGCAATGTTCTGCCACATGTACGCCCGCAATGCTCGGCCACACACACACACGTGCACACACACACACAATGTTCTGCCACACACACACAATGCTCTGCCACACGCCCACCTGCAATGCACTGCATGCACGCACACACACGCCCGTAATGCTCTGCCACACGCACACACAATACTCTGCCACACGCACACACACAATGCTCTGCCACATGCACGCACACAATGCTGTTCCACACGCACATTGGAGACGGTAGCAGCAGCAGCACGGGGTTGTCATTGGAAACTGTACCAGCGACGGCGGGGGGGGGGGTACTCACACATGCCGAAAAGGTGACAGTGGGAAAGTGCAGCGCACAGCATACGCTGTGAGCTGCACAGATATGGCGCCGATCTCCTCCCTCTGCTGAAACTGATCCAGTAAGCAAAAAAATGGATTCTTTACAAATGAAAGAAAAATGGATGGCTAAAAACTCCATTAACAGATCAGTTTTCCGTAAAAAACAGATCCAGCTAAAATCAATTATTTAAAAACGGCCAAAAACATTGTGTCTGCACAATATTTAGCCAACGTTTGCTGCTGGATTCGTTCTAACATATGATTCGTGGACATGTGAACTTAGCCTCATTTTTTGTCAACAGAGCAGAATACTGAATAAGAAAGGGAGGAGTGCAAACTGCGGGACATTATTTTCTGACTTTTCAAATATACATTGCCTTGCAAAAGTATTCGGCTCCCTTGAATTTTTCAACCTTTTCCCACATTTCAGGCTTCAAACAAAGATAAAAAAAATAAATTTTATGGTGAAGAATCAACAAGTGGGACACAATTGTGAAGTTGAACGAAATTTATTGCTTATTTTAAATTTTTGTGAAGAATAAAAAACTGAAAATTGGGGTGTGCAATATTATTCGGCCCCTTTACTTTCAGTGCAGCAAACTCACTCCAGAAGTTCATTGAGGATCTCAGAATGATCCATTGTTTTCCTAAATGACTGATGATGATAAATATAATCCACATGAAGTCTCCGTATAACTGCACCTGCCGTGTGATAGTCTCAGTGTTCTGTTTAAAGCCCAGATAGCATCGTGAAGACCAAGGAACACAAGAGGCAGGTCCAGGATACTGTTGTGGAGAAGTTTAAAGCCGGATTTGGTTACAAAAATATTTTCAAAACTTTAAACATCCCAAGGAGCACTGTGCAAGCGATCATATTGAAATGGAAGGAGTATCATACCACTGCAAATCTACCAAGACCCGGCTGTCCTTCCAAACTTTCATCTCAAACAAGGAGAAGACTGATCAGAGATGCAGCCAAGAGGCCTATGATCACTCTGGATGAACTACAGAGATCTACAGCTGAAGTGGGAAGAGTCTGTCCATAGGACAACAATCAGTCGTACACTGCACAAATCTGGCCTTTATGGAAGAGTGGCGAGAAGAAAGCAATTTCTCAAAGATATCCATAAAAACTGTTGTTTAAAGTTTGCCACAAGCCACCTGGGAGACACACCAAACATGTGGAAGAAGGTGCTCTGGTCAGATGAAACCAAAATCGAACTTTTTGGGCACAATGCCAAACGATATGTTTGGCATAAAAGCAACACAGCTCATCACCCTGAACACACCATCCCCACTGTCAAACATGGTGGTGGCAGCATCATGATTTGGGCCTGCTTTGCTTCAGCAGGGACAGGGAAGATGGTTAAAATTGATGGGAAGATAGATGGAGCCAAATACAGGATCACTCTTGAAGAAAACCTGTTGGAGTCTGCAAAAGACCCGAGACTGGGACGGAGATTTGTCTTTCAACAAGACAATGATCCAAAAAATAAAGCAAAATCTAAAATGGAATTGTTCATAAATAAACGTATCCAGGTGTTAGAATGGCCAAGTCAAAGTCCAGACCTGAATCCAATCGAGAATCTGTGGAAAGAGCTGAAATCTGCTGTTCACCAACGCTCTCCATCCAACCTCACTCCGCTCCAGCTATTTGCAAAGGAAGAATGGGTAAGAATTTCAGGCTCTCAATGTGCAAAACTGGCAGACACATACCCCAAGTGACTTACAGGTGTAATCGCAGGAAAAGGCGACGCAACAATGTATTAACTTAAAGGGGCCGAATAATATTGCACGCCCCAATTTTCAGTTTGTTTGTTTTTTTACAAAAATTTAAAATAAGCAATAAATATCATTCACCTTCACAATTGTTCCCACTTGTTGCTGATTCTTCATCATAAAATTTAAAATTTTTATCTTTATGTTTGAAGCCTGAAATGTGGGAAAAGGTTGAAAAATTCAAGGGGGCCGAATACTTTTGCAAGGCACTGTAAAATGTAAGTATAAGGTAAAGGTCATTACATGGAAAGAAAACACATCAGAACAGTCTACCGCATCCAAAGTTCACACAGATGTGGTACTGCCTCATGACACGAAAGTCAATGAGCGAATAATCAATAACAGGGAGGAGGGGAATTAGCATGCGGAACAAGCAAGCAACTTGGTTAGAGGCGACCTAGTCACATAATTAGTGTGAAAGCCAAATTCTCCTATAAACGCTATGGGATGAATACACTTTCATTTATCTAAACGGGGGCTGGCACTGTGAGACAAATGGCTCCTCAGTCTTATCGCATTAGCATGAAGCTGAAAGGAACTTTAAGACTGCAAAGTTTTGACCTTGTTGGCATCCATGTGAGAAAGCGATGGATCACAAAATAGGTTCCATTCAATTATCTGCCCATTAGGTTTCCATGGAAATGGTTCTAGAGGCAGGTCAAAACTTTCTCAGTAATGGCAAACACTGCGGGCTTCAGCTGACGCCAACACACATTTGGGTTTTTAACCCATGTAAACTGAGAAATGACAGATGCACCGTGTGTTCATTGTAGAGCAGCTGCCCATGAAAGTCACCGACAGCCTTAGGGATGTCATATAAGCCCAGAGTGTGTGCACCTCTTAGACTAGGTTAACATTTCCGTAGTTTTTCAGTCACATGCGTTGCTTGACACTTGTGACTGATGCGTTGTATAACGGATGACAAGAATAAGAATTCATTGTCGGACTCCATTGTAAAAGAGAGAGTGATCGGCTGATCGCTCACAGCAGCCGGTTGCCGGGTGATCAGCTGATCGCTCACAGCAGCCGGCCGCCGGGTAATCAGCTGATCGCTCACAGCAGCCGGCCGCCGGGTAATCAGCTGATCGCTCACAGCAGCCGGCCGCCGGGTGATCAGCTGATCGCTCACAGCAGCCGGCCGCCGGGTGATCAGCTGATCGCTCACAGCAGCCGGCCGCCGGGTGATCAGCTGATCGCTCACAGCAGCCGGCCGCCGGGTGATCAGCTGATCGCTCACAGCAGCCGGCCGCCGGGTGATCAGCTGATCGCTCACAGCAGCCGGCCGATCAGCTGATCGCTCACAGCAGCCGGCCGCCGGGTGATCAGCTGATCGCTCACAGCAGCCGGCCGCCGGGCGATCAGCTGATCATTCGGCCGCTGAGAGAGAGCATGCGCAGCGGAATCAAAAGGATTCCGCTGCTCAAAAAACGCTACATGCTGCCTTCCTGCCGCCCAACGGTCAGTCGTTCCACGACTGACCAGTCGGGCGGAGGATGCAACGCAGCGTCATCAGTCACAATCCGCCGCTCATACAAGTAGATGGGAACAACGGCATCCGCCAAATGGATTCCGTTGTTTACCAGAGCCGCGGATTGTGACTGATACACATTGACAGAAATGTGAACCTAGCCTTAAAAGAACCATGAGGACAAACATTACAATCACAACAACCAGTTTACGAGGATTATGTTAAGTAACTACATAATCTATACACTTCATGTTCCCATTCTTCACCATTTTTATTAGCATGCATTCAGTGAAAGAAAATGCTTGTTTACTTGTAGAGACTGTATACTATATACAGTATACCTAGTCCTGCCCTTGGCAGAGACGTGAATCCAACCATATCAAGGCTAGGCGATGGATGCTCTTTGAGCTAAAATACATCAGCGGTATTTACACAAATTTATCCACTAGTTTGCTACTATATCTGCTCAGAGGCAAGGTCGTAGGATTCTAGGGGTCCCATCTCCAGGACCTCCACTGATCAAGGGAACAGCGGTGAGTCCTCATAGAATCCTATATTTATCATCCACTCTGTTCACAGGTGATACATGTTAGCAGCCACCCATTGTAAGTTTGTCTGATTGTACAGATTCTCCCCGAGTCTAGCAGCTACTCCACCATGTTACCCCTAAATAAGCTTTGTCAAGCCATAAGCACCTGCCTTTTCCATAAATTATATGTTAAAGGGTACCCATCTATTAATATATCTTTCCTATCTTTTATGTCCTGAAGATAGTCAGGCATCTATGTCCTGAGCCACCCACTGATCCTCCCAAAAACTCTCTTCACTTAAATATATATTTGATAACACATTCCATGTGCGCCAAGGTGGTTTGACAGCGAATTCAGGGATGGCAGTTGGGTAGAATTTTAACTTCCCTGGACCCCATTATTTATCACCAATCTCTAAGGCAGGCTTTGCACACTATGACATTGCAGGTGCGATGTCGGTGGGGTCAAATCGAAAGTGACGTACATCCGGCGTCGCAGTCGATATCGTAGTGTGCAAATCCTTTTTGATACGATTAACGAGCGCAAAAGCATCGTTATCGTATCATCGGTGTAGGGTCCCACATTTCCATAATGCCGGAGCAGCGACAGGTACGATGTAGTTCGTTTCCGCGGCAGCACACATCGCTGTGTGTGAAGCCGCGGGAGCGAGGAACATCTACCTGCGTCCCGGCTGCAATGCGGAAGGAAAGAGGTGGGCGGGATGTTTACATCCTGCTCATCTCCGCCCCTCCGCTGCTATTGGCCGTCTGCCATGTGACGTCGCTGTGACGCCGCACGACCCGCCCCCTTAGGAAGGAGGCGGGTGGCCGGCCAGAGCGACGTCGCAGGACAGGTGAGTGCATGTAAAGCTGGCGTAGCGATAATGTTCGCTACGCCAGCAATCACAAGATATTGCTGCTGCGACAGGGGCGGGGACTATCGCGCTCGACATCGCAGCATCGGCTTGCGATGTTGCAGCGTGCAAAGTACCCTTAAGTCTCACTGTGCTCATTCTCCACTCATTCTACTCTATGCTCTACTTAAATTTCTCACTTTTCTGTGAATAACCAGCACAACATTCCATAATCTGAAATTGGCTTAGATACTATCAAAATGTGGAAATATTTCCATAGTTTTTGCCAAATAAAAGAACTCAGTGACCAAAACACAGCTGCAGTGTGTATGATCTGCGGCTCTGTATAATCTAGCTTGAAACTGGAGAGAAGGCAAATTACAGCAGATTTGTCACCCTCCTCCCGGTCAGCAGCTGACACACATGGAGGAGAGCATGGCGTCCTCATTCCAGGAATGCTAAACTGCTGTGAAATTCCAGCCAATTATTGATATGGTGGACTTAGTAGTTCTACTTTATCTAGTTTCTACACAGTGATTGCTGCGCTACACACAGTCTGCACAAGGAGACAGCTATTCTTTTTTTTTTTTTTTTTTTTTTTTTTCCAATTTAAATTTTTATTGAGTTTTCATAAGCATACAATAAAGAGCATGGGACCATGTAATGATAGACAGGATTCATCAAACATCTGAACAATGTTAAACTGTCATAGGAGTCATAATGGATTATAAGTCATTGTGGTGACACATAGGTCCTCATTTTAAACCGTAGAAACCATAGAAACCAGTAACACAGAGAGGAAAGACAGAGGAGAGTAGCAGTCATGGTATGTAGGAAAGAAAGCGTAAGTCAGAGAGAAAGGAGGAAAAATAGAAAGTAGAGCGCGGTGACCGGGGCTGATACACTGTCCGCTGGACCAAGACCATTCGAAAAGACGGTGTATGTCATCTGAAGAAGGGAGGGAGCCGGGGGTTCCTGCTCCTCAGGAGTCACACAGATCCAAGAATTTTTTACTAGACAGAAAAGATTCCCACTGAAGCCATTTGGTGGCTGTCACCACCGACTGCCCACGTGACTGAGCCATCACCACCTCCATACGGTGAATCACATTTACCTCCATGACCCATTCGTCCAACGAAGGGGGAGCAGAGTCCTTCCATCGTCGTGGGATCACTGTCTTAGCTGCCTGGAGAAGATGGCCCAGGATAGAATTTTTATAGACCTTTTCGGATACATTAAAGATGTACAATAATACCGCCTCTGGGCGACTCGGAACCACAACCCCGGTGACCTCATGAATGGCCGCCAGTATTTTTTTCCAAAAGGCCGACAAGCTCGGGCAGTACCACCAGATATGCGACATAGTGCCCCCCTGCGCTCCACATCGCCAACACGTGTCAGGGACGTCAGGGTACCATGCATGAAGAGATGCTGGGACCCTATACCATCTAGACAGTATTTTATAGCTGGTTTCTTGCATCCTGGTGGCCACCACGGACCTGTGGGTCAAACGGAAACAACGTTTCCACTGATTCTCAGGGAAAGTCTGGCCGAGCTCCTCTTCCCATGCCGCACAGAATCGGGGGGAAGACGTCTCCGCCGCGTTCGTCATACATTTGTACACCTTTGAGATTGCATGGCGTGCACCAGAGGGCCCACTACAAAGGTTTTCAAAAGGCGTTTGGGGCAGGTGGTGGGCTATGTCAATGTCCTGGGAGGTTATGAAGTGCTTAAGCTGGGCATATTCAAAGTGGAACCGCAATTTGAAGTTGCGGTTCTCTACAATCTCCCGGAGTGGAAGGAGGGACCCCCCCGAAACTACCTGGTTTAATCTCAGGGGGTTTAGTTTCGTGCAACCTAGAAAGTTGTTGGACGATGCTCCCGGTAGAAACTCCGGGTTGTCAGTTAGTGGCATGAGGGGTCCCCTAGGCTGGATCATGAGGTTGCGTGATGATATAGAGTGTATCGTTCGTAGTGTTTGTTTGGTACTATAGGACATCTCAATTTTATGTTTGATGAGGAGGGGCCAGGTCCACGGCAAGGTCGATGTCGATAAAGGGCATAGATCCTGTGCCAGGCAAACCCAGAGCTTAGACTTAGAGCAGTGCAAAAGGTCCAAGACCCTGGCATGAGCGGCTGCCATATAATATCGCCTACAATCGGGCAGACCTGTTCCCCCCGCGTTCTTGGTCCTGGTTAAAACGCTGCATCTCAAGCGAGCGCGTTTTTTGGACCAGACAAATTGATTAAATATGCGTTGTATCTTGGCCCAATATGCTGCCGGGATATATACCGGGACCGTCTGGACCAGGTACAATAATCGCGGCAGGGCGGTCATCCTGAGAGCGCCAATCCTGCCAAACCACGAAAGAGTGCCTTTTTGCCATGAGGCTAGGTCTCCCTCGAGTCTTGACAGAAAGGTTTGATAGTTTAATTGAAAGAGCCTAGTCAGATCGGAGGGAATCTTTATGCCCAGGTATTCAATGCTACCATGGGATGGCCATTTAAAGGGAAAACTTGGTTTTAGGGCGTTTACCATTGTGTGGGGCAGAGAGATATTCAGCGCCTCCGACTTGTCAAAATTAATTTTGAAATTGGACCATTTACTAAAGCGGTTTAGCTCCACTAGCAGGGACGGAAGGGAGGTGAGAGGATTACATAAATAAATAAGGAGATCATCGGCAAATGCGGCACATTTATGTTCCCGGTTTGCAACCTGAATGCCTTGAATATCTGGGTTAGCCCTAATGGCCGACAGTAAGTGTTCCATTACCAACACGTATAATAAAGGTGATAGGGGGCATCCCTGCCGGGTCCCATTCCGGATGGGGAAGGGCCTCGACAGAGTGCCATTAATCTTAATGTATGCAGTCGGAGAGTGATATAAAGCCATAATCTTAGAGGAGCAAATGGGTCCCAGGCCCATATGCTCCAATGTCTGTGAAAGTGACTGCCATGAGACTCTGTCGAAGGCCTTCTCAGCATCCAAAGATAACAGCATCAAAGAGAGTTTTTTAGTGTGTGCGTGTTGGATTAAGTCCAAGGTCTTTATGGTATTGTCCCTAGCTTCTCTGCCCTGGACAAACCCGACCTGTTCTGGATGGATCAGGTCAGGAAGCAAAGGGCCCAGTCTATTTGCCAAAAGCTTGGCATAGATTTTTAAATCTACATTAAGGAGTGATATCGGTCTGAAACTGCTACATATTGTGGGGTCCTTTCCAGCCTTACGAATCAAAGAAATATGGGCAGTGGTTGAATGGGGCGGGAAAGGGACCGAGTCCGAGATTGAGTTGAAAGAGAGGAGCATTAAGGGAGCTAACTGTTCCGAGAAGGCTTTATAAAATTTAGCGGGGAATCCGTCAGGTCCAGGACTCTTATTACCCGGTGTGTCACGAATCACCATCAACAATTCATTCAATAAAAATGGACTTTCCAGGTCCTCAATTGTGGAGCTACTAAGGCGCGTAAAGGGTGAGGGCATTGAGGGGCATTCGGCACTCAACTCAGAGGGTTCAACAGGTAAATTATATAGCTTGGAATAGTAGTCGTGAAACGTGTTGGAGATGTCGGGGGTGGCATAGAGTAGCTCGTCACGTGTGTTCTTGATACAAGGTATAAGGGTGTGGGCTCTTCCCTCTCTCAATGCGTTGGCCAGCAATCTACCCGGTTTATCTCCAAACTCATAAAACCTCCCTTTCCCTATCTGTATCAGGCGCTTATACGAGGAGTCCAACAACTTTTTGACTTCCATCCTGGCCTGTAGAAGGGCCTGCAGGTTCGTGGCCGATAGTGCTCGTTTGTGTATAAGCTCACGTTCAGAGACCCTACGAAGGGCTGTTACTATATCTTGGGCCCGTTCTTTTTTGATTCGGGACCCATGCTTAATAAAAATACCCCGTATGACACATTTCAATGCTTCCCACTTATAAGTGGGGGCTGTGTCATCGGTTAAGTGGTCTGCTACGAACCCCGTGATAGAGGTCTGAACGTCAGAAACACAAAGCTCATCCAGCAACAGCGACTCATTTAGCCGCCACGAACCCCTGGGGGTCGGGAGGGAGGGTATCTCAACTGTACAATAGACCGGGGCATGATCCGACCATAGAATGTTGTCCATCCCAGTGTATCGAATCCAGGGGAGAGCGTTGTGTTGTAAAAGTATATAGTCAATGCGACTGTATGAGTCTTGAGTATGGGAATAGAAACTATAGTCCCTGTCGGACGGGTGTTTCAGTCTCCAGGTGTCGAACAGCTGAATACGCAATAGAGCTTTTTTGATACGTTTGATCGTGCTGTAGGCAATGTTAGATTTCCCCCTGGAGTTGTCCAATGTGGGGTCGAGGGTGACATTGAGGTCGCCACACAGAACCACTGTACCCTGAATCAGAGGGACCGCAACGTCTATCAGGCGGGTGACAAAGCTGTCTTGTTTTTGGTTTGGGGCATATGCGTTAATGACTGTGAGTGTTTGATCCCCTACCTTTAGCGAGAGGATGATATACCGTCCAAGACTATCAGTCGTACATTTTAGGATTTGATGTGGAAGGGATTTATGGATGGCTATCGCCACCCCTTTAGATCGGGAATCCGGGTTGTCTGAGGATACCCATGTCTGATAATACTTATTTTTGAAAATGGGGGCATGCCCTTGTTTGAAGTGGGTCTCCTGGAAACACACCATGCTCACCTTCTGCTTATGGAAGTGGTACAGGATCTGTGTTCGTTTCTCCGGAACATTAAGGCCCCTGGCATTAAAAGAGGCAATAGTCAGGTCCGCCATCTAAAAGAGAGTGTGACATTAAAGATAAATGAGAGAAGGAATCGAACACGATCAGCCCGGTCGCCAAGAGAGGAAGGAGGAAGAGAGTTGAAAGAGGTAGAGTATAGCGAAGAAGAAAACAAAGAGAACAACAAAGCACAAAACCTTGTATGATAAACTAGATTCGAACAAACGTTCCTAGGGAACATGTCCGCCTTTGAATGGCAGGACAGGGGATCCCAACCTATTTGGGGAAAAAAGATGTCAGACATAGCAAAGCAAAACAGAACTCCGGATATACTAGAAACATTAAGGATGACCACAAACACCGGCTAAGGAATTGATGACTAATGTAATACGGGCAATGGATAGGTTTAAACTCAGCAGATGAGAGTCACTTAGCTGTAAATAACTGTAAATAACTGCGTGTAGAATATGTCATGAAGGCACACACGGCCTCAGGGCCTCTCTATGTCGGGTATCGAAAGCGTCCTGCCCCTCGGCCCCGTTCTCCTCTCGGAGGCAGGCCCCTCTTGGGCCCCGGGAATGAGGTTGGTCTGGTGGGTGTGATCCTTTCCCTGGGGGTCCAGGTCTGAAGCAGGGTAGTTGGCCAGGCTGCTATAGAAATTGTGGGTAGGCCCAGGCTCCTGATGAATGCCGGGAGGTCCTCTGGGGAGCGCAGGACCCGCCATTGAGAGTCTTTTTGCACCGCCAAGGAGAATGGAAACCCCCACCGGAACGGAAGTCCCTTTTCTTTCAGAACATCCAGAAGGGGCTTCAAAGTAGCGCGTTGGGCTAGAGTGTGCCTTGAGAGATCTGGCATTATGCGGATGGCAGAACCATTGTATGACAAGTTTGGCTTCTTCCTGGCTGCCTGTAGAATAGCCTCCTTTGCTACAAAGAAATGCACCCTACAGACCACATCTCTTGGGCGGGGATCATCCGGATCTGGGGGACGCAGAGCCCTATGTGCTCTATCGAGCTCTAGGGGGGCACCAGGCGGTTTCTTTAGCAAATTATTAAAAATGGAACGAAGGACGCCAGGGATGTCGGGAGCAGCTATAGATTCAGGTAGGCCTCTAATTCTTAAATTGTTCCTTCTATTTCTGTTCTCTTGATCATCAACGTGTTGTTGAAGGGCAAATAGCTGCTTAGACTGGTTTTGTACTGTCTCTTGGATAGATTGTATAGAGACTTGTGAATGTGATTGCTGCTCAGTGAGGGTATCAACCCTATGGGTGAGTGAGGAAAGATCAGATCGCAGTTGGATAAATTCTTGCTTACATTCCGCCACCACTTGATTAGCCAGTGCTGCGATGTCATTCTTGGTGGGGATCGCTTGCAGCAGTGATCGCAGGTCTGCCAAGGACGCCGGGCGGTCCTCCCTTGTCGAGGCGGCAGCGTAGGATAAATTGGGGTATGCACAGAAAGAGTCCTGTACAGCTGGACCGTATATCATTTGCTGTGCACTTTGGGGATTATTAATGCCGCTCCATGATGGTGATACGGTGACAAGACGAAGTGGGGCTACCCCTGACACCATGGGCCCCTTATTCATGGGCATCAGTGCACCCCCTTCCGGAACCCCGTCTGTGTCCCCCAGGCTCTCAGCCCAGGAGGATCCTGTGCACCAACTATTGGGTGAGGTGGGGGGCATTTCCATCTGGGGCGTCCCCCAGAACTCAGTGGCCGTCTCCCTGGATTCATGCGGTCCCCCTCCAGTCACTGGGTCCCCCAGGGGTTGTGTGTCCCCCGGCGAGGAAGTGTGGCTTATGTTGTTATTGCCGTTACTAATATGGGCCCTCGGCAGCAAGTCCCCCCTCCAGCCCCGCACCGGGGGTCTGGGATCAGGCAGTCTGTTAGGGGTATCCGCTGCTCCCGTCTGGGCCTCAGCTGCTCTGCGTGGAGCCTGTTCCCCCTGGGCCCGGGGCTGGGGCGGTGACTCATCCTCCAGGCCCGATCTCGCGTGCAATCCACGGCTGCACGCCGAGATCTCCCTGATCCCGCCGACACCAGCCGCGGGTGGACTGCGGGGACTCACCGCTCCCATCCGCGATGCAGCAGGGCATGAGGCAGGCGAGGTCGCGGCTGCGAGTGTCCCGCCTTCCAGCTCCGGCCTCCGGGGCCGCGGTTCAGGTAGGTGGGCGCCATCTTGGAATGGCGTCTGCAGCTTCACTAAGTCCCCCGCCGCAGGGCTTTGTTTCTTGCTCACCGCTGCTGTGGATCTCCCGGTGGGTCCTTTCGCATCATGGGGGGTCTCAGCTGCTTCACCCCTCTTTTGGGTCTCCGGGGTTGCTGTGTCCTCAGGCATCCGGACAGGGGCAGGACTCATTTCGGATTCTGCAGGCCGCAATTCTTGCTCCGGCTGCGAGGTTGCCCCCGATTCCTTGGAGCGGGTAAAGTAGGCTCCAATATTATTCAGGGGTGCAGGTGGCCGTCCTGGGGTGTTGAGCTTGCCCTTTTTGGCCGATGATTTGCCCATTTTATGTATATAATAGCCGGCTTTATGGAGGATTATAAGGAGCTCCAGAGAAGCACGTCTTTACCCTGCCATGTCCAGCTCCGCCCCCGAGACAGCTATTCTATGTGGAGAACCGGGTCACAATTCTGGTATGTGATGGTACCTACAATCTACGAGTTCTGATGGTCTAGTCACCAAGACTTGGTGTATGTCTATGGCATTGACCGCAGGATCAACAAAGAAGAACGCGTAAGGCTCTTTTACTTGGGATGATTGGCCGTTTGAAGGAATGCCAAATCAGTGCCCCATAAACATGCACAGGGCTCAGTCCGCTCCTTCACTTTAATGTGTTCATAAAAATGATCATTAGCAGCAGATCCCTGAAAGAACAAGGGATGTGCTGCCAATAATATTACAGGGGAGCAAAAGATCATACTAACAATTATTCATCCCCATACAGCCTGAACATGCACGAGAATTACTGCATGGAAATGACAATTTAACAAGGGCAAATTAAACTCTTGTACCCTTGAATGGCACTCATTATGGGCAGATTGTCTTTCTGTGCAAATGCGCCCTGAGTCCTCTTTACATGTACGTATTTCGAGTACATGTGGCAAATGTTTTGTTTTATGGATATCACATATAAAAGGATCAATACAAGTCCATGAAAAATATGTACAACACACTGATGGCATCTATGTCGGGTGCGTATTTAACATTGCAAAGTAGAGGCGCTTTAGTCTTTATCCATTCCAGAAAAACCCAGATGGTTGCACTGATGGGAAACACTGATGACACTGGTACTGGGTTTTCACATGTTGTATACGCACTTGTGAAGGGGGCCTACGATGGGAGAGATTGTCATTACGTAGCATCTTAAAGGTGTATTTTATTACTTTAAGGGTACGCTTATACTATTGTATAACACAGCCGAGTGCTATCCAATGTTTAATCAGATAGTATAACATTGGAGAGAGTGCCAAGTAGCATGATTTTTTTTTGTCTCATGTCGATTTGACATGAGAAAAATATTGCTGCATGCTGCAATTGGCAGCATACAGTTTATCTGACAACGCACACCCATTCAAGCCGACACAGACCATGGAGAAGATGGAGAGATTAAGCAATCCATCTTTGCACCCGAGCTCCCATTCTCACGTGGCAGAATCAGATCACAGTGAATGATGCTCAGCTCACGCTCGCAGAAGTGTGAGCCAAATGTCATTTACATAATCTGATTCTATCACAAGAGTATATACGCCACTGTGAGCATACTCATTATTAGAGTATCGGCCCAGATTAAAAAAAAATAAACTTTACTCACATCCCGGACCAGAACTGCTCCTAAACGCTGGCTATTGTGCCCACCGCCAGTCTCCTAGCATGAACGACATGTGATGGCTGTGTGGCGCCCCTGACCTGGTCAGGCACCACTGAGTACTGCACCCATGCTGGGGACAGTACAATACAGGTAATCCAGAAGGCTGACAGGGGTGTGGAACACAGGCGCATAGTGATCAGGTCTCACACATGTACCCATGAGAGGACCCCTGGGGATCCCAGGAGGGGGAAAAGCCTTGACCTTCACTGGAATAGTGGAGGGGGCCAAAAGCCTCCATCTCCTCTCAAGGGGTGTGGTAAGAGAGTCTGGTTGCTAGGTGGCGTAGGCAAGAACAGGAGAGGAGGAGCAGTGAGTCAGTTAGAGCAGAGAACTCCAGAGGGCTCAGTGAGGAGCAGACCTGTGGGGTTGATGCTGTCTAACAGCGCCCGCGCAGTGGCTACTGACGGGGGAGAACGGTCAACTAGGAGTGCTACCTGAAAGCCAGCTTCAGCTAGAGAGAAAGCACGGAGTGGGAAGTAAGGAGACTGCTAGAGAGCACCAGGCCCAACCGGGCGGCAGATCCCGAAGCGAAGATAGATCCAGCTTTCTTCTGCTAAACCTGCCGGTGTGGGGCTCTCAAAGCCCACACCACAACACCACAAAAGCCGCAGCCACGTAACCGCAGTGAGGGCCCATAGGTCACAGGAGGCAAGCAGCTGGAGTGGCCTGGTCCGGGGAACAAGCAAACGGCAAACAAAAGGGGGAGAGAGGCTGCAGCATCTTCCCTGGGCGACCCCCATAGGGACTCAAAGTCGGGGTCACCCCAAACCACCAAGGGCTAAGGAAGGCGAGTCAGTAGTCACCCTCATAAAGTCAGCCTGAAGGATACCTGGTTCCCATCTGGTTCATCCCAGCTACGCCCGGGCTACTCACCCTGCCATCAAATGTGAGTAAAGCCCTTGAAAGACAGTTCTGCCTGTGTGAGTCATTCTGCGACTTGTGGTACTACGCACCTATACAGGGCCCTGGGGCTTGCCTCACTCTCAGGAGGCTACTACATCCGACTGCACCCACCATCAGCCCCAGGCGTCCCCTAACCTGCAGTGGCGGTCCCCACTGACCGCAATACTGAGAGTGGCGTCACGATCAAAACAGAAGATTTCCTACCAGTGACGGAGATCCAGCAACGTGGAGTCCCTGAAGGTAACGCACCGACACCGACACAACACCTGCGGGGCTTCACATCTGGCGTCACGAACAGGATAAGGACTAGACCTGTTCAGACAGGTGACCATGTGCCTGGGCGGTCCGCTTGAAAAATTGGAAGCGCCGCCATATTGCCACCATGAAAAGCGCGCTGAAAAACAACAGCAGCCCGCGCTGGAAGAAGTTACCGCCCACGAAGAGGTGTGGCTACCCAGAGATCCTCTGCGGAGTTCTGAGCTTGCCAGCGAAGAGAGCGGAAGCGTCCGGAGACGGCGGAGCAGAAGAGAAGCCAGCAGCTTGCTAATGGAGATGGCGTCTGAGAGCAGAGATCCAGAGCCAGGCTCCGCTGCCTGGTGGTGTCGGGAGCTCGCCGAGTTCTGCGATCAACTAGAAGCCAGGGTCGGAAGGCTGATCAGAGAGGGACGCGAGGAGTTCCTATGGATGACGGCGGCGGTTCGGGCCTACGAGGAGAGAGCCGCGCACCGAGTGCCAGATCGGGCGGTGACAACTCAGACCCCGATACTGCCAACGATGGGTGAGTCGAGTGATGCCCCGGCTAGCGCAAGTGCCCCGACCCCTACTGCCACGCCCGCGGTCCCTGAAGAGGCGCCCGGCGCGGCGACGCTGAACCAGGCCGCAGCCACACCAGGTGCGGCCCGCCAAGCCCCGGCCGCCGCAGCGATGCCCTGCTCGGCCCGCCAAGCCCAGGCCGCCGCAGCGATGCCCTGCTCGGCCCACCAAGCCCCGGCCGCCGCAGCGATGCCCTGCTCGGCCCACCAAGCCCCGGCCGCTGCAGCGATGCCCAGCCCAGCCTGCACAGACCCCATCGCAACAGCGACACTGATCCAGGCCGCCGCCATACAGGGCGCGGCCCGCCAAGACCAGGCCGCCGCCAAACAGGGCGCGGCCCGCCAAGACCAGGCCGCCGCCATACAGGGCGCGGCCCGCCAAGACCAGGCCGCCGCCATGCCAGGCGCGGCCCGCCAAGACCAGGCCGCCGCCATGCCAGGCGGGCCCGCCAAGACAAGGCTGACGTACCATTTACCCCGGCCTGCAAGGCCAGAGCAGACAAGGCTCCCCAGGTTCAGGAAGTCCCTGCTAGGCAATCTCTGGTAGGTGAGGACTCCGCATACTGGCAGCTAAAAGCCGACCTGGAAGCTAAGTTCCCACGGGAGATGGTGGAGCGGTACATGCTCCCTCCGCACACCCCAAAGAGTATCCCGACAGCTCCTGCAGCAACCACGGCAAAGAGTTCCCCACCTGGGCCGGCAGAAAGAAGTCCATCCCCAGCACTGCTACCCAAGGGGTGCCAGGAAGAACTAAGGGGGGGAGGAGGCCAGGAGGTTGAGGGGCTGACTCCAGAGCCATACCCAGAGCCAGAGATGCTGCCTTATTCTCGCTGGGATGAGGAAGACTTGACACCATCTGCAGAAGAAGAACTGCCCAAAAGCCTTACCTGGGAGTTTGTGAGCTGCACCCTACAGAATCCAGCCCGTAAGACACACCGCAACAGAACGCAACTATCCCCTGCACCGTCATCTCCAGAGCAGAGAGAAGTCACGGCCAGAGACCTGCAAGAAAAACGAGCCCTGAGAAGGTCCAAAGCCCAGGCCAGAGGACCCCTTTTCAGAGGAGTAGTGGAGGATTTTAATCTGAGAAGTGGATATGGATTCATCGTAGCACCTGGCATAAAGGAAGGTATCTTCGTCAATAGGAGAGACGTCAGAGCTAATCTGCCCAGAGGACACCCTGGCAGAAATCTAAAGATGGGAGATTCAGTCCAGTTTACTATGCACCAAGGTGAAAGAGGATTGTATGCGCTTGACGTAGCACTATGTACCAGCAAACCTTACAGCCACCCCATGCTACAAGAAAGAAAAGACAGAGATAGAGACACAGATGAAGATCAAGAGAGAAAAGACAAGGAACCTACAGATGAAACGACCACAGACGACGACAAAGAGCAGGAAAGCAACAGGTGCCACCGCCATACAGGCTCAAGCCCTGGTAAAGAGGAGTAAAGTAAAGGAAAGTAAGAAGTTACTGTTTCGACCAGTTTGAAAGTTTTGTTTTGCAACGTTCACGTTTAAGCATGTGCCCACAAAAACTATTGTGAGAAACCCATGAACCTTTAGGCTATGAACTGGCTATAGCCACAAACTCTCGCAGTGTAAATAGTTACACCAGAGGGCACCACCGCCACCAGAGTCAGCCTGTTTAGGGGCTTGGCTCGTCTGCAACCAGGAGGAGCCCGTCCGTATATAGGGCCTTGGCTCACCTGCGACCAGAGAGCATGCCTGTTTATGGGGCCTGGCTCTCCACCACAAAGAGGGTACCTGGTCAGCACCAACTGTGGAGGCCGCCTCTGCATCCTGCCAGAAGAGGCTGAAGGCGCGGATCCACCAAGCCAGGTATACCCTGAAACCACCAGCCCATGAAGCCGCGACCAACGTGAAAGGGTTTTGGGTGGGTTAACGGACTTGTGGGTGGAGGGTGGTGATGTATGGTACCTGGTGCTTTTAAAAATGTTTTACATGTTTTAATGTTTTATGCATTTTAAAATGTTGTCTTGCAGCCCGAGGACGTGCTGGTGATAACTAAGGGGGAATGTGGCGCCCCTGACCTGGTCAGGCACCACTGAGTACTGCACCCATGCTGGGGACAGTACAATACAGGTAATCCAGAAGGCTGACAGGGGTGTGGAACACAGGCGCATAGTGATCAGGTCTCACACATGTACCCATGAGAGGACCCCTGGGGATCCCAGGAGGGGGAAAAGCCTTGACCTTCACTGGAATAGTGGAGGGGGCCAAAAGCCTCCATCTCCTCTCAAGGGGTGTGGTAAGAGAGTCTGGTTGCTAGGTGGCGTAGGCAAGAACAGGAGAGGAGGAGCAGTGAGTCAGTTAGAGCAGAGAACTCCAGAGGGCTCAGTGAGGAGCAGACCTGTGGGGTTGATGCTGTCTAACAGCGCCCGCGCAGTGGCTACTGACGGGGGAGAACGGTCAACTAGGAGTGCTACCTGAAAGCCAGCTTCAGCTAGAGAGAAAGCACGGAGTGGGAAGTAAGGAGACTGCTAGAGAGCACCAGGCCCAACCGGGCGGCAGATCCCGAAGCGAAGATAGATCCAGCTTTCTTCTGCTAAACCTGCCGGTGTGGGGCTCTCAAAGCCCACACCACAACACCACAAAAGCCGCAGCCACGTAACCGCAGTGAGGGCCCATAGGTCACAGGAGGCAAGCAGCTGGAGTGGCCTGGTCCGGGGAACAAGCAAACGGCAAACAAAAGGGGGAGAGAGGCTGCAGCATCTTCCCTGGGCGACCCCCATAGGGACTCAAAGTCGGGGTCACCCCAAACCACCAAGGGCTAAGGAAGGCGAGTCAGTAGTCACCCTCATAAAGTCAGCCTGAAGGATACCTGGTTCCCATCTGGTTCATCCCAGCTACGCCCGGGCTACTCACCCTGCCATCAAATGTGAGTAAAGCCCTTGAAAGACAGTTCTGCCTGTGTGAGTCATTCTGCGACTTGTGGTACTACGCACCTATACAGGGCCCTGGGGCTTGCCTCACTCTCAGGAGGCTACTACATCCGACTGCACCCACCATCAGCCCCTGGCGTCCCCTAACCTGCAGTGGCGGTCCCCACTGACCGCAATACTGAGAGTGGCGTCACGATCAAAACAGAAGATTTCCTACCAGTGACGGAGATCCAGCAACGTGGAGTCCCTGAAGGTAACGCACCGACACAGACACAACACCTGCGGGGCTTCACAGCTGCAGTCAGTGTGACACATTATGTGACTTTGTTTATTCCTGGACACCGGTGAAGGACACAGTATCCAGTACAGGAGAGCAGGGAGTTGTTTCTTGTTTCATTTTTTCCAGCGTAGGGGAAACTCCTTGAAGATGGCCATTCACACGAGATAGCTGTAGGCCAAATGGTCATGTGTTTTGAACAGGGAGATAGGAGAAAGCCCTTTCTAATGGCCGGATTACCCCTCCCATCCCAACAACATCTGACAGTAGGGAGGACTCCATATGCATCAGAGGGTCAAAATTGGAGGCTTCAGCAAACTTTCCGGCTAGGTTCACACAGATATGTGAAAGCAGAGATATTCAACGGGTTTCCCAAAAGGAATCCATTTCTGGAATGGCTCCTTTTTCTTTATGTGATTTATTCCACACTGTGTCAAGTCTTCAGCTGATTCCAAGAGGAATTCACCTCAAAGTAGTGACATGTTCCTTATTTCTTTTGTTGTGAAGTTAAAAACTAGAGTCAAACTCTCAAAAACCTCACTGCATAAATAGCAGTGCGGGATATTAAACTGAAACAAATAGGATGAGTGTACAAACAAGGATTTGAAGCTATTTATGTGACTTTTGGAGCAGATCTGCTTCAAAATCCTTCCAAGAAACTTCGGCCAAGCTTTAATACAACCAGAAAACCGCACAGAATTTGGGTACACTCACCAGGCACCAGGAATGTGGGTCACCAAGTGCCTCAAATTTGTTATTCATTTTAGCCTTTAAAAATGCAATCCAGAAAGTGGGCACATATGTAAAACACATACTCAACAATGGTAACAGGATGGGAGACCGGATGCAACAAGGGACAGATGATTTCTAGAGGGAATGGCCTGGATATCCTGACATCTAAGTCTTATAAACAAAGCCATTATGTGACCAACGTCTATTAAGCTATTCTCCCTCTGAATCAGAAAAGTGTCTGGCTATAAAAGCATATGCCATTTCAGCTATTTCATGCAGAGTATGCTGTAGATTCCTTTTTAGGAAGAAATTATTTGATTATACTGTTGATTGGGTTTATTTTTTGGTTGCAGTATTTCCTATTACTGTGCTATTTGTCCTTTTTGTTTGTAGTAAAATGAGGAATGAATTAACAATTGACTGAAACTAGAACTCTAAAGGCCACTTTACATGCAGCGACATCGCTAGCAATGTCGCTGCCGATCGCACCCATCCCCATCGTTTGTGCAAATTGATGCCCGTGTCGCACTATTGCTAGGACCCGTTACACGGACTTACCTTCCCAGAGACGTCGCTGTGGCCGGCGAACAGCTTCTTTTTTAAGGGGGAGGTTCGTATGGCGTCACAGCGACGTCAAAAGGCAGGTGTCCAATTGAAGCGGAGGGGCCGAGAGCAGCCGCATTAAAGTCACGGCCACCTCGTTGCTGGAGGACGCAGGTACGGTGGTGTTCATCATTCTTGGGGTGTCACACGTAGCGATGTGTGCTGCCTCAGGAACGACGAACAACCTGCGTCCTGAACGAGCAATGACATTTGGGAAATGGGTGATGTGTCAGCAATCAACGATTTGGTGAGTAATTTGCATCATTAGCGGACGCTCGTACGTGTCTCACGCAACGACGTCGCTAACGAGGCCAGATGTGTGTCACGAATTCCGTGACCCCAACGACATCTCATTAGCGATCTCGTTGCGTGTAAAGCCCCCTTAAGGGTAGGATCACAAGCAACATTCGAGAGCAATTTTCCAAATTGCAGCAAAAGTTGTGGCAAAAAATGCACTGTGGTTGCAGAATGTGAACCCAAAAATAGTTTCTGCATTTCTAATTTTAATCTTAATGCAAAGAGAACAAATTGTGCAAAAATGGGCATTGTGTTATCTGCACAAGCCCCAAGATGCCAAAAAACCTTAAAGAGAATCTGTCAGTAGGATCAAACCTCCTAAGCCATCTATATGGGCATGTAGGTCACAAGAAGCAGGCTTCTCACAAATAAGTGCTACAATAGTACACCTTTGTGTTTTGCTGTCCGGAACTGCTCTATATTACTATTCTTATTCAAGACAGACGCATGCAGTGAAAATTATTTTTGTCCTATACTGAAAGCCTATAGGCGACATACAGTCAGTATAAAATCATATACGTCAGAGGTATTTGTTAGGAAATTCTCCGAACACATACCATTGACTGACGTGATGTGAACAGGCTAGCATTGGGCCTCAGGTAATATTTACAATATCAAATTCAGAAGCAAAGACGTAACTATATCTACACTGTACGTGATTGCTAGAAAAGGGGAAATGATTACAATACTTCTTAGGCTGGCGGGCACCCTGCAGAGCTGAAGATCTCATTTACAAATAGCTACACCTTAATGTAGACCCTGCAGAGAGGACCAAGTACATATCTGGATTTGGAGCAGCTGACCATGATAAAAACAGGAGGCCAAATCGAATCAAGCCTCTGTGTTTACCTGATCCTCAATGGGAGAAACAAGTCAGCGATCACACAGGAAAGTTTACACCAGAATAAGGATGCTATTGGCGGAATTGATATTCAGCACTTTTCTGTAATGGCCATACAATAAATGGACTAAAGTATTGGGACACCTACACATTACAGCTACACTTAATTTATCCCTTCACCCCCAGGCGATTTTCTGTTTTTTTGTTTTTTTCTCCCCTTCTTCCAAGAGCCCTTACTTTTTTATTTTTCCATCAATACAGCCATATGGGGCTTGTTTTTTGTGGGAAGAGTTGTACAGTGGAACCTTGGTTTACGAGAGCGATCCATTCTGGGAGTGTGCTTGTAAACCAAGTTACTCGTCTAGCAAAGCAAAATGTCCCATAGGAAATAATGGAAGCTCAGACTATTTGTTCCACAACTTGTTCAATGTCCCATCCTGGTCCCCTATTGTGCCATTCCACACACGCACACACACACGCACACACACGCACACACACACGCGCACACACACACACACACACACACACACACACACACACGCACGCACGCACGCACGCACGCACGCACGCACGCACGCACGCACGCACGCACGCACGCACACACACACACACACACACACACTGTGCTCACCTTACCTTCCATTCCCTCACCGACCTCCTGGTTCTTGTAGCTCACCGGTACAGGATGTATATCGGGTAACCATCGCGACCGATGCCAGAGCTTCCGCTGCCAGAGCGCTGACGTCAAAAGGTAAGAGCCGCTAGCCTCTGATTGGTCAGTGTGCTGCCTTTGAGTAGCGGCTGACAGTGGAAGTTCCTCCATCGTCGCGATGGTTACCCGATACACATTCTATATTGGCGAACTACAAGAACCATGAGGCCGGCGATGGAACGGAAGGTAAGGTGAGCATAATATATGTATGTGCGTGTGCGTTTGTGCGGACTGCAAGAGCGGGTCAGAGCGTGGTGGAAGTACGGAACAGGAAGTGTGTGCGGTGAGTATTTGCTCATACGGCGCAGCATGCTCGTAAACGGAGTTACAAATTTACAGCAAGCTTTGCTCGTATAACGAAATGATAAACCGAGGTTCCACTGTACTTTTGAACACCATTCATTATGCCCCATATGGCACTGGAAAATGGGAAAAAAATTCTGTGTGGTAAAACTGCAAAAAAACCCTGCAATTGCACAATTGTTTTGTGAGGTTTTTTTTTATTTACCCTGTTCACTATTTTCTAAAGCCGACCTCATATTATGCTTCACCAGGACAGCATGAGTTTGTAGATACTAAATATCTATAGTTTTACTTTTATCTAAGTGATTAAAACAAATTCAGAGTTTTGTCAAAAGAAAAAAAAAATGCCCTTCTGTTGCTCATTATTCGAAATCTGGGCCTCAGTGAAGGCTTATTTTTTGCATCTTGAACTGACGCTTTTAATCATACCATCTTTGAAAATATACAGTGTTTTGAGCGCCTGTTATTGCATTTTAATGCAATATTGCGGAGACCCGAAAACGTAATTCTGGCGTTTTCATTTTTTCTCAGTACGCCCTTTACTGATCAGACTGGTTTTATATTTTGATTGATTGGGCATTTCTGAAAGAAATACTACCAAACGTTTATATTATTATTATTGTTTTATTCTCAATGGGGATAAACAGGGGTGATTTAAACTTTTAGGTTTTCGAGGGGTTATTTTTTTTTAAAAGTTTTTTATTTTTTTTTATTGATTTTACTAGTCCCCCTTGGTGACTTTATGCATGCACTGTCCAATCGCTTCTGATCAGAACGATGCTTCAGCATTGCTCTGATCAGGAGAAATGCTCATCTGCTGTGAGTGTCAGCACAGTGGAACCTTGGTTTATGAGAACAATCCGTTCTGGGAGTGTGCTTGTAAAACAAGTTACTCGTCTAGCAAAGCAAAATTTCCCATAGGAAATAGTGGAAGCTCAGACAATTCATTCCACAACTTAAGCAATGTCCCATCCTGGTCCCCTATTGTGCCATTCTACATACACACAAACACACACACATTATGCTCACCTACCCTCTGTTTCCTCGCCGGCCTCCTGGTTCTTGTAGTCCGCAGGTACAGTATGTGTATCCAGTAATCATCGCGACGATGCAAGACCTTCCGCTGTCAGCGTAACGTCATACGCAGGAGCTGCTTGCCTATGCTTGCTCAGCGCTCTGTCTTTGAGAAGCGCTGACAGTGGAAGTTCCTCCATCGTTGCAATGGTTACCCGATACACATACTGTACCTGCGGACTACAAGAGCCAGGAGGCCGGCGAGGGAACGGAAGGTAAGGTGAGCATATGTGTGTGTGTTTGTGCGGACTGCAAAAGTGTATGCGGTGAGTATTTGCTCATGCAGCAAAGATTGCTCGTAAACTGCGTTACAAATTTACAGCAAGCTTTGCTCGTATAGTGAAATACTCGCACACCAAGTTACTCGAAACCAAGGTTCCACTGTGTAAGCATATAATAGCATAATAGCAATGACTCACAGCAGGAATAATATTAGACGCGGATATTAATCTGTCCCTATAGGTCTCAAGCCCTATATTTTAACACTGCCTAGCCGTTGAGTTTTTTCCCCCTAGGCAGACACGTTAGCTCCACGTCAGCTCACCCTGTATTCTATTGACACCCTAATAATAATGGATAGGGCATCATACAGATAGGTTAAGTAGCGGTAAATCACTCAGCTTAAAGTTACTGTTATTCCATCTTGTTGCTTAGGGTAGCTTTCTCAATATTCACAATGTGTTTCACCCTCCATTTTCAGGGTTCATCAGGAGACATGTTCTGTAAGGAGGGCACAATGGCCCCCGACATGAGGTCAAACTTAATGCAAGGGGCCCTAAAAGTATCAAATCAGTCTTAGTATTTGGAGCCTTGTTCTTACTCCTCCAATAGAAAAACAACTCGCATAAGAAAGCTGCTTTTCTTTTGGAGAAAGCAGATGGACTGGTCACAAATCCCTTCACCAGCCACCATTTTATCGACTGGAGCGCTGTGCAGTCTATGAGGAAAAGCTGCACTAACAAGTATAGGTAGACAACCTACGGTATAATACTTAAATAATAGTAATTATACACAAAATCATGTCTCCAACATAGCAATAAAGTAAAAATTAAGTCACAGTTTTGATTAGGGAATGTACCCCACTGTGTTTGGTCTTTACCTTTAACCTTCCTGGAGTGATGCACTTCCATTCTGTATTTCCCGATTGCCTGTCATAGTAGGGTTTATACTTTATGGCAGTTAAAATGAATAGGAAAAACTTGCAAGATAAGTCTGAAAGACTGCTACAGTCACCAGGAGATGATAGGGAGCACAGTCCCCTAAAGGTCCCATAACACACAACGAGATCGCTAACGAGATCGTTGCTGAGTCATCATTTTTATGACGCAGTAACAATCTTGCTAGCGATCTCGTTATGTGTGACACCTACCAGCGATCAGGCCCGCTCAGAGATCGCTAGTCGTTGCCAAAGGGTCCCGACCATTTTCTTCAAAGGTAATGTCCTGCTGGGCAGGACACATCGCTGTGTTTGACACCAAACAATGACCTCCTATACAGGTCGCTCATCGTTACTGCATCGCTGGTAAGATCTGACTATGTAACATCTCACCGGCGACCTTTCAGCGCCTTACCAGCGATCCTTATCAGGTCGCATCGTTTTCGGGATCGCTGGTAAGTCGTTAAATGTGACGGGGGGGGGGGGGCTTAAGCTTTAAAGCCTTATCTGTACAACAGAGGTGCAATTTACGCAGTTAACCCTCTTATGATTAGTATATGGGTCTTCTCATTCTGTCCCTCCCTTGGTTTCACATTCCGACTGAAATGTATGAAATGATTGAAAGTTTCCTTCAATAATACACATAGTGGAATAAGTTTAGAGCAATAAATTCATATACACTTTAGAGCAATAAGTTTCCAAAAAACAGATGTGGGGGTTTTCTCATTAACTTTAGAAACTAATTCCAGCCTTAATTAATACTCTGATTTGAAGGCGGACAAAATAAAGGACCTCCCCAGCACAAAAGCCACTCCCATGAGGAATCCGAATGTAGAAGGGGTCCTGTCCTGCCTCCTCTATTCAGAGACTGTTACCCATGTCTGGCTGAAAGGGGGAACAGTATATAAGGGTCAAACTGTAGCAGACACCATAGTTGACTCCCCATTGACCCAAAAGATAGGTACCAAATAATTAATTTGGAATAATATCCTCAATTCTCTTTAAACAGTAGGAAATAATTCAGCATTTCCCAGCATTGAGCAACTACCAATTCAATAATAATTCCAAGAAAAAAAAAAAAAAAGAATCCACATAGGATATTAACAATAAACACTCCCGTAATCCTTTTTAACATTCCACTGCACATTCCATTAAGATTACAGAGATTACTATGGGTTGCTCTATCCTTAATAACGTCCTTTAAAAAAAAAAATATTTGGAGCGTGACAAGTCAAATATGCTTAAGTATATAGTTACCGGAAGCCTCAGTTAATAGACATATTTGTGTAAATGCTATTTGTAACTTCTGGTGGAACTTCGAGAACAATAATTATGGAGCTGATGCTGGTTTGCTCACATTATTGCTGTTTAAATGAGCAGAAAATCATTATTTCCAAGCGGCTCATCCGCTTTTGCTGCTAATAGCTGAAAATGATTCTGTACATCAAGTTCTTTTCTGGGTGACTGAGCATCTCGTACCCAAACTAGCCCTAGCAAGATATCTTACATTTCTGCAGCCAGTGGCCCAGAGGGCTTGTCTCCTGAAAACAACTCTTTAAAAAGGAGGCCAAAGCGGAGATCCTTAACACCTTCACCCTCGGGTGATTTTCAGTTTTTTGTTTTTTCCTCCCCTTCTTCCAAGTGACTTATTTTTCATCAATATAGCCATATGGGGCTTTTTTGCAGGACGAGTTGTAATTTTGAATGACGCCATTGATTCTGACACTTTGTACTGGAACATAAGGAAACAAATTCCAAGTGTAGTGAAATTGCAAAAAAAGTGCAATTCCACAACGGTTTTTGAGGGGGGGGTATTTATTATCTTCACTGGCTGTATGATTCCCAGGTCAGCATGAGTTTGCAGATAAGAAACTC
Source organism: Anomaloglossus baeobatrachus (assembly GCF_048569485.1). Taxonomy (NCBI): domain Eukaryota; kingdom Metazoa; phylum Chordata; class Amphibia; order Anura; family Aromobatidae; genus Anomaloglossus; species Anomaloglossus baeobatrachus. Next base: position 251,268,375 of record NC_134355.1, read on the forward strand.
TTTTTTTATTCTTTAAGTGGTTATAAAAATTGCAAAAGTTTGTTATATATATATTAAAAAAAAAAAAAAAAAAAAAAGAAGAATAGAATATAGCTCCATTCTCCGAGACCTGTAACATTCTTATTTTTTGGGATCTGGGGCTGTGTGGGGGTTTTGTTTGCATCAGGAGCTGACGTTTTTAATTATTTTATATTGGTGCAGATGTGATGTCTTGCTTGCATGTTATTGTATATTATTGTAATGTTGAAGTGACCAAAAAAAAAAAAAAGGAATTTGGGGTTTCAAATCTTTTTTTGCATAACAGTTTACCGACGGGATAAAATGTATCTTCTATTTTGATAGACGGGATATTACAAAACACACAGCAATAATAAATGTGTTTGTCTTTTTATTAGTATTATTGCTTTATTTTTAGGGAATGTGAAACTCACACTGTCCAATCGCTTTTGCTGTTCAGAGCGATGCTTCAGCACCCCTCTGAACAGCAGAAATGTTCACAGGAACTTCATGACAGTGACGGGGTCATCAGCTGACCCCCAGCTGTCATGACTTCCCATCAGCGCCCCGTGATTACAGTGCTGCCAATAAGAGCAGGAAATGGCACGCTCCCCACCAGTGAGTGTTAGATCGCGCTGTCAGATCTAATCCACCCACGCCTGTTAGCTGTACGTCAGCTGATCAGATCAGCCGACATGTGCAGGGAAAGATGCAAGCTCAGTGCGTGGGCTCGACTCAAAGTCAGAGACACGACCAAGGACGAAATGGTCCGTTCTTGGTCATGAAGGGATTAAAAGGACATACTGACATTTATGCAAAATGAAATGTATTTCATAGCAGAGAGTGTGTATATGGGCCAACGTTCCGGTCAATGGACCTTATTGCACAGCTGGCAGAGTGGAAGACACTCTTCAGCACGCTAATGTCTGCCACTCTGTTAGCCATGAATAATGTTCATTGACCGAAACGTTGTCCCATATACATATACTCGCTGCTACGAGATACATTTCATTTTGCATTCATTTAATGTGCCATGGTATTTTCTCTTCTGGATTGCAATTATTCTACCATTGAGCACCTACTTACCGTTGAGTGCCTATCGCATTTATCTCAATACTCACATTTATGTCATCTGTATGCCTTAAATGTTGTAATGGGTTAAGACATTTAGAAGGGCTTGTTGCCCCTGTAACATTTTCATTACAGCAAAAGGATTCCCCCCAAAAAAATGAAATAATTACAAGGCCCTTGTAATCTGCAAGGGAGCACAGTAGCAAGTGTTAAGTCCCCTACTGCACAGCCACAGTTGACCGTAAGCTTTGTACTCTGGCCATTGGTATAAATGAGTTGCCTGTGTAACAAATGGATGTGCTGGGCCCTCCAGGAAAAGAGAAATGCTCTCTAGAAGCAGTCCCATGTTCTGTATGTGAGGTCTCATGTGAGGGACTGCCTGTATAAACTCCGAATACTCTACAGGTATGTGCATACACAATCATATGACATTTTATTTACAGAACCATCTGAAAAAGTCGTTGGGAGGCTAAAATAAGTAACCGAACTTCCCCGCGGCGAATTCCACTTGGAAGCTCCTACTATGTTATATCTGGAATAGGAAAAAAAAAGCTGAACAGCACAAAAGATGTAAAAGAAGATGCTTTAGGAAAAACACTGCTGGCGTTTTCTTGGAGCATTTTCCTATAACAAAAATCATTTCAGGTACACCACATGTACATATACCGCATCAGGATACGTGAAAACAGTTTTTTAAACCAGATAAACATTTTGTTAAAGAGAACCTGTCAGCACTATTTTGTAATGTAAACTAGACATACTGTAGCTGTAATGGAGCTGTTATACTGACTAAATTGATATCTTTGGTGAAGAAATCACTTCTTTGAGGCTTTCGGCTAAGATTTCGGTGTACAGGGACTGGTACACTGCTGGATTGTACACAGGGTCGTTCCTCCCTGTCTGTGATTCCTCTGCATGCCTCAGTTCTGTGAATATCCTGCATCCTGTCTTGAAATTTCATTGAAATGTCAGCAGTGACCTGTCATTCACAGCCTGCAGGCAGGCGGAGGGGCTGGGGAATCACAGACGGGGAGGACAAGACCCTGTGTACAGTCCGGCCCCTGTGCATCAAAATCTATTAGCAGAAAACTTCAAATTGTGATTAAAGAAGAACCCCAGAGCAGATTTCTTCACCAAATATATAAATTTAATCAGTATTACAGCGCCATTCTGGCCATGTCTTTACTTTACATTACAAAATACTGCTGACAGGTTCTTTTTAAAGTAAATGGTCCACTTCTGACAACTCACTGTGAGTATCTAGTTGAGACAGGATTTCCAGAAGTGTTTGAAGCAGCAAGACTGGGCTCAAAGAAAAGGTGTTTTCAAAAGGGATTAACCCAGTAATATCACAGACACCTTTATAGCAGCTGTGGATCTGAGTCACGTAGAGTGTATACAAGTGATCGTGCACTTTGTCTATACAGAATTTTTATGCCCCTCTCCTAACACCATGTCTTTCTCATATTTTTGTGATTTAAGCTTTACCCCTAATGACTACTTGAATAAAAGTCACTCCAAAACCAGTGTAAAAACGGACATAACAGACATAAGAGCTAAGAATAGAAACTACTCTATTTCAGTCTCATTAACATATCTGATATTATTGTGCATGGGATTGCACAGACATACGGTAGTTGGGATTTTACACGTCTTGGTTTTTCTGTGGATTAATGTTCTTAAAATAATAAGAGACAAGATCAAGCTTGTTCCAATTTGCAGACCGAACGCCCCAATTCTAATTGCAGTGTTTCATAAGGGCAGGACTCATATCATAAGCAGCATCTGTGTGATACATGGAGGTGTGAATAAAGCTTTACAATCTCCATCTTTTCAGTGGAAGGCGAGTTCAGGCACAGACAGGAGTATACAGCACATAGAATAGCTTTCTAAATTTCTTCTAAACGTTTTACAAACATTAGATTTTATGATGGAGCTGCATCCCACTATTACTAGAATTCTAAAATGTATAACATTTAAAAACTACATGAACGGATTTTGATAAAAAATGTTTACTGAAATAGAACCTGTCAAGTTGGATAAGGCTAATAACCTGGAGTAAATCTACAGCACGAGGAAAAAATGAAATGTATTTGTGTCGGGAGCCGCCAGCTTTCAGTCAGACATGCTGATGTGACTGCAATCACAGCTGAGTATTCTGTGAGTAGCAGCTGTAAACACGTCCAGTCATTGACTGGCAGCTCACTCTAGTCTACAGAGATCAGTGCTGAGGCGGGTGTCAGTCAGACATGCTGATGTGAGTGCAATCACAGCTGAGTATACTTTAAGTAGCAGCTGTAAGCACATCCCAGTCACTGGCTGGCAGCTCACAATGCAGAGATCAGTGCTGAGCCGGCTTTCAGTCAACGTGTCGAGGAGTGCTTACAGCCGCTGCTCACACTATACAAAGTGGTGACTGAAGCTGCGCTCACATGCCCATATGACTGACAGCTGTTGGCTTCTGCGACAAAGTTATTTTCTCCTGACAGCTTCACTATCAGTACAGCAGTTGGGCACTTCCATAATGCTATTAACCTACAGAGTATCTCAATATCTCCAGGTCAATAATGTTACTCGACCTAACCGGTTCCTTTTAAATGTATGCCAATAGAATGATGATGGAAATCAGTGTCTACCGTACCTAGTAAACTGTGCCACATCAACGATCTTACATGCATGTTTTTCATTAATTTAGCACAAATTACACTTTTTTTTACTATTTCGACATGCATGCTTACACATCCTTATATCCATTTGTTGGAAGTTTTCTTAACGACATCTATATACACGTGTTATTATTTCTCTCTCCACCAAGCTATGCTAGGTACAAGCCAAACCAAAAACGACTTACTTTCTTTCAGTCTCTGGTGTAGATAACGTGCTATTGAACCCAACAGAGTCCTAAAAATAGAAATATGGATTTAGCCATTGTATCTAAGTGGTGGGTTAAAAGAGGCTGGATAACTGCATAATAATTACAATAAAGGCTTAGGAAATTACAAGGAAATAATTACTTATTGCACTTACTTCACTTTGGGGGGATCGCAGCTGTAACGATGTGGAGCCAGTATCCGATTTCTCCTAAAATAAAACATATGTGACTTAGTCCACCAAGAAACGTGGCACATTACAGTGGAAGATAAGGAGCTATAAATACTGTACATGAAGGCAGAAAATGAAAACCATAATGTGTCCAACTAATAGCCTACTGCTTTCAGCTAAGGTGCATATTACAACTGAGCACAGCAACACTTTTTTGATATTGCAATATAGGAATTTACATTTAGGAAGTTAGACTTTCATTTTAGATATTAAGTATGTATATATAAACATAAAAACTATTTCTGTAATGGATCGGAATATAGTAAAAAAGGAAGGGTGCATTAGATAAAAAAAAAAATATACTCAGGAGTATTTTTTATCTAATTCACCTTTTTACTATATTCAGATCCTTCACTGAAATAGTTTATATGTTTATACATAGTTAATATAAACCTGCCTAATCTGATGTCCATTCAGGGCTTCTGGGAATTCAGTTTCCCCATTCCATGAGCAGAATACAGACTGCTGTTTACGGCAACCTAAACTGTATAGGAATAGAGCTATGGACAAATCAACAATAAAGCCGCTAGCCAGGGTCTTCATATCGAGGAACAAGTCACTGGTGACAAAAATCGCTTTTTTTCTGTGCCTACATAAAGATGTAAAATCTGGATTATAAAGAAACCAGACAGATGAAGAATCGACACCTTTGAAATGTGGTGCTGTACAAATGAGGTTATCAATACCATGGATGGCAAGAAAACCAAAGAAATCAATTTTGGAACAAATCAAGATAGCAACGTCACTCGAAGCAAGGGTCATCATATTACGACTTGCCTACTTTGGACACATGATAGCAATCACTGGAGAAGGACATAATGGTTAGAAGAATAGAACGAACAAGGTGAAGAGGAAGATCCGCAACCTAATGGCTTGATACAATAATAAAAAAGGTGGAGTAGACCCTAGAGAACCTATCTAGACATGCACAAGATCGATCTTCCTCCAGAGTGTTCATTCATCAAGTCACTGGCTTGAGATCAAGCTGAAGGCCATTACAAAAAAAAAAAGTCTGTAAAATGGGCCCACACTAAAAAGTAGGGATAGGAAAGCTGAATGAAATATGGATTCCTACTGCTTGTTGCCAGCAGACTAGAGATCAAATTGCTATTTATAAGAGATGAGTGGATCAATACGCTGAAGATCGAGCTCCAGTGAAATGTCCTGAAAATTGTGATTTCATGCAAATTCAAACACTTTGAGCTTTGATTCGAGTTTTGCCCAACACCCTTTCCCACACTGCATCTTAAGATCAGTGGGGTCCTCTTTCTCTTATGGTCAGCAGGGTCCAGTATCTTTCTCTGGTGGAGTGTAAGTTCTTATAGTCACCAGGATTCTTGGTCTCTTTTCTATAGCATGTAAGCTCTTATCAGCAAGGTCCTCTCTCCCCTTCTCTCTCCTCTGTAAAGAGTAAGCTCTTATGTTCAGAGGGTTCCTCTCACTTTCTCCTATAAAGTGTAAGCTCCTATGGTCAGAGTGCTCTTTTCTCTTTTGCCTACAATGTGTAAGCTCATTTTGGTGGGGTCTTCTCTCTCCTGTAGAGTGTAAGCTCTTCTCGGCAGTGGAGTTCTTTCTCATGTGTATTTTCTGAGCAATTACAAGCTTTCCAGTATTGAGATTTCCTCAAATGTATTCACCGTATATCAAACTTTTGGGGAAAATTCTGTAAAGCCTGTGAATTTGAAAAGATCTTATCTCTACTTTATGACTTTTTTACAGATTAATTGTACAGCCACGAGCATCCATTCAGTAATGAAACTTACATTTGAGTACTTACAGGAATTGAGTATCCATTCATGTGTGTGAATGTACGTAACAGTTTCTGAAACGTATTCAATGTTACTGCCAAGAAATTGGATGATAATGGGCTATACTCCGATACAGAAAACCCTGCTTGGCTTTATCTCAACCATCCCACTTCCTTTTCTGTAATTTAGCAGAGGGACTTTTGGTGGGAAATGATGAAACAGACGACATTCTGATGTGGCTTAATGCTGTAAGTTACTAAGCAAGATTTATTGTGATGTTTGTGAGACAACTGAGCACATTCTTCCCTATAATGTACAAGGGTGCTATATGGCAATCTCATAAATGCCAGCAATGTAATGCTTCATACTCACCACTAAATCACTGCAGAGTTCTTATATCTGAGAGTGATTCATTCTCTACCATAGCCTTACCTTATTAATATGTAATTCCTATAGAACAGAAGAGGCGTCTTCATTCACAACTGTTACTTGTGCAATAAAGGCAACTAAATAATTCATGGTATTATTACTAATGGATTAATTACATAATGATCGCACAGATTGAGCGCACAATGCAATTCATATTAAAAAGTAAAACAAAATATATTGGGTTAACATCACATATTCTGTGTTTAGTGTTCAGGATGTGAGTTATTACAGATTTTACATGGATCTATTAGTATCATCATGGTACAATATAACGAAGGGGAAATCATACTTTCCACAAAGTCAGTGCTGGATGGGTGAATGCATCATTAAAGCTTCTGCGTCACTCCTTTACAGACACTAACTAAACCATTTATTTGTAGTTCTATATGGGTATAGAAGACAAAGACAAACGTGGATAAGAAAACAAAGTGTCCGCCCTGCTATATGAATACATTGTTTATATTCCGAGACAATGGCTTCTCTATAGGATGCGGAGCGCTGCTCCAAATGCTACAAAGGATAGAATCAATAAACAATTCAATCATCAGGTTCCATGTGCCATGCAGAGCCGCCCCTAGAAATGCCCACGTATCAGCTTTGTGATATGGTAGGAGAACTTACTATGTAATGAGCTGCTATTCTTCATCAATATGAGTGAGCAGGCTGTCTGGATCCAGTTAGCTTGGACAGCACGCAGAATTATAAGCGCTCCTGGAAACGTTAGGTCGGTGCTGTCATGGCTGAGCCATGCATGTTTCAGCCAGATGCATCCTGCCTTACAAAACCCTGACCCACACTGAACCTTCCTTAGTGATAACCATAAAATACAAGTGACTAAACTACTGTAAACTGCTATAAATCATATAAGAGACAATGACATACATGAGCTGGAAGAAGAGAGCTGGGTACAATGGAAACCCCCATACTTAACTTCTTAAAGAGAACCTATCGCCTGTGTGGCTGCCATTTATATTTAAAAAAAAAATCGTGGGCAGCCACAGACAGGCGACAGTACTAAATAACAATGGTTGGAGAAACAAAATTCCCAGTGTCCCTAGTGTCACCCTAAAAACCTGCAAAAATTGGGTGTGAATAGATCCCACAACCCTCTGCTGCCTCACTCTCTGGAAAAGTGGCCAATCTCGTATCACCGCCACATTTTGTGTGCAATGCTGATGGGTAGCCGTTATAATAATGTTAACGATTGGTAACTCCTGTATACAGTATATCATGTGGCAGCTTTGCTTTAGTTAGAAGATAGAGGGTCAGGGACGGACGCGAGATCCACTCTGCGCTTTCTTATCTTAAAAGGGCAGCTCAGAATGGTGATAAGTTCTTCTTAAAAAGGAACCTTTGATTGTAGCCACATCGGTAAGCTCAACCCCATCAAACCACCTATTATTCCTATCTGCAAGATCCTTTCCCAAAATGTAGTAGGCGTAATAATAAAAATATTAGCAAATACTTCCAATTAGAAATTAGCATAGTTATCCTGATATAGTCATGTTTCTTACCTCATGTGCAGGACATTGCAACTTAGTGTTAAGTCCACTCATAGTGACAGTTGCTCATGATCGTAACCATGTATACCTAAGTTGCAAGCCCTGCAGATAAGGTAGGAGACATGGGTGTATCAGGAGAGCTATACTACATTTCTATTTGGAGGTAATTATTATTATTATTATTATTATTATTAATATTACACCTACTACATATACGATCTTTGAGATGGTAATACCCCTTTAAGTGCTTTAGGTATGAGAGCATTTAAGGAGCATCTGCCTCTCCAGGTTGTTTCCCCGCCCAGCACCAGCCTCTTTAGCTGGATTGATAGCTCAAGTTCTGCTTTCCTTGCTTGGCACCAGACACGATAAAGACAGCAAGCTATTAATCAAGCCAAAGAGGCTGGTGCTGGGTGGGGAAACAATGTCCTGAGGCAGAGGCTTCTTCTGTCATGCCCAGAGCACTTAATCCAACTTTTGCACAAGTGTAAATGATAATTTCTAATGCAGCAACTTATAGAAAGATATAAAGGTGTTGATGGATTTAGCCTTTAAGGACTGGTATGCCTGTATATGCAGTTTGGGATGGGAAGGTTGATCTTACTGACAGATTCTTCTTAAGCCTACAAATTGGACTTGTCTAAAGTAGCATTGAAGTCATATGCATGGTTTGATAATATGGTACAAGAATCCCCACAAACCGCAAGAAAGGAGTAAATCCCATATATTCCCTTGTAAGTTTCCCTACAACTGCCTCTTCCACTTGTGCAAATACTACTCTTTGCTAGATGGAAGCCAACCACTGGCATCTGCAGAGAGCTGTCAATCGATTAGAACCACCCACTAGATTTCTAAGCACAGAAAAAGAGCAAGGATTTATGCAAGTAAAATCTTTATCTCCCAAAACTACAGTGCCTTGAAAATTTATTCATGCCTCTTGAACTTTCCCACATTTTTCCATGTTATACTCACAAACTTAAAAGTTGGTATATCACGTAAAATACATTTAAGTTTGTAGGTGTAATGTGAAAAAAATGTGGAAAGGTTTAAGGGGTATGAATACTTTTTCAAGGCACTCAGCTACTCTTACTCTAAACAATGCGGTTCACAGATAGGACTGGATATCCAACTTCACACTTTGGCTTTAAATTGGATGTGTCCAAATATTTCACACCACAAACTGCATTTACGCGATGTTTAAGGCTACGTTGCATGATCCGCTGCGTTTTTAACACTGCAGAATGTTGCACCATCTTCGCACTTTAGCTTGTGTTTATTTCATTGCGTTTTTGAAGCTTGGTTTCTTGTCTGTGTTGCATTCCGTAAAGAAAGCGGGTTTTTGAAACCTCCTGGTATTAACATCTTTAGGTGCGGATTGTGTGTTTTTTTATGCGTTTCCATTGTGCAAACGCACAAAGATCGCGTTTATGTCTTTTAGATGCGTAGTTTCCGCATGTAATGCAAGTCTATAGGGAAGTTCCACACAAAAAGCTGAGCGTTCCTGCAAAAGAAATTGACATGCTGCGGCTTGGAAAAACTGTCAGCGGGTCAGGTTAAAACAGCATAAAAAAAGCCCAGAGGACATGAGATTTCTATTAATCACATCCACTTTTCTTGCACTGTACAACGCTGCATTTGAACGCCACAAAAATACACAGCGTCCAGAACGCGAGTATGGACGGTTTCAGACGTCCGTGTTTAAATCAGGTACCAGTCACACGCATGGTTTATGGTCACACGTGTGTCACGCGTGTCATATGTGTGACACATACCGGGTAAAACATGTGTCTCTGCAATGAAAAGATGTTCTATATTTACCTGTATCCAGCGATTCTGTCTCCGGCTCTGCTGCCTCCCGCTCCTAACCCCCGCTCATTATTTTCATTGATTATTCACTGCCCGAGGATTTGGGAGCCGGAGCATCGCGGGGACAATGCCAGACAGCACAGCCGAGGACAGCACCGCCGGGGACATCGCCGGTGACAGGTGAATATACAGCGGTTTGTGCAGTGACATCCAGGGGGTCATCTGAGTTCTCAATTAAATCTCATGAACCCCTGGAAGTCACCATCGTGACACTCGCTGTAGCGCAGTTGACGGGGTGTCATCAGGAGGTCATCAGAGTTCATTGGGAAAGCCGATGACCTCCTGGACGTCCCTGCACACACACTGCTGGCAGGATACTCACCTGTCACTGCTGTCCTCGGCGATGCTGTCTTCAGTGCTGTCACCGCGATGCCACTGCTCCCAGCTGCTCACTGCAGTGAATAATCAATGAAAATAATGAGAGGGGGTCAGGAGCAGTTTTCTCTGGTCCGTGTCACACTGATGTCACACAACAGTGTGCGGTCCGTGTGACACCCGTGCTGCCGGAGTAAAACTGGACACGTCTCAGTGTGAAATATTTGGGCCACACGGTCCATGTTAAAACACGGCCGTGTCAGTACACAATAGGGTAACATGGGTACGTGTGACATCCGTGTTAAATTTTTCTGTCATTTTGAAAGACACCATTCACTTTACCATGTAATATACTGGAAAAAGAAAGGCTATTCAAATTTTAATTTTATTATTTATTTTTTTTATTTGGAAACTTAAAGACTTCCTCATCTTTGAAATCATTTTTTTAGCCCCCTTAGGGGATAAACCTGGTATCATTTAATAGATTGTTCTTTATACTGTAATATTTTTGTATTAGAATATATAGACTAAAGATCTAACATTCTACGAAGCTTCCTGGAAGTAAAAGGATGGAAGTAGTGGGGCCTTGAATATGTTCCCGACTGTCACTGCATCCTATCAACTCACTATTATGTCAGTGCAAGATCTGATCACTACCCTTAAACGATTATTCCCATCTCCAAGATCCTATCCCAATTCTCTTGTATTGAGAAAAGCCAAACACGTCTAGTCAGCACGTGATCGCAAGCATGTGGCCATGGGATTGCCTGCATGTGGAATCGTGGCCGTGCTGCCACTGCAATCTGTCACGCCTACTCTAATACTATTATATTCTTATTCATGAGGCTGTTTATACTGTATTGCGAGGAACATATAGCCCCTCTGCAGGGCTCCTGTCTAGCTCCTCTAGCAGATATGCAGGGTAAAATCTTTTAACAGAATCCATGTAACATATGTACATCTATAATTTTCTTCTATAGATACCCTAAAAAAATCTATTTGACAGTTTGTAGTAGAAAATTACAGAAAATGTGGTTTACGTGCAAGAATCAAAGCAAATGTGACATACGTGGCAAGAATCACAGCAAATGTGGCATGCAAGGCAAGAATCATTGCAAAGGTGGCAATGAAGGCAAATGTGGAATATGTGGCAAGAATCAAAGAAAATGTTGGATATGTGGCAAAAAATCACAGCAAACGTGGCAAGAATGAAGGCAAATATGGCAAGAATACAAGCAAATGTAGTATACGTGGCAAGAATCAAAGCAAATATGGCATGTGTGTCAAGAAGCAAAGAAACTGTGGCATATGTAGCAAGAATCACAGCAAGTGACATAGTGGCAAGCATAAAGGCAAATGTGGCAAGAAAAGTTAGCTGGCGGTGGTTGCTGCAGACATCAGGTATACGAGAGAAAATGTGTGCGTTCAGTACCAAACATGCCCGGCCTTTGCTGTTCCTAGTAAAATGAACACTAACAGAAGTTGGATATTTGCCATTACCGTGTAATTACACATTTTGGACTTGGTTCTTGCTGTGTACGAGTGTCAATTCTCTACAACTCAGCAGAAGAGAACTCCAGGCTTCAGAAAGTTCGGCAATTTGGCTGGAGCTTTTGTGCGGCTGCTCTTGTGGGTCTCGGAGTAATTCCCAATTCTTCTGATGTAGCGCAGCCCTGAGCTTCTGCAGTGTGATTGTCAGAACAGAGCTGCGGCTTGATAAGAGGAACATGACTGGAATACGAGATTCTCTCTACATGTGGAAGCATTTAATCAGGCAAGCTTCAATTATTTTTATCAAGTAAGGGAGAGAAGCAATCCCCTCTGCTCTCATAAATCTGTTTAACACTTTCCCGAGCATCCATACAGAATGCCAATTTAGGCATACAGGGGAGCAGCACCAGCAGGCATTTGGATGCATAATGTAACTAAACAAGGCAGGAAAGCCATCCATGTTCACCTGATAACGAAAAAATGGAAATATCACCAAGGCAAAATATTATCTAATTAAATAAGCATATTCATTATGCATATGTGGCCTTGAGTGGCAGCACCGGAAAACAGGGCACTGGTCCGAATCCCCATGAAGGCCAATGTAATTACTGAATAAAGCTGGCATATATGGGAAGATATCCGGCAATTGTGACCTTAAAAGTAAATTCCAGGCACTGCAATCATAGTTAATACTGCAGTCTGAGTGCAAGTATTGATTTTTGCTAAATGTTGCTATGCTTGACTGATATCTTATAGTATGCATCCATTAAAATGATCAAAATTGGCAAGACAATCAGTAAATGAAAATGTCGCCCATGCGGACATGTACGACAGGCCAAGTGCACACCTATCATTTTGATGGAAATGGCCGTCAGATAACTGAGGAAAAGTTACCTTGTTTGTACTAATAATTTCATAGGCCTGAAGCTGACGAGCCATGGTAGGCAAAGCACAGGGCCACCCAAAAATCCTATCCCGAAATCAGTCTAAATGTGTGCAGTGGAGAGTAGGAGCCTTAAAACATTCTCCAATCGATCGCTGTCTTCTATGGCTTCCAAAACTGCTCCGGTCTGAGTGACGTGTCTTCACCTCTGACTAACCGGACTACACAATAGTTCATTGCCCCGTTTCATGAAGACCACCATTTTTCAGGCTGAGGGATCGAGCTGGAGTCAGACACTCTTGATTCATTAAGAGGCGCACGCATCTTATAACTCAGGCACACCTGAAAAGTGGAGTATACCTCTCTACAACTCTTAGGGGTACTTTGCACAATATGACATCGCAAGCCGATGGTAGCGATGCCGAGCGCGATAGTCCCCGCCATCGTCGCAGCTGATATCTTGTCATAGCTGCCGTAGTGAACATTATCGCTGCGGCAGCTTCACACGCACTTACCTGCCCTGCGACGTTGCTCTGGCCGGCGACCTTCCTAAGGGGGCGGGTCGTGCGGTGTCACAGCGACGTCACACGGCAGGCGGACAATATAAGCAGGGGGGCGGAGATGTGCGGGACGTAAACATCCCGCCCACCTCCTTCCTTCCTCATTGCAGCCGGGACGCAGGTAAGGCGATGTTCCTCGCTCCTGCGGCTTCACACACAGCGATGTGTGCTGCCGCAGGAACGAGGAACAACATCGCAACATCGGTCCTTCCAAAATTATGGAAATGATCGACGCTACACCTATCATACGATTGACGCTTTTATGCTTGTTAATTGTAGTAAAAAGGATTCACATACTCCGATGTCGACAGCGACGCCGGATGTGCGTCACTTTCGATTTGACCCCCACCGATATCGCACCTGCGATGTCTTAGTGTGCAAAGTACCCCTTACTGTAGTAGGGAACACCGCTATTCACTGTGAATACGACAAGTGGTGGTTGCCACGACCCTGCCCCAGCCCACCAACACCCACTTTATCAGAGCTGGGCAAAAATGGCTTGAGAACACCAAAAGTGGCAAAATGTTAGTGCAGACTCGCATTGAGCTAATATTGTGTGACTTTTCAAAGCTTTTAAAGCCAGAAATCTGGAGTAAAGGTTTTGATGAATCTGGCGCAATGTGTGGACCGGAAGTCACTTTTATAATGTAAGTCAATGGCGCCTCTTACTTACAGTGTAAAAGTGACTTACAGGCCTCACACAAGCCCCTGTGGGATCGGGCTGGTCTAATGTGAAGTCACATTACTTAGAAGATCTGGGCAGTGTTGGAAATGAGCGAAGAGAGCAGTTCTCTCAAGTGACAGCAATTCGGCCTCTCTGTATAGCAATGGACTTTATGTGTGAGCCACAAGTGGCTTTAGGCTGGATTCCCATGACCGTATTTTCTCCATTCAGGACAAATGGTCCAATAATGCAAATCAGATTCTGATCCAAGTTTGATCAAAGTGGAATCCGTTTTTCTTGGATGTGGAGAATAAAAATATAAAATGTCTTAATCTCCTCCAGTCTGACAGTGTGAAGAACAGACCGCACTTGGATTATATCTGAATGTGGTCTGATGTTTTTTCACGGACCCATAGACTTGAATGGCCAAGTGCCATTTGATTGTCTGAGGCAAATTGTGCACGCTGTGAGTGGTCACAGGAGAATATGAAACATGTTTACGGCCCATAGAATAACATTGGGTCCTGTGTGATCTGATGTTTTGTTGCATCGCACTGGGACTGAAAATATGGTTGTCTGCACAGTGATCAGTGTGATCCAGTGAGTCAGAACTGCAGGCCCGGGAATGAGGAGGAGTGGAGCCACATTGGAAACCGGGTAAGGCGGCAATCGAGAAGTAATTTATTACATTTACAGTACACAGCACACATTCAGCAAATAAAAAAATTACCCGAGTACTACTTTAATGTGACTGAAGATTAAGAAGCTACAAGAAAGAGGTCTATGAAGTGCGCGTAACTCAGTCACATTAAGTCTGTATGTAATACTACAACTGCGGAAATTAAAGCGAGATTCCATGTAATCTCATAAGAAACATTTATAGAAATATGTCATGCCATATGTCATACAGCACAGTGTCAGCCATCTAGCATTAGACCTAGAGGCATAAATGAGACCTCTATGGAAGCCAAACAAAGCATTGCACAGAAATAGATTTACTGGAAAAGGTACCAAACAAAAAGGGGCAAAAGACATTACAGCCTATGGCGTACACATTGCTGTCTAGAAAGGGTTAAAGTTCACAAAGTTGCACCTATTATTCAAGGCAGGAAATGTGCCTGCAGAGGAAACACATCCATAAATTTTAGCCTTGGCCAGCTGCTCCAAGACTAGAAACAACATCTTCAAACCGAAGCGCAAGGAAGACATCCAAGAGGGATTTACCTCATCCTCAGGATCCGGGAGGATGCACAAGAGAAGCATACAGAAAGAATCACTTCTTAAGGAGTCTATTTAGGCGATGCTGCCACGTGCAAAAACACTGATTTCTTTCTCTACGTTTTAACGTTACATACAGTACAGACCAAAAGTTTGGACACCTTCTCATTCAAAGAGTTTTCTTTATTTTCATGTCTCTGAAAATTGTAGATTCACATTGAAGGCATCAAAAGTATGAATTAACACATGTGGAATGAAATACTTAACAAAAAAGTGTGAAACAACTGAAAATATGTCTTATATTCTAGGGTCTTCACACTCTTGGCATTCTCTTGATGAGCTTCAAGAGGTAGTCACCGGAAATGGTTTTCACTTCACAGGTGTGCCCTGTCAGGTTTAATAAGTGGGATTTCTTGCATTATAAATAGGGTTGGGACCATCAGTTGTATTGTGCAGAAGTCTGGTGGATAAACAGCTGATAGTCCTACTGAATAAACTGTTAGAATGTGTATTATGGCAAGAAAAAAGCAGCTAAGAAAAACAAGTAGCCATCATTTTTTTAAGAAATGAAGTTCAGTCAGTCCGAAAAATTGGTAAAACTTTGAAAGTGTCCCCAAGTGCAGTGGCAAAAACCAAGCGCTACAAAGAAACTGGCTCACATGAGGACCGCCACAAGAAAGGAAAACCAAGAGTCACCTCTGCTGCAGAGGATAAGTTTATCAGAGTCACCAGGCTCAGAAATCGCAGGTTAACAGCAGCTCGGATTAGAGACCAGGTCAATGCCACACCAGAGTTCTAGCAGCAGACATCTCTAGAACAACTGTTAAGAGGAGACTTTGTGCAGCAGGCCTTCATGGTAAAATAGCTGCTAGGAAACCACTGTTAAGGACAGGAAACAAGCAGACGAGACCCGTTTGGGCTAAAGAAAACAAGGAGCGGACATTAGACCAGTGGAAATCTGTGCTTTGGTCTGATGAGTCCAAATTTGAGATCTTTGGATCCAACCACCGTGTCTTTGTGCGACGCAGAAAAGGTGAACGGAATGGACTCTACATGCCTGGTTCCCACCATGAAGCATAAAGGAGGAGGTGTGATGGTGTGGGGGTGCTTTGCTGGTGACACTGTTGGGGATTTATTCAAAATGGAAGGCATACTGAACCAGCATGGCTACCACAGCATCTTGCAGCGGCATGCTATTCCATCCTGTTTGCGTTTAATTGGACCATCATTTATTTTTCAACAGGACAATGACCCCAAGCACACCTCCAGGCTGTGTAAGGGCTATTTGACTAAGAAGGACAGTGATTGAGTGCTACGCCAGATGACCTGGCCTCCACAGTCAGTCACCACACCTGAACCCAATTGAGATGGTTTGGGGGTGAGCTGGACCATAGAGTGAAGGCAAAAAGGCCAACAAGTGCTAAGCATCTCTGGGAACTCCTTCAAGACTGTTGGAAGACCATTTCCGGTGACTACCTCTTGAAGCTCATCAACAGAATGCCAAGAGTGTGCAAAGCAGTAATCAAAGCAAAAGGTGGCTACTTTGAAGAACCTAGAATATAAGACATATTTTCAGTTGTTTCACACTTTTTTGTTAAGTATTTCATTCCAAATGTGTTAATTCATATGTTTGATGCCTTCAGTGTGAATCTACAATTTTTAGTCATGAAAATAAAAAAAAACTCTTTGAATGAGAAGGTGTGTCCAAACTTTTGGTCTGTACTGTACGTTTAACAGTTGTGATAACCTTGGCACTAATTCAGACTGTCCAGACTACATTTGCTCTAAATCTTGCAAACAATAAACACCCAATAAATAGGTCTAAAACTAAATGGGATGCACCAGCAACAAATTCCTAGGGATATTGGCTTTTCGTCTCCAGAGTTTCGCCAGACACGTTGAACGGTAATACAATATTTTTTTCAATATAAAGATGTTCAAAATAATTTCCATGTGTTAGAACTGAAAATGACCCAATCATGGAGACAAATAGGGGGGTTATATCCCATTCTCCCACAATTCAGAAGTGGCAAACTGACAAGTGACTTACCATTACTATTCTTTTACTCAATTAACCCACCATTTCTAAAAAATATTATGAGCTGTATGCATCATTTTTGAAAAAAAAACGATGCCTTTGGTCCACAAAATAATATAGGACAAATCTACAATCACCCTACAAAAAGCTCCATAATTTTACTGGTGGTTGAAAACCTTTCCAATACAAACTGGATATCCAGGTCCCTGGTGGCATGTAGATGTGGACTAGTTATGATTATTGCCTGTTACGTCTGATCCAGCACACTTATGCCAAACGCTGCCCATCAGGACACAATTTCGCAAGGTGAAATTGAAGGTGAAAAGGAAAAAGGTTTTTGCAAATAACTGAATGTTAATAGAAAACTGTCCCATTTGGCTGTATGACCAGCAGATTAATCAGCTTCCTGGAAGTTAGACGTTTTCTGCACGGAGACATTTTCACCATTTTGCTAATTACGTAAATGGTGTCTTTAGTCTACAAATGAGTCAGAACAAGAAAAAAATGGCAGACAAATATATCATACATTGTGCTACAATTAGTATGTTTTCCATTGTTAACCAAATACCGCACAAAGTTTAAAAATTCTCAACCGGGGATAACGCAAGGACTTCAGCAGATGCTCACCAGATGAGTCAAATGGAGATTAATCTACTTCCCTATTTTTTTTTTAAAAAGATTGTTTCCATATAATGTATGGCACTGAGATGTACTTTCAAATTAATAGGCATTTTCATAACTTATTTTGGGATAATGGCGGAATAGGAATCTAATAAGTGGGAATTCGTTCTGACTAGCTGAGTCCCGAAAACGTGAGAACATAGAGAGAAGTGGATGAGAATCTAGTCATTCCCATAGTCTAACTCAAATGATCACCCGCTTGATCTGGGAATTGATGGGAAACTTAACATTGTGCATAATGCAAACTGTCAGAATTTGTCAAACTACAGTGACCAACTACAAACGGTTTGATTAAGGCCAGAAAAGATGTAAGAATGCTAAAGAAGATTTCTAGACTACTAGCAATACGTAAGGAAGAGCAAGAAACATTAAAGCAAGAATGGTTGAAACTTTGGACACAGCAAATGGGGCCAAAGCTTTACAAAATGATCAGCAGCTCTTACAAGAAGTCTATAGTAGGGGTGGACAGTATGCAGCCTGTGATGGCTCCTGTGTGGCGACCAGCCATTAGGAAGCAGACAAGCTTATCTGTGTCCGGATGGCATCAGTAGGATGCGGTCATTTTTGACAGAATTGTTACTGATCAAAGGTACTGATGCAAGACTTCGTAAATAATATAAACACAATACCTTTGTGTTTGCTCCCATTTTTCAGGAGCTGAACTCAAAGATCTAAGACTTTTTCTATGCACACAAAAGGCCTTTTTCTCTCAAATATTGTTCACAAATTTGCCTAAATCTGTGTTAGTGAGCATTTCTCCATCCACCTCACAGGTGTGGCACATCCAGAGGCTGACTGGACAGCATGATTATTGTACAAGTGTGCCACTCTAAAATGTACCTGTGCTGCCTTCCCATACCCATCTACCCTGCCGTGCTTATCACACCAGTCCGTACCTTCCTTCCTGTCTGCCTCAGGCATCCCGCCGGTAGCTACCTGCACCTGTGTCCATACTGGAGTGTTTCCTGTCCTGGAAGTCAGCTGCCACATTCCTGGTCAGGCCGGGGCCACACGGGGATCTACTGCGATCCTCGCATGACACTCAGCTCACGCTGTCAGCAAAGCAGGAGCAGAGTGTCATGCGAGTGTCACTGCGACTGAGGTCCGATCATGCGATTGGACCTCAGCTGTGGGGGCGGGCCGGCACTCAGGAGGGGAGAGCCGGCGCTGCAAAGAGGAGGGAGGGATTTATCTCCCTCTCTCCTCCGTAGCCGGCTATTGCCATTCTCACTCTGCACGCGCGGTACATCGGTGTACTGTGAGTGCAGTGCGATTTTTCTCTCGCCCCATAGACTTGAATGGGTGCGAGAGAAACAAGGATCGCATTGCACCCGCATCATGCTGCAATTGTTTTCTCGGTCCGATTAGGGCTGAGAAAATAATTGCTCATGGGTGCTGACACAGTAATATTGGTCCGAGTGGCATGCGATGTTTTATTGTATTCCACTAGCTCCGATTTTCATGCCGTGTGACTTAGGCCTCACTGCCCTGGGAGTGGTACCTGGCGTCAATCTCATGGGAGGAGCTTAGTTAAGCCCCTCCCACTAAAAAGTAAGCCCGGGTCCCCCCATGTGGTCCACTGCCGCTCGCCACCTCAGCAACATCAGCGGCGAGCGTTACAACTTACTGGGCTGTTTGCTGTAATTTTAGTAAAATCACTTTTTCTGCTGCAGATCTACTGATCTCTGAATGCTGAGTTCTGTATAACCTCGTCCCCACCACTGAATGACAGCTTGTGTACACTGTGCGTAGGCAGAAAGCTGCCAATCAATTGAGGGGGTGGGGTTTTACAGAACTCAATTTGGAGGTTTATAAGGCAGAAGGATTACCAGTCCTGTAGTCATTTTATTAAATCTACAACAAGCAGTGACAGATCGCTGGAATCCCTTCTCTGATCCTACATTATGCAGCTCTTAGTAGCAAAAAACTTGTGATAGATTCCCTTTAAAGTTCTAATGCCTAGGAGTGATACAACCTGATAGTTTGGTCCTCAGATCAGATAAGTTTGCATCCCAAGTAAAGATTTTCTAAGATACTCATGTTAAGTATGGTACCTATAAGGATGCAGTGACAGATGTTTTTTTTTTTCTTTAACAGAAAATATATATATATTTTTTTAGAACACTAATTTATTATGTAAAAGTAGTAAGAAGACGACATTTGTGTTAAAAACAGACAAAAGAGCTTGATCCATAATTCTAGTGCAAACTACGACAGGCCCTGACTTCGACTGACAGCAGTCTTCTGGAATTACGGCAGCTTAATCACTACCAAAAAGATCAAGGCTTGACTTGTCAGGAATCAATCACAGTAGATTTAGGAATACAGATTTCTATCACTATGTATGCTTCCTTTAGTTTTTATTTTGACAAGAAGAGACAGGAAGAAACTTGTAAATCGACATCTACACATTAAGCTTGAGTAGATGTGTTGCGAATATGAAAAGGGGTCAATGGATTTTTAGTAAGGGGTTAAATCCCACGGCAAAACCCAGTAACGTTCACATTGATAGTGTTATTTATGGACGTACCTAAGGACATTTATCGTATACATAAATCTCAAGGCTGTAAGGCAGTAGATGTTCCCATGGACTAGAGCCGTACCTGTGAAAAATCTCTATCTAACAAAGCCTTAGGACAAAATCCTTCATGGGAGAAATTCATAGTGCACTTTCAGAGCAAAGCGAAGTAATAAAGCATTGAACACTCCTGCCTATAGGTGAAAGGCGGCCAAGAAAAGTCAATGAACACAGAAGCCCTATGACAATATCAAGAGATACACAATATAGATCAATACAAACCATTGTTAACAGAAGAATCACAGCTCTCCATGACATCTTTATTATCTAATGTATGTGACAAATTAATGCTCCACATGGTCGAGCTGGCAACATACGTACCATACAACATAGCAGCGCAAATAAAAGCCTTCACAATATTCTTCATATTAAACTGGACCCATGATGTAGTAGTGGCTGCAGAGTGGAATGAATTTGTTTTTTATTTTGTCTATGTTACAGTGATATTCACAATCAAATTACTTGGAATCTAATGAGTTAACTTTTATTAAGTTCAAGTGGGTGTAATCAGACAGTTTTCACTGGGGGCGTGTACCTCTATCCCCTGTAGAAGCTGACCAATCATAAGCAGCCAGCAACACATGAGAAAAAGAACATGCCCCACCATAGCTTACATTTCCCAGTGTGTGAGACGTATACAGCTGTGATCTCCTGGTCTATCCTCCTGCATGCATTGAAAGGGTAGCTGAGTTTAGCTGTGTCACATTACAAACCCTTCTATCAGCGCCTCCAATCACAGCAATGTCAGCTCTGCTGTATTGCATCTCACCATCACTGTTTACTAGGCACAGCTCTACTCATGTTGTAGAGGCTGTGCACAAGTACTGCAGGTCTGTCCTATTCATCAATGGGACCAAGTTGCAATACCCAGCACAGACACTACATAATGCATGGACCGGTGCCTGGTGAATACTGAAGATGCTGGAACACTTTTGTCCCTTCACTCAGATGACTGGTGGAGATGGAATCCTGATTAATTAGCACTAATGTCTATAAAGTTGTAATGGAACCCCATGACCAATTTTCAATCCCTTATGCAGTTAGTAACCATTTGAAACATTATTTTGACTTACACATTAGATAATGAGAATGCCATTGAGAGCAGTGGTGCTCTGTAGACAGGTTTCTGTTCCAGAATAGTGGTGACTGCTTTTATACTTTTATATGCTATCCTAAAAAAGAGGAGGAAAGAAAATGCGACCACAACGCCTGATAGTGCAAGAGTGATACCTTTATTAAAGCCAGGGGAGGTGAATGGCAGCACAATTACAAGTGAAACTGCAGGTGACAGGAAGTCCAAGGTAAAAAATATAGTAAAAGACCGTGCACATATCTTATACAGATACCATCATGTGAGTAATGAAATGGTTCAAATTGTCAACCAGGAAAGAGTAAGATAAAACAGATGTCAAAGCGATGTAATAACCGGACCATAGTATATTGCATATAGCAATTAGACGCCCACAATGGATGTGAAGTAAAGAGCATATGCTTAAGTTATGGTTAACCGCATAGGAGAGAACTAACATACCTGGAAAGACAAGACCTTGGAGTATACAGTGACGCAGATCACGGTATCACTCTTGCACTATCAGGCGTTGTGGTCGCATTTTCTTTCCTCCTCCATTGATACTAATTAGCGATCTGTCTGGGTCCTATACCGCACCATGTATTTTGATTATTTATTTTATTACACAACAACTTGCTAAATCATGGTGTGGCCTGTGGTCCTTATTTATCCTAAAAAAGAAACTATAAAATGTCCCAGAAGTTGTGCTCTAGACATGGCTCCCTGCAATGCCATGTATTAAGCAATGCTTCTTCTCATGTATTGCTTATGAAAAAGTGGATTATAGGCATAAACACTACAGGTCATTCCCACTTCTGATTTGTCATTGGTTACTAGAGAGGGCAGAGACCAGATGGCCATTGATGGCCATAAATACCTAACTGTATGCGAAATGCAACTCATGAAAGAGGAAGGAGATCAGCAGACAATAAGAAAAAGGGAGGATGAAATATGTGAACTGGTCTATGGGGTATTAATGCTGTCAGGGTTGTAAATAGCCAAAAAGCTTAAGGTATCAACAAACCAGAGACTGAGTGATTTACACATGTCAGGATCACAAGGGAGTCTGTAGAATAATGAATTCCTTTTACTACTTCTAACCCAAAAATGCACATGTAGAACTTCCCAGCTTAAAAGAAACCTGGACTGCTACACTGACCATATCCATTGTTGTAATACCTTCATCATTATAGCAAAAATTACTTGCCTGGATGTCTTAAAGACCTCCCCATCAGACAGCTATCTTCCCCCAACTCCACAGATGTTCGGATAAGCCGAGTTTTCCTGTGCTCTCTATGAGAGAACCTCTGCCAGACTCCTGATAATCGCCTATATCCCAGGGAGCAGAAAGATCAGCCGATGGAACTGTAACGGGTCGGATTCTTCTCTTCCCCAACATTATATGACGGAGGTGGGGGGTTTGGAAGCCCTCATACACTTCATACGGTTTGCCAACCCTGTCAAAATCAGAGTCTTTACCCTGTGTATGGGGATCTTAAGAAATCTCTATGACAGTATCCCACAGGTCCATTTTATAAAAAGCTTCCATGAGTGAGAATAGTTAGCAAAAGTGTGTTGAGAGCAGGGGTGCACAACCTTTTTAGTACGAGTGCCAAATTTTGTGATTATACCACTCCCAGGGCTGCAGAAAATTAGAAGAGGTATTCTGATCTCAGGTATATTTAGAAAGTACAATATATGCCATAAACTACTGTAATAAGTGAGGGTCCCATTTCTGGATCTTCCACTAGTGTTGACAGAGAGGGGTCTTCTGATCCCCTAATTAGCACCTCAGAGAAAAGCAGAGAGAATGAGTGCAGGTATCTCCGTGGTTTATAAGAGTTGCTAGACAAAGAGGCATCAGACGTGGCTGAGACTGCACTTAATGGGGTGGCATGTGGACCCCCGGGCCACAGGTTTTGCAGCTTTGATTTAGAGGAAGGCTAAAATCTCCATTGACTCATAATAAAATACTCCTCTCCAGCAATCTTGAACATATAACGCACTCAGATCCCTCCAGACCACATTATGAAATTACTATTACAGCATCAAATTATGATAATTGACCACAAAAAGATGTGATCAATAGCAGTAAAGAGTTTGATCAAGCTCATTGGGCTAGGTTATACTGGGCAATGATTAGGAATAAAAATTTAGACATACAATCATAATTAATCACCTTCTGTAAAGAAAAACTTAAGGTTGAGAACAAAAAGATTTGCAGGGAATCTGCTTTCATTAGAATCCATTAGGATGAGAACCCCGAGACCCTCTTCCTATCTACGGGCATGTCTGGCACTTTCTGATTAGTACACCTGGTGTGCTATGCCCAGCCTACTAACCAGCAGAGGTGCCAGAGAAGCCGGGAGGCAGGAGGAGGTTCCCAAAGCTTTGGTCCAGTGACCACAGACTATCATGGCCGCTGGACCAGAGTCCTGCAAAGCTTTTTGCTCATCTGTCTCCATCTTTTTTTCTAAACTGAATAATAAAATGGAACTATGCAGATCTACAAAGAGTAACAATATACAGATAAGAAACAGACAACTCTGGTTACAGACTAGGCCAAGTAAGAACGAATAAGATATGTAAAGTATTTTGACACAAGGAATGTTTCTGAGATTAGCTCAAGTGAAAACACTTCTTCTGGCGCTAACTGTACAGCTGTTCATAGACTTTAGATTTCTGGTATTAACAGTCAATCTGATTTCTAGAAGATCAGACAACGAGAAATTAGACTGCTCCCCAACATCTGCTGTACCAGAAACAGGGATTCATCCCCAGAGAGAAATCTGGAAATGGCAGTAAATCTAGAAAAATAACCCTCATGTTCTGCTGAGCAGATTGTGCATTATAATCGAGGAACCAACTCATCTGAAAGCTACCTCAAAAATGACAGTGGAGCTTCCAAAGACAGCAATGCAAAACACAGCCAACATAGGCTACAGCCAAAACAGGTGGCACTGGCAACCCAGAAAAGAAATCCACAGCCAAATATACCTGGTGGTATCTATAAAGTATCTAACAGAAATACGATATGAGCTACAGTTGGCACATTGCATAACCAAGGTACCTGTCACTTATGATGTTCCATACAACTATACATTAAGGCTACGTGTGACTGCACACTAGCAGTTTTTACCTGCGGTTTTACCCGTGGTTTTGCTGCGGAAATTTCTAGAGAAATGTTTGAAATCTTTCTGCAGACATTTCCCAGCAAAACCTATGGGAAAAAAAATAGCTGTGCGCACACTGCGTTTTTTTCTCAAGAAAATTCTTTGTGAAGATTTTCTTGAGAAAATTTCTTGAGAAAATGTGCATGTCACTAATTTTTCGCAGGTACCTGCAGAATACCCCCCGGTATTTCACTCTATTCACTGTAATGTAATCACGAAATACCGGGGGTATACCGCAGGTAGCAAATGATGTGCGGTATACCCCCGGTATAGCCGCGATTTACCTGCGGTAATGCTCATCACTGCCTGCGGTTTTGCAGGAAGTGATGTCATTATGACAGAAGAGGAAGCGGAGCAGAGTAAACACACACGTCACACTCCCTGGACGCCGCACAGAAGCACGTCCGTGTGACCTCCAGGTGCCCGTGCAGTCTGTGTCCCGCTCCGGCACCGCGGCTGCCAGCCCTACAGTGTGTCAGTGTCTGCCCGCAGTATCAGCAGCTTGTCACGCTGCAGCGCAGGCAGACACTGACACAGCAGTGCGTGCAGCCGCGAGGATGACGGGCGCTGCTGTCAGGAGGTGAGATGAGATCATTACCTGCTGTGACGATCTCTTGCCTCCTGACGTCACTGCTGTCACTGCCGTCTATGCCCGGGGCCCAAGACTGTCACTAGCGGTGGCGTCACGGGCTCTCGCGATACTGCTGAGAATGCGGCAGGCATAGAAGTCAGTGACAGTGCTGATGGCAAGACTGCAGGAGATCATCACAGCAGGTAATGATCTCATCTAACCTCCTGACAGCAGCGCTCGTCATCCCCTGCAGTGACCTATTGATGTTAGCTCAGGTCACTGCATTACTCTCCCAGCCAATGGGGAACCTTCTGTTCTTCACTTACTGAAACAGTGCCTATGGTATGGATCGTCGTGGGACCCCCCCCCCCCCCAATTGGATTACGCCGGACCTGGATTTGATTGTTCTTGTCAATAAATTGGTGAAAGAGGGAATGTGGGGAGTGTTTTTTCAAATAAAACTTTTTTGTTGTCTATTTTTTATTTCTTACTGACTGGGTTGGTGATGTCAGTTATCTGATAGACGCGTGACATCACTAACCCCAGGGCTTGATGCCAGGTGACATTGCACATCTGGCATCAACCCCATATATTACCCCGTTTGCCACCGCACCAGGGCAATGGGATGAGTTGGGGCGAAGCGCCAGGATTGGCACGTCTAATGGATGCGCCTTCTGGGGCGGCTGCAGCCTGCTATTTTTAGGCTGGGGAGTGTCCAATAACAGTGGACCTCCCTATTCTGAGAATATCAGACCACAGCTGTCCGCTTTACCTTGGCTGGTGATCCAATATGCGGGAGACCCCACGTTTTTTGTTTTAAATTATTTAATGTAAAATAACAGCATGGGGTGCCCTCTGTTTTGGATTACCAGCCAAGGTGAAGCTGCCAGCTGTGTTCTGCAGGCTGCAGCCGTCTGCTTTACCCGTCTGCTTTACCCTAGGTGGCTACAAAAGATGGGGGGACCTCACGTCATTAGTCATAATTATTTATTTATTTTTTGGCTAAATACAAGGCTAGGCACCCTTTAGTGCCACATGAAAGTCACTAAAGGGTGCCAGCTTAGAATATGCAGGGGGGTGGAACATTATATAGGTCTTTCTCATCTATCCATCTTTCCCTCTATCCATTATCTGTCTATCGATTATCTATCTATTATCTATATTATTTATTGCAGTTCAGCATAAAAAAAACGCAGGGACCAACCTGCGGAAAAACCGCGGCAAAAAACGCATGAGTTTTTCCCACGGTTTTGGTGCGGTTTTTTACCGCAGGTGCGGTAATCTTCAACTCCCAGAAGTTTCTCAAGAAATTTTCTTGAGAAAAATCACTTTTCTAGTGCGCACATAGCCTAAATTACTATTGTACCCCATACGTCTCTATGTACGGTATATGGTTGTGCTGCTTTTAAAGCACCACACTTGAGGTTTTTCTTTATTGTACCACTGGAGTGGTGGGTAAAATCTGAGTTCCCTGACCCTACTTACCCTCTGGCATCTTCATTATTCTCATTGGTGTCAGGCAGTTTATGACCTACCAGCTGTTCCAGTGTTTCATGAAGCGTGCTGGAGGACACTCTTCAATACAAGTCTATGAGAGCCTCATTCTGGCTCTCATAGATTTGCATTGAGAGCTTGTGAGTGACGCAACTTCTGATTTCCAGCCTGTCAGAGGTTGCACTCACAAGATGGTAACACTAGACTAGAGAGGCGCTGATAAAAGGATGGCGACGGTGCTGGCAACTGAGGAAGATGGCAATAGATACGTATTTTAATACACTTGCACTACATCATATACATAATTAGGAGGGTTTAGGAAAATAAACAAATTACTAAGGCTTCCACTTCAATTTAGCATTTTTTTCTTTCATTTTAATGTAAATTTGGAGATGAAATGAGGAGGCATTACAGGAATAATAGGAGAGAATTAGGGTTTATCTTTTCTCCAGGACAGCAACACACTGGGAAGATGCAGCTCTTAGAAATGCATAGAAAGGTTTTCATGCGCGGCTAGGTTTATTTGAATATTCTACAGATATGAGAGAAAATGGTTGTTTTTTTTCCTCAGGAAAATGAAAATTGCAAATATTTTAGAGCAGGGCAGAAAGTCCATCTCCTAATCCGAGCAACTCATAAATTGGAAATGAAATGCGGATGATAAGCAGACAGATCAATTCTGTGTCAGCTCGCTTTCTTGTAACCTAGAAAACATATCTACCCATTCACACTTCAATAAAATGACTGTAGGGATCTGAATAAAAAGTGAAAACACATTTATGCAACTAGAATTCATCAATGTATGTTCTCCAGCACATTTACTTATCAAATAAACTATAGGCAGCCGAGGATTCACAGGATGACTGACATATTAACTCTAGAAATTCATTATACTGAGAGGTGTGTGGAGGCACTGACTTAAAGGAATCCTTAAAGGGGTTGACCTCCTTTGAGATGATGTGCGGCCCCAGCTGCAGATTGTTAAGCCATAACAAACCACATGATACTCCCATTCCGCGGGTCCACCGGTGGGCCTCCGCTGCTGCTCCCGTTGTCTGGCATTGGCTGCAGAGCTGACGGCAGCTGGGTCTCTTATGAGAGCTAGTAAATTATACCTTATATGAAGCATCACATTCAGCCAACCAGTACCCTGCTAAGTACTCCTGAAGGGCTACAAGTCTGAAATAATGTCGTCTACATTTAAGAATCTTTGCTTTGGCTTGTATCAGCTACTCTGTATATTTCTAGGTATGAAGTGTTCACATATATAAGAATCCATACTCCTGGTGGCCTCAATAAGCAGCAGTAGTCCCAACAAATAATTGCCAAATTATAAACCTACAGTTTACTTTGTTGACTGCAGGGCCCCCCTCCGATCTCGAGAAATGCTCCATCTGAACGAAGCGGTGGTCGAACATGCGGAGCACCACTACATTAATTCTCTATGGGACTTGAGGAGATAGCCAATTACAACACTCAGAATTATTTGGCAGACCCATAGCAATGAATGGAGCAGATGTCGAGAATGTCCAACCACCAATCTATTTTGACATGGCTGTGGAGAGCTCCATTCTCAGGAGTACGGATGTCCCTGTGCACTGATCAGTAGGCTATCACACCTATCCTTTCTACAGGAGATATCTTATAACTAGAAGGTGGCCTGATTCTAACATATCGGGTAGTCTAGAATGTGTATGTAGGTGAGCAGATTGAATAATAAGGTAATGAATGGACTGGATGGGTTAGGTTTAATTTAGTATTCTTATAATTGTTTATTGGTTTTAAAATGACAAACAGAAGGAACAGTTTTAATAGAAGAGTAATGTTTAATGATGTCCATGGCTTGTAATGAAAGAAGGCCATGAACAGTGTAAAGTTACGTAAAAATATGCTGATGTTGTGATGTGGCCCAATGCTGGTATGTGCCCCGATCGTGGTGCAGCCACCATCCTGACATGTGCCCCCATCCTGCGGGGTAAGGGCGCTTTCACACTTTCGTTCAGTGCAATCCGCCACTATGGAGAATAGTGCAGTCTGTTAACGCACTGAGCTATTCTCCATAGACTTGTATTGACGACGTACTGTAACAGAAGTGTCTGCGTTGCATCCGCTGGACGACACCGAGTCGTTTTGACGCAGCGTCGGGCGGAGGGAACGCTACAAGTAGCTTTTTTGGGTCGTTAAAATAACGCACATTGGCAGATTCCAAGGTGTCTAATGATTGTCTATGGTGGCGGATTCCGCCGCTATGCGCTAAGCGGCGGAATCCGCTGACAAATTCCGTCACGTTCTACTGAGCATGCTTAGCATGTCCAGCAGAATGATCTAAATCGTTTAAAATCACTCCTGGTCTCTCTCCCCCCCTCTCTCATACTCACCGATCACGGGCGTAGCGCAGCACGGCTGTCACAAAGCTCCGGCGGCTTTTCCTCTTTTGAAAATGCCGGAGGCTAATTATTCAATCTCGTGTTCCCTGCTTCCCCCGCCCACCGGCGCCTATGATTGGTTGCAGTCAGACCCGCCCCCACACTGAGTGACAGCTGTCTCACTGCACCAATTACAGCCGCTGGTGGGCGGGTCTATATCGTGCAGTAAAATAAATTGAAAAAAAAAACGACATGCGGTCCCCCCAATTTGTATACCAGCCAGGGTAAAGCCACACGGCTGAAGGCTGGTATTCTCAGGAATAGGAGCCCCACATTATGGGGAGCCCCCCAGTCTAACAATATCAGCCAGCAGCCGCCCGTAATTGCCGCATCCATTAGATGCGACAGTCCTGGGACTCTACCTGGCTCATCCCAAATTGCCCTGGTGCAGTGGCAATCGAGGTAATAAGGAGTTAATGGCAGCAGCCCATAGCTGCCACTAAGTCCTAGGTTAATCATGGAAGGCGTCTCCCCTAGATACCTTCCATTATTAACCTGTAAGTTAAAGAAAATAAACACATACACCCGAAAAAAATCCTTTATTTGGAATAAAAGACAAAAAACCCCTCTTTCACCACTTTATTAAACCCCCAAATACGCCTCCAGGTCCGACGTAATCCACAGAGGTCCCACGACGCTTTCAGCTCTACTACACGAAGCTGACAGGAGCGGCAGTAGATCACAACCGCTCTATCAGCTCAACGCAGCAACTGAAGTGAGCCGCACGATCAGTTGTGCCCTCCTTCAGGTGACCCACATACACAGCTCTCAGGTGGAGGACTGCAGTTGTGGCCGCGGGTCATCTGAGTGACGGCACAGCTGATCGCGCGCCTCACTGCGGCACTCAGGGGATTTGCGGTTACCGCTCTCTTTCTCCTTCTGACCGCAAATCTTTTTTTCCCGACAAAACATTAGAAAAAAAAACGCAAAACGTTTTTACAGGAATCAGTTACTTTATTAGCTCACTATCTGCAATGCATCCGTCACATGTGTCACACAACGGACTGACAGATGCCTCACAATGCAAGTATGAAAGCAGCCTAATGTGTGCGGAAAGCGGAGTGGGTGGAGCCGAGAGGGCCCATGGCACTGAGGACGTCAGTGCCGGGGACTGCATGGCTGGGGACAGGTGAGTGTGTGTTCAGTATATACATGCGGCGTGCGGAGGGGGGGGGGGGGAGCGGGTAAGTGTCGGGCGTTGTCCTGTTGGCCCGTAGTTCGGGCTGTTCAGTTAGGCTCCTTGCACACGTAGCCAGGGTAAATATCGGGTAACTAAGCAAAGCGCTTTGCTTAGTAACCCGATGTGTACCCTGGTTACGTGTGCAGGGAGCCTTAGCTGAGCCGTTGGTCGCAGGCTCTTTAGCGCACGTGCTGTGGCGACGGTTGTCACTGTAATGACGTCATTTTGGAGCAAGACAGACAGAATAAGGCAATTCTATATATAGAAAATGGGAATAAGGCTGAGCGTACACATTAGATAGCTGTTGGCCAAACAGACCGCCCTGTCAGCCAACACTCCCATACACAGGAGTGTTCTCTATGAGAAAGCTGCCGGCTAACATGTCAGCTGACAGCTTATCTGCAGAAGAGCGATACAATCGGTCATATGCAACCGATGACATTTCAGCACCCACGTCCACGTTAGCTGAACCCGCCAATATAAGAGGCTTAGTTGACTTTAGTCTAATCTCTATGGGGACTTTAAGCATTTTTTTTTTTTTTTTTTTTTCATGAGGACCTTACACCAAGTCAAAAGTGCCCAGTTTTTATTCTTATTTTAATCCCCTGAGTATCCCGTTTTAGTATCTTAGCATGCGCCTTTGGGTTCCAAAGATATGGGACCTTATAGTGGAAATTTTTATGGTCTTTACCAAATGGGAATGGCTCACAGGATTCTCTGGAGCGTCTTTAGGCTGCACCACACTATTAGGGTATGGGCTCCCGATCAGGACTGAGTGCGTCCTGGATGCAGCGGGTCCTGACCTGCGGGGCCGCGAGTCTCCTCTGCAGGAGATCTCAGGAGACCGCAGCTGCTTATACCCACAGTCAGGGATCAGTGTGCTGTAGTCTCTCGCTGGGTTCTCCCTATGGAGGATGCACACCAATCCGCAGCAAACAATTGACTTGCTGCGGTCTGGAAAGCCGCACCGCAGGTCAGAGTTTGCTGCAGAAAAGACAAGCACAGTGTGCACGGGATTTCTAGAAATCAAACCACGATGCTTGTACTGTACAATGCAGCGTTTTGGACGCAGCTGAAGCATGCTCCATCCAAAACGCTGCAAACACTGATCGTGGGCACGCATCGTTACACTGTGAGCCATGCCCCCTTGTAAATGCCAGAAAACCTAGGGCCCACCGTGAATAAAAGTAAGGGCATAATCTGCTTAATTTTCTCCTGGTGGCAGGTTCTCTTTAAAAATTAGTAACACTTTCGAAAGGTTCATGACAATTAACTGCCATTTATCTGCTAATTGAAATCTCCTAGCCTATACTACCATAGTATGTTTATTGTACGACCCTATCCCGATTTCACTACATATGAAGCACTATAAGGCCTTGTGCGCACTAGGCGTTTTTAGCGGCGTTTTTTACCGCGTTTTTGTGCTGAAAACGCAGTGACATTGCTTCCCCAGCAATGTCAATGGGTTTTCATAAGTGCTGTCCACACACAGCGTTTTTTTTTAGCTGCGTTTTTGTGGTGACCACAAAAACGCAGCATGTCAATTATTTCTGAGTTTTCCACTGCGTTTTTCACTCATTGAATTCAATGAGATGTTAAAAACGCAATGAAAAACGCATATAGCCGCGTTTCTATGACTAAAAACGCAGCTATAAACGCAAGGGGTGGGCACTACACTGACGTGTACAGGAAGAGGATTCCTTCTGTTGGTAAACACAGAAGCATGAATCCTCCCGGTACCGTCACCGCTGCCTCCACCTCCCGTCCGGTGCCATGTCAGCTCCGTGCGGCGCCATGTCTGGGCGGGAGGTGGAGGCAGCGGCGAAAACCAAAGTGAACAGTAGAAAAAAAAAAAATGTCATATATACTCACCTGTCCGCAGGGTCCCGGTGCCATGCCCGCTCCCAGCTCCTCCCGGTACCGCCGCTCTGGCTGTGTGCAGTCTCCCCGGGGCAGGACCTTGCTTGCAGGACCTGGCGGTGGATCACCTGATGCAGTCACCTGACGCATCAGCTGATCGCGGTGTCGCCGGCTTTTTCGCGCCCGGCCGGCTATCAGCTGATCCTGCCATCAGGGGACTTCATCAGCTGACTACCGGCAGCTCCTGCTGCGATCGGACGGGATCAGACTCCTGTCCAATCGATCGCTCCAGGAGCTGCCGGTAATCAGCACAGCACATAAGTGAGTATTATTTTTTTTTTTTTCTACTGATGCATCAGCTGATTGTATAACCGGCTTTTATACAATCAGCTGATGTGTGATGGGATTCAGGCACTTGATCCTGACACATCATCTGATCGCTTTGCCTTCCAGCAAACCGATCAGATGATATTGGATCCGGATTGGACGGCGCGGGACCCTGACCCAGGATTACTGCGGAGGGGGGTTTATTTCAATAAAGATGGAGTCACTAATTGTGTTGTGTTTTATTTCTAATAAAAATATTTTTCTGTGTGTTGTGTTTTTTTTTTTATCTTTACTAGAAATTCATGGTGGCCATGTCTAATATTGGCGTGACACCATGAATTTCGGGCTTAGGGCTAGCTGATAATATACAGCTAGCCCTAACTCCATTATAACCTAGCTAGCCACCCGGCTTCAGGGCAGCTGGAAGAGTTGGATACAGCGCCAGAAGATGGCGCTTCTATGAAAGCGCCATTTTCTGGGGTGGCTGAGGACTGCAATTCGCAGTGGGGGTGCCCAGAAAGCATGGGCACCCTGCACTGTGGATTCCAATCCCCAGCTGCCTAGTTGTACCCGGCTGGACTCAAAAATTAGGCGAAGCCCACGTCATTTTTTTTTTTTTAATTATTTCATGAAATAATTAAAAAAAAAGGGCTTCTCTATATTTTTGGTTCCCAGCCGGGTACAAATAGGCAGCTGGGGGTTGGGGGCAGCCCGTACCTGCCTGCTGTACCCGGCTAGCATACAAAAATATGGCGAAGCCCATGTCATTTTTTTTTTCTTTTTGGGCAAAAAACTGCATACAGTCCTGGATGGAGGATGCTGAGCCTTGTGGTTCTGCAGCTGCTGTCTGCTCTCCTGCATACACTAGTGAATGGAGGATGCTGAGACTTGTAGTTCTGCAGCTGCTGTCTGCTCTCCTGCATACACTAGTTCTGCAGCTGTCTGCTCTCCTGCATACAATGAACATTTTGAATAAGGAAATGACATCAGACCTTTTTTTTTTTTTTCATCAACAATCTTTAATGGCATTGTGCACTGATTAAAAACGCAGTGAGTAAAAACGCAGCAAAAAACGCACCAAATCGCGGCAAAAACGCATGCGTTTTTGCCGCGTTTTTTTAGCCGCGGGTGCGTTTTTTTAGACAAAAACGCACAAAAACGCAGCGTGAAAAAAACGCCTAGTGCGCACATACCCTAATAGTCAGTCATATAGTGTGGTGTTGATAGCAATGCCATTTGCACTTGTGACAGATCATTACTAGGGACATTTATTGTGTTACATGAATATCAAAGTATCCGTATCAAAAACATCTTACTGGCTAGTCTGTGGCAATTGTTTTTTTTCATGTCTCATTTACTGATTTTCGTAATATCAAATGAAACAGGAATGTAAAGATCTCTTCCGAGCTTTCAAGGTTAGCAGCAGAGACAAGTCCATGTCATGAATTTTAATGCATGAAGAATGTACAATCTTCATTTTCAGAAGCTTCATTATGTATATTAATTTAGCAGAGAACACTGTAGTCTAGCAGAAACACTTCTATTTCCACATAGGGCAAATTTCTCACCACAATCACCTCACTTCTACCAAGGGTGATGTATAGTCACCCTTAGGCTATGTGCGCACGTTGCGTAATTGCATGCAGTTACGCTGCGATCTGCACCGCAGCGTGACTGCATGTGTCCTGCGTCCCCAGCATAATCTATGAAGATTATGCAGGAGACGTGCGCACGTGGCGTGAGATGTCACTTCTTTCGTGCGCTCTGCATGCAGGTCCCGCTCTGTCTATGGGAGGGGCTGCACTCAGAGCGCATGGAATCGGCTTTTTTTTTTTATTACGGACTCTTTCCGCAGCGATTTGAAGCACACGTGTGCTGTTCAAATCACTGCAAAAATTTCTGCAGGGACAGTACGCAACGTGCGCACATAGCCTTAGGCTAAGACCGCACTTTGCGTTCTCCTTGCGTTTTGAACATCAAGACACTCCTAAATAAAGTTTAAACAGTCAAACAACGAAAAAAAAGAAAAAAAAGGAACAGAATTTTAGTAATAATTAGGAAAATAGAAATATTGAATAAAATTATAGCGGTAATATACTATTTATTGGAAAAATAGCAATAAATTATTATTTTTCTTTAATTTAATTGTCGGACTATGTGTGTGTGTAAAGGGACATATGAAATCATTATTTTAATGTCCAAAACGCATGTTTTCTGCACATAAAAAGCAGGTAAAACGCAGGAATTTGAAGGAATCTTGGTTTTTGCCATTTCTCATTGACTTCAATGTTAGCAAAACGCACCCAAAATGGCAAAAACAATTGACATGCTGCTTCTTTGAACGCATGTTTTTTGCCGCAAAATATGCAAATTAAACGTAGCGTTTTAAAACGCAAAGTGGGGTCTAGAAATCCCCATTTTCCATAGACTTTGGCGCAATTGCTGGTGTTTTAACATCACCGACCTCTACCACGTTTAGAGGGAGCTCAGCGTCTGAGCCAACTGTACACTTGTGGCCCCCTATACACGCCTTAATACTTCCCCGAGGCTGGCAGAAGCATTAAGCAGTTGTAGCAGAGTGGAAACTGTTAGATGAAGCAGTGGGGAGTTTCTCATTTAGTAAAAATCATTGTGACATCACCGCCTCCTACTCCCAGAGCAGTCATGTCAATCTTACGCCCAGCAGATTACATATTTACAGTGCAGAAGATGAAGGTATGGCCTAATAGCAGGGGAATGGCTCCAAAATCACTGGTGAAATGGTATGACATCAATGGGGTGTAGCTATGCTGAACTAATAGGAAAACATACATACAAACATGCAGAGGAAAGGACAATCCAGCAAGATTGTTGGTTTGCATTCCAGAGAATTAGCTAAAAGAAGCAGTAGCATTCCTCCAGCACAATGTACACCTACCAAGAAATAAAGCCATTACTATGTACACAATTGCGATGACAAGTGCAAATCTGGAACGGCAGCTCTTGCTCCAGTTTCCTATTGTGCTATTCTTAACTCATACTCCAATCCGTCTGAAGTTGTGAATTGCCGTTTTCCCGAGAGCACATGAGGTCTAATAATGAATACAATACAGCTTGACACATCAATAATGTCTCATGCGCCCACATTCATTCCTATGGAGACTGGCCTCATTTATCACAAAGCAGACACACAAATCATACTGAACTGCACCCATGGCCCACCCTGAGCTGCTAATTTATTATAACCACAATGCAACTGGTGAGATTGATCTCATATGGTGCATATACATCAAGGTGCCCTAAATACTGACTGACCCTCTGGGTACACCACATGCAGGACAATCTTGTTTTCAATTAACTAGACTAGCCTAACTGCTCTGTGACTTCAGCTGGGCTATGTATATAGCGAGCAGAAAAGACGTCCATGAAACATAAGAGACAGCATGACTCCTTTAAATGATAGTTTATAGCACTTAGTTATTATACCTCAGCTATTTCCTTCCTGTGTAGTCAGAAAATACCAAACATAAATACGGCTTTTATTTTTGGGATTAATCTTCCAGTGTTCAAAAAATATGGAAAAGGTTACTTACATGATTATATTATGGTTGTATAATGACACATACAGGATCAAGTCATATCTAGGAGACTTTTTTGCTAAATGACTGAAAACATATTTCTTTTGTAAAGTATGGCGCTCAGATGGAAAAAAACGCACACAAAAAACAAGAACTATAATTAGCGAGTTTGCAGAGGCCGAATCCTTTAATGTACAGGGGACATATGCTGCCATGAATCAGAATGTGATACACGAGGATATCCTGATTCACGAGGCTGGAGCTTCCACTTAAAGGGAACCTGTCAGGTCCTGTATGTACCCAAGACCATGAGTAGTTCTGGGTGTATATTGCTAATCCCTGCCTAACCGTCCCCGTATATACTAGCATAGATAAAGGGCTCTTTAGAAAAAGTATTTCTAAAGAGCCTTTATCATATGCTAATGAGCGTATGAACTAGTCGTAAGGGCGTTAGTTCCCATGCTCATTTCGCCCTCTTAGGATGTTAGCACGCCCACAGGGACGTGCTAACATGCTATTCAATGTTCTGATCAGCAGTGACAGCGGATAGGTATGCACGTCACCGCTGATGACGCTGGGTAAAGGCCATTGAATAGCATGTTAGCACGCCCCTGTGGGCTTGCTAACATGCTAAGAGGGAGGAATGAGTACAGGAAGTAACGCTCTTACGATTAAACCCTGCGCTCATTAGAATATCATTAAAGGATCTCTAGAAATATATTTGCTAAAGATTTTTGTGTGTCCTACTAGATGCTTTAACAGTTAGGCAGGGATTAGCAATGTGCACACAGAACTGCTCATGGTTCTGAGTGCATATTGCACCTGACAGGTTTACTTTACGCCCCTCAGAGATATAAGCAGGTTAGACCAAAGGTCTGAGGTGTATGGGGGGCCTCGACAAATGTCTGTCGGGTCTTTATGGATCCAGTATGCCCATTTCGGATTGCCTATTTTATTCTTCCTGGGATACTACCGCCAGAAAAGGTCTAGTAGCGGCTATCTCAGAACAGAGGAGCGCTCAGCCCAACAAGAGCTGTGTATGAGAAAGAAGGCCATGACTGCTACTAACCAAATTATCGGCTAAACCATCGCTTGGCTGAGGACGCAAAACAAAAAGTACCAGGATTTCTTGCATTTCTAGACAATAGGAAAACAAAATTTTCCTATAGTGATAAAAGTTGGATACATGTAATGTTATCAATGTGCATTTCCCGGTTTATTCAGAATAGAAAGTAATGAGTTCTGTAGCTTTAATCATTCCTGTGTTAGGGAAAAATCCCATGGTTGGCTCCTCAGATTAGGACATTGCCAAGTTGACACCAACTAGCCAGCTACATGAATGTCATCCAATGAATATCACTGGTTGATTGGCTCCAATAAATGGCCTCTATTCCAGTTACTGCATACTGTCTAGTAGGAAACCACATGGCCTGAAGTGATTGAGATACTATGCCAAAAGCTTCACACGTGTGATTCTCACCACGCCAGTCACTTAACCCCAATATAATCCTGTAATTGTACTTCAAAATCATCAGATTAATATGCACATATCAATTTAGATTGATATAGAACTGGTGACAAAGAAAATGGTCGTATAAGTATAAAAGAGGTTGTCCGCGACCCTGACTCATTTACTAGGTTTACCATAAATGCTTAAGGATAATGCCCCTAAATCTGCCAAGTTTCATGTTGTTTTATGCCTTACGGCACCCTGTGCCCTGGCAGCAGCTCTGGACTCCTAGCGATTACTAAGGCTACGTTCACACATCAGTTTTTTGGCATCAGGCACAATCCGGCGTGTGCCTGATGCAACGGATCCTGTGCAGAATATGCAAAAACTGATGTGCCCGATCCTTTTGTTTATGGATCCGGTATACCTGATCAGTCAAAAAACGGATCCGGCGCATCAGTTTTTTTTGCATCCGTTCCGTCCGTTTTTTTTAATAAATTGGAGCATGCTCAGTTTAAAAAAACGGATCCGGCGGCCGCATCCGTTTATTGCAACATCTCGCTGGATCCAGCGTCCATAGGCTTCCATTGTAAATCATGTTTTTTTTTTCAGAGACAAAAAACGTTCAATGAGACGTTCCATCCGGCCGCCGCATTGAGTAATTACGCCGGATCCGTCAAAAGCCGGATGCAATGCAAGGCCATGAGGCACAATTCGGCGCTAATACAAATCAATGGGGATAAAACGGATCCAGCGCCGGATCCATTTTATC